>NC_143059.1:70812307-71426538 GCF_052426305.1 Pelodiscus sinensis | reverse complement strand
AATAAAACGTACCTAATTAGAAAATACCGGGCATTTTATATGTCTGGTAATTTCTCAATTTCTTTCCCGGACAAAACCTTCAAATACCGGACTGTCTGGTACAAAACCGGACACCTGGCAACCCTACCGTTCCTTGCACCCTCCCTCTTAGCCAGATACCCTACCCCGAGTCTGCTCCTGCTCCTGCTCCCGTCTCCTGAAGTGCTCATGTGGTGCCGGGTCCCCCAAGCCCTGGCCCAGACTGGGTGGAGGATGCAGCTGGGTGAAACACTGAAAATATATTCATTTTTAGTCCTTTTTTTTTTTTTTTTTTTTAAACATGCGTTTATATTTTTGGGCTGCAAAAGTCAGTACTGAAAAAAAATGGGTTCCAACTAAAGTAAAAAGTTTGGGAAACCCTGATCTAGCCAGCTTTCTATCCATCTTACATTCCATTTATCCAATCCATAGTCCCTTAGCTTTCTGGCAAGAATATTGCTGGTGACTGTATCAAAAGCTTTGCTAACGCTGGCACTGGGGGCTTTGGGAGGACCAGAAACAACTTATTTGAATATTCATCATTTGCTTATTGAATATACAAATATGCAAATGAATGTTACCGGTCTTCCAAAAGCTCGTGAATGGATTTACTGGTCCCCGTGTCAAAAAGTCTGGGAACCCCTGGTATAGAGTTTTTTGAAGGGGTCAGCATCTATGTGGACAAGGATGATCTAGTTGAAGTCATGTACTTAGACTTTCAGAGAGCCTTTCACAAGATCCCACACTAAGGTTCTTAAGCAAAGTAGACAGTTGTAGGCTATGAGGGAAAGTCCTGTCATGGAGCAGTAACTGGTTAGAAGATGGGAAACAAAGAGCAGGAATCGAAGGTCAGTTTTCACAGTGCAGAGGTGAATAGTGAAGTCCCCAGCAATCTGTACAACAAATAGAGCTATTGACTCCTTTTTCCAGCTCACCTGTGAATATGTTAACAGTGACATGGCAAAGTTTGCTGATGACACAATATACTCAAGATAGTTAAGTCCAAAGCAGACTCTGAAGAGTTGCAAAAGGATCTCCCAAACCTCAGTGATCATCCCTAGAGATCTCCCCATCTTACAGCGCTCTGGTCACTACATGGCACTAACTACTTAGGCTAAAGTGATAGAAATGCAGCCATGTTAGTCTGGTCTAGCTGAAACAAAAGACAGAACTATGTAGCACTTTAAAGACTAACAAGATGGTTTATTAGGGGATGAGCTTTCATGGGCCAGACCCACTTCCTCAGATCAATATGTGGAAGAAAATCAGCACAATCATATATATGGTTGTGCCGATTTTCTTCCACATATTGATCTGAGGAAGTGGGTCTGGCCCACGAAAGCTCATCACCTAATAAACCATCTTGTTAGTCTTTAAAGTGCTACATAGTTCTGTCTTTTGTTTTACTTAGGCTAAAGAATCTGTTCTTTTTGTATATAATTCTAGCACTTAAGTTTTTCAGACTTGAAGATGAGCTCTGTGTAAGCACAAAAGATTGTGTCTCACTAATAGAATTTGGTCTAATAAAAGGACTCATCTTGTGTCTTTCTAATATCTTGGAACTGACATGGCTACAAGATCAAAATGACAACAAAATGGCAGATGAAATTCAGAGTCAAGTGCAGAAGAGTTCATGTGGGGGGAGGGAGAGGGAAATAATCCTAACTCTTCATATAAAATGATGGGGTTTAAATTAGCTGTTAGGTCTTGTTATGCCCACATGTTGGATACTGCATGCAGTTCTGGTTGCCCCTAGGGAAGTTAAAAATCGTGTAATAGGATAACAGTGTAATCTAGTCCTGGGCAAAACACTCTTCGTAGGCTGGATTTGGCCCACCAAGCCACCAGATCCGGCCCGTGGATGCAGCAGGGAAGCTCAGGCAGACTCTCCTACTTCTCCCATCTCCGCATGCCGCTTAGAAAAGCAGCTGCTGGGCCATTTGTGTTTCTCAAACTGTGAGCAGGGGGAAGTGGGGAGTGGTGCTTCACAGCTACTGCCGCCGCCAGCACAATCCCATTGGCCAGTTTCTGGCCAATGGGAACTGCCTGTTTGAAAAACAGGCAGCACGTGAAGCACCTGTCCCCCTCCCGTCAGGCTCTTATTCACAGAGCACATTACCCTGCAGCCTGTGTGGGGGTGGGGCAGAAGCTGGGCTGCTGACTGGGAGTATCACAGGTAAGTTTCACAGCCAGAGCCTGCCTCTGGTACCCTAGCTCCTCCCTCTAACCCTCTGCCCCCTCTCCTGTACCCATATCCCTCCCAGACCTTGCATCCCAATCCTCTGCCCCAGATCACAACCCCCTCCTGCCCTAGGTCACAACCCCTACCCCAAGCCCCATATCACAGTCCCTTCTGCCCTAGATCACAACCCAAAACCCTGCACCCTGTTGTTTTAATTACCTGAGATATTTAATCCCCTTAATGAACAAGCTTCCTACACAACTTCAAGCCAGATTTGTTCTGGATTTCTTCTTAAAACATTCATATCAAGGGCATTTAAAAATTTCAGTGAGTGCTGTAGAAATGTTTTCTATATGAATAAATTAACTGCCCCCTCCAGAACTGGGTCTGATCCTTAACTACAGCAATGTAACAGAGTACTGGAAGAATAAAGATTCTCCTCTCACACTGGGCTTACACCAATATAATCTCACTTAAATGGAGCTATTGTTGATTTTTCACCAACATAAGAGATTTATTTTCATTTTACACTCATTTTCTTTGGTTTGTGTCACAACTTAATTTGAATAGCAAACTACAGTGCTACATCAGCTTCCACTTAAATTTCCACTAAAGGCTACTTTCTAATGCTAATTTCACGCTTGATAAATACAATCGCTTGTTGCCAAGGCAGCAAGTTACTGCACAAATATTCATTACTGCATTACTAGTTAATGAGTCTCTAGTGTTCTAAAAAAAATTACAACCAGAACTAAGCGGATTTATTCACTTTAATCTTAAATCACCCAGAATATAAGACCAGTCTGTAAAATGCTTCCAGTTAGGAGGGGTACCATAAGCGCTATAGTGACATGTAATAGCTGTTAAAGTTGGCAGGAGTGTTGTCTATTACTTCATTACCACTCTAAATATACAGGTCTTTCCTGTTAATATCTCTGGATATGTGTCTTCATCCATTAAATGATGCTGTCATATTAGCAAAGTATATTTAAAATGTTCTATCAAGAATGGCAGATCATAGCTTGATTATTAAAACTGAAGGTTTGGAAATCTAATACACTTTATTATTCATGCTCTTCGTTTACTTTATGCATTTCTCTTTAAGGTAAAATGTGTCAGCTTGTAGTCAGTTTCACTTTCAGGTTCTGATGTGTTTACGTGGCACTGCAGCCATGTGGTTGGGCTATGGGCATTGAAACTCAGCTACACTGAGACAATGTAACCAAGTCCTGCCCTTGGCAGAAAACTGGTGGTACCCTCCAGTTCTCTCAAGACGAGAGTGGTGGTTTGCATTTTTATTTAACTTTTGGAAAATGAATTGTGACTACAGTAGGTAATTCACAAAGGGCTCCGGTTTCTGAACAAAAATAAATAATGTATATGCTTATTGGGAAAAGGGGGGTTGGTACTGTGGTGAGGGGAGGGAGGAGGAGATGAGCTGCATTAGGGGGCTCAGGTTGTGGGGATTGAGAGGAAGTGGAGAGGGGCCACAAACTCTGAGAGAAAAGTGGGGGACTGGGCAGGCCTTAGGAGCAAGGGGTTTATCTGCATGGGGAACTGAGAACAGGTGTGCTTGGTACAGATCTTGAGCATGGACTCTGTATGGGGGGGGGAGGAAGAGAACACCTAGAGAGGGCTTAGTTTACACTAGAAACTTATATTAGTATAGCTTTCTGAGGTAGCTGTGTTAGTTTAAGCAAAAACAGGTAGTTCAGTAGCAAGTCTTGTGTGAAAAATCCCCACCCCTTGGGTGCGTCTAGACTGGCAAGATTTTGCGCAAAAGCAAAAACTTGCCAGCTGTTTACACTGGCCACTTGAATTTGCGCAAGAGCACTGACTTTGTAGTATACAAAATCAGTGCTTCTTGCACAAATATTTTCATGCTCTCGCTCGGGAAAAAGCCCTCTCGTGCAAGAATACTTGCGCAAGAAGGCCAGTGTAGACAGGGAAGAATTGTTTTGCGCAAAAAAGCCCCGACGCCTAAAATGGCGATCGGAGCTTTCTTGCGCAAAATCGCGGCTAGACTGGCCACGGATGCTTTTTGTGCAAAAGCATCCGTGCCAATCTAGATGCGCTTTTGTGGAAATACTTTTAACGGAAAAACGTTTCTGTTAAAAGTATTTCCACAAAATCATGCCAGTCTAGACACAGCCCTTAAGTATAGCCATACTGACAGGGCTAGATCAATGGCAAAATTCTTCTGTCAACCCAGTTGCCGGCTCTCAAGGAGGCTGATCACCTGTGCCAACAGGAGAAGCCTTCCAATCAGTGTAGGTAGTGTCTATTGTACAGCACTACACTTGTGTAGCAGAGCTGTTGTAGTGTTTTAAGTGCATTT
This sequence comes from Pelodiscus sinensis, assembly GCF_052426305.1. Lineage (NCBI taxonomy): Eukaryota > Metazoa > Chordata > Testudines > Trionychidae > Pelodiscus > Pelodiscus sinensis. The sequence continues at coordinate 71,422,000 of NC_143059.1, read as the reverse complement.
TAAGTAAGTTTTAGCCTGAGGTGAATTGAGCAATTGGCACATTTGAGCTGTTGTTTTAGTCTATATACATCTCCATGGAACCTTCTAATTTTAGTTGAGAAGAGGCCTGCTGATAGGGGTGCAAAGGGAGCAATTATCCCAGGGCCCCCAGCCATCGCTGCTACAGCAGCAACTGGCCCTTTAAATCACCACTGGAGCACCAGGCAGCATGCTTCTGGCAGCCCTGAGGACTAGGGGGAGGTGCACGTTGTTCTGGGTGGTGCTGAGGGATGGCTGCCCCCTCCCGCCTCCCCGACCCACCCCTTCTGCCAGAGAGTCCCCCCACACACACTTTGCCTAGGGTCCCAGCTAGGCTGTCTGCTCCCTGACTGAGAACACCGCTTCTCCTGTGATACTTACCTGTATCTCATAAACAGAGTGAGAAGCAAGGAGAGGTGCTCAGCCCTCCCCCACGATAGTCCTTTTCTAGTCTCTCCATCATTCAGCATGGCTCACCAACACTATGAACACAGCTGGAGTATATGCAGATAATTCCCATTAGTTTTTGCCAGCTCCAGCAGGGTAGAGTTAGTTACATTGGCATAGAGGGTAACTCTGTATTTCCTGGTTTTCAGATATTTGAGTGTCTCTCAACTCTCTGTTCTGAAAGGGGATGAGATCCTACTGGACAACTTTTACTCTGCCTCAAATACACTTTTTGGTGGAAGGCTTTGTGTACTGCCCTGGCTGTGTTGCCACTTAAGTCGGAAGATTGGACCTAAACTCTTGTTTGTAAAGGTTCCAGTTGCTTTTGATTTAGTTCACGTGTAATTAAGGCTGGAATTCCTTGATGTTCTGTTGCTTGAGAGAAGGCCTCTATTTACCTACTTTTTCTTTGTTGACTCAGCATGGAAAATGCAACGTTTCCCTGCAGGGCAGAAAACATTGTTTACTTTAGACCATTTATTATTTTCACTTAGAAGCTATTAAGTTATTCTTTTCCCATCAATCCCTCTCACTTGGATTATTCCAGCTGTTAAGTAATATGAAGGTTTGTCTTTGACAGGTCACACGTCATCCTTGCCTTGGAAAATCAAAAGGGATGATTACATAATGGCTGACAGTAAATTTGGCTCCAAAACATCATTAAACTAATGAATTTTCAGCTTTCTTTCAGTCACAATATACTTGACTTCAGAACTAAACACTTAAAATCTTTTTATGTCCAAATTTAGAATGTACTTCAGTGAGTTGCAAAACGGGTAATTCTTTGATCCCACTTCATTAAACAGATTAAAAAATTGCAGATATGACTTTTACAATCTGATATCTGAGAATCAGTTTTTCTTTTTAAGTGCCAAGCACCAAGTTCAGGAATACTCCTTTCCAAAGTCAGTATCTTATTACCTAAAATTAATACTAACTATTCACAAAAGCTCATAGCAGCTATACTTAACCACAAAAATAAAAATTCTGCTGCTAATATCGAATCATAGGCACAGAAATAATGTGTTGCTTTTTTGGCTTTGTGTCTGTATTTTCTCCGCTCTGTTTATTAGATTTCAGGAGTTTCAGAATACATTATTTTAATCTAGGATATAAAGTGCGTAACACTTAACAAATAGCAAATATCAGGTTATTGTGTTACCTCTTAGCAGGCACCTGGACAAAGAGTAGAAAGTTGTTAATGATATTTAGTGTGTAACTAAAACCAAAAAATGCTGACCTCAAGTTACACAGTTTTAAAGCTACAGTTCTTTATTTGTCTGGTAATATTTCAGTTAAAAAATCCTCACGTTTCCTGTAGAAAAGCAGTTCTGACTAGGAATGTTAGGGAGCATGTGCAGAAGGGTTACACATGTAATTCGGTAGTGTGGCTGACAACAAATTTATTGGTTACACAATTAACTGATAAGCGGCTCTGCATTTAAAGGATCTTGGGAGCCGGCACACAGTCAGGCTGGCTCAGTCCCAGCTCATGCCAGGTCCTGGCAGCTATTCCCACTGCGGCTCTGCATCAAAACATTTTTTGAGAGACGGTGGGCAGGAATGCTGGGTTTTACTTTAAATGCAGAGCCTCGGGGTAACTTCCAGGACTCAGCCTGCATGTCTGCTCACTGGTCCTGCAATGAGGTGTAACAGTTAATCCGAACTAAGGACTTAGTTCGGATTAACTTCTGACTGCTGCGTGGAGCTGCGGGCAATCAGTTTGAACTAAGGTGATTTAAAAATGGCACCCGCCCGGAAACATGCAAATGAAGCCCGGGATATTTAAATCCCAGGCTTCATTTGCAAGTTCGAATTCTTACATTAGCCACCCTAGTTCGAACTAGGGGGCTAGTGTAGACATACCCCCAGATAGCAATTGAAGCTCATTGCATCTTGTCCTGTCATCAGAAGGTGCTGAGGAGAATAATTTTTCTTTCTCTTTGTAATGCCCATTTTTAGATATTCAAAAGCTGTTACCATGTCCAGTCTTTTTTCCTGACTAAACAAACCCAATTCTTTGTCTTCCCTCATACGTAATGTTTTCCAGACCTTTTTAATCATTTTTGTTGCTCTTCGCTGGACCTTCTCCAATTTGTCCACATCTTTCCTGAAATGTGGTGCCCTGAACTGGACACACTACTCCAGTTGAAGAGGTGAGGCCTAATCAGCACAGAGTAAAGCGAAAGAATTACTACTTTTGTCTTGCTTACAACACATCTATTAAAGTGTTAATGCCTCCCTGGATTAGGAATGATAGTGGCCAGCTGGTTAACTGTTTAACCGATGAGTGATTGCTGATCAGTTAACAGTCCCATTTAACTGCAACACCCTTCCCCCTGTGTTCTCTGCATTTAAACCTCGGACAGGCAGGCTGGCTTAGTCCCAGGCTGCTGGTCTGAGTTTTAAATGAAGAACACACAGAGGAGCCACGTGCCATCTTATGCTGCTTCCTCTCATTCAGAGGCAGTAACATGGGGCAGCAGGTGGGAGCCAGTCCATGTGGGGAGCTGGCTTAAAAACTGGTTCCTGCCTGCTGCCTGCTTTGCTGCCTCTGTATCAGAGGCAGCAGTGTGGGACCAGGGGGAGCCCAGGCCCCCCCATGGACAGAGGCTGCTGCTTTATACTTCTGCCTCTGATACAGAGGCAGCAACATGAGGTGGCAGGCATGAGCCAGGTTTTAAACCAGCTCTTTGCATAGACCAGCTCCATCCTGCTGCCCCACGCTGTTGCCTGAGGAAATGCTCGTGTGTGTGAGTGTGTGTGTGACCTTCTTCTAAATAAACTAGGACAATACAATCTAGATGGGGCTTTTATAAGGTCGGTGCAGACAGTTATGCACTCATCCTCATCTGAAGAAGTAGGTATTGCCCACAAAAGCTCATGAAACTATATTTGTTAGTCTCTGAGGTGCCACAGGATTACTCGTTATCTCACACATGGTGTTCCATTGTTCTGGATACAACTAGTGGGGTGAACATTGTTTTTTCACGATGATGAAAATAGCTGGTTCAATACAACAGTGATGTCCAGACCGTTGATGCCCTCTGTTATGAGAAATACAGTACAATTAAAGAAACATTTTCTTTCTTCAGGATTCCAGCTCTTAAGTGCATTCTTGGCATTAAGTTCCAACCTGCTCCTAAGCAAGCTCCTTGTTGACTTTGATTCTTGAGTGTTAATGCTATGTAAATGCTGTAAGGAAAAAGTCACTAGTAGGCCTGTCTTGTGGCTTAAGTCTTCATATCTGTAGGTTGCAGTAGTCTTTTGTATTCACATCCATAACTCAATTTAAAATAGGGACTGTTAGATAGTTAAATGCCCAAATTTCTGTTGAATGGTGTGGAAATACATTTAGCAAAACCTTAGATTTAAAGCTATAATGAATATTCCTTCCCCTTGCAATTGCAAATAGTGCAGCAGCTGTATTTTAATGTGTACCTGTAAAGGAGAAACTCAGTCATGTAGTCTAGCTTTCCCTGTCTTCACTATGGGAGATGCAGAAACTAACAGGAAAAATAGGGAGAAGTGATTATTAAGCTGAATTACATTCAGACTCTTTACAGTGGTGTTTCGTACAAGAGCAGGAAAGGCACAATAAACTCACCAGATGAATTGTAGGTGCATGAACTTAATGTGCTTAGTAACAATCATTTCAAGAGGGAGCAGCTTTTCTTCTACACATTTAGGATGACCATTGAATCTTTAAGAACTCATTATTTCTTCTTGGTCCTAATCATAAGCTGCGCAGACTGCCGAGTTCCTAGAATAATACCATCAGATGAGCCAGTTGGTTATCGTCAAACTCAACTTTAATTGTTTATGAAAAGTGCTGTTGAAGGAGCTCCCAGCTTAGCTGTCTGCCAAGAAGCTGACATTTTGCACAGAGAGCAACCTGCTGTAGGAGGGGGAGGAGAAAAAAGCAGGCAATTAAAATTCCCTTGAAATCTATTTAGAATCTCCTTAATTTAAAGAGTAAAATAAGCCACACGTGCTCCCCTGTATAATTGAGTGCTTGTGAACTTGTGCCAACCCCATAAATAGTGCAGCTTGACCAAGTCAAGATGAGTACTTGTTTACTGGGACAAATGCAATAATCCTCCATATCTCAAAGTAACCTTTGGCATAATATATAGCTAGAAGTAACAGAATGCCAAGTGCCTCACATACGCACTCTTGTCCACAACTCTCATCAATAGACATTATTTAACAGCATTTATCGACTTACCATATAAATAAGGCTAAGATTTTGGTGCTGGGATTTTTATAAAAATTCATGGGCAGGAAACAGACAGCCAACCATAAATCACAAAAGCTGGAGAGTGTGTGGGTTTGTGTATGTGTGTGACAGACAGACAGACAGCTGGAGCCTTGGTGCCCATGCACCAAGGGGCTGAAGACTAAGTGATGGGGCTGAAGACTAAGTGGAAATTACAAAGGTCTATTAAAGTCACAGAACCTGTGATGAAATCATATCCCTACTTGTAAATCACCTTTCTCTGGACATGAACAAACATCTGCAGCCCGGTTTGAAATTTCTGAGAAGCCAACTACTTTCTTAAATAAGGTCTTACAAAAGAAAGCAGTGTGAGAAGGGGGTAGGGTTGCCAAATGGTTTCAACAGAAATCCCGGCCACACTTGACATTACGTCACAATTTACATTACATCTTATTTAGAAAATACCGGACATTTCTATTTTCTCATTTATATTTTCTCAATTTGTTTCCTGGATCTGCGTGCCGAAGGGAGGAGGGGAAAGGAGCAGGCTGAGTATGGTGACCATATTTTCTGAACCAGCTGCAGCTAGGGAGAATGGTTTAATTTAAATTATTAAACAGACTAAGCATTTTAACTTTCTCATGTTAGTTTATCAAACTTCATTTTAAATAAAATAAAATATTAATTTATGTCCAACACAAAAGGTTTCAATGTTTTTTTTATTTATGGCGGGGGTGGGGAACCTTTTTTGGGTTGGGAGCCACTGCCCCACAGAAAAATCAGTTGGGAACCACACAAGTGAGAAGCAAAAAAAACCTCCTCCAGAAATCCCCAGCCCTCACTAATGTGGACCCTAATTGAGACACCTCACTCCTCTGACGCTCCAGCCTCACAGGGTGAGGGGAAAGGAACGGGAGGACTGAGGTTCAGGGTTTCTCATAGGCCAGATTTACATTTCTGGGATTCCAGAGTTAGTGGATTTTATGGACCCCCTTAGGCTCTGGGGTAGGGACAAAAATGAGGGGTTCAGTGTGTGGGACAGAGCTGCCAGTGAGTGGGATAGGAATGGGGTGCAGGATCTGGGAGCTGGGGTGCAGAAACAGGCTGGGAGTAGGGTGTCTGGCCAGGTGGAGGGAGCAGGAGCAAGGGAGGGTGCAATGTGTGGCCAGGAGGGAGGGTGCAGGAGCAACAGTGGATGTCAGAGCAGGGTGGGGGTAGGTGTCTGGCCAGGCTGGGGGGAGGGTTCAGGAACAAGGGAGGGTGTCAGAGCCCTTGCATCAACTGCCATGGCCACATGGTCTCAGGCCAGCCCCAGAGCCCGGAGCTACTGCTACAGTGGCCATGCAGTCCTGGGCCGGCCCTGGAGGTGCCGCTGAAGAGCCTTAGCCCCAGTGCTGCCTCCTTCCACCACAGCCTAACCTGCTGCCAGGAAAGAGGGAGGGCTCCAGTGGCTGTATGGGGGAGGAAGGGCAGGGTGGGGCTGAGCTCCCGCCACGCATGCCACTTCTGGCAAGTGTGCTGTTGGTTGCCGACTCCTGGATTAGGTTATACTCAGCATGTGCAGAATGCTCTTACAGGGAAGCCTTCCTCCACTGCATAAAACACATTTTGGCAGTAAAGGTTTAGTTTTATTTGTTGGCCGATTGAAGCAAATCTACCTTGATGGTGTTTCTCTCTCTGCATGTGATGTGATAATTTTTGCATACATTTGATCAATTCCAAAATGCCAACTCTTTCAACTTCAACAGCTAAAATCTCAATTAGTGGTGGTAGCCACTGTAAGGGTGTATCTACTTATTAGGGATTGGCACTGTGGCAATCGATTACTCAGCAGTCTATTTAGTGGGTCTTAGTCCAGTGTTCCCTGTAAGTTGTGCACTTGTGCAGCCACTCAGGATAGAGTAAGATGCTTCCTAGCTATGTGCCCACAGCTAGATTTTTTGTTTGTACTGGTGGTGCACATTCACACATGCCTCAGTGCACATAAAATTGTATTCTGCACGTGGATGGAAAAATACACACATGGATGGAAAAGAATAAAGAGAACATTGATGAAGACCCACTAAATTGATTGCCAGTAGAGCTCTCTTCAACTCTGGTACTCCACCAGAACAAGAAGCATAAGGGAAGTTGCTGGGGGAATTTCTCCCATTACGTGCTCCCTTTCCTCACCATAGTGTAGACCCCCCACGGTAACTTGGCCTAGGATACATTGAATCCAGCTATGATTTTTGTGTAGCTGGAGTTGCATAAATTAGGTGAACTTTGCCCTGTAGTGTAGACCTGCCCTAAGATTCTGCTTTTTGCATATCTTTTCAAATGGTTCTTACATGTAGTGCTTGGCCTACGTGAGCAGTGATGTATGCAGTCCTCTAGTTCTGGATGAAGGATGTAATTTTATTACTAAGGCCAGGTCTACACTAGACCCAGAAGGTCTGCTTGAGGTACGCAACTCCAGCTATGTAAATAAAGTAGCTGGAGTTGGCATACTGTAAGTCAGTCTTGGTGCCATCTTCACAGTGGGAGGTCTATGGGAGCAAACGTTCCCATTGACTTCCCTCACTCCTCGCTGGCGCTAATTGGAGGTTCCATCAGCATTTGATTTTGTAGGTCTTAACCAGACCCACTAAATCGAACACCAGAACATCAATCTCAAGTGCATAAGTATAGATGTAGCCTAAATTTTGCACCCACTTGGCTGGTTTTATCAAAGTTAGCGTTGAAATCTTCTAATATCATATCTTCTGGTTTCCTGTTCAGCGAATAACATTTAAAAAATAACAGGGTTGAGGAAGGAGCTATTTGTGTTTCACTGCTTTCCTGACCATAAGGAAGTTAAGTTTCTGTGATGCCAGCATCTATCTCTTTGCCCTACAGTGACATAGTCATCCTTACTAGCGGTGCATGTACTGAGCAAACATTTAAAGGCTTCTGTGCAGTGTTGGTGAGAATACTGTGCATCACACTGGCAAGTCCTCTCCAGAACACTTGCAGGCCAGTTCTTTTAAAAATAAATTTGTCGCAACCTTCACGTTTCAGACCAAGAATAAAAAAGGATAATGGAATAACAGGACTGCTTCAGGCTAGGGCTTACGTGTTCGGGGGAGGACAAATAAAGTATCTGGTACATCAGTTAGTGTTGTGTCTTGATTTGGGAAAGAGAGGTCTAAATTGTGATTGCTAGTAAAAGTGTGTGTGAGTGCCAGCCTCTATTACTGACCTTTGGAAAGTTCAGAGAATGTCACTGAAGAGAAAACCCAGAAGCTGAGTTTGATGACATCAGTTGCCTTACATTGCTGGGCTGTTCCCTGAAAGCTTTGGTCAAGCCCCTGTTAATGTGGAAGAAATCCACTTCAGTTTACTTGTTTCTTACCCTGTTTGGCTAGTTGATCCATTCTTCAGTGTCACTACAGGAATCCTCTGCTGTTCCATTTAAACTTTGATATTTTAGTACAATAAATACTGCATTTAAGGTGCAGTTTGAAGTAGAGATGTAATAGTGTAGTCGATTAAACGATAAGCAAAAGCTTATCGGTTAATGCTATCGTACACGCATTTCTCCCCCCCCCCCCCCCCCAGTAAATTTTTTAGCAGGCTTGTTGGCAACCTGGCTCAGTCCTGGCTTGCGACAAGTCCCGGACCTACCTCTGCTGCAGCTCTGCATTTAAAATGTATTAGGAGCTAGGCTGGCAGTTTTTCAAAGGCTTGGTTCTGGCTCATGCTGGGTCTAAGAGCATGGACACCTGCCCCGGACGGGCTGCTGCCACCCTGTGCTGTTGCCTCTGTCTCAGGAGTGGCAGGGAGCTCCTCGGAAGTGGGACCGGAACACACTGGCTGCCTGCCCCGCCTCCGGGTGCTATAGAGTAGTCGACTAACCGATAAGAATTCATGAGGTTACCCGACTGTTCAATTAACTGATATTTAACATCCCTAGTTTGAAGCAGAAGCCATGAAAACAGGCAGCAAAAGGAACCCACTCAATTCCAACCATGCTTCCTTTAGGTCTGTTTAGACCCTACTTAACAACACATCATTCCTGTGCAAAATGTGTTTTAACTTTCCCCAGCCAGCCATGTACCAAACCCACTGTTGCACTTCCTTAGGTTAATGGGATAATAGTAAATAACTCTCATGGGCTTCCGATGTGAGTTTTTACAATGAGCTTTACAGCATGAGCATTGATCTTTCCATTTTATAAATGTGGAATTGGATGCAGAAGTTTTGGCTTGCCGCAGCTCTCTCAGGACTTTCTTTATTAAACTGTAAATTTGGGGTGGCAAAAATGTCACCTCTCTGACTTGAATAGAGAGGAGCAGTATTTGCATTCTGCAGGTTCCACCAAGCGATGCATCACATTTATCTCAGTGCACTAGCTGCATTTTGTGGTAGCAGTTTTGTCTACTCACTGTTAAGATGAAGGTGGCTTCCCTTGGCTTCAGTGTGCAATTCAACTAGGGGCAGCCCATTCATCACTGTGTGTGTTGCTACCTGGGCTACTGGCAAATCTGCCTTGAGTTTTGCAGAGTCTGGCTGCCTCAGGTGTAACCAAAATGGGTAGATGTAGTTGATGGCTATATGTAGTTGATTTCCTTTGATCAGCCTCACTTAGCCTTGTGATCAGGAATCCTCCCCCTGTGTAACTAATGAGGGGGTAGGCCTGACTTAGATGAGCAGGCTTAAAAAAGCCAGAGGCAGAGCGACCATGGGAGCGAAGTGGACAGGGTGCTACAGGCAGGGGAATTTGAAAGAGTGAGTTCTAATATGCTTAGGAAGACCTGTAACACCTGTGCTAGCACTGCTTCTGTCTCCTCTGCCTGCGCCTGTAGCTAGACAGACCACCTGACCATGATGCCTCTACCCAGATCCTGGACTCTGGTTTGCAGTATCCACTTACTGAAATCCAGGCTGGAGGGATCAACTAATGTGAAAGGTGCCTGCTGGTGGAATCTCTCAGGAAGCAGGTCGGAGAACTGCAGGAAGAGGTGACTAGGCTGAGGAGCATCCGAATCCACGAGGAATTCCTGGAGAGTATTCATGTGGAGAATGGTGAGGAAGCTATCCCATTACAAAAGACTGCTGACAATCCACTGGTGGAGGAGGAGATGGTTTTGTCTCGGGGGGGGAGACACTGGCAGCTGGTCACTTCTGGCAGCAGGCAGTGCTGCACCCTTGCTCCCAACCCTCCTACCATGGTTCTGTTATGCTGCTCTGGATATGGAGCATCCCTGAAGCACAAGTCTGGGAGGTCTGCAGCCACCACTGCGAGGAGGTTGAGGATTATCTGGCCCGTTGACTACTACCGCATGCTACTCATCCATGTGGGCACTAATGATATTGCAAGGTGTGACTTTGAGCAGATCAAGAGTGACTACAGGGCTCTGGGAGTACGAGTGAAGGAGTTTGGAGTGTGGGTGGTCTTCTTTTTAGTCTCTCCTGTCAAAGGTAGGGGTCCAGGCAGAGACATCTGGGAGGTGATGCCTGCCTGTGAAGATGGTGTCCCCAAGAGGGCTTTGGCTTCCTTGACCACAGGATGCTGTTCCAAGAAGGGCAGCTGCTAAGCCAGGGTGGGGTTCACCTTTCAAGGAAGGGGAAGAAAGTATTTGGATTCAGCCCAGATAACTTAGTGAGGAGGTAAGCCCACAAGTAAGTGAAAAACATGGAGACCTGGGAGATGGGTCAGAAATGGGAGGGAGCATGGGCTATCATAGTCAAGATAAAGGAGGAGTAAGGCAGAACTGAGAAGCAAAATCAAATCAATATCTTAGATGCCTGTATACAAATGCAAGGCGTATGGGAAATAAGCAGGAAGAACTTGGAAGTGCTAATAAATAAACACAACTATTACATAGCGGCTGTGTCTAGACTGCATCCCTTTTCCGTAACAGGGATGCAAATTAGACACATCGCAATTGCAAACGAAGCGGGGATTTAAATCCCCCCTGCTTCATTTGCATAAACATGGCTGCCGCTTTTTTCCGGCTCGGAGCTTTGTCGGAAAAAAGCGCCAGTCTAGACGGGGATCTTTCGGAAAATAAAGCCTTTTCCGAAAGATCCCTTATTCCTTATTTTAAGAGGAATAAGGGATCTTTCGGAAAAGGCTTTATTTTAGAGGTTTAGAAGATAAAATAAAAAAAGAACAAGTTAAAAATCACCTAGAAAAGTTAGATGCCTGCAAGTCACCAGGGCCTGACGAAATGCATCCTAGAATACGCAAGGAGGTGATAGAGGAGGTATCTGAGCCTCTAGCTATCATCTTTGGAAAATCATGGGAGACAGAAGAGATTCCAGAAGATTGGAAAAGGGCAAATATAGTGCCCATTTATAAAAAGGGAAATGAGACCAACCCAGGAAACTACAGACCAGTTAGTTTAACTTTTGTGCCAGGGAAGATAATGGAAGAAGTAATTGAAGAAATCATCTGTAAAAACTTGGAAGGTGGCAAGGTGATAGGGAACAGCCAGCATGGATTTGTAAAGAATAAATCATGTCAAACTAATCTGATAGCTTTCTTTGATAGGATAATGAGTCTTGTGGATAAGGGAGAAGTGGTGGATGTGGTATACCTAGACTTTAGTAAGGCGTTTGATATGGTCTCGCATGATATTCTTATCAATAAACTAGGCAAATACAACTTAGATGGGACTACTATAAGGTAGGTGCATAACTGGCTGGATAACCGTACTCAGAGAGTAGTTATTAATGGTTCACAATCCTGCTGGAAAGGGGTCTGTTTTGGGACCGGCTCTGTTCAATATCTTCATCAACGATTTAGATATTGGCATAGAAAGTACGCCTATTAAGTTTGCAGATGATACCAAGCTGGGAGGGGTTGCGACTGCATTTGTCTTTATTAAACTTCATCCTGTTTACCTCAGACCATTTCTCCAATTTGTCCAGATCATTTTGAATTATGACCCTATCCTCCAGAGCAAAGTGCTCCACTTAGGAAGGAACAATCAGTTTCACACATACAGAATGGGAAGCCACCGTCTAGGAAGGAGTACGGCAGAGAGGGATCTAGGGGTTATAGCAGACCACAAGCTGAATATGAGTCAACAGTGTGATGCTGTTGCAAAAAAACCAAACATGATTCTGGGATCCATTAACAGGTGTGTTGTGAGCAAGACACAAGAAGTCATTCTTCCGCTCTACTCTGCGCTGGTTAGGCCTCAGTTGGAGTATTGTGTCCAGTTCTGGGCACCGCATTTCAAGAAATGTGGAGAAATTGGAGAGGGTCCAGAGAAGAGCAACGAGAATGATTAAAGGTCTAGAGAACATGACCTATGAAGGAAGGCTGAAAGAACTGGGTTTGTTTAGTTTAGAAAAGAGTAGACTGAGGGGGGACATGATAGCCATTTTCAGGTATCTAAAAGGGTGTCATAAGGAGGAGGGAGAAAACTTGTTCATCTTGGCCTCTGAGGATAGAACAAGAAGCAATGGGCTTAAACTGCAGCAAGGGAGGTTTAGGTTGGACATTAGGAAAAAGTTCCTAACTATCAGGGTAGTTAAACACGGGAATAAATTGCCCAGGGAGGTTGTGGAATTCTCATCTCTGGAGATATTTAAGAGTAGGTTAGATACATGTCTATCAGGGATGGTCTAGACAGTATTTGGTCCTGCCATGGGGGCAGGGGACTGGACTCGATGATCTCTCGAGGTCCCTTCCAGTCTTAGTATTCTATGATTCTAAAAATGTATATTTATCCTTTTTTATGTGGGTCATCGACAGTGTCTCAAATTTGACTGTGATATTCGTAGATGTGAGACTGATTTATTGTTGTGAAATCATATATGGTCATACCTTCAATTCTGGAGAATCCAAAAAGGTTTATATACTTGACAAATAAAGAAATTCTCCCATCTGAAAAGCTGTCTTCAGTGACTCATGAGCATGAGTACTAACCCCAGGGGAGACTATTAGGAAATAAGGCACATATCCCATACTGGGGTTGAGTTCTGTACTTAGATTTCACCAACCCCAGTTATCAAATGTGAACTACTCCAGCATGTTCACAGCCTAAAGATGGAGTCACACTTTCCTTAGGTATGCTGATCTCTCATACCACCCGGGTGAGCATACCTTTGTGATAGATGATCCCTTACTCCAAGAATCACAATGGTATTAGGACCAGTTACTTACTCCAGGAAATTTGCACCTTAGATCTTACACCAAAGATGATGTTCATAGACAATTCTATAATCAACTGTATAAATTTTATCATATAGCAAAAGAAACTGAGTGTTAAAACAGGTAAATACACACACACACAAATTATTCCAGTCTTAAGTTTTAAATGGTGGTAGAATCATAGAGCTGGAAGACACCTCAGGAGGTCGTCAACTCCAGGCCCCTGCTAAAAGCAGGACCAATCCTAAGTAAAACATCCCATCCAGGGCTTTGTCAAGCCAGGACTTAAAAACTTTGAGGGATGGAGATTCTACCACATCCCTAGCTAACCCATTCCAGTGCTTCACCAGCCTCCTAGGGAAATAGTTTTTCCTAATATCCAACCTAGACCTCCCCCATTTCTCCTTGCTCTGTCATCTGCCTCACTGAAAACAGCCTCTTTCCATCCTCTTTGGAACCCCCCTTCAGGTAGTTGAAGGCTGCTATCAGATACCCCCTCACTCTTCACTGTAGACAAAATAAGCCCAAATCCCTCAGCCTCTCCTCATAAGCCATGTGCTCCAGCCCCCTAATTGTTTTTGGTAGAAGCTTCTATAATAAGCAAGCTCTGTGTGGGCTACCTCAGGCTAAACATAGGTGACTTCTTGTTTATGCCTAGTAAACCCAGCCCCCCAGAGTCCAAATTGGATTGAGATAATCAGTTTCTTCTCTTTATGGATTTTATCTCCCTCTTGTCATGTGCTCTGAGCTGCAATCACAACTCATAGAAGGAATCCTGCACAACCACAGTGTCTTTTGTCCTATATAATGTCCTCAGTAGTCTGTCTGGTGTCAGTGGACCTTTCTGTTGGGCGGGCATCTTTTATTGAAGATCAGCACATTACACTAGTTAATATCTTTCTCCTGTCTGGTGATTTACACACTCACAGAGGCTCACAAGACAACCACTCAAATATTATCTTCCAATACAGGCCACAGATGTGATAAGTGAGATTGCCGCATGCATTAACTCACAAGCATTCAGTAGAATCTAAGCACAAAACATGGTCTTGTGATTCAAATACCATTTTAAATAGTAGTAGCATACAGGTGAGCCAGACCAATTCCAGCTATGTATTTGGATTTTGGCATGAGCAAGCTCTTGCTTTGTTGGCAGCACACCACTATTGAAATAGTAGTACAGTATTCTCTTTTTCTGTCTGGGGTTCTCTGACACTATTCCTGATGATCCCCATCTTACTGAAAGGGAATCGGAATCATACAGAGCAGAAATGACTTATTAAGGTCACCGATCAATTTAGTTGCAGAGGTGGGAGTAGGACTCAAGTGCTTGCTCCTAGTTTTCTTATGCCAAATATTTGATTGTATAAATTCCCATGCAATGGCACTCACTTCTGGGCTGGAATGTGGGATCAGTTTAGCAGTGCACAGCAACTCTACACTAGAGAGTACAGAACAAGAAAGAAAGACACTGATAAGGGCTAGGAAGCTACTGTGGGCATTTTGAGTAGTAGAATGTTCACTAACCTGGAGATTGGCTTTGGCAACAGTATTAATATTAAAAAAAAAAAAAAAAAGACCTAGGATCTCGAATGATTAGAAGTGAGCAGCCCCTCTACATACTAATTGAAGGATGCATCCAACTGGGATACTTTTGTTTTGTATTGATCTGGCAAGAAGGCCACCTCTTACTGCAACATCAATGGATCATTTTTGACTGATCTTGCAAGGCCCTATGTTCACCATGGTGGCATTTCTGTTTGTCTGTAATGTGATTCTTTCTGAATGCTGCATCTTTTCCTTTTCAGAATTGCGGGGAATGTTCTAGGCTATTGATTTTGGGGAAAATGAGAATAATAAAAGGGGGAAAGTCCCTGCCACCTAACAGCAGGCAGAGTCAGGAGAGCAAGAGGCTTTATTTCTTCCTCCCTCCTAATGTGCTGTGTTTTCAAAGTCTTCTCCATGGTGGGTGATGGAGAGGGCACCAGCCATCTGTCCTTTCTTTCAAGTCCAGGGAGGAGAAAGGAACTTTGGAGGAGGGAGGCAAAGATGTATTGCTATGGCCCCTGGTATGGCGGGGAAGAACGGGGAGGGGGAGCATAGAGCCCCAGCATGGGAGTAGACGTAATGTGTGTGGAGAGGAGGGACAACAGGACACAGAGCCCTGAGCATGAGTGTAGCGTTGGTATGCAGGGAGCCCTGAAAACAGAAGGGGTGAAAGGGTGATACTCCCAGAACTTGTGGTAGAGAAAGAAGGGATTCAAGCTTCTTCAGGTGTGTGCAATAATCTTGGCCTAAAGAAGAAATGAAGTGGGCAATCCCCTAGTTATTAGCTGTTTGGGATTCCTAGTTGCTATTGTAATAGAGCTAGTAAACAGGCCCCATGGTGGTAGAGAAGTGACTAAATAGTGTCTTCCCCAGCACCCTCTCAGTATGCAGTTACAGATGGGTTGGGGGGATGACAACCATCCAGGGAACGTCTAACTGCAGTTAGATACCTGTAGCTGGTCTGTGCCAGCTACCTCATGCTCCTGGGGCCCAGGCTAAGGCTGTTTAGTTGCATTATAGAGATTTGGGCTCAGGTTGGAGCCCATACAGAGTCTCAAAGCCCAGGGTCCAGCCCAGACATGAATATCTACACCACAATTAAACAGTCCCTTAACAGCAGCCTTGCAACCCCTAGTCAGCTGAGACAGGTCAGCTGCTGGTGTTTAATTGTAGTGAGAGATGGGAGTCATATACAGGCAGTCCCCGGGTTACGTACAAGATAGGGACTGTAGGTTTGTTCTTAAGTTGAATTTGTATGTAAGTCGGAACTGGTACATATTGTAGGGGAAACTCTAGCCAAACATTTCTCCAGAGCTCAGTTTTATTCTCCCACACCTTACTTCCCTCAGTCCTTTAATCTCAAGCTGAGGTGTCTGCTGAGAAAAGCCGCTCTGCGTCTCCCTGGTCTGCGGGGGGGGGGAGGGAGTGGCACTAGCTTCGCATCTCCCTGGTCTGCTGGGGGAAAGCAGCTAGTGCGGGGTTGCCTCACCCCGTTTGTAAGTAGGGATCTGATGTAAGTCGGATCCATGTAACCCGGGGACTGCCTGTATTGGCATCAGGCAGAGGGAAGTTTTAATGACAGAGTTTAAAAAAGCATGAATTCTCATCTTTCTGCATTCTGGTGGGTAGCTTTATCTTCTGTGTAGAATTTCTCCTCTTGGGGATCTTAGACTCAGGCCATGTTCGTGGTCTCTCTCAGAGCAGCCTGAAGGTGGTATGGCTGATAGGTATTTTATCAGTGAAAAGATAATTATCCTACAGATGCTCAAGTCAGGTTACTTTAATTTTATGCCTTAGAGATGCTGTGTTTGCAATCATAATTATGAAATGATTCATTACAATAATCAGTTGGGTAGCTCACTAGTTCATCATATGTCCCAACTAAACTTAGGCATAATTTTGGGCATGATTGAAGAGGGTGACCTGTGTTAACTTCAAGTGGCTGCAGCATGTAGCTACTTTTCTTTGAGCTACTGTACCAGAAGTCTAGAGTTAATTATAAATCAAAGTTCTTCCTTCTGAGTTTGAAAAATGCACATTTAAAAATCATTCTTTTCAGTCTTTTGGCAAAACAACACACGTTTCATTGATCATGTACCGCTGGTGTATGAACACTTGTGCCATCCATGAAGGCTGCTTCTCCTACCCTCCCTCCACTTTTTAAACTATTTTTAAATAAAAGAAGAAAAATATAGTTCTCTTCCCTTCCCCCTTCTACTTCCTTTCAGACCCTGCTGTCTGGACATTTAACTTTTCTAGTAATGCCAAACTTTCCTACAAGAAAACTGGCAAAATTAAGCAAAAAACTTCCCAAGCCCTGATCTCCCATGACTATTTCCATAGTGTCACCATAAGGAATCCAGTATCTTAAAACTTGGAAAGCAGCAAAAAGCTCACAGAAGTCCTGAATCCTTATTACCTTGAGCTGTGGTTGTGTTGGATCTCACAAGCTGTATCTGTGCCAGTAACTGGATAGGAGATATAGATTGTTCACACTGCTGCAGCATGTTGCTTAGGGACACAGTGTTATGTATGCTATTCTGGGGATGGAGGCAGAGAGTTTGTGATAACTTGTGTTGGTCACCAAAGCTTCTGTAACTTCTTTTGGAGGAGTAGGTCTGTTTAGTCTACGTGCTGACCAAATTCCAAGTTAAATTATTACATGCAGTCCCTTTATTAATTTCTAGTATTGCTTTGACTGCCTGGGAAATTTGGGATCTAAAAGGTTGAGTAATGGACCCTCTGTTATAAGCTAATAGCCATATATTCACCTTGGATTTCTCCTGCCCTCTTGGGACATCCAATAAGCTGTGGTGGGATTTTAAAAAAATCTTATTGCTGTCCTTGATGCTGTGTATTCTCTTGCTGAACTAATACTTTGTAGGTTGTCCATGTCTCACACAATGTATTTTTACCTGTATCGCTGTGCTCCTTTTGGTCACTTCCTGATGGTATTATCTCTGATAGTGGATGAATTATAGAGATGATTGCTGGATACCTGGACCTCTATTAAGCAAGTCTTGTCTTGCCTGTGGATTTTGAATGTGTCCTATGTAGTTGTTTTTACAGCAGAGAATTAAATAACATCCCTGTTTTTGCAGCAGCTACTGGGCAGCTAGAGGTCTATTAGCATCTGTGTTACAAAAGCTGGTGTATTTGAAAGCAGGACTAAAATGTCTCGAATGTTAGGGCTGGAATTAGAGCCTCTGACTTCAGTCGCATCAAACAGATTGCATTTCAGTGGGGAAGTTGTTAGCGCTAGATAATTTCTGTTGCCCTTCAGGTGGTGGAACAGTAGCAATTATATAGTGTCCTGGTAAATACCCATCAGTGTCCGCTCTGGCTAGAGAACTCTTAACAGTCTGTCAATGGCAATAGCTTTCCCGCAGTCATGCATCTTGAGGCAATGGACAGTTAATCTGATCGCGGAGGAGTTTAGAAACCGCCCTTCTCGAATGCCAGGTAGCGAAGTGAGAGAGAGGACAGGCTACCTGGGGCAGTCTGTGTTATACTACGGGACTAACCATGATCTGGGCCCCATTGTGTTATGTGCAGGAGCAGACAGCCCCTGCCCCAAAGTGCTTCCAGTATCAAAAGACAGGACCAACAAAAGGTAGAGGAAAGAGAGTGAATCATACCGAGTGCTTGCAGTGATTGCAGCTCGTGTCATGCTAGTGCCAGAGCTATTTTGGGGGGTGGGGATGGTTTCCTACATGTAGGATGCATAAAAAGACAAGGGAGTGAGGTGAGAGGGTCAGAGCAGGTGGAAAGAGGGAGCAAAGAAAGGCCTGAGAGGCAGGTGCAGAGGGAGACTGAGTGGAAGACTGTGAGGTGGAATGGGAGGAGCAGAGGTTGGAGTGGATAGCGACTTGAACTTTCTCTGCCTGGTGCCAATCAAACTGTAGAAAATATTATCCATCTACATGGGTCCCTGCATCTGCAGCTTCTCTGGCTGGTTCCTCCCTGTAGTTTCTTTCTCAGGTGCCTGTAGCTGTGGGGAAGGAGGGCAAGCACTAGTGCTACTGCCCTCAGAGGAGAAGGGGTCTGTCCTGCAGAGTTCTGTGCAGGGTCCGTGTAAACGTGCCATCCCCGTACCTCCGGAGGGTGTGTTCCACTTGTTCACTCCCTTTCCGCCCCCTAGCCCCGTGGACCCGTCACCCTAACGATCGCCCCGCGGCGTCCCAGTTAATTGTGTTAAGTCTCCTATGTCTCTTTCACAATATTGGTTCGCCTCCCACAGTGGGGAGAGGGGGGTCCGGGCCCACCCCCTCTCACGGACCCCAGTCCAGAGCCCTAAGGACATGGACATCAAGCTTGTCCGGTCCGGCTGGCGGGGCCTTAGCCGAAACGCGCCAGCCCGCAGGCTCCACTTTGCCCGCCCTGGGCTGCTTCCTCTCCCCACCTGGGTTCTACCCGCCGAGCCGGAGCTTACCGCCTCAGCCTCGGGCCCATCTGGTGTTCTCTCACAGGTGGGGGTCGCCAGCGACGCTCCGCCCCCCCCTCCTCCGTCTGGCATTTAAATCCCTGTGCCGTGGCCCGTGTATAGAATTGGCTTTGATTGAATATTTCAGTCAGAAGATCTGGCCCAGCCCGGGGAGGCATCCCGGTCATTTTGTAACACTGTTCAGCAAGGCTGAGTTCCAGAGGACTTTGTCTGTAGATCAAGGAGAGTCCAAACTTGGCATACAAGCCACATGCGGCCCTTTTACCATTAAAGTGCATCTCTCGATCCCTTTCCAGCCCCATTCTTCGCACATTAGACTGGGAGGGAGTTTGGGCCCTTTTCCTTGGAGTGGGGTGGTGGGTAGGAGCTTCTGTCTAGTTGCAGGTGTGTCCTAGGGCGTCAGCGCTGTGGGCTGCACCTCCAGGACTTAGGGTTTCATCCTGAATGGGGCTGCACCCCCAAATTCTGGTCCCTGGTAGGTGTGCTCTACCTCTCAACCTTCTGAAGATTGTCATATGCGGCTCAGAGCCAATGAGTTTGGCCACCCCTGCTATAGTTGAATGGTTACAACCTATTTCAGACTGAAAATAAAACACTGGGTGACCTCAAAAGCTGATGGGGCTCGGTACTTAAGAGACGAATGCCTTTGCAAAGGACTGCTTTATTCTGCTTGGCTTTCCCCTCTGGTGATAGGCTGATTTCTCTCCCCTCCCCCCCCATCATTCTTACTACTTATGCTCACCTTTTTTCCTGCCTTCCCTCTTACCTCCTTCCACTGTCTCCCTTTGCTGCTGCTTCTCTCTAATCCCCTCCTCAGACCCCATTTACCTTGTTTGGGTCCTCTCGGCCAGGGTTTCTCATCCTGTGGGTTGCAGCCCAAAGTTGGGACACCAGAATGTGTTCATAGGTCACATGGAATGCAGACTGTGGTATATGGTCTTTTCTCTTAGAGGGTGATAACAGAGCCTGCCCAGCACTCATCCCACAGAGGCTCCCATCCCATGGGCCTGGCTAGGATCTTCTCCCTTGTCCTCATGCTGCGAGCTGGTACACGCTGCTTGGCTTTGACCCAGCTGCTCGTCTGCCATGATGCCGGGCGCTAGCCTGGCCATATTCGAGTTAGTGGCACGGCGACCCCAGGGGCCATGTCACACCATCACTCACAAGAATTTGGCCTGACCTGTCCAGCCTTGTGAGGGGAGCCCAGCCAAACATGAGCTGTGCTGCGGCCTCAGCTCTTGCAACCCCCAGAGCAGAGAGAGGAGTCCAGCCAGTGCTGTGGGACAGGAGCTGCCACTGTGAACCACTGTGTACTTATGTAGGGCTTGCACTTGTTATATTAATGTGTGGATTCAATAGTGTGGGTAAGAAATATTTAATAAGCCTGATGTAGGTGGCTTTTCGTTTGAGACTAAGGCTATTTTCTGGGTAGTAACAAGCCATTAAAATTTACAAATGGATCCTGAGCCTGAAGAGGTTGAAAACCACTGCACCAGACACTGCTGTAATGAAACCAATAGATTTCACTATGGAAATAAACATTCTTGAGCAGCTGCAGTGGTTAGAATAGTTTAGATCCTTAAATATTCACTAAGATAGAATATGCTTAATGTAAAATAATTCCTAAATCATTTGAGTGGCTAAGCAACTGCTTTTGCTTTACCTGCTGCTTATTAGACGATAAGCCTAATCAGCTAGTTCGTCTTCTCTGTCTGTATCCACTTGTCTCATTGTGTACTTGGATTGTGAGGTCTTTGTGGCAGAGGCTGCTGAGTGCAGTGGGACTCTGACCCTTGTAGCACAATACAAATATCTAGTGATTGTTCACAATTCCGCATAGTCCTGTCTTTTGTTTCAGCTAGACCAGACTAACATGGCTGCATCTCTATCGCTGTCATTTCCCTAACTGTGTGATGCAGTCTAATGCAGAGCGAGATTCTAAAAAAGGCACCTCCATACGAGCACTGCTCCCCTGAATTCTGGGCCACGTGCAGGTGCTGCGGTTCCTAAGCAGAGGAGCTGCAAAGGAGCCCAGGTAAAATGCTTGCTGCCTTGTATAGATGTAGAAGTGAGCCACCCTGTGAAAAGGAGCAAGTCTCAGAGCGAATTGCAGTAAAGGATTGCTGGAATTCCATATGCCAGCATAAACCGGAAACATCTTTGCTCTGGCATTGAGATTCCTGCCTAGGTTCGCAGCACACTCTTATTGCCACATATCTGGAGCCGATTAGATAGTTTCCTCTGTTATTTGTGTAGCTCAATGCTTCACCCACTGAATTGTAGCTGTAGCCCAGAGACGGATGACCAAGGATAGTGAATGGGCTGCATGAGTGACTCTCCTTCATCTCAGTGGGCCCCAGGAGCCTGTGGCCCACTGGGGCTCAGCCTGCAGCCCACAGACCCCCTGTGTGCCCCCCCACATGCTTCTCACAAACTGGGGCACTGGAGCCCCTCACTTCCCAGTCCCCTCTCCTCTCTCCCAGCATTTCCAGAGTGCCGCGAATCTGCTGATATGCGCTCCTCACCCCACCCGAGCTTGATTTGCAGGGTTCCAGCTCTGGGAGGGAGGGAGCCGTGCAGGGCCGAAGCACTGATGAACCGATTCGTGGTGCTCTGAAAGTGCCGGGAAGGAAGGGGGCTGTAGGAAGTGTGGGATTCCAGTGTGCAAGAGGCGTGTGGGAGATGGGGGCAGACGGGGGTCTGCAGACCGCAGGTGGTGCTCCCGTGGGCTGCATGTGGGCCGCAGGGTGGCGCTTCTGTGGGCTGCATGTGGGCCGCAGGGTGGCGCTCCCGTGGGCTGCATGTGGGCCGCAGGTGGCGCTCCCGTGGGCTGCATGTGGACCGCAGGTGGCGCTCCCGTGGGCTGCATGTGGGCTGCAGGTTGCCCACCATTCCTGTAGCCTGTTGAATTTGTACAGCTGCAATAACCCCATGAAAAGCCGTCTTCCTGAAATGTTGCCAGCAGCCTGTGCCTAGCGTCTTGCTGCTGGTAGTCCGACTCCTCCCAGGCCTTGGGCTAGTGCAGGAGATGAAAGATCAGGGCCGAGACTAGACTCTTCATTGCCCCTTGCTGAAAGCTGCAGTTGAGCAGGATTACAGGTAGTGCTGAATTTAGTACAGGCAGTCCCCGAGTTACGCGGATCCGACTTATGTCGGATCCGCACTTACGAACGGGGCTTTCTCGCCCCGGAGTTCGCAGGCAGCGGGACCGCCCAGAGCGCAGCGGTCCCGCCACCTCGACCCCCGGGGCAAGAAAAGCTGCTCCGGGTGCCCCTGGTCTCCTGGGGACCGTCTCCAGCAGACCAGGGACACCTGGAGCAAAGCCGGGGAGGCGGAGGGGTCCCGCGCCTCTGAGGCTTTGCTCTGGCTTTGCCGCCGCTCTGGCTTTGCTCCCCATGTCCCTGGTCTGCTGCGGGGGGGGGGGGCGCAGCTAGTGCCCGCCCCCCCACCAGCAGACCAGGGAGACGTGGAGCAAAGCCCCGGGCCTGTGGTAGAGCAGGTGGGGCGCTGCCGGTTGGTCCCGCACCACCGCTTCTTGGCGCTACTGGTCCTGCACCACCGCTCCTTGGCGCTTACATACAGATTCAACTTAAGAACCCCAGGCATCCCCAAGTCAGCTGCTGCTGAAACTGATCAGCGGCTGATTCCAGGAAGCCCGGGGCAGGGGCTTCCTGTAGTCAGCCACTGATCAGTTTCAGCAGCGGCTGAATCAGGACACCTGGGGCAGAGCAACTGGGGTGCTGCTGGGTTGGTCCAGTAGCGCCGAGGAGCGGGGGCGCTACTGGACCAACCCAGCAGCACCCCAGCTGCTCTGCCGCAGGCGTCCCCAAGTCAGCCGCTGCTGAAACTGACCAGTGGCTGACTACAGGAAGCCCCTGCCCCGGGCTTCCTGGAATCAGCCGCTGATCAGTTTCAGCAGCAGCTGACTTGGGGATGCCTGGGGTTCTTAAGTTGAATCTGTATGTAAGTCGGAACTGGCGTCCAGATTCAGCCGCTGTTGAAACTGATCAGTTTCAGCAGCGGCTGAATCTAGACGCCAGTTCCGACTTACATACAGATTCAACTTAAGAACAAACCTACAGTCCCTATCTTGTACGTAACCCAGGGACTGCCTGTACTGTATTGAAGTACTAAATCTGAAAATAAATCTACTCTACTTGGTACTGCTGAAGAAACCTACTAGACTCTGAGCTCAGGGTTCCCCAACCAGGAAAATCTCCAGAGCTCCAGGTGTGCCTCACATTTCCACTGCAAATGTTCCATCAGGCATGGAGGAAGCTGCAGGGGCCTTTTGGGATGCCGTCTGCTTTCCCTCCCTGCTCCCACTGTGGGCCTTCATGCAGCTAGTCATGGGGATGTTTGAGCAGTAGCATAGCAGCTTATAGGGTCTCTTCATTTGCTCCAGTTTTGCTTAGCTATGAGATCATGCCTGTTCCAGCCAGGTGAGGCCATAAGCTCACCCCATACCCGCTATGATTATTTGGAGAGTTAGGGTAGGGAGGTGAGAGGAGCAAAAATAACAAACATGAAGAAGGAAGGGTGGGCAGAGGGTGACATTCGGGTATGGAGGGGAATCTCTGGCCTTGCTATTACTCGGGGTTCATTATAGTCTTCCCTAGTACTCTTCCTGGTGCGTGAGTTTATTTTGGGAAAACAGAGAGGAGAAATTGGTAGCCAGTTTCTTTCCATGGTGAATTATTTTTTGTCCCAAGTTTTGAGATTAAACTAGGGGGAGAGGTACAGACACTGGAGAGTGGGGATAGGGTCCAGAATGACCTAGACAAATTGGAGGATTAGGCCAAAAGAAATCTGACGAGGTTCAACAAAGACAAGTGCAGAGTCCTGCACTTGGGACGGAAGAATCCCAAGTATTGGTACAGGCTGGGGACTGACTAGCTAAGCAGCAGTTTGGCAGAAAAAGATCTGTGGATTCCAGTGGATGAGAAGCTGGATATGAGTCAACAGGGTGCCTTTGTAGCCAAGAAGTCAAATGGCATATTAGGGTGCATTAGGAGGAGCATTGCCAGCAGATCTAGAGAAGCTATTATTTCCCTTTATTCGGCACTGGTGAGGCCATGGAATATTGCATCTGGTTCTGGGCCCTCCATTACAGAAAGGATTGGAGAGAGTCCAGCAGAGGGCAACCAGAATGATGAGGGGGTTGGAGCACATGCCTTGTGAGGAGAGGCTGAGGGATTTGGGCTTCTTTAGTCTGCAGCAGAGAAGAGTGAGGGGGGATTTGATAGCAGCCGTTAACTAACTGAAGGGAGGTTCCAAAGAGGATGGAGAGGCTGTTCACAGTGGTGATGGATGGCAGAACAAGGAGCAGTGGTCTCTCGTTACAGTGGGGAAGGTCTAGGTTGGACATTAGGAAAAACTATTTCCCTAGGCGGGTGGGGAAGCACTGGGCTGGGTTCCCTAGGGAGGGGGTGGAATCTCCATCCGAGGAGGTTTTTATGTCCCGGCTTGACCAAGCCCTGGCTGGGTTGATTTAGTTGGGTTTGGTCTTGCCTTGGGCAGGGGGTTGGCCTCCTGAGGTCTCTGCCAGCCCTAGGATTTGATGATTTATTTGAGTTAAAACCTGCCAGTCTGCAGATATCTTTCTATATGGACCATGTTTACAGCTTGGATGTAGATAAAGATTTTGTATCTGCACAGGGCACTCTTCATGAGCTGTGGGACACTGAAAAGATGGGAGCCAGTGCAAATAGTGTCCAGCTCCTTTATCTTCCTGCTGTCGCAGTGTTTGCAGCAGCCATATTGCTGAGCAAGTTTAAAGTAGGGATGTTCGATGTGTGTAACCGCATGAAACCTTAGCAGTTACTCAGCTGTTCGGTAGTCCCTGTTGTTGGGGACGGCAGCCAGAACGCTCCTGGCCCCACTCCTGGGGATCCCCCTGCTACACCATCCCTTCTGTACGAGAGGCAGCAGCGCAAGGTGGCAGGCAGGGGCCAGTCTGCCAGAAGAGCCAGTTTAAAAACCAACTCCTTGTGCAGACTGATCCAGAGGCAGCAGAGCGGGGGTGGCAGCAGCTCCTATCCAGAGGGCACCTAAACTCCCTGCGGACAGAGGCTGGTCCATGGCAGCAGCCCCTGTCCACGTGGTGTCCGAGCTTCCCACGGACAGGGGCTGCTGCTGCACACCAGCCTCTGTCTAGGGGGAGCTCAGACACCACTCCCTCTTCCCCCTGGACAGGGGTTGCTACCATGGACCAGCCTCTGTCAGCAGCAAGCCTGGGTCACTGTGGACAGAGGCTGCTTCGCGGCACCCTCCTTTTGTTATTTTTATTTAACTCTCTTCCCCTGCAGTGGCTTAGTGGCTATTTGTCATCTGAGGAGTGATTATTGCTGTCCAGAGTAAAATGTGAAAAATAAACAATATAAATGGTGACTGTAAATTAGATGATAAAACAGAAAAAAATAAAAATGTAAGGGATTGTGTGCAGACAGAATTTAAAAAAATACTGCCCAGTTTTAGGGGGGAAATCTGCTTTGTCTGCTATAGCGCTGACTGGCTGGTGGAGGTGGAAATGCAGAGAAACTAGTTCGAATTTTGAAAGGTCAGTGTTACTGAAATTGAAAGTACTAAGCTTGTTGGTACTGGACTTCCTTGAGCATGAGAAGAGTAGGGTCCAAATTCTTAACACTTTGACAGTTGGCTAAAAGTGCATTGCCCCAGCCTGCTGTGTGTAGAAATATTGTATGTGGTTGTTTCCCTGAGAAAAGAGGTTGTATTTGTTTGGGCTTTTTTTTTACTGATACATACTTTGTAAAGGTAAAAACATCTAAATTAAAGGGTACAATGCTGAGACTTACATCAAACTCTCATTAATGTAAATGGCAGTTGCGTGGGTATCAGGTGGAGAATGTTATGCCCAAGGCTTCGTCTAGTGCTAAGCTGAAGGAAAGTGCCCCAACTAACCTCATTGGAATTACATAATTGATGTGAAGAGCACTTAATACTTTAAGGTCAGCAGTTTCCACTTTCTCTTCATTTAGTATTAGGTGGCTGTGCAATAAGTTCATGTGGGCATTGTGTTAACAGTTACTAGAATGTAGCTGGTAGAGTTCCTCTCCCATTACAGAAATGTCGACCTGCTGCGCGCACAATGTGCCTTTTGCTGTACCTGTCTTCCTGGCAGGGTCAGGTTGTTTCTGCACTCATATTCTGAAGAGTATGATGTGAAGGGAACGTGCAGCTAAGTCATCTTCTGCATCTTTACAGTTGACCTCCCACACTGCGGAGGGATTTCCATTATAACCCGCTAGAGAGGAGAGTGTTCTGTAAAGGTCAAAGCAAGGGACAGTTAGTATTCTTGGGTTCTGGTCCCATCTCTGACTGATCGGTTGTATGGCTTGTTGTTTACTCCCATTTGACAGGTTAATAAACCAAACCACAGAGAGGTTCTTTCCTTTTTGGGATGTCTGCAGAACCAACAATGTTTTGTAAAGTACTTTGAGATCTTTGATGGCAGGACGTTGTCTAAGTGCATTCTTGTGTGATCACTAATAGTCGTGTCATTGCAACCATTCTAGGTTGGTGCATCCTGCACATGATCTCCTATTTTGTCCCTTACCTGCAACAATGGGATAAGCATAGAAATGCCTAGCTGCAGTAACTGCTAGAGCAGTTCCGTTTTCTGTACTCTTCTCACATTTCAGAAATCAGCATGCCGGAGGGATCTTTAACATTGAAGGTAGAAAGGCTTGCTTTAGGGCAAGGAGCCTGCATGCTGAGCATGTTTTCTAATGTGTCTCCCTGAACAATAATTGCATTAGAAGCCCTGCTGATTTATAGTCTTGGGAACAACAACAAAAAGAGTCACAAATTGCCATGCTTCAGCCTTTGTGACTCATGCAGAGTCCAGTGCTTTGCCAGTTTCAGAAATTCCAGACTCTATTGATGTTCTTGGAAATGATAGGTCAGCGGACACCCACCCAGTGCATGAGCGTCGAAGTGCTGCAAGTTGACTTAATAATAGAATCTTTTTTAATGCAAAGGTCAACAAGAGACCAAGTGGATTTCTCTGCAATTGTGTTTTGCACCCATTCCATTTGACTTTGTAATTGCTGCTGATTGAGTCCTTTTCAACTCTCTTCTTTTACATTGGACTGAAATGGTGGCCGAGGATTTCTGGGAATTTTAGTAACTGAAGAGGGCAATAAAGAACGCTCCACCCTGAGCGTGCTCATCCTCTCACAAAAGAATGGAGGCAGGGCTGGCAACAGATTTTGCCGGGCTCTGGGCAATGTGTATAGGGGAGCTTGGCTCTAAGCCCCTGGAACGAACAGGGACTTGGGCAGCCAGCCCTTAGCTTCACCTGGACCACGCTGCACCCCCCAGCTAGCCCTCAGCACCGCCTGGGGTTCTGTCAGTGATTTAAAAGGTTCCAGGGTTCTGACTGATGATGCTGCCTGGACCCTTTTAGATTGCCAGGCACTGGGGCAGCTGCCCCCTTGTCCCCTTCCCTCCCCCATATCGGCAGCCCTGAATGGAGGTGTCATACATATGCAACTTACAACCCCAGATATTTAACTCTTTCAGGATCCCCGATGTCTATCACTTCTATGCTGAATTCATGAAATTTCTATAGAGCTGTCACTTTTTTTACTTATCCGGCACTTAAAAAAAAGACATTTGACTTTCTAAGTATTTATGAAGTTGTATAATTGCAGAAATTGCTCACTTAGATTTATTAGATTGGTCCATGGTAGGGATGTACATAGCAATGACTATGATTTATATCTTAGTTTGATAAGCCAGCACATTGCTGTAGCAGTGAGCTGGTTAATGTCCTTCAAGGTCCTGGAAAAAGAATTAAGGGGACACTCAGATATGACACACCCCATGATTTATGTCTGGTGACCACAGTTGCATACAAGAGCTTGCCTCATTTTCCGTTAAAAAGTTTGTTCTCCTCTCCCGTGACATGTCCTGATGCAATTTCAATCTGCACCAGTCTTTCTAACGTGAATCAAAGCCCAGTGGTTCCTTGGCAGCATCAGTGATGAGCTGTTTTGTTTTGAGCAATCAAAATGTTCCATGTGGCTACTCTTCATTGAGCCTCAGCTTCAGAATTGGATGTAAGGGTCTTGGTGGGGTTTCATGAAGGGTCGCAGGGTTTGAAACTTGTCTTGGGTGGGTTCCCAGGTGCAGACTCTGGGATGGAGTTTGGATGCTGGTGCAGGCGATGGAAGGGGGTTTATCATGCAGTGGGATCCTCACGTTTGCATTGACATTGGTTAAGAAAGTGAGATGTCTGGGCAGCTCTTGTAATCGGTGGCAGCTGGATGTGTGGTAAGACTAGGAACCAGTCGACTGGAATTGATTTGAGCATAATCAGTTAACTGGTTAAACATTAGTTTAACCTAACGGTTAACTGACATCTCCAACTGATCACTCCAACCCCCTAGCCCACGGGGCTCCCACTCCCAGCCCTGTGCTGGGGCTGGCTAACAGCTCCCAGCCCCCTCTCTAGGGCTGGGGCTGGCTCTGCTATGTCCTTAACAGGTCCCACAGGGCTAGAGCAGCCCCCTGCCCACAGCAGCCAGGGAGCTGCTCCAGTCCTCACCAGTTGACCAGAACCATGATGCTTAGCGGTTAACCTTTTCACGTCCCTACCTGCCGCTGACTCTCAGCTTGTAAAGCTGGAAGGTCATTTAATCATACCTTTTATTAGTCCCATTTCACAGATGAGCTTTAAGATATGGTGTGAGAGGCTGCACTCACTGCAGGAGGCTCCTCCTCCTGGATGACTTGGAGATGAGTTCTCGCTAGGTGTTGCATCCTCATCTGCCAGAGTCCTCCCGTCTTCATCTCCCCCTATAGCCTCTCTCGTTTCAGGAACCACAGCCTCCTCTTTGTAGCTCGGGGGCAGATGGTGGGGCCAGAGAAGACTCCCAGTCCTGAACTTTAGTGGAGCTGGGCCCTTGGGCCAGGAGTATTCCTGGATTCTGGGCACCATAGATCCATATAACTTGCTGCCCCTGGCTCCTTCCCTGGACTGCTTCCAACTCTTTCTGGAATGGCCGGCCCAAGTTCCCTTCTCCCAGGGAGCTGACTGTAGACTATCACCTTGCAAGCACTCTGTCTTGCTGATTACAGCTCCTGGCTTTTATGGAGGCCTCTCCTGTTTGTCAGTTAATGACCTGCTCCCTGTCATCGTCCTCAGGTGTAACCTGGGCTGTTGATTGACCTGCCTGGTGATTTCATCCACCAAGGCCTTGGTTTGGGGCAATCACATATGGGCATCTCCAAATGGATGGTTCTATCAAATGGCAAAGTTTTTGTGGTTATGATTAACTTTGCTGTCTTAAGTTACTGTTTCCACTCTCATATAGGATCTTTGAAAATGTGACCTTAGCAAATGGGCAGACAAATGCTACCATGGTATAGGACTTGTTCCTTTGTATTGTACAATGACTTTGAGGTGCTTTCATGGTGAAGAGATGTGTGCAGAAAAAATACCAAGATGGATTTGATGGAATATTGGAGCTATTTTTGTATTCTACCGGGACATTAGAACAACTCTTGCTAGGTTTTATGGGAGAATTCTTCCTTCCCCAGATAATCATCTCCCTTGCCCTCACATTTGAGGAAGTTTCTACTTAAACATAGAATATAAAATGATAAAAAATAAGTCCACTAAATCAAGGAAATCAAGAATACAAAATAAACCTGCTCTGTGTGGTTCCTATGCAAATTGCCCCTTGCCCTAGAGAAATTTTTACCCTCTCTGTAAAAATTCCTTTTCTTCTTCCCACCTTTGTAGAATTCATGGCTGTGGAGCCACTCGACTAATTAAAACCTGCATTTCTACTGTCTAGTGTTAACTGATCCAGAGACAGGGAGCATGATGTGTATTTACCCAATGTCCATGTTCACTTCCTCTTCCTTTCTAAACATGACATGTTGTAAAATTGAGTTTGAGCCAGTTCTGTTCATAATGGGTAATACATCTGAGCTGTGAATAGTAAGCTCTGAGGATTAATGGATGAGTTTAATCCCACTACTCTCAATCCAATCACCTCTAATCTTATTACAGTGCTCAACTGATTAAAATGAATGGTGATTCCACTGGGGAGACAGCTTTCACTAGCCTTTTTTACAGCTCTTCTTGGGCTCCGTTTTGCAAGATGGTATGTGCTCTTAAGGAAGGTATTCCATACCCCATGCCTGTTGGGGAGCAGAGGATGCTTAGCACATTGCAGAATCAAACCCTTTAAGTAGATGCTTCAGGAGCCATGCAAAGGAGATACCATTTAGTCAACTAGAATAATGCTTGGATTTAATCCTGTTTTTCTAGAAGAAAATCATGTTGCTTATGGATGCGTGGCCCTGTAGGATAATGTATTGAATATTTAATGCAGTTCTTCTAAGTATTCATTTTTAAAAGTTATCAGAAACTTTCTTATTGGTCAAAATTATTGGTTTGACAGCCCTTTGAGATTGTTTGTCATTCTCCATCTAGAGAACAATTGAGCAGAAGCAGTGCTAGCAACACAGCACATGTATCTCCTCACCGAGCCATCACTGAACCTCAGCTCTGCCCTATAGGACTTGTCTTCAAGCCAATTCAGTCCAATCCTATGGACCATTGACCTCTAGAAACTGGAGATCAACAAACTAATTTCACATAGGCCACCAAAGAGCAATTGGGTGAGAACTACTTTCAGTCCCTTCCAACCTGAATTTCTTTTAAGGGTTAATGACCAACACTGTATCCACCAAGGTGCTAATCTGTGCCCAGTAATTGATATTAAATCTATTGTGAAGGTAGATGCGGCATGAATGTTCTTTCTCTATGTGGGTGACTAAAGTGGCCAGTTTGTGACATTTGAAACCTTATGAAGCAGCGTTTTTGACTCCTTTGCATGTGCAGCAGAATGCAATCAGCCCAGCACGTGGTACAGTTGGAGCAGGCATGGCCGGTGCTTATGTTTCTGCAGTTAAGGGTCATCAATCAAGCATTTTCCCGTATGAACTCTTGATATTCTGGAGTTTATATTTCAGATGTTTTGTTGGCTCTGTGTTGCTGACTTACCACTCAAGGCAGCCTTTGTTTTGCAGTCTGTGGTTTATCGTGACTCCATTCAATTACATAATTATATTCATCCACCAAAAATTAATGCGCTCTGCCTCCCATACCCAAGTTGTTTCAGGCAGCGATCCTATCATTTTGCACAATTTTAAGCCGGTTTGGGCTATATTGGTATTTGGACAGAAGACCTGAAGTAAAACCAAATGCTATAAAAAGAAGTTTTAGTGTAGCAGAAGGTATCACTTTTTCCTTTAAGGCAGCAATGAACCAGCACCCAAACATCGTGCCAGTGGATGCTTTGAGCCTGGAGATACCATGTTTAATATGAGGTAGTACTGAGGTGCTGGCCTCTTGTGGCTATTAGAGGTCTGACGGCATATTTCAGAAATGATTGTCCTTATTTCTTGCCTGAATTCTTATTTGGGTTGTTCTGGTTTTCTAATGAGCTCTGTAATTATCACTGGATGTGGAGTTCCTTCCCCCTTTTTTTGAAGCAGAACTGTTTTGTAGCATTCCTTTGTGCTATTAAAAAGCTGTTCTGTTCAACCTGCCGGTGGCAGAACATTGCTGGTGGATGTCTTGTTATATACATAGTTTGTAAAGTGTATAAAGCACTTTGGGTACTCTTTGAGCTGAAAGCAGTTATCTATATCTAAGATAAATAGCAGTCTTTACTGCTTTCTCTAATACCTTTTATCCTAGGGCAAAATGTGTTTTACAGACACTAATGAATTAAGCCCCACGGTGCCTGTGAGACAGTTCTGCATTACTGCATATAACACTGCATTTCATATAACACTGCATTTAACCGCCTCTCTCACCCAAAAAAAGCTCATGGAGATACCAGACTGTGGATCTATCAGGCAGACATTGCTTCATGGAGCTTAGATCCTAATTTTTTAAAATTTGATGTTTAAAAGTTCCCAGCCCAGATGGACCTTGATCACCAAAATATGCCATAATCATATAAGCCACTTAGAATGCATTGCATGTATACTGATGAGCACACGGGACGCTGCGGGACTTGCAG
This sequence comes from Pelodiscus sinensis, assembly GCF_052426305.1. NCBI lineage: Eukaryota > Metazoa > Chordata > Testudines > Trionychidae > Pelodiscus > Pelodiscus sinensis. Next base: position 71,390,126 of record NC_143059.1, on the reverse strand, counting down.
AACACAGCCAGGAAGGGTGTTAAAGTGGAGTGGCCTTGCACATGTGTTGTGTCAGCATTTGAGGGGTTAAAGCAGGGCTACTCAACTTTGGAAGCCCTGAGGGGCCACAATGATACACACAGCACATGCTGAGGACCGCCACTTAAGTTCCATTTTCACAGCAAGCATTGTGCTCCAGTCCGTCCGTTTCCTCCTGGGAATGTAGTTGAGCTACTCTGCTCTATAGGACCACTGTTCTCTCTGATCACGCTGCTTTGAGAGCAAGGAGAAGTTGGGCTGTGTCTCTTCCAGCCCCACTTTCACAGGGACTATGCCTGCCATCCTGAGGAGGTGGGTTGGCTGTGAGTTTGCCCTTCTTATCATTTCCTTCTGGTCCAAAAGAACTCTGCTATTGCCCATTGAGGGAGCTCAGTTAAGTGAGCATTTCCTCCTTCTCCTCCCCTTCCCCCAAGAAATTCCTTTTACTCTGAGGGTGATGGAAGTTCAGAGCCAAGTGCTGTCTCCCCTCTTCCCTGCCAAAAACTACTGCCTCCTGCGATGGCTTGTCTACGCAGACATTTTGCTTGTGACAAACTGGGATGTGACTCTGTCCTGCATTTGTCTAACTGTCCATGTGTATCCTGCTGCGGGGCATTAATATTTCTCTTGTGCTTTGACCTTCTCTCATTTCAAAGTAGGAGTAGAGAGACGTGCTCTACAGACCTGTTCATGCATGTCAGCAGGGTCCATGTGTGGATAGCTAGTGTGTGGCAGGATAGTGCAGGGTAGAGTCACTTCCTTGCTTGCTGAAAATTAATGTGCCTGTAGCCTGGAGAGGGATGAGTCAATGCATCCTTCTGCCCATCCTCCTTACCACAGGATCTCCGGTTTTCTGGACAATGGTCCATAAGTAGCTGTGGGACAGACTGTGGAAAGCTTTACGAAGGATCTATCAGGCAGACATTGCTTCATGGAGCTTAGATCCTAATTTTTTTTAAATTTGATGTTTAAGTTCCCAGCCCAGATGGACCTTGATCACTAAAATATGCCATAATCATATACGCCACTTAGAATGCATTGCATGTATACTGATGAGCACACGGGACGCTGCGGGACTTGCAGAACACAGCCAGGAAGGGTGTTAAAGTGGAGTGGCCTTGCACATGTGTTGTCAGCATTTGAGGGGTTAAAGCAGGGCTGCTCAACTTTGGAAGCCCTGAGGGGCCACAATGATACACACAGCACATGCTGAGGACCGCAACTTAAGTGTGGTTAAATGTACATGTAAAAATATATGCAAATAACTTCTTTCACACTGACGGACATGAATACAAAGATTAAGGCAAGAGTAAACAACACACAGGCCCCATTTAAATCTGTTCTGCTGATATTAATAAAATGCAATATTTACCTGACCTCCACCCATATGATAGCACTTTCAATGAGCAATGACAGTCCAGGAATTTAACTACTAAAACTCATCTCAAGAGAAGACCATTATATTGACTCACCATTGTGGAGCATGTTCCCAGTGAAGGCCATGTTCAAAGTAAGGATGTTAAGGACTAATCGATTATCTGATAAGTAAATGCTTATCGATCGGATAGTTGAGCTGACTAGTCAATTTCCCCCCATCCCTTGCTGCCTGTATCAGATAGAGGCAGCAAAGAGAGAGGCGGACAGAGGGTACTTCGAAGCGGCAGCACTGCATGGAGCCCGTGCTGGGTTCTGTGCGGCACTGCTGCTTTGAAATGCCATGGCAGCGTTTCAAAGGGGCAGTGCCACACAGACCTGACCCTGGGCTCCATGCAGCGCTGCTCTTTTGAAACGCTGCTGCGGTGTTTCAAAGTGGAAGCACCGCATGGAGCCTGGGATCAGCTGGGGACTCCCTAGCTGACTGTGCTCCCTGTGGCATTTCTGCAGAACCCGGAGTCAGCTGGGGTGGCCCCAGCTGATTGCAGGCTCCGTGCGGCATTGCTGCTTTGAAATACCAAGTGGAGCCCAGGATCAGCTAGGGACTCCACAGCTGCATTTCCACAGAACCCAGGATCAGTTGGGGACTCCCCAGCTGATCTCAGGTTCCAGCATGGTATTTCAAAGTGTGCAGAGCCCGGGGTCAGCTGGGGATTCCCCAAGATTCCCAGAGTTCTGCGGAAATGCCGTATGGAGTCCAGGGCCAGCTGGGGAGTCCCCAGTTGACCCTGGGCTCTGCATGGCATTTGAAATCAGCAGCACAGCATGACGCCCAGGGTCAGCGGAGGCCTCTGAGTCCCCCACTGACCCTACGCTCCATGAGGGCGCTTCTGCTTTGAAATGCACAAGAGCCCCGGGGACTCTTTGAAATGCACAAGAGTAAGTGCCCTAGTGGAGCCCAGAGTCACCGGGACTTCCCACTGGCCCCAGGCTGCAGCTGGAGTTCTGCATTCCCAGCGGAGGCTCTTGTACATTTCAAAGAAAGAACACGGAAGTGCCTATCGAAATTCCATGGACTACTCAACTAGTAAATTACTCGTTAGTTAACATCCCTAGTTCAAAGGATCCTACATGCTGGCCACATGTTGAGCCCCATATAAACCCAAACCACACTGCGGGCCACATGTTGAGTAGCCCTGAGTTAAAGGTTTCTTTGGCATTTATTAAAAATGAGGGACTTGCATAAGAATCTGCTCCCCCTTGCTTGGATTATTTAAAGTTGGAGTAGGCAAAGCCCTGAAGAACTCTGTTGCAAGTGAACGATGCTTTACTGGCTGGGGTGAAGGAGGAGGTGGATTAGAAGAGGTTTAATGGGTGTCCTGTATGTGTCTGTGTGTTCTAAATGATTTTAGCCTTGCGATAAGCTGGTGTGATCACTTGGCACTTCTGCCGTTGTACACAGAACAACTGAAATGACAAAAGGAACAGTGGAGAAAGGATTCCTCAGGTTCAGTGGAGAACCCACTCAGTTTGAACTCAACTCTCCTGATTGCAAAGTGAAGCTTACATAAGCAGGAGCATTTAGCTCTGATCCTAATACAGACTAGGGATGTGAAGGACTTATTGACCATCTGATCAGGAAGTGCTTATCGGATAGTTGACAGGATGGTCAACTAGTCGTCCCCCCCCCCCCACACTTGCTGTTTCTAATCCCAGGCTCCCCGTGGCGCTGCCACTTGGAAAAGCCGCATGCAGCCCGGCCAGCTGTGGTGTCCCCAGGCTGCATGCGGCATTTCAAAGTGGCAGTGCTGCACAAAGCCCGGAATCAGCAGGGGAACTCCCCAGCTGACCCCGGGCTCCACACTGCCGTAGGGCTGTTGCTACTCTTCAAAGGCAGCAGAGGCGCCTTATCGACTACTTGAATAGTCAATGCAAAATACACCAACTATTCGATTAGTCAATTACCCAATACTTGACATCCTTAATACAGACTTTCCAAAGCACTCTCCTTTCTCAGAGGTGGGGAGGTGACGGCGCTGGCCATGGGATCTGGAGCCAAAATGGAACTTTCTTCTAAATGCTAATTGCTGTGGTCCTCTGAAATTGTGCTTGCAGCAAGTTTCAGTTTCGCCATTGTTTTCCAGGAGGCTCATGTAAAATTAACCCAGCAAACAAGCATGAGGCAGGGCATGGCTGAGAGGAGGGGGAATTATGCAAAAACCTGGCAGGTTTTCCAAAGTTGAGGGATCAAACTAAGGAGCTTTAACAACACGTAGCAGTGTCAGGGTCACTGACCCCTTCAAAAGCACATGCCAGATCTGGGGCTGGCTTTTTGCCTACTTGTTGTCCTTGTTGATTTTCTATATAAAAACACTTTTTACTACTGTTATCCTTTAGTGGAATTCAGAGGGGGCCTGTGCATGACTGCTGGGGAGAAGCAAATGTTGAGACACTTGGATTGAGCAACTGAAAAAACCCTTTGATCCGGGACTAGCCTAGTGAGACTGAGAGGCTCATGACCATTTTAAGATCCATTATCTTTTATACAGCAAAGGCTGCTGTATAGCTCTGGCTGGCTGGGAAACCCAGCTTTCCACTGATAAATGTGCTTATATTTCTATTCTTGCTAGTTTAGAAGAGATTGGAACTTTAATTGCCATAACCCTTATTGCCATCTCGCTTGGTTTCCCCACTTGAACGCCATCCTGATTATAGAGGCTGATGCCTTGAGAACTGTTAGAGCAAGAAACCAGTGCATTATTCCTTCTGAAAGCAGCCATGGAACCAAATGGTGTATAAAGTATTAATCTCTAACTCTAGCAGTTCACGAGATAGCAGCTGCTAAAATCCTATTCCAGTTGACAGGTGAAGCATGAAGTAGCAAGGTGCTTTGCAGAATGACAGGATCAGAAGATGTGATGTCTCTTTGATTGCTGGGATCAGAAAAAGTTTGGTGGCACCAACAAACATGTTCAGGATCATTCAGCTTTTCAAATCACTTGCTTAAAACCAGAGATCAGAAATGAAAGAAATTGCCCCTCTTAACAGCCGTTAGCATCTTTCTTTTGAGTCTGTTCTTTGAGCCACTTTTTAATATTAGTTGCATTTCCTAATTTGTGGTGGTGGTGAAAAGTTGGACAGTGATGCCTGAAGACTAAAAACCCAGAAAGCTGCCCCCCCAGCACCTCAAAATTGATATTAAAAAAAAAAAACTCCTGATTTTAAAGCCAATCTTATAATTTTGTTAGCTCCTAACTTATAAATGATGAACACTTGAAATTGAAACATTACCTAATGTCAGACTGCCATGGGATGAATTCAGGGAGGTCCTGAGTACCGATAACTCCCATTCATTGGGGCGTGAGTGCTCAGGGTGAAACCCCTAGGAACTGCATTTTTATTTAAAAAAACAATCACAAAAACAAAATTGTTAGCAGTGCAGACAGTGGTCAATAACAATTGAAGTAAATACTTCCCCATTTGCCAGGCTCCTTGAAGCTATTTTTTCACTGCTGATATTTTCTGTCTCCTGACTGAAAATTGCTGAAGCATCCATAGAAAAAAAAACCCATTTAAAGAAGAAAAACAGCTTTCCAGGCAAAAGACTGACTTCTCAAGCTGTGAAGTGAGAGCAGGGAAATCCTGATATTTTGATACAACAGTTTCAGTGACAAGGAGTCCTGTAGCACCTTATAGACTAACATGTATTGGAGCATAAGCTTTCGTGGGCAAAGACCCCCTTCGTCAGATCCATCTGACGAAGTGGGTCTTTGCCCATGAAAGCTTATGCTCCAATACATAGAATCATAGAATCATAGAATCATAGGACTGGAAGGGACCTCGAGAGGTCATCGAGTCCAGCCCCCCGCCCTCAAGGCAGGATCAAGCTCCGTCTACACCATCCCTGGCAGATGTCTATCTAACCTGTTCTTAAATATCTCCAGAGAGGGAGATTCCACCACCTCCCTTGGCAATTTATTCCAATATTTGACCACCCTGACAGTTAGGAATTTTTTCCTAATGTCCAATCTAAACCTCCCCTGCTGCACTTTAAGCCCATTACTCCTTGTCCTGTCCTCAGAAACCAAGAGGAACAAATTTTCTCCTTCCTCCTTGTGACACCCTTTTAGATATTTGAAAGCCGCTATCATGTCCCCCCTTAATCTTCTTTTTTCCAAACTAAACAAGCCCAGTTCATGAAGCCTGGCTTCATAGGTCATGTTCTCTAAACCTTTAATCATTCTTGTCGCTCTTCTCTGTACCCTTTCCAATTTCTCCACATCTTTCTTGAAATGTGGCGCCCAGAACTGGACACAGTACTCCAGCTGAGGCCTAACTAGTGCAGAGTAGAGCGGCAGAATGACTTCACGAGTTTTGCTTACAACACACCTGTTGATACAACCTAGAATCATATTTGCTTTTTTTGCAACAGCATCACACTGTTGACTCATATTCAACTTGTGGTCCACTATGACCCCTAGATCCCTTTCCGCCATGCTCCTTCCTAGACAGTCGCTTCCCATCTTGTATGTATGGAACTGATTGTTCCTTCCTAAGTGGAGCACTTTGCATTTCTCTTTATTAAACCTCATCCTGTTTACCTCCGACCATTTCTCTAACTTGCTAAGGTCATTCTGAATTATGTCCCTATCCTCCAAAGAAGTCGCAACCCCACCCAGTTTGGTATCATCTGCAAACTTAATAAGCGTACTCTCTATCCCAATATCTACATCATTGATGAAGATATTGAACAGTATGGGTCCCAAAACAGACCCTTGAGGAACTCCACTTGTTATCCCTTTCCAGCAGGATTTAGAACCGTTAACAACCACTCTCTGACTACGGTTATCCAGCCAATTATGCACCCACCTTATTGTGGCCCTATCTAAGTTATATTTGCCTAGTTTATCAATAAGAATATCATGCGAGACCGTATCAAATGCCTTACTAAAGTCTAGGTATATGACATCCACCGCTTCTCCCTTATCCACAAGGCTCGTTATCTTATCAAAGAAAGCTATCAGATTAGTTTGGCATGACTTGTTCTTCACAAACCCATGCTGGCTATTCCCTATCACTTTATTACCTTCCAAGTGTTTGCATATGATTTCCTTAATTACCTGCTCCATTATCTTCCCTGGGACAGACGTTAAACTGACCGGTCTATAGTTTCCTGGGTTGTTCTTATTCCCCTTTTTATAGATGGGCACAATATTTGCCCTTTTCCAGTCTTCTGGAATCTCCCCTGTCTGCCATGATTTTTCAAAGATCATAGCTAAAGGCTCAGATACCTCCTCTATCAGCTCCTTGAGTATCCTGGGATGCATTTCATCAGGACCTGGTGACTTGCTGACATCTAACTTTCCTAAGTGATTTTTAACTTGTTCTTTGTGTATCCTATCTTCTAAACTTACCCTCTCTCTGCTTGTATTCACTACGTTAGGCACACCTCCAGACTTCTCGGTGAAGACCGAAACAAAGAAGTCATTGAGCATCTCCACCATTTCCAAGTTTCCTGTTACTGCTTCTCCCTCCTCACTAAGCAGTGGGCCTGCCCTGTCCTTGGTCTTCCTCTTGCTTTTAATGTATTTATAAAAGGTCTTCTTGTTTCCCTTTATGCCTGTAGCTAGTTTGATCTCATTTTGTGCCTTTGCCTTTCTAATCTTGCCCCTGCATTCCCGTGTTGCTTGCCTATATTCATCCTTTGTTATTTGTCCTAGTTTCCATTTTTTATGAGACTCCTTTTTTATTTTGAGATTGTGCAAGATCTCCTTGTTAAGCCAAGCTGGTCTTTTGCCATATTTTCTATCTTTCCTACACAGCGGAATTGTTTGCTTTTGGGCCCTTAACAACGTCCCTTTGAAATACTTCCAACTCTCCTCAGTTGTTTTTCCCTTCAGTCTTGCTTCCCATGGGACCTTACCTACAAGTTCTCTGAGCTTATCAAAATCTGCCTTCCTGAAATCCATTACCTCAATTGTGCTGGTCTCCCTTCTACCTTTCCTTAAGATCATGAACTCTATTATTTCATGATCACTGTCCCCTATACTGTCTTCCACTTTCAAGTTCTCAACTAGTTCCTCCCTATTTGTTAAAACCAAATCCAGAACAGCTTCTCCTCTGGTAGCTTTTTCAACCTTCTGAAACAGAAAGTTGTCTCCAATGCAGTCCAGAAACTTATTGGATAGCCTGTGCCTCGCTGTGTTAGTTTCCCAACATATGTCTGGATAGTTGAAGTCCCCCATCACCACCAAATCTTGGGCTTTGGATAGTTTTGTTAATTGTTTAAAAAAGGCCTCATCCACCTCTTCCACCTGGCTAGGTGGCCTGTAGTAGACTCCTAGCATGATATCACCCTCGTTTTTTACCCCTTTTAGCTTAACCCAGAGACTCTCTACACAGCTATCTCCTACATTCATCTCCACTTCAGTCCAAGTGTGTACATTTTTAATATACAAGGCAACCCCTCCTCCCTTTTTTCCCTGTCTGTCCTTCCTGAGCAAGCCGTACCCTTCCATACCAACATTCCAATCATGCGTCCCATCCCACCAGGTTTCTGTAATACCAATGATATCATAGTTGTATTTATTGGTTAGCAATTCCAGTTCTTCCTGCTTATTACCCATACTTCTCGCATTTGTATATAGGCATCTAAGATACTGATTTGATCTTGCCTCCCTGTTGTGCCCTGACCCTCCTTTCTCCTTGCCATTATAGGCCGTAGTCCCCCCCATTTCCAACCCATCTCCCAGTACCGTACATTCAGCACTTACCTGTGGGCTTTGCTCACCTGCCCCCGACAAACCTAGTTTAAAGCCCTCCTCACAAGGTTAGCCAGTCTGTGTCCAAACAAGGCCTTCCCGCTCCTGGAAAGGTGAACTCCATCTCCGCCAAGCAGTCCTTCCTGGAAGAGCACCCCGTGATCAAGGAAGCCGAATCCCTCCTGGTGACACCATCGTCGCAGCCAGGCATTCACCTCCAGAATGCACCTCTCTCTGCCCGGGCCCCTACCTTTGACAGGAAGGATAGAAGAGAATACCACCTGCGCTCCAAACTCCTTCACCAGTACTCCCAAAGCCCTGTAGTCACACTTGATCCGCTCAGTGTCACACCTGGCAGTATCATTTGTGCCCACGTGGATGAGTAGCATGGGGTAGTAGTCAGAGGGCCGGATAATCCTCGACAATGCCTCCGTAACATCTCGGATACGGGCCCCTGGCAGACAGCATACCTCTCGAGATGAGCTGTCAGGGCGACAGATGGGTGCCTCCGTTCCCCTCAGAAGAGAGTCTCCAACCACCACTACCCTACGTTTCCTCCTCGCAGTGGTGGCAGGAGACTGCTCAACCTTGGTGGTGCAAGGCCTGGTCTCCTCCACTGTGGGGGGTGACTCCTTGTCTCCTGCTGAAAGTAAAGTGTAACGGTTATGTAACACAGTGGGAGGGTTAGGAGCAGGGGTGGAACACTGCCCGCTGCCAGAAGTAACCAGCTGCCAGTGCTCACCCTGCACCACTGCCTCCTCCATAAGTGGCTGGTCAACAGTCCCACATCCTACGACAGTGACCTCTGTGGACTCCACAGGAATACTGTCCAGGAATTCCTCATGGCTTCGAATGCTCCTCAGCCTGGCCACCTCCTCCTGTAGCTCTCACACCTGCTGCCTGAGAGATTCCACCAGCAGGCACCTTTCACAACGGTTGTCTCCCCCAGCCTGGAGATCACTCAGTGGGAATTGCAAGCCACAAATACAGCAAGACCACACCAGGACCTGGGTAGAGGCATCCATGCTCAGGTTCTCTGTCTGGATACAGGCACAGGTGGAGGAGACAGGAGAAGTACTGGCACAAGCGCTACGGGTCTATAAGGTGCTACAGGACTTCTTATCGCTTTTGCAGATCCAGTTACCCCTCTGATACTGAACAATTTCAGTGGAGGCAACAGGTGAGTTTAGATCTTAAGTAAGTCTCCAGTATAGGATTGCCAGATACTTAAAAAAGTATTCCCCTCCCCCCCCCCCCAGATGCAGCCGTCATCTGAAGAAAGCTCATGATACGAGCTACGTGTTTTGTTAGTCTATAAAGTGCTACCAGAGTTTTTGTTGTTTTTTAAGATGAACTATAATAGTTGATCAAAGAATCCCTTTGAGTGGGACAGAAAATTCTGCACCTTTAAAATTCCTCGGTCTGTTTGTATTGTAGGGGAGGGGAGACAGCTTAAATATTTTTCTAAAAAAAATCTTTAACATTCCACCGATGTACAAGAACAACAAATCCCCTTCACTGGAATGAGAACACTAAGCGACAAAATTGGATTAAAGTTAATTTAAAACAGGTTCCTGTAATTAGGAAATTCCTGTGAAGTTGCATGAACTTGTTGTAACATCTTCAAGATATACACAGTCTCCAGCAGCCCTATGGAACATTTTCATGTTCTTAACCTCCACTAAAATATTTGTTTGATTTTTTTTAAAAAAAGCTTAAAAAAATTAAATCTGTGAATGATAAATGTCCAGGTTTCTCACTACCCTGATCTTACTCTGTTAATACACCCTCTTGTTGGGCAGGTGTAGGTGTGAGAGGGATAGAAGACAGCAGCTCTGAAATATCATTGTCTGTTGGTTGATTTACAGGATCAGGTAATAGGGAAAGGAAAGACTTCTACTATTTGAAGGTACCACTTTCAGATCCCAGGAGACATGCTATTCAGTGAACAAACTGATTGACTGGGTCTGGCCAAGATCTATTAGCTTATTCCTTAATCCAGTTTCTTTCTCTGGAGATATTTGTAAAGGTGACAATAATAAGAGGAAAATCAGCAAGAGAATATGCTTCAGTGAATAAACCATTTTCCTGGCAGGGATAGCAATACCTGAAGTCCAGAGATGCAAACAATTCAATGTTTATTGAGGTTAGCTTCCAGCAAACATGATTTCAGATTCCTTTCCTTTTATTCCTTGTTCACTTTTTTCCCTCACCCCCTCCTTACTGTGTGTCCCTAATATATTTTGTAATTTTCAGATATATTTTAACCAGTCATTCTATAGAAATTTAACTAACCAACCCTACCATATTGTAACTTGATTATATAACCAATTACAGTAAAACTCCATTGGTCTGGCATTCAATGCTCCGGCGCTCCTGATGGTCAGGCACCATCAGAACCTGGAAGTGCTCTGGCTGCCAGACAGTTGGATCTGCTCTGCGCCCAGCTTCCCCGATTCAGCCGCTGCTGAAACTGACCAGCAGCTGAATCGGGGAAGCCGGGGGCAGAGCAGCTGGGGTGCTGCTGGGTTGGTCCTTTAGTGCTGCCCCTCGGGGCTGTGGGACCAACCTGGCAGCATCCCAGCTGCTCTTGGGGATGCCTGGGAAAGAGCAGCTGGAGTGCTGCCGGGTTGGTCCCACAGCGCCGAGGGGCGGCGCTACGGGACCAACCCAGCAGCACGCCATCTGCTCTGCCCCAGGCATCCCCGATTCAGCCGCTGCTGAAACTGACCGGCAGCAGCTGAATCGGGGACGCCTGGGGCAGAGCCGGACTATCGGAAGGGGGGGCTATGAAGGGTCTGGGGTGGCATCTCCCCCCACCCCAGATCCCTCATAGCCCCCCCCCTTCCGATAGTCTGGCATATCTGATAATCCAGCACCCCCTGGGTCCTAAAGGTGCCAGATTATCGGAAGTTTACTGTATATCTTGCCATCTTAATTGGTTTGCAGCCAGCAAAATTAATTATGCAGAGACCAAAATAATTTAAAACTAACAGATAACACAGATGCAATACAGATAAACAAAAGAGAGATGGGGAGCATAATAACAAAGCAATAAAGAAATGAGGATTTCACAACCCCAACTGTTGCTAAGTGGGTCTTTGCCAGACAGACAGTTACCAGCATAAGTTTCCTTTAAATGTCCCAGGTTGTTCCCCTTATCTGGAGGTGTTAGTTTAGATCACCTTTCCAACAGCCAGAAACTGCCTTATTTCAATGTAACTGCCAAGACACAACTGCACATTTCCCAGTTTATGGATGCTCTTGCTGCTTAGCCAAAAGCCTTAGTTTAAGAGCAAGGCCTCCGACTATTATATAGATAAACCATGATTTTGTTTCTTTGTTTTTATACCCCTGTAATTAGTAAAATGGTGAGAATACACCTACATTCTTAAAGTATTGGCCTTTACAGGCAGACCTGAATATCTATATCCTATCAGACTGGTCCCAGTACAGACCCCCGAGGGACACCACTACTTACCTCTGAATCTGAATCTCCATTCTGAAAACTGACCATTTATTCCTACTCTTTGGTTCCCAGCTTTTAACCAGTTACCAGTCTGAGGTAACCTTCCCTCTTATCCCAAGGCAGCTTACTTTGCTTAAGAGCCTTTGGTGAGGACCTTTGTCAGAGGTTTCTAAAAATCTTAAGTACACTATATCCCCTTGTCCACATGCTCATTGACCCCCTCAATGAATTCTAGTAGACCGATGAGGCATGATTTCCCTTTATAAAAAACATGTTTCAAATAAAGTATGTTCATATGTGTATTTGACAATATTGTTCTTCACAGTAGTTTCAACCAGTTTTGCCTGGTCTGGACGCAAGGCTTACTAGCCTGTAATTGCTGGGATCACATCTAGAGCCCTTTTAAAAACTCATGTCACATGAACTATCCTGCAGTCATATGGTACAAGAACTGCTTTAAATGATAGGTTACAAACTACAGTTAATCGTTCCGCAATTTTTCATTTGAATTTCTATCCGATCCCTTCAGCGAATATAATTTGGTCCTGGGGAGTTGTTGTTATTTAGTTTATAAATTTGTTCCCAAACTTCCTCAATTTCCCAAATTTGTCACCTAAAAGGAATGACTCAGGTTTATGACTTTCCCTCACATCCACAACCATGAAGACCAACGCAAAGAATTCATTTAGTTTCTTTGGAATGGCCTATCAACCTTCAGTGCTCCTTTAGCATCTCACTGATCCCACTGGTTGTTTAGCAGGCTTTCTTCTGAGGTACTTGAACATTTTTGCTAATACTTTTTGAGTCTTTGGTTAGTTTTCTTCACTTTTTTTGACCTTCCTAGTTTTATTATTACACTTCATTTGGCATAATTTATGCTCCATTCTTTTTTCCTCACTAGGGGTATGTCTACACAGCAGACATGATGTTATTCTGAAATAACAAACAGCGTGCCTACACAGCAAACCATTATTTTGAAATAATGGCAAGCCAGAGGACTTCTTACTCTGACTCCTGTAACCCTCATTTCACAAGGAGCAAGGGAAGTCGAAGAGTGTTCTTCCTTCGACTTCCTGCTGTGTGGACCACACCAAAAGCCGAATTAATCTATTTTGACTTTAGCTACACAATTGACATAGCTGAAGTTGCACAGCTTAATTTGACTTTTGCCCTGCTGTGTAGACATGCCCTCGGGTTTAACTCCCACTTTTTAAAGGATGGCTTTTTGTGTCTCATTGCTTCTTTTAGTTTGTTATTTAGCACTGTGGCACTTTTTTTGGTTCTTATACTATGTTTTTAAATGTGGGCCTCTATTATGGTGTCTTTAAAATGTTTCCATGCAGGTTGCAAGGATGTCACTTGTGGCACTGACCCGTTTCATTTCTGTTTCGCTAACTTCTTCATTTTTGTGTGGTTCCTCTTTCTGGGCTGCTGTGGTGGTAAAACTTCTGGGGATCTCTGTTGCTAAGGACTAGCTGCTTCTTCGAGTGGTCCCCGTGGGTGCTCCACTCAAGGTGTCGGGTCCTGACCCAGCGCCGCTAGTCGGAGATTTCCAGAGCCATAGCCGGGCCGGACCACGTATGCGTGAGAGCAGCACGTACTATTCGCGCCTTTGCAATGTGTCATGGTCCGGCCCCCCCTTGCCAGTTCCTCTCAACCACCTGTGGTTGCTGGCAGAACGCCGTTTATATCCTCAGAGAAAGCCCTTCTGTTTAACAAAAAAAAAAACCCCACAAATAGTTTAATTCTAGTACTTATAGGTAGGTAGTTAGTAGTTAGTTGTTACTACTTTCCTCAGAAAAGAAAAAAAAATTTCTTCTACTTACTGTTTCTTAGTTTTATTAGATTAGTCACTGTATATAGTTACGCTGATCGAGCATCATGCCTGGGTCACCTGGGTTTAAACGGTGTGCTCAGTGTAAGGATGCGATGCCTGCGTCTGATGGGCATGTGACATACATCAGATGTCTAGGGGAATCACATGTTCTATAGAAATGCGCCCATTGCACAAAATTGACTCCGAGAGCACGCAGGGAGAGAGCCATGCCGTTAAAACTCCTGCTGTGCGATAAGGCTTTACAGCCTTCTGATGATCATGGCTCAGAACCTCCTGCAGGGCAGAAAAGGAGAGCACAGTCGCCTGCAGCGATGGTGACAAAAAGGAAGAGAGCTTCTCCTACGTGCTCTCTTCCTGCCAGTTCACTGTCCCGGATTAGTCATGGGGACAAGCTAGGTACGTCCGGAGTGATGGGACAGCCGGAGAGATCACACTTGGTGCTATCGGTTATGTCCGCACCTCCGAGCCGGTCGGCATCGGCACCGGCTCTTCAGCCCTGTAAGCACTCAGCGTCTCACCGCGAGCGACTGGCACCGCCAGAGGTGCTTGGACTGGCAACATCCGCACAGCCGCAGACGCTGGTGGCACCAGAAGCAGCACCAATGAGCCACGACAAGTCAGCACCGGAGCCAGCGCTGGAGTCAGCACCAAGGGACAAGCCCAGGGGTGAGCATGAATGGGCCTGACGGCTGAGCGCCCCACAGCATGCCGAGTTGGCACCGATAGGTCGCTCTTTGTCAACAGTCTCAGCAGAGACGGAGCTGCCGACGGTGCCGTGTGGGATCCCAGCACAGCGGCACGGTAGCTCAGTGCACCTGACAGGAGGATCAATCTCCTCCTCTCTCCCCCCATTCTTTACCATCAAAAGAACGTGAATATGCCCGTACAACTAAGGCCCCTACGAAAGCGGCTAGAAAATCAATGCCAAGGCACTTGATTTCGCCGTCACCAGTTTTTTCCCCCGAACCTTTGCTTTCGCCGCATCATTCAGGGGAGGTCAGAAATTATGCAGCGTCTCACAGTCATGCAATGCGCTCTCCGTGATGGAGATCAGTGTCTCTTCACTCTGATTATTACGACCGGTATTCCTATTATCACTGGGGATCATCATATAGGTCTCGCTCACCTAGCTACTCCCCTCCAAGATCTTATCACAGGAGCCATGCTAGCAGATATTCCTCACGATGATCGTCCCCTGAGCACGTTGACCACAGGAGTCACTGTTCATCCTATGGCACAGTAGATCTCAGTCCCGTTCCCATCTGTGCTGCTGCCATACCTCTTATGGATCATGACAATCACCTCCGATCCAGGATTGTCAAAGGCCAAAACCTTGTCTGGAGACCCCCTCGGTCCCAGCGTAACTGTTGGAGCCCGAGGGAGGGCAAATTTCTTATACGGATGATCGCCCGCATCCTATATCTCCGGAGGATATTTCGTAATCCTTCCCAGACGATGCTGTGTTTGCGGGGGATTCCTCACCTCCTGACGACACAAAAGAATTTCAGGATCTTTTTAGGAGGGTGGCTCAGTTGCAGGACGTCCAATTATCAGGTGTCCCGATGAAGCAATTCAAGCTCTGGAGAAATTTACACCCCAAGCAACAATCTAAGATCGCTCTCCCTATTGATGAGGCAATCCTCCAATCAGCAGCAGAAATCTGGCATACCCCGGCTTTGACCACTCCAACTTCGAAACTGGCGGAAAAGTGTTTATTTTGTCTTATCTAAAGACTCAGAATTTCTTTTTACCCATCCTCCACCAAACTCTTTGGTCGTCGATGCAGCTCTACAAAGGTCTAAGAACTCGCAGCTAAAAAATGTAGGGGCAGATAAGGAGGCCAAGAAATTGGATATATTTGGCTGCAAAGTATACTCATCGGCCATGTTACTTCTCCGTGTTGCGAATTATGCAGCCCTATTGGCAAACCATAGTTTCGATAATATCACAAAGCTTACAGAGTTGACCCAAAGAACATCGGAGGCCAATAAAGAGCTCTTACGGACAATCCTCAAGGAAGGCTATGCGTGCTCGAAAGCGAATCTTCAGATAGGTATGGATGTGGCAGACACAGCGGCTCGAGGAGTGGCAACAGCAGTGTCTATGAGACGCTCGTCCTGGCTTGCCACAGCGGCGGTACCCAGGGAGCTATGCTCCAAAGTCGAAGACCTCCTGTTTGATAGGTTAAAACTGTTCGCAGAAAAGACCGATGAGGTACTTCATACTGGCAAAGATTCAAGAACAACGCTATGTACGCTAGGAATGTACGTCCCACCATTCTGTCGTCATCATTATTTTCCGTACCAGAGACGGTATGATTACCAGTCTCGTAAACAACAAAACCTCATATTTGACCAATCCCACCCTAGACAGCGGCCTCAGCGAAGGCGCCCACAACCACCTAGAGCATTCGGCACGTCCTCCTCAAAACAGCAACTTTGACTTCTTTGTCGAGGGCACGCGAACTCTGCCAATTGTTATTGCACACACAGATCCCATTTTCCATCATCGTCTACGACCCTATTATCACCAATGGGTCAAAATAACATTGGACTAATGGGTGCTGGAAGTAATAAAGGTCGGCTTCACCATCCCCTTCACTTCCATTCCCCCCACCTCCCCACCTTCCCCGTCCCTTTTCAGGGACCCATCTCACGAAAACCTCCTGCGACAGGAAGCGTATCGTCTCCTCACCATCAGAGCAATAGAGAGGGTCCCAAATTAGTTCAAGGAAAAGGGTTCTATTCGAGGTACTTCCTAACGGAAAAGAAAATGGGGGGTTGGAGACCCATTCTCTATCTACGCCGCCTAAATCGTTATCTCAGCAAGCAGCGCTTCAAAATGGTAACCTTGAATTCCATAATCCTGTCCCTCGAAGACAACAATTGATTCGCTGCCCTCGACTTACAAGATGCGTACTTTCACATAACCATACATCCCACTCACAGGTATTTTCTCCGATTTGTGATAAACGATCATTTTCAGTATTTAGTTCTGCTTTTCAGTCTCGCCTCAGCCTCCAGAGCTTTCTCGAAGACCCTGGCTGTCGAAGCGGCTCATCTGCGTCGGCTACGAGTGGTAATATTCTTGTACCTGGACAATTTCTTAATAAAAGGTTCCACGGAGCAAGAAGCATCACAGATGGTGGCGACGGTCGAACGCACATTCGAATCCCTTGGTCTTCTCCTGAACAAACAAAAAACACTTACCCTGATGCAAACTATAAAGTTCATGGGGCGAACCTGGATTCCCTAACGGTGAGGGCATACTTACCGCAGGAGAGGTTTCAGGCGATCAAAGATCTCATCACCATACTCAATGGGAATGTAAGTGTGTCTGTTCACAATTGCCTCAGTCTCCTGGGACACATGGCTCCATTTGAGGAACTTCCAGCACTGGTTGTCGATGGTTTATGTTCCCGTGAAGCACGACATTCACAAGGCAGTATGGCTACCCTTGCATGTTCAAAGGTCTCTGCATTGTTGGACAAAAGCCTGAAATCTTTTGTTGGGAGTTCCATTCCACTGACAACCACCATCGGTACAAATAACGTTGGATGCCTCACTCATCAGCTGGGGTGCTCACATGGCCAACGAATGAATCCAGGCCAAATGGTCTCTCATCGAGAGGCATCTTCACATCAATTGACTAGAGCTCCAAACAGTTTTCTGTGCATGCAAACATTTTCTCCCACATATCAAAGGTCTCACAGAAAGAATACTGACGGATAACGTAGCGGCGATGTATTATGTAAACATGCAGAGAGGAGCACGATCACGCTCCCTGTGCGCTGAGGCGGTACGGTGTTAGAATTGGTGCATATAGAACAACATAACCATAATAACATCGTACTTACCTGGCACCGCCAATGTAATTGCGGACTCCCTCAGCAGGCATTTTCCCATGGACCACGAGTGGGAAAGGACAGACGTGATTCAGGCGATATTTCGCTAATGGGGTATGCCCCTAGTGGACCTTTTCACAACGACCTACAACAAGAAATGTCGCCTGTATTGCTCCAGAGCAGGGCTCGGCAAGGGCTCCCTCAGCGATGCACTTCTGATCAGCTGGAAGAAGGCACTCCTGTATGCTTCTCCCCCCACGGTCCTCATCTCCAGGACACTGGAGCAGAGCAGAGGCGGCGATCGTCATTTTGTTAGCACCAGCCTGTCCCAGACAAGCCTGGTATCCGTTTGTACACAAAATGTCAATACAGCCACCATACCCCCTCCCTCACCACTGAGATCTTCTTTCTCAGGAACAAGGCTCACTGTTACATCCCAGACTCGAGTCATTACATCTGACGGCATGGCTTCTGAATGTTTAAAAGGAGAAGAAAACCCGTGTTCTGAACAGGTCAAAGCGATACTGCTGCATAGCAGAAAAGAATCTACACAAAATACTTGCCTTGCGAAATGGCAGAGATATTCCAAGTGGTGTCTTCAGAATAACGAACAGCCGCTTCTGTCGCCCCTGCATCACGTTTTTGACTACATCCTACATCTACAAAATTCAGGGCTTGCATTGTCATCTTTAAAAGTGCATTTGGCAGCTATTAGTACTTTCCACCATCCAGGAGAGGGTTCCTCGCTCTTCTCTCATCAAATTACAAAGAGGTTTTTAAAGGGGCTCATGAATTTATACCCACCATGAAGGGCACCTCCCCCTTCTTGGAATCTTGACCTAGTGCTGGACACCATTATGTACCCTCCTTTTGAGCCACTAGTGTCAGTTTCCCTACATATGCTAACCATGAAAACTGTGTTTCTACTTGCAATTACATCAGTGAGAAGAGTGAGCGAGCTGGGGGCTTTGATGGCAAGCCCCCCCCCTTCACTGTTTTTTCCAAAGATGCGATAACATTACGATTACACCCAGCCTTTATTCCTAAGGTCTGTTCTTCGTTTCACATTAACAAGCCTATTGTCCTCACAGCTTTTTACCCCAAGCCTCATTCTTCAAATAAGGACACACTATTCCACACGTCGGATGTCCGGCGTGCACTATCTTTCTATATAGACAGAACCCGCCAATGGCGGCAGACGGACAGGCTGTTCGTATCAACGGCACAGAGATCCAAGGGCAAGGCACTCTCCACCCAGCGCATTGCCAAATTGATTACGCTTTGTATTACCAATTGTCGTTCGATCCGGAACAAGCCTCTTCCTTCTTTACCTCGCGCTCACTCTACGCGAGCAGTTGCGACTTCTACAGCATTTGTGAGGGGAGTTCCCCTCACTTATATCTGTCGCGTGGCTACCTGGGTCTCTACTGTAACTTTTGCATGTCATTATGCCATAAATAGGACATGGGCTTCGGATACCGCGGTGGCCTCTGCGGTCTTATCCACAGTAGAAAATAACTGACCCAGAGCACATTCTGGGTTACTGCTTTGTAGTCACCTTGAGTGGAGCACCCCCGGGGACCACTTGAAGAAGAAGAGGTTACTCACCTTGTATAGTAACGATGGTTCTTTGAGATATGTCCCCGTAGGTGCTCCACGTCCCACCCTCCTCTCCAGTCTTTTTTCTGGTTTTTCTCTTTCAGAGACTGAGCAGTGAGAGGAACTGGCGAGGTGGGGCTGGACCGCGAGACGTTGCAAAGGCACGAATGCCGCGTGCTGCTCTTGCACATGCGCGGTCTGGCCCAGCTACGGCTCTGGAAATCTCTGACTAGCGGTGCTGGGTCAGGACCCGACACCTTAAGTGGAGCACCCATGGGGACACATCTCGAAGAACCATTGTTACTACACAAGGTGAGTAACCTCTTCTTTCTTGCCTAGAGTGTGCATCCCATACTGATGCAAAGATGGCATTTTTCATTCTTCTGTAGTGGCTGTGTTGTGTGTAATACTGATCCTACTTGAGTCATCCTGGGACTCTGGATTTGAATTTACAAGTATGAGTCTCAACTCAAAAGTATCAGTGGCAGAAGACTCATAAGCTTAAAATGTGTGCTAGCCACTAGGGGGCAAGAAAGGCACAGACCCAGGGTTCTGGGCAGTTCCACTGCAACCCTGCTGTTAGTTTGAGCTGAGCTATAGAGTAACGCTAGCCTGAACAGCCTACATGAGCTGTAATCACACCTTCAACTGCAGCAGAGAGATCCAGAGAGGACAGACGTGATCTTCAGGTACATATTCAGGGGCATATGGGGAGTGGTGATAACTCTGTGTGGCATTGGTTAGACATCGCTGGATACTGCGACCAGTTCCAGGGTCAACACTTCAAAAAAGGATGTGGAAACATTGAAAGGGGCTCAGAAAAGAGCCATAAGAATGATTGGAGGTCTGGAAAACATGCTTCTACAGATTGCATCTCTGCTGCTGCTAGGAGGCGCAGTGCTCAGGTTGGTATGCTAAAAATAGCAGAGTAATCCCAGCAGAGCAGGCACATCAACAAGTGAAACCCTATCCAAGGTACATACTCAGTTGGCTAGCATGACCTCCTGACTGTGCCACTGCCATTTTTTTATACACTAGCTCAAGCTGAGTTAGTGTGTGTACTGTCTGTCTGCGCTGGAAATTAAACCTCCAAGCTGCATTGTAGAGACACTCAGAGTTCAAGATTTAACAACCTCAAGGGTTTAGTTTATCCAAGAGAAGATTGAGACGACTTGGTCATGACCTGCAAGTACCTTCATGGGGAAGATTTCTGAGAGTAGACAGCTCTTTCATCTAGTATAGAAATGTATAAAGAGATATGATGATTGGAAGATGAAGCTAGACAAATTCAGACTATAAATAACGTACATTTGTAAGAATGTCAGTAATTAAACATTGGAACAGCTTGGCTATGAACATGACAAATTTTCCACCACTTGAATTTCAGTCTTTAATTCAAAATTAAATATCCTTCTGAGTGATATACATATAGCTCAAAGAGAAATGAAGTCATGATTAGAGCCCTGCAAATCTGCAGGTATCCACTTTATATCTGCAGGTATACACATCTGCAGATATGAATGCAGATATCTGCAGCTCATTTTTGCAGCCTCAGATGCGGATACAAATTTTGTATCTGCTCAGGGCTCTAGTCATGATCCTTATGCAGAGTTTAGTGGGTGAGGGTCTTTGTCCAGTATTATATAGAAGATTAGACAAGACTATCCCTCTGGCCTTAAAATGTATGGCTCAATGAATGCCCAGTGGATTGTTAGCTGCAGTGTTGTAAGGAATGTGGTGGGAGCAAGGAACACTGGAAACTTCTCCCATTAATTTGCTTTTTTGGGGGGAGGTTAAGGATTTGGAGGGTAGAACAGATCATTATGTAACCTGTGTCATAAGTGTTGATTCTCCCCATCCCAATATTGTTTGGATGTGAATTTCAGTTACTACTGGAATCAGTGTGTCTAATCTTCATTCCCTTCTCTGTCAATTGAGTTTTTTAGATAAAATGTGGAGAAACATAATATAGGAATTGTGTTGTTCCCGTTTTGTACTGTATCGCTAGTAATGCAGAAAGGGAGAGGGCGACTAAAACCAGCAAGACACGGTACAGCATAATTCCATGTGTACATCAGGAGTCACAATGCTGATTTATTACTTGTGTGACAGACTGCTGGCTAAGGCAGACTGCTGAAAAGGCCATTTGCAGACAGCTGAGCAAGCCCAGCCCTGATGTTCTGTGGGCTTCATTAGCCAGAGGGCTAGATAGATAAGGCAGCCAGAGGGGAAGTGAAAAGGAGGAGCCAGAGTGTGGCTGAGTGTGCTCCCCAGCCAGAAGGAGAGGCAGGCTGTTAGCTGCTAGAAAACCAAAGCTCTGTAAATAGAAAGGGGTGGGAAATTGGCACTGACAATAAAAGGTACGCGTGACTGCACCAGAAAGGGTCTCCGGTTGGTTTGTGACCCAAGGAGTCCCAAGGCGAGGGGCTGGGTGAGGACCTTGCCACACTAGTCACTTGATTAACACTCTCATTGTACAAATGGGGGAGATGGTTAGAGCTAACGTGATTTGCTCAAAGCTATGGAAAGAGTTAGGATTTGTATCTCAAAGTTCCTGATCCCCAGCCATGACGTCACTCTGTCATGTGTCCATAATGTAACTTATTATTTTAACATCAGAGGGGGAGCCGTGTCAGTCTGAATCTGCAAAAGCGGCGAGGAGTCCTGTGGCACCTTATAGACTAACTGAAGTGTAGGAGCATAAGCTTTCGTGGGCAAAGACCCACTTCGTCAGATGCATGTTTTACATTATGTTAACAGTTTCCCATAATTTTACTGGGTTATTAGCTGCCATATCCTGGGGCTGGTGAGCTGAGAAGAGAAAGGAGGAGCTCATGCCCTCAGAAATCCAAACCTTGTTGATATGAAGTTTTGTGGGAAAAGTTGTCCTTTGGGATGTCACATGCTTGGAAGAGGTGGTCAGGTTTTTCTTGTAGTTAAGGCCCTATTAGAACCCTCCAGGAAGTTGCAGAGTAAGTGTGACTGACTTAGGGCTTGCAACAGATAAGACTCTGCTGGAAACCCTAGAAACAGGAAAGCTAAAGGAGGTTTAAGCTGAGGCTTATGTTGATGGTATATCTGCTTATGTTGGTATTATTTGGCTATCAATAAAGCCAAGCCCCAGTAAAGGGGAACTTGGACTACATGCGAACTGTATGCTCTGTTCAGAGCAGGCTGGGAATTACATTCCTCCAGCTGGGTTGTGCTGTTGTGCATTCTCCAGAACAGCCCCTCTAGAGGTTTGCCCTTGATTGTTCATTCCGTAAACGTTGTTGTCTTTCTGTCATTTGCAGTAGGTCAGTAGAACTTTTGTCCCAGCCATTCATTTCTTGGCACAAGCTTGCTAGATTCATATCTGGGGTTGGAAGAGAGCTGCCTCTATGCCTAGAGAATATTAGTCAAAGTTCTCAAGGCACCTTCCCTGAAGCTTTGCAAACCCAGAAATGATGTTATCCAGCTCCTCTTTGAACTGTGGCCCTTTTGCAAATAGCCAGGAGCAATTATCTCATCCTCTCGTTTGGCCAGAGTAATATATTGTTTGAGGAGTTGTAGGGGGATCCGAAATAGTCCAATTAATACTTGCAGTGGTGTCATCACTTCAGAAAGTGGGATTGGGGCAATGGGTTTATTACTTGACAGGTGAGTTGCTCACATTAGGAGCATTTCCCTGCTTGTTTAATAACATATGATGATTGTGTTTAAGTATTTAGGAAGATGAGCATTTTCTCTAGGGGGATTTAGTTCAGGCATTATTAATTTGGATTCCAAAATAGCTCCCAGCCAGTGTTCTATGGGAAGAGGAGATCTGATCCCTTTCTCTAGGTAGGGCATGTGAGAAGCAGTTGTTCAAGTAGAATGAAGCAGAAGCAGGAACTCTCATCACACCAACCAGAGACTGGGAGTTGAAAGAACACTGCTTTCAGCAACTGGGGAAAGAAGGGGAGCATATCTCTCTGCTTCAAGCCCCTCAACCCCTCAACCCATTCTCTGAGGCCCTGTTCAGAATTAGGACTCCAGGTCCATCTAGTCCAATATCCTGCCTGACAGAGGTCAGAACCAAATGCTTCTAAGGACGGTATAAGAGCCCCACAGTAGCAGCTGTAGGGTAATTTGCACCCCCCCACACACACACGCATTAGGTCTCATTCTGGTGTCTAATACAGGGGAGCGAAATAAGCATGAGGGTTAGGGTGACTATGGCCATGTCTAGACTGCAGGCTTCTTTCGGAAGAAGCTTTTCTGGAAGAGATCTTCCGAAAAAAACTTCTTCCGAAAGAGCGTCCACACTGCCAAAGCTCATTGAAAAAGCAATGTGCTTTTTCGAAAGATAGCGTCCACGCTGAATGCACGCTCTCTCACATTTCAGCTGTGATTACCATGGATGGTGTGGCCACCAGGGCACCTGTGCTTTTTCCTCTTTCCTCTTCTTTTGTAAAAACTCACTCTTCTCTGTCCACACATGCTTTTTTCTGAAAGAGCTCTTTCGGAAAAAGGCTTCTTCCTCGTAGAAGGAGGCTTACCAATGTCAGAAAAATCCCTCCATTCTTTCAATTTTCTTTTGAAAGAACACGATTGCAGTGTGGACGTAACTGAAGATTTTTGAAAAAAACAGCCGTTTTTCCAAAAAAAACTCTGTAGTGTAGACATACCCTATATTTCCAAAGAGAAAACAGGACACTCCCAACCACCAGCCTAAGATCCTGCAGACCCTGCATGCTGGAACAAAGCTAATCGCAGCCCCCCAGCCATGCCTGGTGCCTACCCCCTTCATTGAGGGTGGTATCTATGTTTGCCCCTCTGCACAGCACCCCACTTTTTTGCCAAAGGTCGGCCTTTCTCCTGTTTGCTTTTGCCAACTGATCACGCCCGCAAGAGCAAACGGGACAAATGCCTCTTTTTGGAAAAGAAAAAAAAGTTGGGATGGTGGACAGGGCTTAAAGGGATATTCCTGGCCAGAGCTGGATGTATGATCACCTTAATGAGGTTTTAAACCCCTTCCAAGATTTTTGTAGGCACTCCCAATGGTAACCCAGTCTTTTAAGCAGTCTTTCTAAATCCTTGACCTCAATAACTTCCTATAGTAAGGGATGTGAAGAATTAGTTGACTATCCAATAAGCAAATGCTTATCGGCTAGTTGACAGGCTAGTCAACAAGTCGCTTCTTCCTTCCGCCCCCGCCCCCTTGCTGCCTCTGTCAGAAAGAGGCAGGAAAGGGGAGGAAAAAGAGGGAGTACTTCAAAGCAGCAGTGCCCCCTGGAGCCTGGGGCCAGATCCCGGGCTCCACACGGTGCTGCTACTTTGAAATGCCGTGTGCAGCCCAGGGTCAGCTGGGGTGTCCTCAGGCTGCATGCGGCGTTTCAAACAGCCCTAGCGCTGTTGCTACACTTCAAAGACGGAGGCACCCTATCAACTAATTGAATAGTTGATGCAAAATGCATTGACTATTCCATTAGTCAATTACTCGCAATTTAACATCCCTAGTAGCAATGGCTTCCACAATTTCATTGCACATGGTGTGAGAAAGTACTCGCTTTTGCTGGTTTTTCCTTGAGCCATTCAGTTTAATTGTTTTTATAGTATAAGGAAAGATGAGATTGGGTCATGGATCCCGTGATTTTTGGAGGCCTTTGTGACATTTTCAGCATCAATCTTTTACCTTGGGGTAGGGGAAGGGACTGTCAGCCACCAGGAGCTGTGGATGCCCCAGAGTCCCTCTGATCCCTGGGTCACCTGTGTGGCGCTGCCCCTTTAAAATGCCTCCTCGGTGTTTCAGAGGGGCAGCGCTGTGGAGCCCGGGGTCAGCTGGGGACTCCCCCATCTGATCCTGTGCTCCATGTGGCATTTGAGAGGAACCCGGGATCAGCTGGGGAGTCCCCAACTGACCCCAGGTTCTGGGGAAATGCTGCACAGAACCCAGGGTCATATGGGGAATCCCCAGCTGACCCCGGGCTCCACAGCACTGCCCCTTTGAACACCGCTTCTGCGTTTCAAAGGGGGCAGCGCCACACAGCTGATCCCTGGCTCAGCTGTGCAGTGCTGCCACTTTGAAGTACCCCTTCTTCTCCCCTTCTCCCCCCCCCCCCCCCCCCGTTTGCTGCCTCTATCTCATAGAGGCAACAAGGAGGGAGGGCTGGGGGGAATCGACTAGTACACTGCTTATCGGATAGTCAACTAGTCCTTAACATCCTTAGTTCACAGCTGACTGTGTTAGGAATTCTAAGCTGCTCTAAGGTTGGCCTTTCCCAGCAGGCATGCTGTAGATGGTGGTACAGTGCCATCTGTAGGGAGCTAGTTAAAGAAGAACTAAAAGGCATAAACTGGCCTATTCAGATGGACATATGGTATACAGTGTACTCCATGTCTCTGCAACTATCCTTGCGCTCTCTTGTATTTTCATAGTAAAGAATGCTACTTGTTTCCTAGAGTAGATCTTCCTAGACCTAGAGTACTACCTGCAGTTCCAGGTGTCCCCCATATAGGAATGATCACAACCTGTTTGAGAGAATTTTGAAAGTATTAAGAAGCTAGAGGCATTGGCCAATGAGGAAAGAGTAAAAGAGTTCAGTATTTATAGCCTCGTTGAATCAATGAGAGGTATAATTATCAGGGAAGAAAGGGCATTGTTTAGGCTGATGCAGCTAGGAAAACTGGGGAAGAAATTGAAGGAAAACTTAGGCTAAGATCTATTCTAAGATTAAAAAAACTAAGATGAAACTAATGTTGCAGCCTTGTATGCTGTATGCAGGTATGTGTTACCTAAAATCTTTAAATCTTGTATTCCTCTCACTGGGCACCCAGACCACTCTATCTCAGCTCCCGAAGAGATACCAGTCTATTGTCTTTGCATGTAGAGTCTTGAAATTGTGCGTTTGAGAATGTTAGCTTTCCGAGTTTTCTTACATGGTTATGGTAGCAATTATGCTGCTTTGTCATCACAGCAACCTTTTCTTTTTTCATACCCGTGCTTATTTGTCATGATCTGGACATATGAAGGCCTGCTAGCCATGTGGCAGATACTTGGAGAATCGGTCACTTGATTTGTCAGATTTTGCTGGGCACAAACTGCAAAGTATTAAATACCCTCCGCACCTTGAAGGATCCAACTCTTAATAGGGCGTGAGAAATGATTGCCTTCTATGTATTATTTGTCTAATTGGGAAACTGTGTACCATGTATGGCCTTTAAGGGGGTTACAAAGTAGCCTAGTTGCCATGTGATTAGGATTGAGGCATTATCAGTAAGCACACAAATGAGAAATGAAACACTATGGATGGGTAAGATGTTCTCAGTTTCTCATGCTCAGGACATTCCTGAAGGGGTAGATTTGAGGTAGTGAGTGCCTTTTTGAGACATGCAACCTTAATACTGCATTTCTTGGTCTTCCAGTGCTGGGTTTTAAAAAAGAGAATGCTCCCCAATCTCGCATATTCTTAAAGCAAAAACATACTTTTAAGTCGGAAGTTTATGGGGAGTCAGAGGTGGCCCCAGATGAGTTGCCTCCTAAGACTGGGGCTGCTAGAGAGGGCCATCTCGTGACCTGGCAAGATAACTGGGGGTACGTCTAACAGTGCAGCTGGGAGTGAGCCTCCCAACACATCTGAGCAGACCCACCCTAGCTTTGCTTGAGCTAGTGTGCTAAGAACAGCAGTGCAGAGATAGCGGTGTGGGTGGCAGCTAAGGCTAGCCATCCAGCTCAGATCCAGGTGAGCGCTGCAACATCCAGGCCATTATAATAAGCATACAAATTCAAGTGAAGCTAGTGTGAGTCTGTGGGCTGGAAGGCTCACTGTCCGCAGCAATATAAACATACCCTGAGGGTTCTCCCTTCTAGATCTCAGCAGGTTCATGGAATGGTAATGCTCTTTGATTTCTCTAGTCCCCTCACGTAGATCTCTAAGGTGTGTAGGAACATGACCTCCTCCCTACGTATGTGCTTTGAAACTTAATCTAGCAGTCCTGGTTTTTAGTGTCAAAATTAAAGAACTCTTTGTCTATTTAACTTTACATTTGGTGGAGAAATTCAGCTTCCACCCTGTATCCAAAACTAATTTTGATGTTGATGTGACTTTTTGTTGTTGTTTGAAAGGTGGGGTCAAAGATATAGCTTACTAGAGGACTCACCTGACACTGCCTGGGACTGACCTGGGGGTGGGGCTGCACATCCCTGCTGCTGGCTTCACTCTGGGGTTGAGGTAGGACCACGCAGGTCTCCTGCCGCCATTCCCTAGACTTGGCTCAGAGGTGGGGTGGGATACTCCATGCAGATCTCCAAATTGCGCTCACTGGGGCCGGCCTGGGAGCAGGGAATCAGGCTCCCTGGGGGGCAGGAGGGGCTGCACAGTGGCCGGCAGCTGCTCCCTAGGACAGGCCGGGTCCCAGAGGCTGTCAGCCAGTGAGTTGTGGCTGGTGCACTTGCTGCCCCCTTCTGGTCATTCCACAATGTAACTGTTCTTCCTGCTAGACCCCTCCCTTTTCATTTAATGGAAACAATCAAATTCCAGGCACAACCCATTGTTTGGGCACAACCAAACCCTGACCTTGCTTTAAGTTAGGAGAAGAGGAAGCTGCCTACCAAATTTGGTGGTCCTAGCGCTAATCGTTCAGGAGAAGTTCTTGAACAAACTGACTCACAGATGGTCAAACAGACGCACATTTCTAAACTATTGACAGACAATGGAAACTCAATGGCAGCATTAGCTATGGAGTACCGGTAAGTGCTTTTGCTGCATGATTTAATTGCAAGGAGTGCTGGTTTCCAAAAGGGTCAGCAAGTGCATTCTCCTACACAGGACTGGAGAGCAAGTTCCAGGTGGCGCAGGCGCGTCCGCTCAGCTACCAGCACACGATCTGCTGCAAAGGAAGGTGCTCGGGTGCAAACCCTGTACACTTGATGGAGCCCTCCAGCTGAAAGGTCAATGGCCTCCTCCTAGAGTTGGCTCATGTAGTTTGTGGTGTGTGACTGCGGAGAGCAGAATAGCATTGGTGGCCTGAAGTCATGCTGCTAAAGGAGACCGAGAAAATAGGTAGAACCTGACGCAAGCAGCGCAGGCCTAAATGGCTGTGAATGGAACAACTTAGCAGCAACATTTTCCATATGCAGCTCTGGGGTGGGACAATTAGCCCAAATGAGCTCGAACTGCTGGAAAATTGTAAGAGCAGTGGAAAATAAAAAGGTCATTGTGCATTGCAGGGGTTAACAGCCAGAGTGGACTTTAACTCAGACCTGCAGGTTTGTATAGGGGAAACCGCAATGATTCATTAGATCTAATATCTTCTAAAATTCCTTGTAAGATGTTAAGTTTGACTCTACTTTGTAGTCAAATATAGCAGTTTGGGATCTCTTATGTTCCACTGCAGTTTTCCTTAAGCTCCTTAATGAAAATGAGCTTATAGGGGAATAGTTCAGATGACCTCTGTCATGCATTTGGGGGCTAATTTTTCCATCTCTGCCAAAAGCAACATGCAATCCAGCTTCCTACTCTTCCTTGCATGTTCACAAGGGCTTTTAGTGGTGTAAAAAGGCTGAGTGGTTTTGTCCCTTACACTAAGCAGAGATCACGTATAAAAATTCTGCTTCAGTACATGTCTCTTCTTGTAAAATGGTGAATATGCAGCTTTATGATGAAAAGGCCTACGGGACCAGAGCTGCCGAATCCACTACTGTCTGCTGCTAGCCTAAAGGCAGAGCTTTCTTACAGAGGGGATGGTGAGGTAAGCAGAGTCTGCTACTGTATTTGATACCTTATAGCTGCCAGTACTACACTGCTGGCAGTACAAAAGTGATGAGCAAAAGAACGTATCTAGTATTATACGGCCAACTGCATCAGTGCACTTCCTCCAGAAGAGGCCAAGAATGAGTATTATGTGATGGTGTTTCTACTTGAAGGAGAGAAGAGGATTTGAGCAAAGATGTTTTCAGTAACTGAACATAATTAAACTTGAGCCTTTCAGTGGAACAATAACCAGGTTCTGTGACGGGAAAGCTGCTGATGGGAAGCTCTGAGGGAATTCAAAGATATGGGAAGAAAATCGTAGGCAGGCTCTCACACAAAGCCCTGTGACACTCTGAAATCATTCTCTTGGAAGGAATATGTGTGTGTTGGCTGATCCATTGTATTGAACTTCCACTGCATAACGGAGGTTGAGGGTCCCTGCGCTCTCAGTTGACTATTGAGATGCAGTATTTTTGGAAGAGAGGTATGAATTACAAAATGAAGATTTGTGATCACTTAGACTCCCTGTCTTTGTTTTGTCCTTCCTGCCCTTCAGTCTAGAGGCGGCCACTTATAATCAAGCTTTGAAGGAGAATGCATTCTTAGATCAAGGGTCTGCCTCTGGTCTCCATAGCTATTGCCAGCAGAGGAGTAATTAACCACCAGCTTTCAAACAAGGCGATCTCTTCCCCCAACCAAGGTAGTGTTGGCATTTCTCCAGTTTCAACAGGCGCAGCTCCCTGGTAGTGTCTTTTTCCTCTCCTAGGGAGTTGCTGTTCTTTGTAGAGAATCCATCTTATGGTGAATCAAGCATTGAAAACCTGCAATAACTGCTGTTACTCTCGTTCTCGAGCACTGGTAGCATTGTTTGACTGTGGAGCACTTCCTGTTACCTGAGGATCATTAAATCTCAGTGGTCTGCCCTGTTGTTGGCTTCTCTGCTGAGACTGTCAGAAAGGGAGTCAATTAATATAATGTGGGGACACCACGTCTTGCTTCATTCCTGGAGTAGGGACTCATTCTACATGTACATTGATAGTGTGCTGTAATCATTCCTTGGATATTCAGGAACTTTGGGACTCCTGGTGGATTTAGAGAGTTTCTGTTAATACGTTGTTGTGGTGCTTTACTCCTGAGACATCCCAAATTGTTTTGAAAACACAGATGGCACCACTGACATATGAACATCACACTCCCCCCAAAATAGATTTAATTGGATTTCATTGCTATAACTGTAAACATCGACTGATCACAAAAATGCTGTTGATAGTGTAGAAGGAAAACTAGATCTCCTGCTTTACCAGTCCCTGGCCTCAGAAATGGCTGTTCCCCTTCGCCTTTTGAGCTATCTATTTGGGGGGCATTAGCACAAATGAGCCTAATTCTCTTTCTTCAATGTACCTGGTGCAGTCAGTCCTTCTTAGGAACACATGAACCTGATCGGTGATTGAATAAACACAAAGCATCCTAAATTGTGGCATGGGCCCCTGTCTGCTGTATTTTGTACTTGCTAAGGCAATGACTGTTACTGATTTGATCTGGAAATATGAGCTGAGGCTGAGCTCTCATAGGCCACGTGTTTGCCTAGGGCATATTCTTACAGCCAAACTGTACATCAGCAAGATATCCTGCTGGGTGTGAGTGGTACCACAAGGATTGCATTTCGGATTTAAAAATCCACTTTACACAGTGCTTGTCTCAAACTTCTAGAATGGCTTTTTTTCCCTGGATCTCTGGTCCTGGCTATTGATGCCATACACTAGGGAGGCATAAACGTTACCAAGCTGGCAGCCACTTTGACAACTTGCCAAGAGAAGGGCTGTATCTAAACTGCATAAACCAAGGGCAGATTACTGTGATTTGTACAGGCTCTATTTCCCAGCATGATTGAACCCTTTTTATCTAAACTAGATCATGCGCTCCAGTTGAAAAGTGTCAAGCGTGTGGATGTTGAATGTATGTGTCTTATTGTTCACAGTGCCAGCTGCAGAGGTGGAGGAAGTACTGTGCCTGAATTCAGTAATATGTTCATCCTCTCAGCCAACCAGCACCGGGCAGAGGTGGGGTCTCCTCCCAGATGCGGAAGAGCACATGGCTGCACAGCACGAGGCCCACATGGAGCCTGGCATGGCAGCCTTAGACCAGCCATGTCCCAGGCAGCAGCACTTAGCTGGTGTCTAGGAGGCAGTGCAGGGCTAGGTGAGGGGGGAGTGGGGCAGGTACTGGGGGCTCCAGGTGTGGGGTTAATGCTGGAGGTTGGGGGCTCTAAGGCGGGGGCTGGCATTGGGGATGAAGCTAATACTGTGGGGGTTCTGGGGCTGGGGCTAGTACTGGGGAGCTCTGGGGATGGAACTAATATTGGGGACTGGCACGGGGGGAGACTCTGGGGGAGTTGGGTGCAGTGGGACTCTGGAAACAGGAGGCTGGCATGGGGGGAGGATCAGATGGTGGGGGGCTTCAATGGCTGAGGCATTTGGGATGAGGGACTGGCACTGGGGGGCTCTGAGAGCGGGAGGCTGGCACGGTGGGGTTAGGTGCAGGGGACTCTAGGGTCAGTGGGTGGCAGTGGGGAGTAATGAAGGGATGGGGGACTCTTGGGGATAGGGCTGACACTGGGGAGTTCTGGGGGTGGGGCTTTTGGTGGGCTGGTAACATTTTATTTGCATATCCATTATTTACATAATAAATATGCAAATAAATGTTACTAGTTTCTCAAAAGTATGTGAATGGCTTTGGTGGTCCCCAGTATAAAAAAGGCCGGGAAGCACTGTTTTAGAGCATCTAGTGCTGTGTGTGCTGCTTCTTTCCCAATCCCCCTCCAGATCAGGGCTGATCACTGGAGATTGTCATGTGCTGAGGCACCTTCCCCCATCAGCTGCAGCAGCGAATATTCCTCTCAGGCTCCTGTTCCAAAGTATGGGCCTCCAGTTACCAAAGGAGTGTTCTCCAGCAGTAAGGAAAGTTTTCTAGAAGGGCTTCACCTTTTAGTGGATTTGGCTAGCCAAGAGTCAAGGGCCCTGAGAGCTCTACAAGAACCTGACTGCCCAGTGACCCCTGCCTGCTTACAGAGCTAAGGCAGCTAGTTCTCATTCACCATGCCAACAAGTGCAGGTGACGCTGCCAATGCCTCTTAAGGTACGAGCACGCAGCACTGCTGTGGGTCACTTCTCCAGGGTGAGAAGGTGAACAGGCAACTTTGGATCAAAGCTCTGTCTTACAGGTCTCTTCTCTCAGCGCTGGGGTAGAGGGCCAGTCTTTGCAGAATGTTGTTGATTTTTAAGATGTCTCCATCCAAACCCCTTTACTACAGTTAGGGCTGCCAGGTGTCCGGTTTTGAACTAGACAATCCAGTATTTGAGCTTTCTGTTCGGGAAACAAATTGAAAAAATATAAATGAGAAAATATAAATGTCCGGTATTTTCTAAATAAAGGGTAATGTAGATTGTGATGTAATGTCAAGTGTGTCTGGTATTTTTGTTGAAACCATCTGGCAACCCTAACTACAGTTCTTGTTCTTAAATGGGCGTTGAGGCCCTTTGCCTTCTGAAATTCACTAATCCTCTCCCTCGCTCTTCCTCTTCGCCCTCCCAACTTCTTTCTCACTTAACTCAGTTGAATGTAGAGATGCTCTTTTAGCATGGCAGACAGCTCCTTATGCTAGGGTCCATCCATGCCTGTTCACCAGTGCAATGTGAACAGCCTGACATTTATATTATACCATGGTCCATATGGTACCTTTTATTCCACACACAAGTGGCTATGATTGATTTATGAAGCTAGCTCTGTGATCAAATCAACAGGGCCCAGCATTTGTTGCCTCATCTTTGGCTCTTCTTCTCTCATCCCTGTGAACTTTTTGGCTTTCTTGGGACCTTTCGTAGTGGTAAAATTATCACAGCATCACCTAGGGGCGAGGCTTAAGGTGGCATACTTGCTTGCAGCTCTTCTCAAAGTAGAGTAACTAGCCAACCCACCCTTGTTTTCCCATGGCAGCTAGAATGCCTGCTGGGTTCTATTTCAATCCCTCAGCAGTGTGCTCAGCAGAAATTCAGAAGACTTGGCCCTCCAGCCAAAGCGCTAACTCGATTATTAGTCTCTGGATTAAAGCGGAGGCTCTGGGATCACAGCGTTAGTCCACTCAGACGTGTACTTAGCAACAGGAACATGTTTCCTTTGAAAATCTCGTATTTAGTTTGGAAATGCTTTTTGATGGGGCCAAATTGTCATTCTCAGACACTGTAGTCAGTCTCCCTGTCAGACCCATGAAGACTGTAAGTCTAAAGGAAGTGACGGAAATAGATACATTTGTTTCCAAAACACAACCTTTTGGTCCAGAGAAGGATACCTGCCTCTTGGGAAAGAGGAGAAGGCTCCCCCCTCGCCTGTCTCTCGGAGCTCAAGGGCACTCATCCTTTGTCTTTGACATGTTTCCCATCGCTTATCATTTACTAGAAAAACATTCCAGCATTCATACAATATTGAACCACCAAAAAAGATGAAGAGGAGATGGATGCACTGCTGCTTCTCTATTTATAGGAAGAGAGAGATGAACCAAAACAGAGATGGGAAAATTCAAGTCTTTAAATACTTTGGGAGGGATGGAAAAAGGGCTGCTTGCATTGTCCACAGGGTTCAGGAGATTTTCTCACGAGCAGCTTAGCAGAACCCACTGGGCAAGTCAGCATAATTTGGAGAGATTCCTGTACATAAAAGGCCCTCTTTTCTTTCAGGGGTAGCTGATCAGTTAAATCAAGAGGAGAGAGGGGCAAATGGTTGATAGTACAACTCTCCTGTGATACATGAACTCTCCCAGGCGGTTCTAGTCTCAGTTATATCTCTCAAACATTATAGTTTCTTTTTAGCTAGATAATTCTGCCTCATCCCATGGATACTTACTTGCTTTCTATGTTCACTTTCTAGTACAGTGATAGAAATGTAGCTACTT
Source organism: Pelodiscus sinensis (assembly GCF_052426305.1). NCBI lineage: Eukaryota > Metazoa > Chordata > Testudines > Trionychidae > Pelodiscus > Pelodiscus sinensis. The sequence goes on along the minus strand of NC_143059.1, from coordinate 71,356,566 downwards.
TCTAGTACGTGCTTGGTGGGGCAAGTATCCACTGGACTTCAGTAACTCAGAGCTTGTGCTAATCTTATCTGTCCTTTCACCATTGCACCCCCACCATGATGTGCTTCTGACACTAGTGTTTTCTGACCAGTTGTTTTTCCATAAAATCCTTAAACATTTAAGTGCCTGTTCCCCTGAAAAAATTAAGCTGTTTTGAGGTGATCTGTTTCTTTCAGTTCAGTGTGATTACTTTGTTGAGTTATCTTCTTGCTATCTGCACCTTCCTTTAGTACCTTTAGATCAATTTTAGTAACAATGCTGTCTTGTACAACGAGTAGTCCTGTGACACTTTAGGGACGTCTGCACTACAGAGGAAGATCAGTGCTGCCGCTGTCAATCTTCCAGGGTTCGAATTAGTGGTCTAGTTAAAACCACTAACTCGAAGTGAGAGGGGCACTCGGTCCATGCCAGTAGCCTTGCTTTCATGAGGAGTAAGGGAAGTTGACGGAAGAGTGTTCTTCCTTCGATTTCCTGCAGTATAGACAGCACCAAAAGCCAAGTTAAATTACTTTGACTTCAGCTACACAATTAACATAGCTGAAGTTGCGTATCTTAATTCGACTTTGTGCCATAATGTAAACCTACACTTAGAGGCTAACCAAAATATACAGTACAGAATCATTACTTTCGTGGGCAAAACCCAGTTCCTCAGAAGAATTGGAGTGGTTTTATCCACGAAAGCTCATGATTCTATATATTTTGGTAAGTCTCTTAGGGTATGTCTACACTACCACCCTAGTTCGAACTTGGGTGGTTAATGTAGTCATACGAACTTGCAAATGAAGCCCGGGATTTGAATTTCCCGGGCTTCATTTGCATGTTGCCGGGCGCCGCCATTTTTAAATGCCCGCTAGTGCGGACTCCGTGCCCGCGGCTACACGCGGCACGAACTAGATAGTTCGGACTAGGCTTCCTATTCCGAACTATCTAGTTCGTGCCGCATGTAGCCGCGGGCACGGAGTCCACACTAGCGGACATTTAAAAATGGCAGCGCCCGGCAACATGCAAATGAAGCCCGGGAAATTCAAATCCCGGGCTTCATTTGCAAGTTTGTATGACTACATTAACCACCCTAGTTCGAACTAGGGTGGTAGTGTAGACATACCCTAAGATACTAAAGGACAACTTGTTTTTGAAGTTACAGACTAACACAGCTACTCCTCTGAGATTTAATGCCATCTAGTGTTTGACCTTATGTAAACACTACCTTTTTTCTAGCCCTAGCTCATTCTTTGTCTGACTAGCCCTGCCTTGTAGAAAGTGGAAAGAATCAACTTTTTTTATAAGAAAAGAGCTGGTGTGATAGTAAAGGTTAATGGTTGGGGAAATCCCATTATTAAAGGCATGTGTTTTCTTTATGTTGAGTTCATGTTCCTGTAGTTTGAGAGATTGGATCAGATCCTCGTCATGGGGAAAGGAGCTGTGTTTATTTTTGCTTTTTGCACGTATACCTCATGATTTGCTGGAAGGTGATTAAAAGAGCAAGTGATGGGTGGGGAAAGTGACATTTCGTTGGCATGAGTTCAGAGCTGAATAAAGATACCAGATTGGTAGTTGTGAAGACTGAAGCTTTCCTGGTATTGAATGGGCATAACTGGGCACACTTCTATTTTCCTCCCTTTGCATTTCCCCTTTCGGTAAGCTCATGGACAGTAGGTCCACCACTGGTTATTAGCCAAGATGGTCAGGGACACAACTCCATGCTCTTGGTGTTCCTAAACATCTGACTGCCAGAGGTTGGGACTGCACAACAGGGGATGGATCACTTGATAATTGCCCTGTTCTGCTCATTCTGATTGACATGCCTGTCCCAAGCCACTTTTGGAAGACAGGATACTGAGCTAGCTGAATGATGGTTCTGACCCTATATGGCCATTCTGATGTTGTCCTTCTCCTCCCATGTGCTATGTTTAGTTGTTTCATCATACCTTAAATTATAAACTTTTTGAGGCGGGAACCAGATCTTTGTCTGGATGTGTCAACGCTGGACATGGTACAGGAGTGCAGCTGCACTCTACTATGCTGTTGTGTAGATACTATAGAGATGGAAAAGGTGGTCTTGTTGTAAATCTTCTCTGAGAGGCAGTAGAAGCTGATGGAAGAATTCTTCCATTTCTTTAGTGGTGGCTCGGGGCTGCAGACATGTATTTAAACTGACCTAACTTTGTAGGATAGACCATCCTTGTCTGGTTGCACAGCACAGTAAGATGCAGTTGTATGTTGGGTATTTATTAAGAGCTACCATAATACAAATAAGTGTAGTAAGTTGAGAGCCAGTGTATTCTCACTACTACAATAAGTATCCCACTTGCAACTCCCTAGACTCATCCAGTCCCCCCCCCCCACATAATTTGTTTCTGTTAAGTCTCCAAATATATTTTAAAACCATTGTAGCCAAACCCTACCTTGGAGAGCATGTCAGCCTTTGTCAGAAAATGCAACCATATGGCATGTACCATTTGAACCCCATCCCAGAATTACACAGCCATTGTCTCATTTTCCATTCAGATGGAAAGCAGAGTTGTATGTTGTAAGATACACCAATTACATGGCTACCTGCTACAGCATACACTAGCTCCCACCTTCCCCTCCCACACTCTGCTGTCAGCAGTACAGGGGGGCAGAGCACGTGGCTCTCTGGAAACCAGCATGCGCAGAGAACTGGCTTAAAAGTTGGCTCCCCCCATGTACCGGCAGCCGTCCCCCCTCACCCTCCATGCTGCTGCATCTCTATCAGAGTCAGCAGCAGGCGAGGGAGACAGGTGACTGCAGGAGCTGGCATGTGTGGGGAATTGCCTTAAAATAGAGGGAGGAAGGCAGGAGCTGGTATACATGGGGAGCCAGCTCCGAGGAGCTGCCTCTGCTCCCCACTGCCTCCCACAGAGGCAACAGTGGGGGGGAGCAGGAGGGAGCTGGTGCTCCTTTTCCTCTGTTGCCTCTGATACAGAGGCAGCAAGGGGGTGGGGTGCATGTAGTCGTCATGATTAACTGATAAGCCTACTCTCTACTGACCAGCTGTCTTGCAACATTTACTGGTCCATAAGCCTGTATTATTATTGTACAGTTCCTGCTGGAGTGGATTTTATTTTAGGATTCTAAAAGCAGGCTAGAGATTTTCATGTGTTTTATATGACGCTTTTATTGCTATCAATGAAAGTGCAGATGAGCCTCAAGAGAATAGACTCATTGGCTAAGAGTGCTAAGCATCATATGCAATTATTTCTTACCTTTAATCTCAGTGTTTCCTGAGTCAGTGGAAACTATTCCCACTGGTGTGAAGGAGGTCATCCCTTATTGTGGCCTGTAATCATCCTCCCTCAAGCTTTGATCTCCTCATACATTTGCTAAGCATGTTGATTGTGGCCATACTTGAATGGGAGACCTCCTAGGAAATCCCGGAATGCTTCAGGAAACAGTGCAGTTAATGCTTTAAGTGGGTTTCTTCCCACTCTTGGTTGCACGATCGTCTCAGCAGCAGAGATGTCATATCTTGGGTGAAATGTAGAGTGGAGATTCTGACCCTTGGTTATTCTGAAAGGTCCATGGTCTTTTCACAGGGGTGGGTACAAGCTGATGTTGTTTGCCTGTGTCTTGGTCTCATTCTAGTTTGTGTAACTGTTTCCCCCTACAGCTGGACATAAATGTGGTCTCCTTTACTCCTTGTACCAAACTCTTGAACCTACTGAATAGCAGCCACGTTTCCCGAAAGAGGACCGTGTTGCAGTTCTGGGGCAGAGTGACTTGGAAAATAAGTAATGTTTGTAAAGGGCTTTGGGGATTCATTAGGACACAGAGAAGACTTCAAATACATACAAGATTCTTACTATGATTGTATTTGTCCACTGTTCTACCCATTTCCAGACCTTTGTTTGACAGAATTAATCAGCGTAGTGGACAAGGCTATGGAGAAGAAGCTACAGGATAATACAAATTCCTCTTCTTTTCAAATAAGAAATCAAAGCAGCCTAGTGTGGTAACACTGCATGGGAAGTAAGCCTGAAAAGTGATGCCGATCATTCAGACTGATGGGAGAATGCTACTACAGTTCATTAGACTTTAAATCTTGATTTCCGAAAATCCCCACCATACCTTGCCCTGCAGCCTGCTGGCATGCTAGGATCTCTGATGTCTATTCCTAACAACTCCTCTCCTGATATTTTTAATGAGAATCTAATACACACTCCGACAGTATAAATTGGTTTCTGAATTCTCTACCTAGCAGCTTTTCTTCTGAGTGATAATAGACTGCTACCCTGGTTGTATTATTCTGGTAGTTTTTAACATCAGGAGAGACAGGACCTGGAATTGATGCATTTTTCAACAGTTTGATATTTGCTCTCATATTTTAGAAAAGAGCTGAAGCAATTTATTCTCCCTCTTTTGTCATGCAAAGGTCACTGCTGTTGCTGTTTAATTTCTCCTAGAGATACCAGAAAATAATTCTCAGGAACACTGCCATTGAAAACTGCCCTTTTTTTCTCTAGAATCCCTTTTATCCAAAGGTAATGACCATCATTTACTTCAGAAAAAATGAACTGCTGGGTACCTGTTAAGGAGGAGGCAGGATGTGATGATGGCTGAGAATACAGCATTTGGTTTTTAAAAACAAAAATTTTCAGGAATGAATTAAGATATGACTTCAATCCCATGGACTAGCCCTGGTTATAAATTGACATGTCTATATACAAACATATCCTTTTATATATTTCTATTTATACATAGCTTTCTATATATATTAATAAGTGTGCTTTTATAGGAATCTTTGTCACATTTTCTGTGTATTTTATTGTGGGAAAATGTAATCGGAAAAAATGCATTTAGTTCTTGTGGGACAGTAAGGTAAAAGAACTACTCGTGTGAACTGGATCTTTTTTTAGTTACGGACGCTCCAGAAATAGCCAAGTGATAGCCCCAGTATGAACTCAGCATGCATTTCCTTTTTGCCAGGATTCAGTGGTCTGTTTGTGTAACCGTTGCAAGGACAGGACAGCAGTACAAGGTGCAGTACCCGACGTGAACTTTCACTACACCTGGAATGGAACCTTTAAGAGTGCACGGCAGTGTGTGGAAGTTAACTGAACTGTTCTCATCCTCTTTAAATTCAAAGCAGTAGGGGGGTGGAGTATATTTTGTTCCTCTTCTTGAGACTCTGTCTGTGTTCCTCTCATTGAAAGGAGGAGGTGATTAGAGTCACTTAGCTCACACAGCACATCATACAGTGTGTCTTAATTAGGGCTGCCAAGCTATTAAAAAATTAGTTGTGATTAATCGCATAGTTAATAATAAAATCCCATTTACATAGTCTGGATGTTTTCTGTATTTTCAAATATATCCATTTCAGTTACAGCACAGAATAGAGTGTACACTGATCACTTTATGTTTTTATTACAAATACTTGCAGGGTGACACACAGAAGGGACATTAGGGGGTCACGTGCCCTCACATGCCATGGGCAGGAGGGGCCGGCCAGCAGCTGGGTGGGGAGAAAGAAGGGGGCACTCCTCGGCAGGAACGGGCCAGCACGGTGGCTGGGGGAGCAAAGCAGAGGGGCCACCTTGCTTTGCTTCCGCTGCTGCTGAGTGGAGATGTCACTAGTGCCAGCCCCACTAGTCCCCTGTGCCACCTTGGCTGGGGTAAGAGGTGGGGCATGGAGAGGGTGGGGCAGGAGCAAGGAGAAGCAGGACCAAAGTAGAGGGAGTGGTCCCCCATAGGGTTGCCAGGTGTCTGGTATTGATCCAGACAGTCTGGTATTTTCATCTCCGGTCTGGTAAAAAAAAAATTCAGAAAATACCAGACACCTAAAATGTCCAGTGTTTTCTGGGTTTTTTCCCAGCCAGGAGGCAAAAATCCCAGGTGCTCACCTGGTTCCACAGGGGAGCTGTTTGGCCCAACCCAGGGAGACAAGATGGCAGATGGTTGCTGGCAGCCTGTTAGAGCCAAAAAGCCTCAAAAGCATTTCTTAACGGGGCCATTGTGTTTTGGGGGTGGTTTTTTGCTTAGTAACTCTCGGGCTTTTTTTTTTTTCCTTTTCCTCAGCAGCTTTGGTCTCCCTGCCTTTTTTTTTCCGCAACAGAATTTTTTTGGGGGGGAGGGTGCAGAGGGTGTTTGGTATTTTTGGTTAAACCATCTGGCAACTCTAGTCCCCCACATTCCCTTTTGCACTGTAAAAACCATAAGAAATGATATTTTTCAGTTCACCTACTAGAGGTACTGTAGTGCAATCTGCTTACCATGAAAGTTGAACTTATAAACGTGGAATTGTGTACAAAAATACTGCATTCAAAAACAAAACAATGTCCACTCAGCCCTACCTCTTTTTAGCCAGTCACTCCGACTAACAAGATTGGTTACAAATTGCATAAGATAATGCTGCCCACTTCTTGTTTACTATGTCACCTGAAAATGAGAACAGGCTTTTGCATGGCACTTTTGTAGTTGGCGTCTCAAGATAGTTATGTGCTAGATGCGCTAAATATGTGTCCCATCATGCTTCAATCACCGTACCAGAGGACATGTGTACAATGAACATGTGGTGGATCATCATTCGAGGCTGCTGCAACATGAAATATATGGCAGAATGTGGGTAAAACAAAACAGGTGACATACAGTTCTCCCCCAAGAAGTTCAATCCCAGATTTAATGAATGCATCTTTTAACAAGCATCATCGACATGGAAGCATGTCCTCACGGATAGTGGCCAAAGAATGAAGAGCCATATGAATGTTTAGCATATCTGGCACACAAATATCTTGCAATACTGGCTCCAAAGGTGCCAGGAGAATTTGCATATGGCACTGTAAATAAGAAGCAGAAGCATTATTTCCTATAAATGCAAATAAACTTGTTTGTCCTAGCAATTGGGTGAACAAGAAGTAGTATTGAGTGGACTTGTAGGATTTTTGTCAGAGTGCAGTTATATAACAAAAAATATATATATTTGTAAGTTACACTTTCAGGATAAAGACATTGCATTACAGTATGAGATGAACTGAAAAATAGTATTTCTTTCGTGTATCATTTTTATAAATGCATGTATCTGTAATAAAATAGTTTAAAGTAAGCACTTTATTTTGTGTTTTAATAGAAAGGAATTTATTTGAAAATGTAGAAAAACATTGACAATATTTAATAAATTCCAATTGATAATTTATCGGATAACTGTAATTAATCACTGGGTGGGGTTGCGACTGGGTGGGGTTGCGACTGGGTGGGGTTGCGACTTCTTTGGAGGATAGGGACATAATTCAGAATGACCTTAGCAAGTTAGAGAAATGGTCGGAGGTAAACAGGATGAGGTTTAATAAAGAGAAATGCAAAGTGCTCCACTTAGGAAGGAACAATCAGTTCCATACATACAAGATGGGAAGCGACTGTCTAGGAAGGAGCATGGCGGAAAGGGATCTAGGGGTCATAGTGGACCACAAGTTGAATATGAGTCAACAGTGTGATGCTGTTGCAAAAAAAGCAAATATGATTCTAGGTTGTATCAACAGGTGTGTTGTAAGCAAAACTCGTGAAGTCATTCTGCCGCTCTACTCTGCACTAGTTAGGCCTCAGCTGGAGTACTGTGTCCAGTTCTGGGCGCCACATTTCAAGAAAGATGTGGAGAAATTGGAAAGGGTACAGAGAAGAGCGACAAGAATGATTAAAGGTTTAGAGAACATGACCTATGAAGCCAGGCTTCATGAACTGGGCTTGTTTAGTTTGGAAAAAAGAAGATTAAGGGGGGACATGATAGCGGCTTTCAAATATCTAAAAGGGTGTCACAAGGAGGAAGGAGAAAATTTGTTCCTCTTGGTTTCTGAGGACAGGACAAGGAGTAATGGGCTTAAAGTGCAGCAGGGGAGGTTTAGATTGGACATTAGGAAAAAATTCCTAACTGTCAGGGTGGTCAAATATTGGAATAAATTGCCAAGGGAGGTGGTGGAATCTCCCTCTCTGGAGATATTTAAGAACAGGTTAGATAGACATCTGTCAGGGATGGTGTAGACGGAGCTTGATCCTGCCTTGAGGGCGGGGGGCTGGACTCGATGACCTCTCGAGGTCCCTTCCAGTCCTATGATTCTATGATTCTATGATCACTATTCATTAATTGCATGCGTGAGCTGTGATTAATTGACAGCTCCAGTCTTAATATCTAAATAACCATTTTCAGTTGTAGTTTTCATAATGGGTTATTCTGCGGCTTTACTTTAGGTTCACAGATGGCTTAAGACACTAACTGTTCATGTTAAACAAGTGTCAGCAAAACATCTTAGCAAGGGTGGGAACCAAAATGAGAGGAGTGAGTTGGCAGCATCCTTTTTAAGTGTGGGACTATTCTCTCTGTTCTGAATTCTACCACTGATGCTCTGTACGATTGGGGCAAGTCCTGTAACCATTCTATGCCTTTTTCTCCTTTGGTAAAATGGGGATAATACTTATTTCCTTTTTGTAAAGCACTTGGAGATCTTTAAATGAAAACTGGCATAAGTGGATTCAACTCTTCCTGCACTAGCCTCCTCTTTCATCCTTGATCATTGGCAGAAGGGGAAAGAAGGGGTGTTGAACGTGGCATGGGTGTGGAGGGGTACGATGGAGCAAAGATTTCCCCATTTGGCATCAACTAAAGCTGGTCTTCTGAAGCTTTAATTTGCATGTGGGACTGTGGCTCAGGATTAAAAAGCTGCAAACAGCTCCCTAAGGAAATTTAGCTGGATGTACAACAGAGGGAAGATGTAGCTATGGAATCAGTAGAGCATGTTTACTTGTGCTAACATTAGGGAGTTTAGGACAGGAGTAGACCTCAGACTGTAATTCTTCCATAAACCGACTGTTTTTTAGTTGGAGACAAATTTTCTGAAGTAGGGACGTAAGAGGTTAACTGGTTACCTGGTAAGCAGTAGGCTTATCAGCCTGCCTACAAGTTAACTGGTTAACCAGCCCAGCCAGCTGGACCCTGCCCACAGCAGGCACAACTGCCTGGACCCTGCCCACACCTGTAGTGGCCCTGTCCAGAGCACGTCCCCATCCATGGTGGTTAAACAGAATGTTTAATGGGTTAACTATTTTAGTGCATTTTCGCTAGTGATGTAAAAGTTTTGCCATTTAAACAGTTAACCAACAAGCATCCATTTATCGGTTTTTGTTAGTTACACGCCAGCTGCTGCCCTGCACTACAGGCTCTGCAGTATAAAGTTATACTGTAGCGCCCACAGCAAAGCCAGTTCCCCAGAAACAGGACTGGAGGCCGGGAACCAGTACACGCTAAGTGCTGGCTTATAAACCAGCTCCCAGTACATACCTGCTCCTAGCTGCTGGATCCGCTACCAAGGAGCTGGCTGCCACCCAACACTTCAGGCTCTGCAGTATAAGTCACACCTGCTCTCGGCAGCCTGCCTCACTCCTGGGGAGCTACCTGAGCTGTGGGCTCTAGGGATATAAAATAATAGTCGATTAATTGACTCCCAATAAGCCTGGGTTTATCAGGTAGTCGAGTCAACTATTTGCATTCCCCCCCCCCCCCCACACACACACAGGCAGCAGGGGTGGGGGGTGGAGCTGGTGCTGGGGGGAGCTGGCTTAAAAGCTGGTTCCCCCAACACCACCCCTGTGTTGTGGGGGCGGAGGGAAGGGAAGGCAAAGGCGCAGCAGCTCTGCCTTTTAAATTTAGTAAGAGCCGCCCAGCTCTAACTGCATTTAAAAGGCAGAGAGCCTCAGCGGTCCAGACCCAGCATGAGCGGGGACTGCTTTGGTTCCAGCTCACACCATGTCCCAGATCAGCCCCCACTGTGGCTCTGCAGTTTAAATGTCTTAGGAGCTGGGCTGCCTGCATGGTGGCTCCTTCAACATTTACATGGCAGAGCTGCAGTAGCTCCTTACCGACTATGGCAGAGCTGCAGTAGCTCCTTACCGACTAATTGTGTATTCGATACAATTTGCATTGAGTACGTGATTAATCATTTACTCCCTGCTGAACATCCTTAGTGGGCTCATATATAAGCTTTATACTGCAGAGCCCACAGTGCATATAACCGCTAAGGAGTTAAATATCGACTGACTAATCAAATAGTCGGGCTGCTCACGGCATTTCAAAGTGGCAGTGCCCTGTGGAGCTCATGGTCTGGCCCCAGGCTTCAAGTGGCGCTGCCACTTTCAAGTACCTCTTTCTCTCCCCCCTCCTTGCTACCTCTTTCTGATAGAGGCCGGGGGGGAGGGGGGAGAGGGGAAGCGACTAGTCGACTATCCTGTCGGCTATCTGATAAGCATTCACTTATTGGATAGTCGACTAGTCCTTCATGTCCCTAGTAACAGCTAGGATTTTTAACAGTTACACAGTTCCATTTTTAACCAATTTTTTTTTTACATTCCTAGTCTGAAGCTTATGCTTGTCCCAGACCTGTGATTGGTTTTTTTTCCTGTGTCTCTGCTTTCAGTATCCCTGAGAGCTACATCAATTGCATAGCTTATTTTGAAATTGAGAGAGTCTACACAGCACTTATTTCGAAATAGAGCATTCTTCCTCCGACTTCCCTTATGCCTCATACAATGAGTAAGAAGTCCTCCATCTTGACAGTATTTCCACATTATTTCGAAATAACTGCTTGTGTGTAGACACGGACTAAGTTATTTCAAAATAACAGTGCTGTATAGACATACCCTAGGAGACTAGGCTGAATAGATTCATATAGTAGAAACTGACTAAGGATGGTCATCTTCTGGATGTAAAATCTCCTGAGCACGTGTGCTCTGCATGTGCAGGCGTACAGCTTCACATGTTCAGCAAAGTGTCCCAGTGTTGTTTCTATGATCTTAGGTTTAAGGGTCTAGACTTGTTTCCACTGACATGAGTACGATTTGCTGTTCACATCAGTGAATGGCAGCAAAAATAGCCTTATTTTTAAATGGATAGTATCCACCAATGTCCTCAAAGGTTTTGGACCCATTGTGCTCAACCCGGTACCTTCTAAGAAAATGTATTAAACATTTAAAAACAAATAAAATATGTCATCAAAGTTAAGCTGTTATTCATACTAAGCTAAACCTAAATCAAAGGTAAACTAATAAATTAGTCTCAATATGGGATTGGAATGAAATAATCAAATGCATTAAATCATCAATTTAATATTACAAATAATCCTTAGAAATAGTAAAGATTATTCTAAGAAGGTGGCCGTTGGGCTATAATTTCTGATGAAAGAATTGTACAAAATCAATCAAACCTCTGACTTTCAAGCTGGTTAAATATGTTAATACTGAAACCACATTATCTAATGTGTGTGACTCACAACCTCAGAGTTAATTATCAGGTTTCCTTTTTTAGAATCCAGTTGTTATGTGGTGGCTAACCTCTGCCCAGAAGAAGCCGATTTTATAACACAGACTTTAACAGAACACTTCCAATAAGCTAACTGTTTTCGGCCCTTTGTGATTTTTAAATACAGGTCAGAACACACTTCAGTGAGTATCTTTGAGACAATGCTTTAGCGCTGCTTAAATCTAGGGGACTTTTTTTGCACAGCTAAACCTTCTCTTCCACGTGCTAAAAATACAGAGCTATTAAAAACAAGATAAAAACAGAGAAAAGAAAAATAAAATATGTTAAGATAAGAGGTGGTTTGCAAAATCTGAGGATGGGACAAGAAGAAATGGGCTTAAATTGCAGCAAGGGAGGTTTAGATTGGACATTAGGAAAAACTTCCAACTGTTACGGTGGTTACACACTGGAATAAATTGCCTAGGGAGGTTGTGGAATTTCCATCACTGGAGTTACGTAAGAGCAGATTAGACATCTGTCAGGGATGATCTAGACGGTACTTGGTCCTGCCATTAGGGCAGGGGACTGGAGTCGATGACCTCTCAAGGTCCCTTCCAATTCTAGCATTCTATGATTCTATGATACTTCATTCTCTTCCCAAAAAAATCTGTACATGAGACTGTCTGAGAAGGCTAATATGGTCATCCCTGGGTGAAATGACAGTGTCACCAGTTTACAGAAAAATTGAATATACCCTTGAAGAAAACCAATCAAAATTTTTCATTTATTGGCCGTGTTAAGAATAAGTTCAAATTTATGACTGATGTCGTTCTTCTCACAAACAAGACAACTTATAGTTATTTTCCTGTTTTGGAACTGGGCTGTAAACAAACAGCTTATCTGGAATCATCTTCTTTCTTTCCTTTCTTGATAGGTTTTACAATAATATTTTTCAGTCCAGATGAAATATACCTAAGAAATAACATTTTAAAAAAAATTATATAAGGTCTTTATTTCTATAGATAGTATTGTTCTCAGGCTCTTTATTTGTGATGCGCATCCCAAACTTTCAGTTTTCCAGGTGTGTTAGTCCAGACACACAACTCTTCTGAAACTGCAGGCATTTATTCTCTGCTTCTTACTAGCCATGTCAGACCATTCACACATGACTTCATATAGGTTAAACGAGTGTTCATTTCACATGCACAAATGTTTCAGTTCACAAGGGTTTCTAGCAGGGATGTAAAATCCTGATTAATCAGTTAATCAATTGAACCTTAGGTTTAACTGGTTAATCAATTCGGTAGGATCCCGTATGGCGGGAGGGGGAGGGAGGAAGAGCAGCAGCAGATTAATTGGTATCCAGTAAGCATCACATATTCAGATCCCTAGTTTCTAGAGAGCATCCCATCCATGCTGTCCCAATGTCTAGGAACCATCAGCATGTTGATGAAGATTAACTTGATTGAAAAAGAGAGTTGAAAATGATTTCTGGGGAAGCAAGGGAAATACTTTTACAGTGTTCCCCTCAATCAAAATTCTCTACAATTGCCAGTCATTCTGGACTGTTTTGTTACTTTTAGGTATCCAAATACCTGTCTCCTAAAAGCATCCCTTTCTGTCTGTGGCCCACCAAAAAAAATGGTGCCCTATTATCTACTCTCTGAAATGGCCCCAGTGATACATGCTGCCATTGTGACATCTGCATTTGATCACAGCAATTCATTTTACATCCAATGAATGAAATTGATCTGGGGAAAGCTCTCGTAGGAGAGATTTAGTAAGGATATGTTCAATAGTATTTGAAGTGCTCAGCGCTTACAAAACTCAGGTTTGGTTTGGTTTTTAGGTAAACTTCTAAGGTATCTGCTGTCTAGTGTAAGATCATTTTTAATGTTTTTTTAATAGTAATTGCCACACTCTGCCATGCTTAATCAAGATTTGATATCATGTACATTCTGTATGTTACCTTACACAAAAATAATATACATGCTGTCCAGCTAGTGATCTCACCCTGGTGTACATTAGAAGTTGCTTCACTAACTTCTGCCATGTTTGTAACCAAACTGCAGACATTATTGTAGTCTCTACTCTCTCCTTATTGAAACTTCTGTATTTAAAGTTTTGTACAAAGCTTTCTACCAAAGGATGTGTTTGTCACTTGAATACATTCAGTGGCTAGCTTTTGTTGAGAATTAAACAAACTCCTGCAGAGTCTGTAGTTGAAATGATGCAACTTATTGTAGTGCAAGACTAGCTGAAAGTGTAGCTGATAGGCTCTGTTTTAATTGTCCGCTTAATTGCAAATTGTGAACTACGTAAATGGCGATCAATGTCAGATCAATAAAACTGAATGTTAATGTGCTTAATGAACAAAAAGTAAAGTACGAGAGACTATAATAAAAAGGAAATATACCCAACCCCCACTTTTCCCTTCACCACCTCCACCACCCAATCTGGCTCTTCTTTTGAGCTGCTACATTGCTTTCAGCACTATTTACATCCTTATATAAGCACCATATCCTCAGTTAACCTCTTCCTAAAATCTAAACATGTTTCTGTTGCTGCCTCTAGTACTTTACCTTTACAGAGATTTAAAATCCAGTAGTATTGTGGATGTCGGGATCTAGAAGCACCCAAATTAAATTGTACTTACCCTAGGAAGTGGGCCAAGTAGGATTAAATGTAGGTTATGCTGTGATGTTGGCTTTTAAATTGCAGCAGAATGTTCACTTTCTTCAACTTGACACCTGAGCTACCTCAGTATGTAGGCAATTAGAATTCTTCAGCATTACAGGCTTTTATTTTTGTTTCTGAGAAACATTTCCTGACCTCTTTACTTTTTGTTTTTCGAGATGAGGGAGATGCCACAAATCCCAGAAATCAACAATTATTGGTGTACCATAAAGAGCAAATCATGGGCAAAACTGTGATAAAGAGGGGGACACTGAATGAGCAGCCCTGGAGAACACCAACCGCATGAAGGTGTCAGTGGGTGCTTCCCAGGCAATCTCTGCCTGAAAGCAGGAATCAACAAGGGTACAGGAAAAGACCCTGCTCTTAGAAAATTTTCTTTCTTCCTTCATGCCCCCAATCCAGCTTCCTTGTCTCCCTTGAAAAGTAGCAGCCCTGAAAAATAAAATCTTTTATCCAGAGAATACCTACAACACCGTTGTCTCAGCTTAGCAAAACCTTATGTTTTGTGCTCCCCCTGCTGGCTACACCTCAGCTATTAATGGCTGCTACTGGTCCCTGACAGATGTTGACTTCAGTGATCAGTTTTTTCTCATCCATAAACAAGGAAGTAATAAAATTGGCGTGGATTTTTTAAAGCTTCTTTAGACACCAAAGGACAAATAAACTTTACTTACTGACTAGTAAAGGGGCAAATCTATATGGAAATTAAGTCTGTTTTAGGAGTCTTTTGAAAAGATCAACTTTACCATGGGACATGGAAGGGGGGAATCAGAACTGTCTAAATAATATATCTGTGTCTCTTAAGTTGTCCGGTATGAACTAGGGATGTAATAGTGTAGTTGATTAACCTTTAAGCGAAAGCTTATAGATTAATGCTATAGACTGCATGCATTTCCCTCTCCTCTCTCCCCTCCTCCCCCCAAACCAGTACATGTTTTAGCAGGCTGGCCAGCAGCCCTGCTCAGTTCTGGCTCACACCAAGTCCGGGACCTACCCTCGCTGCGGCTGTACATTTAAAGTGTATTCGGAGCCAGTCGGGCAGCCTGGCGCAGTTCCGGTTTGTGTTGGGTCCGGGACCTCAGACCCAGCCCCTCATACAGGGGCTGCTGCCACCCCACACTGCTGCCTCTTTATCAGAGGCAGCAGCACAGGGCGACAAGTAGCTGGACCGCAAGAGGAGCTGGTTTTTAAACTGTCTCCCCTCGCAGACTAGCTCCTACCTGGCACCCCGCGCTGCTCCCAACGCCACCTCTGGGGATTATAGAATAGTCGACTAACCAATAAGAATTCATGAGGTTACTCAACTATTCAATTAACCAATATTTAACGTCCCTACTATGAGCTATGACCAGAAATGACCTTAATGCTGCATGTTCTTTTGCCCTTACATTTTATCTGAATTTTTTCTTTTGAGTTAGCCAAAATAGCGATAGGTCTCCCTCCAGACTCAATATTTTCCCTTACTAAAATGGTCACCTCTTCTCCCTGCTTTAGTTTGCTTTAATTCTTCTGAAGTATTTCTGTGGTATGTTAAATTCCTAATCTGTTCCTGTGCTGAAATAGCCAGTGTGCTGATAATTCATAGAAAGGTACCACTCCCTTTTAGCAGCCTTGCTAACTAGCTGTGCACAGTTGGTGTAGAATATTTTGCTTTCCAGGTAACTTTCTCTTTTGAGCCTTATTCTGTGTTGTTTTCAATCTCCTCATCTCTTACAGCATGACCCTGTGGATATATTCTCTTAGGGACCCAACATTGAGAGGGAGCTGTACCAGTTACCACATAAATCTCAGCTGTCCTGACCAGTGATGATTGTAACCCATTCAGCAGAACAAGCTTTAAATCACCGTGAACGGGGCTGCTAATCAGTCTTAGAATCACACTCAGCCCAAGCTCAATGATGAATCAAAGGTGGCCTGACTGATTAGTGGCCAACAGTGGTATATATGGGCCAAACAAAGGATCATTTTTTATGCAGGGCTGTCCTTAGTGTGCCCTGATCATTTTTATTCTTTGGATCTTCTCTGATGCTGACTATGGGTACATCTAGACTACGTTCTTTCTTCGAAAGGAGATACGCAAATTCAGCACTAATTTGCATATCTTCTGATCACTTTTTCAAAAGCGTTTTTCAAAAAAGAAAGCAGTTTAGACACGGTACATAAAAAAAAAAACACCCTTTTTCAAAAGAACCTGTCTTCCCCTTTTTTTTCCTTTAAGACATCCTTGCTAAGTTACCTTTTAAACTGCAGCAGGTGGCAGCTGCCACTACTGATATTTTTACTTCAAGGGCAGCTGGCAGAATGCCTCCTCACCAGGGATACCAGCTTCATACAAAGCAAATTGAATTGTAGGTCGCAGCAGTTGAGTTGGTGTGTATGTGTGCACTGAACGAGAGACTATTCAAAGTTAAAAACATAAAATACCTATTAGACTGTCCATTCTGTTCCATCTGCATGGAGCCAATACATGATTTGTTTGATAGATGCCGAATCCTTTTTAATCTATGGCTTTGTCCAGTCAAGTTTTAAATGTCCAAAGCAATTGAACTTTGCTTCCTTTGGAAAACCATACACAATTAATACATTCATTGTTGGGAAGTTTGTTTCCTGAAACTCAGCTTAATTTTTCCCTGTCTTGTTGCTATCCCATTAGATTGGGAAGATCTGATGGAGGATGGGGAAAGGGTTAGTAGTAGGAAACTATTGTAATATGGTATTTTGAATATGAGGAAAGAGCAGATGTGTTTGTCCAGTCAGTATTTGTACAGGACTTTCAAGCTGTAAAACTGTGTGTCATAAAATACTAAGAAACATTACCTGCCTTTTGCTAGCCATTTGATTTTCAGTCATTTCTTTACATATTCTGACTTAGGCTTCAGCTTTGTCTCCGGCAAGTCTGAGCCGTGCTGTTCAAGGCCAAAGTTGATGCCTTCCAGCTTTGGTCCTCCCACCTGGGGGGATGGGGCTTAGGCAGGCTCAAGCTTTGGTCTCCCCTCCTGCGATTTGTGTAGTAATTTTTTAAGGGGATCATGGTGGAATGAAGTTTGAGAACCCCTAGACTAGATGATCACACTGGTCTCTTCGGAACAAAGAATCTATGAATCTACATTTTAACTCACTTAAAATTATACAACAAACTTCAAACTGATTAAGTTTTTTACCCAGTGCACAATTAATCTATGAAACTCACAATTAACCTATGAAACTCACTGTCACAAGGTATCACTAAGAGTTTAAATTCAAACAAGGATTAACCATCATATCATAAAGATACCTGAGAAGAGTTTCAAAGGCACAAATACCAGTAAGCCAACAAACTCCTGCTAAAAATCAAAGAGTTTGGCACCTGTCATTTATGCTTTAAAAAGCGTCCCCATTTAGTTATATACATCTCATTTGATATAAAAGAAATTATACCCAAAAGCTTGAAAACAATCATCAGCCACTAATGATCTAAGGTTAGGAAATAGTCATGCTATTGTTTGTTGATGGATTACTTTAATTAGAAATTAGGGATGTTAAAATTCATGTAATAAAGTAATCGTGTAGCTGATGAAAATTCAGCAATTACACAGTTACACACGGTACAGCAGTCGGTATTCCAGGAGCCAGCGCACGTGGGGAGCCAGCTTTTAAGTTGGCTCCTGCCAGTGGCGGATTTGGAGTTAATGGGGCCCTGTGCTTAGTTTCCATTTTGGGGCTCCCCCAGACCCAGCCAAGAAAAAGAATATTCACTTTTCCTGGCCCTCCCATTTTTCATTCTTTTTTCTTCATCTTCCTTCTATGCTATAAGAAATAAATGAAAAACAAGGGAGGTGCCTTGGTTGTTTTGTTGTCTGACTTTTTTTCACAGACCACTTGAAAATTGCTGAGGGTCTCAGTGGGCAACTTAGACTTTCTAAATATTTTTTGTACAATTAGCTAACTATTGTAAAGTGCTTTGGATAAGAGCGCTTTACAAAAAACCATAATCTCCATGGCCGCCGAGGACAGCTTCAGGTGCCCCCAGTGGCCCTGTGCTGGCTGGCCCGGAGAAGTGTGCTCTACCTAAAAGTGGGGGGGGGTACTGTTCATTGGCCACTTGATCCTCCCTCCCCCGCTCCAGACTCTCCATCCCTGGTGCTTCCCCCCTCGCCCATTCACCAGGTGGTGGCCAGCAGCATGAACATGGGCTGAAAGGCTTCAGAGGAGCTCTAGGTAGCCACACAGCTGGTGGCTGGGGAGAAGCCGTGCTTTCCCGCTCCAAAGCACCACTTTTCTCCAGCTGGCTCTGCAGCTGCCCTGTGCTTTTCTGAAGCCTTACACCCCATGTTTGGGCTGTTCACCACCTCCTGCCAGCTCTCCTGAGGCTGCAGCCTTCAGGTGAGTTTCCCTGCTCTCCTGCCCCCCCCCCCCAGTCCTCTCTGCAGAGGGCCTGTCCCCCACCCACAGAGCAGCTGCCCCCTGCCACAGGGGTTAGGGGTGTGTGCTGGACTGGACTGCCCATCCCTGTGGGGTCCCATGTTGCTAGGAGGGCCCCATGACAGGGCATGGTATGTTTCATTGTAGATCAGCCACTGGCTCCTGCGCATACCAGCTCCCACCTGCCACTACAGAGGCGGCAGCGCAAGGCCCGGGAAGCCAATGTGCACCAGGAGCTGACTTTTAAGCCAATTCTTGCACATACCAGCTCCCGCCTTCCTCTTATCCACCCCTCCGGGTGTCAGGCAGCTTGCTGTGCGTACCAGGAACTTGTGTGTAACCACGAATGTTGACAGATGAGCCCAGGCTCATCAATTAACCGTTTACAGGTTATACTTTCACATCCGTGTTTGAAATACCTGGTGGTTGACGGTTGCCTTGGCTAGGGTAGATTAGTTTGAATAGTGTGCTGGCCTGGTACGAAAATTCCTACTTTTGTCTCTTATTTTTAATAAAAATGAATTTTAAAAAAGCTTTATTAAAATGGCCAATCCCAATCTATTTGAGGAACTTCATAAAACTCTCTTCTTTCTAGACGCAAAGTTAGCAAACTCTGCACTTCCAGAGTTACAGGAGTTTCCAGTTATCCACCCATAACACCAGCTTATCCTTTGGCAGCTCCTACTAAATGCATCTCGTCCCAGTTAAAAGCCCGCAGAATGAAGTGGGGATATTCTCCCTTATGGCCTAATTATTTCCTGAAATCTCTGTTTTAAAGTTGTTGTATTGGTGGTGGCATAAATAGCAGCTGCTGCATAGTTCATTGAACATTCTGGTGCTGCTGAGGCTAAGGACATTCTGCTATTCCCTTTTGACACATACAGGACTGTAGTACAGCTTTAACCTCTAAAATCAGGGACTCTCTTTCTGGTGACAGCCGTGGTCTGGAAGAACCATGGTTATTGCTGCATCAGAGAGCCCTGGCTGGCCAGGTTCAGGAGATTCAGTGGGGCCAGCGAGGTGGGGTGCACGGTGCAGGGGCAGGGAATGCAGCCCCGGAGAAGCCAGAGAAGCGGGGCTCGGGCGGCGGCGAACGCAGCTCCAGCTGGGCTGGGCCATGAGCAGAGCCCAGTGACTGGGGCTGACAGCCAGGAGGGGAGCTTTGACCTCCTCTGGTCCGGCATACACCATGATTCAGGATCGCTCGGATCCCAGGGGTTCCTGACCACGGAGGTCCTACCTGTATGTCAATCCAGAAGTGTATACCATGTATTCTGTTCACATATCATGTTGGTGTACTGAAACCCTAACACACGTTATATTCACCAACATCAAATATGAAGAGTCCACATCAGAAACGGAATTGCCAAGAATGTTCTGTATTTTAGGCATCATTTTAATGCTGATCTCACGGCTGATCTCTCTGGAATACTTTCCTCTGAAGACTTCAAGGAATCTGCTCCTATCCAAGTCCACTGAACAAAGGTTGTCTGTCTCTAAAACATTCACTGACACTGAGATTTCAGCGAGGGGCGTACCAGCAAGGTCAGGATTTTGCTCTGTCACAACTTTTGCTTGCAGTACAATCAGAAGTATTTTAAAATCCTGACCATGCTGGTACCCTATCTTGAAAGCAAAGCTTTGCAAATTCTTGAACTATAGGATTTGCTCTTAAGGAAACCCCTCTCTCTGCAGCAATTGCTCCCCCTAGAGATAACTTTAAATAATTCGAATCTTAGAAATGTAGAGCAGGAAGAAACTTAGAAGTCATCCAGTCTGGTCCAACTATGCTGAGGCAGGACCAAACAAACCTAGGCCAGTTGTGCCCGGTACTTGTCCATCTTGTTCTTAAATCCTCCAGTGTTGAAGATTCCACAGCTTGTTCCAAAGCTGAACTACGCCAATCGTTAGGAAGCTTTTCCTAATATCTAGCCTACATCTCCCTTGCTGCAGATTAAGCCAGTGCAGCTTTGTCCCAATTATCAGTTAATACCTTGCAACTTCATAGTTCGGTACTAACATTAGCACTTGGAGAATGATTGTGACTTGTTACTGCCATCACCTTTTTATATTGGAGAAACTGAGGCTACAGAATCTGTAAGAGCTGAGGTTAAAAATCAGACATTTTCGCCGCCTCCGCCTAACGGATTATTTCCAGCCCACCGATGAGCAACACACTGACCTTGCAGCTCCCCACTCTCCCCGCCAATCTCACAAGAGGAAGGCAGCTTTCTGGACCCCTACTGAGAATTGTGATGAGAGTCTTGACTTCTACATCGATTGCTTCCACAAACGTGCATGGGCTGACAAACAACAACATGTAACCTCAGGCATGGAGAACGTGATTCTATACACAGCCTCGAAAACAGTTCTAACATCATAATCAAAAAGGCTGACAAAGGGGGCGCTGTAGTTGGCATGAACAGAACAGATTATGAACAGAAGACTGCCAGACAACTCAACACCAGATTCTACAGGTTTCTCTCCTCTGATCCCACTAAAGAATATAAAAAAAACCTAAAACACAACTGCTCGTGAAACTCCCTGATACAACTCAGGACCAAATCTACACAAACATTCCTCCCCCCCCCCCAATCCCCGACCAGGAGTTTTCTATCTACCACCCAAGATACACAAACCTGGAAATCCCAAACAACCCATCATCTCAAGCATTGGCACACTTACAGCAGGATTATCTGGCTATATTAGATAATCTCTTCTCAGACCCTCTGCTTCCAGCGCTCCTGGCTATCTTCAAGACACCACCGACTTCCTGAGGATACTACAGAACATCAGTAATCTTCCTGAAAACACCATCATCAACATAGAAGCTCTTTACACCAACATTCCCCAGGAAGATGGATTACTGGCTATCAGGAACACTATGTCCCTGATGACACCACTGCACACCTGGCTACAGAGCTCTGTGACTTCATCCTCACCCACAACTATTTCCAATTTCAAGACAATTTGTATCTTCAAGTCAAGTCAGCAGCCCAGCCATGGGCAGCCGCCTGGCCCCACAATATGCCAACATCTTTATGGCTGACCTTGAGCAATGTTTCCTCAGCCCTCACCCCCAGCACCCTGACTCTACTTAAGCTACATTGATGACATCTTCAGCATATGGACACACAAGAAGGAGACTTTTGAAGAATTTCACAGGGATTTCAACAACTTCCACCCCATCATCAACCTCAGCCTGGACCAGTCCACATGAGAGATCCACTTCCTTGACACTACAGTACAATTACACGGCGGACACATTTCCACCACCTTATATCAGAAACCTACTGACCGTTACACTTACCTACTCTAGCTTCCATCCCAGACACGTTTCTCAATCTATTTTTTATAGCTAAGCCCTCAGATACAACTGGATTTGTTCCAATCTCACAGACATAGACAAACACCTACAAGATATACCTAGACTTTAGTAAGGCATTTGATACGGTCTCGCATGATATTCTTATTGATAAACTAGGCAAATATAACTTAGATAGGGCCACGATAAGGTGGGTGCATAATTGGCTGGATAACCGTAGTCAGAGAGTTGTTGTTAACGGTTCTAAATCCTGCTGGAAAGGGATAACAAGTGGAGTTCCGCAAGGGTCTGTTTTGGGACCCGTACTGTTCAATATCTTCATCAATGATGTAGATATTGGGATAGAGAGTACGCTTATTAAGTTTGCAGATGATACCAAACTGGGTGGGGTTGCGACTTCTTTGGAGGATAGAGACATAATTCAAAATGACCTTAGCAAGTTAGAGAAATGGTCAGAGGTAAACAGGATAAGGTTTAATAAAGAGAAATGCAAAGTGCTCCACTTAGGAAGGAACAATCAGTTCCATACATACAAGATGGGAAGCGACTGTCTAGGAAGGAGCATGGCGGAAAGGGATCTAGGGGTCATAGTGGACCACAAGTTGAATATGAGTCCACAGTGTGATGCTGTTGCAAAAAAAGCAAATATGATTCTAGGTTGTATCAACAGGTGTGTTGTAAGCAAAACTCGTGAAGTCATTCTGCCACTCTACTCTGCGCTAGTTAGGCCTCAGCTGGAGTACTGTGTCCAGTTCTGGGCACCACATTTCAAGAAAGATGTGGAGAAATTGGAAAGGGTACAGAGAAGAGCGACAAGAATTATTAAAGGTTTAGAGAACATGACCTATGAAGCCAGGCTTCATGAACTGGGCTTGTTTAGTTTGGAAAAAAGAAGATTAAGGGGGGACATGATAGCGGTTTTCAAATATCTAAAAGGGTGTCACAAGGAGGAAGGAGAAAATTTGTTCCTCTTGGTTTCTGAGGACAGGACAAGGAGTAATGGGCTTAAAGTGCAGCAGGGGAGGTTTAGATTGGACATTAGGAAAAAAATCCTAACTGTCAGGGTGGTCAAATATTGGAATAAATTGCCAAGGGAGGTGGTGGAATCTCCCTCTCTGGAGATATTTAAGAACAGGTTGGATAAACATCTGTCAGGGATGGTGTAGGTGGAGCTTGGTCCTGCCTTGAGGCGGGGGGCTGGACTCGATGACCTCTCGAGGTCCCTTCTAGTCCTATTATTCTATGATTCTATGATTCTAAGATCTATATAGAACATTCTTAAAACTGAAATACCCACCCAGAGAAGTGAAAAAACAGGTTGACAGAGCCAGAAGAGTACTCAGACATCAGCTACTTCACGACCGGCTCAGAAAAGAAAACAATAGCACACACTTGTCATCACCTACAGCCCACAACTTAAACTCCTCTAACACGTTATCAGCAATCTACAACCTATCCTGGAAAATGACCCCTCAGTCTCACAGAACTTGGGGAACAGGCCAGTCCTCGCCTGCAGACAACCCCCTAACCTCAAACAAATTCTTTCCAGTAGCCACACAACACACCTCCATCATAATTATCCAGGAGCCCACACCTGCAATCAGCCCCGATGCCATCTCTGTCCACGCATCTGTACAAGCAATATCATCACAGGACCTAACTACATAAACCACCACATCCGGGGCTCACTTAACAGCACATCCTCTAATGTGATCTATGCCAGCAATGCCCCTTCCATGTATATCAGCCAAACTGGACAGTCTCTACAAGAAAGAATTAAGGGACACAAATCAGATATCCAAAAAGGCCACACACAGAAACTTGTTGGGGAACATTTTAACTTGCCTGGGCACTCATGAATTGATATCAAAGTCACTGTATTGTTTCAGGCCAATTTCACAAGCCAAATTCACAGGGAAGTCTTAAAACTTCGGCGAGTTTTTGCGGCAGAAAATATAGCATAAGCTGTGATATCATTAGCATATTTTCTGCCATTTCTTTTTTCACAATGGGTTTTTGCACAAAAAGAAGCAGTGTAGCTTCCATTTTGCACAAAACCCCTGTTTTACACAAGATCCTTGTGCCTCTCCCGGAAATGTAAAATGTCTGGTATTTTCTGTTTTTCTTGGATGGAAGGTCAATTGGGACATTCTTCCCCTGCCGCGTCTGGTGGGGTGGGGTGAGCGGGGTTTTTTTTTTTGCCCCCATCAACCAATTTTATTCCCGCCATGTTTGGTATTTTTTGTGAAACTATCTGGCAATCCTATCTGTTTGGTTAGGTTTTTCTGTGATTTATAACACACTTCAGCTGTTCGTTGGGGGGGGGGGGGCGGGTGTTTAATTTTTAGCTTCACAAGATGTGGAAACCCTGTTTAAATTATCACTAAAAGACTTAACCAAAAATTGGTTGCCAATAAAAGTGGAGCTTGGTTCTGTTAAGGGTAACACGCAAGGGAAGAAAAACCTGGTGGTGAGCCTTATTATGCATCTTTAAGATGTATAAAGAAGGCCCAAAAGGCGTATGGTTTTCCTCTTAGATTTTTTTCCTGCTAATTGCTGTCTAGCCATGAAAGATTGATGACTGGGGAACCCAGTGAAATGATATCATCACTGGAGTCCAGAGGGCAATTTGGCCCCATGAGAGGGGATGGAACTTATAGCCAAACTGTTTTTAAAATAAAATGATAAAGGTGGGGTGAGAGGTGTATATTTTTATTAATATCTATTTTACTTCAGTGATTACCATTCTAGATAAAGTAGGTTTGCTAGAGATGTACTCAATCGAACCCAGGCCTTTAACAGACAGATTAACTCTCTTCATAACATGTCCCATCAAGAAGTCCTCCAGCAATGCTAGAAAAGGGCAATCTTGACATACTTGATATTTCTGAGGTAACAAGACAGAGTAGAAACCTGGAAAAGAACACAAACCCTCCCGGCCTTCTTTTCGCAGCATAAAGAGGTGAAAAAGTGTCCAATCCCTTCTTTAAAACAATTCTTTATAGTTCACCTTTTACAAAAGAAATTTGCCTAAATAAGGGTGGCTGATGGTGATAGCTCATTTTCCCGCATTAAGCGCCATCCACCAAAATAACAAGTAGGGTTACCAGGTGACTTAAAAAAAATACCGGACACACTTGATCTCAGATGCGGGGGGGGGGGGGGGGGGGGCTGGCTGGGAGGAGGTGGGTGTGTGGGGGGGGGGAACCGGCCAGCGGGAAGCAGGGCTGGCAGGGGAGGGAGGGGTCGGGGGCAGCGGGACTGGCTGGGGGAGATGGGGATGGGGACTGGCCGGCGGGAAGTGGGGCTGGCCTGAAGGGGGGGTCGGGAGGTGCGGGGCTCGCCAGCGGAGATTGGAGGAGAGTCGGGGGGTCGACCGGCCGACGGGAAGTAGGGCTGACTGGGGGGGGAAGTGTCAGGGACAGCGGGGCTGGCTGGGGGACTGGCCGGTGGGAAGTGAGGCTGACTGAGAGGGTGTTGTGGGGAATCGGGCTGGCTAGAGGGTGGGTAGTGGGGGGGGGGGGAATCAGCCGGTGGGGAGCGGGACTGACCCGGGCACACGCAGATCCCTGGGGTGCTTACTTTCTATTTGAAATGTAAAATTAGATAAACCAGTTCTTCCTTATTGTGAAAAGTGCCATAGATATGGAATAAAAGGCTGTGTTTTATATAATCTAGAGCTGAAACAATTTAATAGATTGTGGATTGCTCGGGAAAGAGAACTTATTATCCTCTGTCTTGTGTGCTCAGCTCTATACTTTCTTTTATTAAGATCATTTCTGTCCATCTTTTTATTAAGATCATTTCTGGGATGTGATAGAAATCAATGGCTCATTGAAAAGAATGGTCCTTCTAGTTTGAAAATAAATGTCTTGACTTCTGGAGCTTGCCTTGATGTTACCTTCAGATCTTCAGGCTAATATCTGGCCAGTAGGGTTGCCAGATGGTCTCCCAAAAAATACCGAACACCAGGGCTAAAAATTTGTCACGGAAAAAGAAAAAAACACTCACACTGAACACACATCCTATATTAAGTATTAAACTTTATTATAAACGCTCAACAGTCTGCATCCTACATCATATATTTTGCATTAGATTGTGCAGCTTTTATCAATTTCTTATTTTTAAAAAACTCTTTGACTTCCAGACAAGTAAAAGGTATATTAAGAAAACAGCACTCAATCAGCACTCAATCTATTCCATTCATCAGTCACTCCTTCTCAGACACAGTCAGCTGAGGGCTCCCAGCGCCGATTGCGCCCCGCCTCCCAGCCACTCCCCCGCCAGGCTTTTGCATGCTACCATAAGCTCCCAGCGCCGATCGCAGCCCTGCCTCCTAGCCACTCCCCCCGCCAGGCTTCTGTCCGGCGCCCTGCCAGAAAAACAGAAAATACTGGACATTGCACGTGTCCAGTATTTTCTGATTTATTTTTTTTTACCGGACAGAGGGTGCAAAAACCAGACTATCCGGTAGAATACCGGACACCTGGCAATCCTACTGGCCAGTTTTTGCATGGACAGCATTACATCCAGCTAATGTCATCTCAGAAGTAAATGCTGCAGGGAACAAAGAAGGCAACTAGTTTTAAATGGTGTCTTGTGAGAAATAGAGGTTGAGAGATCTGGAAATCTCACCAGGGACGCAAAAAGAAAAAAATGCTGATAAAGAGAGATCAGTGAAACTTTCAGTTCGCTAAGCATGTTGATCTTTTAGCTTGCAAATCATCATTCTAATAACTTACTCTTGAATAAGGTCTCTTCAAGATAAGACTCATTGGTGCTGTGGAGTTGGTATTTAAAGTATGTCCATCTGCATCTAAACGAGTAGCTCCAAGACAATCAGATTATGCAGTAGTTACTTTGGTGAGAATATCGCCTAAGTGGAATGGAAACTTCATTTTGAGTCTAATATTAGACCTTGCTTTGGAAAATTCCTTTTAAATGATTACAAGCTGGGAATAGCAAAAGAATTTAACTTTCGACAGACAGCATTCACCAAGAATTTGTTTTTAACTGCTTATGTTGGGTCCCTGGGAAAGCAGATGTGAAAATCTTACCGAAGTGAATTGACTTGACCTGATGCAATGTTTATATCAGTCGTTGATAAGTTTTCCTCCCTGGTCTAATTTGTTCAAGATATTTTCATTCTTTGAGCATGAGTGAGCCTGGGTTGGAATAGTCTGAATGCCTGCAAGTCTGATAATCCAAATCTTCATGCATCCAGACATTATTGCCTATAAAGGGGTCTGAGGAAAGGAAACAAAAGTTGGACTATTTTGGTCGTGTTCCATGGCTTGCTCCACAGAGTGGGTGAGTTAGATGTCAGGCAGGAGACCAATAAAGGGGATGCAACATAATATTGCCCAGTTTACGATAGCCAGCGTGCATTGAGACCACCATACCTGTACTTCATCAGGTAGCTTGGGTCTTGCTGGTTGAGTGTGTCTTGGCAAACTCTTTAATCCTAGAGTGTGAGGCAGTTTTCTACTGAGCTTTGCAATTAAGTAAGATTCAATGATGGCTATAGAAATTGGCTACCAAATATGCTGCTTTCTTTAATCTATGGCATTATCATGTTCTCATGACACTGCAGGTGGCAGAGAAGATTGTAAGAGTATTAGTGCACTGTGAAATAAAACAGCCACTGATGGCATCAGAGGGAACTTCATTGTCACTAGCACATCCCGTTTCAGCTTTATCCTCTTCGCTGGAGTTAACAGTACTTTGAAATCAACCTGAACTTTTTGATTGACTAATTTCAAAGTACTCTTTTTCTGAAGGAACTCTCTTTAAATAGTATCCCTTACCTTTAAGAAATGGTAATGCCAGTCTCATGTTTGGTGGGGATTGGGGCCGAGGAGAAGGCAGGGAGAGACCACCACCAGCAAACATAATTGGATCTACCCCACTCCCCCCACATCTGCCCTGTGTACATGCCTGCCTGCTGCTACTTCAATTTCAGCTTTGTTGCTGATGTTACAGAGTGTGAGGAAATGCATGTATGGGAGCTCTGTGCCAGCAGGGCAGAGGGACGATGTCCTGATGCTGGTGTAAAAACAGGACATGAAGTTGATCATAAACAAAACAATGAAATGGACTTAACGCAAAGGGTTGACAAATGCACAGGTTATACTGGGAGGAATGTTCATTATGTCTAACTGTTCAGCTCTAGCAATCTTAGAGGCAACTTGTGGCAGCAAGAGGATAAGGATGTTAAGAGGCGGGTAACTGACTAATCATGTAGTCGATACAATTCGTATCAACTACACGATTAGTCAGTAAGGGAAGGCACTCTGTTCTGACTCACGCCGGAACCACCCCTGCTGTACCTCTGCAGTTTAAATGTCATAGAAGCCAGGTGCCCAGACAGTCCAGCTCCTACTACATTTAAACCACAGTGGTGCAGCAGAGGTAGGTCCCAGACCGGTGCAAGCCAGGACCACTACTGCTCTGCATTTTAAAGATAGTAAGATCCGGGCTGCTCACACTACATTTAAAATGCAAGGCCACAGCAGTCCCGGACCAGTGTGGGCTGGGACTGAGATGGGCTTGCTCAGTCCCAGCTCACGCTGTGTCCAGCAGCCCCTGTTCACAGCCAGCCCCAGCCACCGCAAACAGAGGCTGCTCTGGCACTCTCCCCACACTCCTGGGCTGGCCGTGGGCAGATGCTGTTCCGGCAGCAGTCCCTGTTCATGGCGGCCTGGGCTGGCCACGAACAGGGGCTGCTGCCAGAGTAGTCTCCGCCCACAGCCAACCCAGGCCACTGTGGACAGAGGCTGTTGCCGGAGCAGCCTCCCCTACTATGCCTCCCAGGAGGCACCATGGAGACAGTGGTAGGGGGAACCAGGCACCATCACCTGTTCTTCCCACTTCCTTTCTGCCTTTTTCAGTCCCAGTCTGATACAGAGGTAGCGGGGGGGAGGAGGGAAAGCAAGTAGTCAACTCGATTACCCAATAAGCTTAGGCTTATCGGGTACTCAACTACTTGCTTACATCCCTACAACAGGAATGGCATTTTCATATGGAAATCTGATTTTTTTTCTTCTAGCTGACAGTGTCCCTTTAGGAATCTATTGGACTTAAAGCAATGGGCTTAAACTGCAGTAAGGAAGGTTTAGGTTGGACATTAGGAAAAGCTTCCTAACTGTCAGTGTGGTTAAATACTGGAATCAATTGCCCAGGGAGGTTGTGGAATCTCCATCACTGGAGATATTTAAGAGCAGGTTGGGTAGACATCTATCAGGGATGGTCTAGATGGTGCTTGGTCCTGCCATGAATGCAGGTTACTGGACTCAATGATCTCTCAAGGTCCCTTCCAGTTCTAGTGTTCTGTGATTCTGTGACTATGGTTGCTGTGTTCTAGAAGTATGAAATATAGTTTCTTATGAGTCTGTATTTTCATCCTTTGCTCATAATTCCATTTCTAATCTCTGAATCTAAAGTCATAATTGTTAATCTGTCTCCCTACAGGCAAATCTCATCTGGCAATAGTACAGCGAGTCAACAATGAAGGGGAAGGGGACCCTTTTTATGAAGTCCTGGGGATTGTCACATTAGAAGACGTGATTGAAGAAATCATCAAATCCGAGATTCTAGATGAAACTGATTTGTACAGTGAGTAGAAGTTTCTTGTGCTTTTTCTTTAAACGTCAAAGATTTGTTTGGAGAACGGTGGTGACGTATTACTTCAGATCTAGCAGATCAGATTTCCACACAGGTGCAAATGCCGGCTGCCGTCATTTTAATTTCTGCAGTATTCCCCCCTCTATGCTGAACAGGCAGCTTTTTTGTGGAATCCTTCGATCGCAACAGTTTATGTGAACAAAACATCAGTTTAGTTATCGTTTCCCCACTTCAAACAATCATATTCTGTGACCTTAGTGCACTTCTCAAGTTCTCTGTGCTTCTACTTATTTAATATCCCATCACCCCCGAGAGCTCTCCATGCCACTCCCATTCTCTGCTAGAGGGCAGTGGGTTGGGTTCTCTTCAGAGTTGGTCGCTGCCAGTGAATTGGTAGGGACACAGCAGTGATGAAGTACTTGTTTCCTTAGGAACACTGTTTACTCAGTCCATAGGGCACCACTTAACATTAAGGATGGAAAAGAATTATATTACTAGGAAGGTGTCATGGTTGGAGCTCTTGACTGAGACCCAGGGGATCTGGGGTCTTTTCCCAGCTCTTTCAGATTTCCAGTCCCACTGTGGTCCAGTAACCTAGTATCTCCCTCTGCCCAGGTCCTGCCTCTATAGCTGGGGTACAAATACTGGACGTCTTTTCTCCTGTCCTTAATTCTCAGTCTTAACTGTGATTTAGATTTGTTGGGGGTAGGCACAGTCTCTTAGGCCAGGTCTGCACTCGACCCGGAAGCTAAATAGAATAAGTAGCTGGAGCCATACTATCTTAAGCCGAGTGTGGTGCCATCCTCACAGCAGGAACCTTGCCTTTCTTCACTCAAGAGCGGGTGTACGGGATGCTGGCGGGGGCACCCTCTGAGTTCAATTTAGCGCATCTTAACTAGACTCATTAAATTGAACTTGGGAAGATTGATTACAACAATGTCAATCTTCCACAGAGTGAAGACAAGATCTTACTGTGTGTTTGTGCAGGGCTTAGCACATTGGGGCTTATAAACACAATGGCAATGCAAATAATCATTTGAAATACCCCTATGCTTTTCAGATATCCTTTGCATCACTGTTCCTTTCACTTTCTGTAAATATTAGTGACTCTTTCCTAAGTCTATCTCGGCAGCTTCCTGATAGTTTGTTATTCTCTGAGCCACTTTCAGTTGATCATTATCTTACCAGTATTCAGGAACCCAGAAGTTCCTATATGGCAGTTCTTAAAGACACAGTACTTTTACCTTGACTGTGTTTTAAAGGAGGCAGTGCGACTTAGTAGAGAGAGCAATGGACTCGGCCTCTGGAGACCTGGGTTCTGTTCCTGGCTCTGGTCTTGTGCATGTCTTGCTCCCTGCTCTGTGTGTCAATTTCGCCATCTGTAAAATGGACACAATGGTACTTTCCTCCTTTGAAAAGTTCTTTGGGACCTACTGATGATAAGCACCAATAAAAGAGAGGCATGTAGAATTCTGACATCATCTGTGTAATAGAACTCTCATTACTGTCAATAGTGGATGACAGTAGGATTGTGGTGCAATATTTTAAAGCAGGATTCGTGATTTCATTTACCCCGCAAAAACGTTTTCCCTTGGGTGTATTGTACCTGCCTCTTTGAGGATAGTGGGCTCTCCCACAGGTCAGTTGTACTATGTATTCTTTTTGATATAGCTCTTTTGCTTTTTTATTAAGAGAAATCATTTGGATTATTTGATATTTAATATTGAAAATGAAAAGGGTTGATTAGACCCTGTATTTCAAGGTCTTGGTAGGCTGATGAACTAAATCTGGTGAACATAAGTCTATGTGAAATTTTTCTTCCATGGAGAGGTTAACTATTGAAAGTGTATGTAGTATCAGATGGGAGAGAATTCCCCAGGCTTCCTGGAAGATACTGTCCAAAAGCATCTGTTATGAATTAATACAAAGCATCTAGGGGACTTGTTGGCTCATTATGAAGCACTGGAATCCAGTCCACCAATTGCAGCAAAGGGTTTGAAAGAACCGGGAGCGAGGGGGGATGGCTGTGTGCACATAGAGAGTTTATGGGATCATTAAAAGTGTGGCAGGTTTGGTATTTATATTACTTTAGTATTGTAATAGTCGCTCCAAATATGTGTAGTGAAGTGCTTTATGCATGGTATGAGAGCAGCGAGTAGGAGGAGAAGCATGTGAATTTTGTAGGGGTTTGATATCAACGTTGTCTCAACTGCTGGTTTCCTTAACATTCAGGGATGGTTGTAAAGGGGTGGAAGTTAACCCTTGTGCAGCCTGAACTGTAGTCAAGCTTCTTGTATGGGAAGCATCACTCAGTGTGAGTATTTTATAAGCCAGGCTTATAACACCACCTATAGTTAACACCACCTATAATACCACCTGTAGTTCCTATCATCCATCTGATTGCAATTACTTATAACTTTGCCAGACTTTAATCATTTGGGCTGAAATTTTCCATGCTGGGGCTCAGCATCATGCTGTTACATTTTTCAGTCAGCATTACTCAGCAATTTCCAAGGAAAAGGCTAAACAAAAATGTATTATGCCCATCATGAACATTTCTGGCAGTTTCGTTTTGAAACAGTCTACTTCCCCCATGCTTTGGAACAGAGCTGTGACATTTGCCAGGAGGGGTGTGGGCTTTGTGTTTGGGAAGGGCTTTTTGCCACCCCCATGAAAACCTGCCCAAATTTGGCTATGTTGTAAGCCTTGGAAAAAGTGTAGTTTGCACATGCACAGTGGACTCCCAAAGGCACTCTCTGCTTTGGGCATGGTTCAGCCTGGGGCAGTTGCAGTTCTGGGTGGGATCATGTCAGGGCACCTGACTTGTCTGCTGCACTTTCCGTAAGGCCTGGTATCATGGAGGAACCTGTGCAGCATTGAGAAGGGAATGTCTGATGCAAATGCTCAGGGAGCAAGAGGTGGACGAGAGAGAGGAAAGTAGAAGGGGAAAAAACGCTGCTGGAGGAGGGAGATCTGACGAAGAGCCTGAGGGCATAGGGGGAGAAATGGCACTGGCTGTGGGATAAGGAGACCGGAAAAGGACACAGGGACTGGGAACAGTGGGGACCAGCATGTGAAAGGGAGTAAGGGGAAGAGAGAGATCAGATAAGGAGCTTGGAAGGGGCGAACTAGAACTGTCAGGCCAAGGACACTGGGACTGAGATGAAAAGCCTGAGAATGGATGTGGTTGGGTAACTAAAGATTGTATCACGATAGTATGGACAAGAGTGCCAAATGTAAGTAAAACAGGTAGCCTTCATTCTGGTGTTTCCTGGCTTTTGAGCGCTTGACTTCACAACCGTTTCATGTGCGCATGAAATAGTTTCTAATACATAGAAAATAGATATAATGATCTGTACCGTCAGGGTATAGAATTGCATGCTGGCTATTTAATGATTACCAGTTACATTAAATAGCTCAGTCTGCAGTTAAATAAGCTTGGTATTTGGAAGTTATTCCTATGATGTGCGTAAGAGAATAAAATGACCACTGCAGATACTGAAATGGTTTATCTGTTTATCTTAAGTAAAACTGTCAAGAATAAGACTAGGGATGTAAAAAGTGGTTTAAAAATGTAGCCATGCGGCTGTTAAAAATCCCAGCAGTTACGCAGTTACACACACTGCAGGTTCTGCAGTATAAAACTTCTATATAGACACTTTGTACTGTAGAGCTTGCAGTGTGTAACTTGTGGCGGAGGAACCAGGCTCACCACAGACATGGGCTGCTCTGGTGGGCCCTTCGGCGCTGGAGCCGTCGGGGAGCTGCTCCAGCCCCTCCCAGTTAACCGGAACGAGTAAGCCTCATCATTTATATGCCTACACGCGGCCTTCTAATAGTATAAAAATACAAGCCATGGTCCTCTAGTCAAAATCCTATAGGCACACTCCTTCATCCCATTGAAATCAATGAGATTCTGGGCAGCTGCCTGAGACCACACAGTGGGACAAATGCAAGATGAGCACTTGAATACACTTGAAGTTGTATCACTCATACAGTTG
Organism: Pelodiscus sinensis; assembly: GCF_052426305.1. Taxonomy (NCBI): domain Eukaryota; kingdom Metazoa; phylum Chordata; order Testudines; family Trionychidae; genus Pelodiscus; species Pelodiscus sinensis. The sequence continues at coordinate 71,323,244 of NC_143059.1, read as the reverse complement.
GCTTTAAGTTTATAGTAGCGAGGTGTCTCTGTCCTGGATGTTATTCTAGATGGCACTTGTGGTTTAGATTGTCTTAGATACAGGGCATCCCCACCATAAGTCACCCCAGTATATCTCCTTTCCGTTCACGCTTGTAGGAATGCGTCCTAAGTCCTCCCATTCCCCACTCTTAAGTCACTCCAAGAAAAAATTGTGGAAATGGAAGTCAGCCGCAGGAAAAAATTCCCCACTTTAAGCTGTTTTGCTAAGTCCAAGTTTTTTTGGGAAGTACCTTGGACTTGCAGCGAGGGTGGCCTGTATCTCCATTCAGTGCAGTTCAAATGTGACCCTGCTCTAACTGACTTTGCTTTCTTCCTCTCCCATTCTCCCGTTCCCAGCTGATAACAAGACGAAGAAGAAAGTAGCCCATCGGGACAGGAAGCAGGACTTCTCTGCCTTCAAGCAGACAGACAGCGAGATGAAGGTTAAAATATCACCACAGCTCCTCCTGGCAATGCACCGTTTCCTGGCAACAGGCAAGTACAGCTTATCGCGACTTGCAATCGCACAAGAGCCTGAGAGCTAGATTGCCGGTGGAGGCTAAGGAGGCAGGTGGGCAGTGCTGGTGGGGAGGGAGGCTGGACAGTAGGGGGACAAATAATGCCACGTTTGTGTATTTTGTGTTTTCTTTTTAAATTCTCTCCTCTCCTGTGTTCAGTGTCGGCATGAACCCTCTGAGACATTTACCAGGGGTGGACCAGTAACTTTAAATTGGTCTGAAAGGTAAGGTTGAATGCAAGTGCCACCCTGCATGTATAGAGTTAGCCAGGGTAACGACTAGCAAGTACTCCCCACGAGGGAGCACTCAGGAAACAAACTAATGAGGACTGGGTGCCAGCTGTCCAGTTCTCTGGATTGCTGAGTGTAATTCCCCTTTGGTGCCTCATCTGGAAAGAGATCCTGGAATTCAGGGGGGTAGTGTGATCTGTTCCATGGGGCTTTGACTCCAAATGAAAACCTCTTTTGTAAATTGTACAGGTGGTTGAATTTTTTTTGCTGGCTTGTGGGGCATGAGTTGGTGGCTTCAGTCCGGTTTTCAGTGGGCAGAGATGTCTGCATTCCTGACTCACTTCCTGACAGTCTTTGCAGAGAGCCCATGGATTGAGTAGGCTATAGGGCAAGGCTACTCAACTTTGGAATCCCCGGGGCCACAATGATACTGCACAATGATACTCACAGCACATACCGAGGGCCACAACTTAAGTGTGGTTGCCTATACATGCAAATATATATTAAAATATATGCAAATAGCTTCTTTCACACAGTGCCCCTGTGCTCCCAGCACCTCCTCCCCGAGGGCTAGAAACACTGACACCCTGTACCCGTCTGTTCTAGCCAGCCTGTTTGCTTGCGTCTTTCAAATACATACTCCACCTGGGAGACACCTCGCTGTGGTGGCGCGTGTGCCCAGTGGAGGCCATGTTCACAGGATCCCACCTGTCAGCCGCGTGTTGAGCCCCACGTAAACCCAAACTACGCCGCGGGCTGCACGTTGAGTAGCCCTGCTTATAGGGACTGGATTTTCTTTTCATTGCAGAGTTGGTCTCTCAGCATCAGTGATAAGACCTATTCACTTCAGTGAGTGTGCTATTGCTTATGCTGTACTTGTTTGGTGTGTAGGCAATAGCTTTCTGTGTACAGGCCTTTCAGTCCGCACCTTTCACCTTTGCTGCTTCCAATGAAAGGAAACTGTTCAGCTGGAAGAAGCGGCTTTAATAACAAATAACACTTTGTTTATTGTATGGGCACAGAGTTCGATGGAGATTCCCAAACACAGTCTTGACATATTGGTATTGACTTAATTTAGTGGCGCTGTTTCTGTGCTTGTCTAGGAAATGTAAAACAATTTTATATCTAAATCTGGCTGTGGAAGCATTGCTAAATAAGTCAGATGTTACAGTTTGGTTGTCCTGTTCTAAAGGCAGACCAGGATCTGTGGCCAGTCCAGTGTCTCCAAAGTCCTGTCCTGAAAGCAGCCATTCTAAGTATTGGCAATTTGCATGTCTACTTCTTGAGTCCAGCCCACAAAACGCTGGGCTTTCTTCACTTTAAATCGCTCTCGTTGGGAAGGTTGAACAGTAAGAACAGAGGTTTTAGGGTGTGTTGTGTGTGCTATGCATTAATCCCACTGGTGTGAATTTGCCTGCACTCTCCCTTTCACTTTCAACCACTGTCCCCATGTGCGCTCTGACACCTTTCTTTTATTTCTTCTTTGGGTTTACACAGTGGGCCCATCTGTAGCAGTTCTTTAGGTCAGAGAACAATCAGAGACCTATAGAAATAAATGCAATAAATAACAAATCTACTTGTAAAACCCAAACAAAGGTTTTTGGGACCCCAGTTATAAAATTGCTTCCCTACACAGTCCCTGAACGAGCCCAAACTACTGTGGCTTCTGAGCTCTCAGATAGACAAACTCGACTTCCTTTTCCCTTCATGTTGGGGAAATCTTTCTCCGTCATCTGGAAAGAATGTTAGTAACTCAAAGAGGGCAAGTACATTTGGAATATCTGGGAAGTGGAGTATTCTTGTTTCTCCTTGAAAGTATGCCATGGGGAATGTATACCCAGGGATAAATAAACCTGCAGCTAACCTAGGTCAGCTGCCTTGGGCTCAGGCTTCAGGCTGAAAAATTTCTGTGTAGATGTTTGGACTTGGGCTGAAAGTGGCTGTTCCAAATTCCAACCTGTCCACACAGTATATTCTACCCCTGAAGCCTGGGCCCTGGTCAGCTGACATGGGTCAGCTGAGATCCTGCTGTGGGTCTTTTATACCTGTGTGGACATACCCTACGAAAACTCCAATTCTGTAACACATGCGTCTGCTTCCATGTTCCTTGACAACTACTGCCAGTTCATCCCCATGCACCTGAGGTGTAATGCCAAGTTGTGTCTTGTGTTTGTAGAAGTAGAAGCATTTGGTCCTTCCCAGATGTCAGAGAAGATCCTCTTAAGGCTGCTAAAACATCCCAATGTCATCCAGGAGCTGAAATACGATGAGAAGAACAAGAAAGCCCCAGAATACTACCTCTACCAGAGAAACAAGCCTGTTGACTACTTTGTTCTCATTTTACAGGTCAGGCACCTGACTAGATATACATATAACTTGATTTTGTCTCCTTTCTCCTTCCCCTCCATATCTAATACAACTATTTAAGTTTAGTCGTCTTAGGACATAGGAGCCAGGACACCTGACTCCCTTGCTAAGTTGCTAACCTTAACCAACTCATTCAACTGCTCATAGCCTCAGCTTAACTTTCTGGAAAGTGTAGATAATACACCCCTACTTCTCAGAGACGATCATCTGTTAAAAATTGCAACAGAAGTGCTGCAGTATTTGGGCAGGCAGAAAAGAATTCTGTGTCCAGTTGAAACATGTGGGAAAACATTGGTAGACAAAATGTAATGACTGGAAGTAACATTTGGCCAGGATATTCTTGCTAATGCATTTTTTCTTGCAGAAAGGGCCATAGGATGTTTGACAGCTGATTAAAAATTATTTTTTTATGTTTGAAAGTCTGCATCTCTGGAATAGTTCAGTATTAATTTAGGGAAGAGCGCCACCTACTGAATGGCCAACGTCACTTTCTCCAGTTATGTGGATTTTCCTGGAGGTCTTCCATCCAAGCAGTGATCCTGGCTCGATCCTGTTTAATTTATGTGATCTAATGAGATTACAGGCCAACATGATGAGAAAATACTACTTTGTCTTCTTGCTTTTGTGATTTGTATATTATCCATTTTTTCTTAATTTACTCCTCAGGAGGTAAGCAGCAGGACCATAGGAATACTTAGATCTTGTTAACACTGATATTGAAACTCAGTAGCATCTTACTAGCAAGAATGGTATTTAAAGATGGATCTTACATGAGAGGTGGTGACTTCTCAAATTTCAGAGTAGACTGGAATGAGTTGGGTCTACAAAATGGCTTTCAAAATAACACGATAGTACTGTAATATAGCTTATGATGTAAGCCAGTTTTGTAGACTCTTATGTGGCATTAAACGTAAAGGCTATGTCTACACTGCCCCCGTTTTGCACAAAAAAATGCAAATGAGGCGAAGGGTGGAATATTGCTGCACCTCATTTGAATAATTAGTTAGGTTCCGTTTTTGCGCAAGAGGCTTTTGCGGAAAAAGGAGCTGTCTACATGGCCCCTTTTTGCACAAAACCCCCCTCTTGCGCAAGAGCCGTTCTTTCTGAAAAAAATGCGGAAGAATGGCTCTTGCGCAAAAACGGAGCCCCATTAATGTATGCAAATGAGGCTTGGCAATATTCCACGCTTTGCCTCATTTACATATTTTTTGCACAAAACGGGGGCACTTCATAAAGAGATTATGAAATATGGTGCTGTGTGTCCAGGTCAGTTTTGTCAATATGGATAATAAATCAAGTGTTGTAGGATGCAACTGTGGTAAAATGAAGGCCTAAAACAAAAGCCCATGCAGCACAGGCCTGGTCTGAGGCCTAGTTAACAATGGCCAAAACATGGCTAACATAAAGCAAAGCTAAGCTGTGAGTATGAGGCAGGCCCCTGCTCACAGTACTTGGCATGAACAGGGCTGAGAGTGCAGAACAGTAATTGGTACTGGTCATAAGTTAAATTCACATGGTACCACTAGCTCATTAAAAAAGACCTTGGTACCCACTCCTCACAGATACAGACCCAGGTTCAGGAAAGGGTCTAAAACGACAGCATGATGGATAGAGATGATCTAATCAAACCACGAGGTTCAGGGTGATGGGTGGTAGCTAAGTAGCATCAAAGGGTGGCAACCTGATACGTCAGCAGTGACGTGTGACTTGTTTGTACTTGTATATAAAATGGTGCCTTGGGGGAACAGTCTTTGTATGACCGAGGGGGCAGTGGAAATTTCCCACCGATTGAGTCATTCCATTGTGGCAAGTACATATCCGTAGTGGTTCAGTAGAGTCTATTGACAGCTATGACTGCACTTAGCTTAACAATAAACCTGGCCACGCACCTTTGAGTTGAAAATAGGTTACTGCTAGGTAATTACTGAAGCTTCTGATTTTATACTTGCCACCTGTATAACAAGGTAATTGGAACACTAAAAATATATTGCTAGAATTGCTACTTCGTTTTCTGTGTTGGACTCTTGGGTATAGAGTGGTGATGTGCTGTTCAATAACTGCTGTGTTCCACACCAGAAGTGGCTGCATTTCTGTGGTGCTGTACTTGTGTATGGTTTGTAAAATGTTTTGGGAGCCTTTAATAAGATCCTTTATAAATATCAGCAGGAATGTGGAATTTGGAAAAAGAACCTTGAGAGAGAGGACTCAGGACTCTTCTAGGAATTATGGATTTATTTTTTGTGAGAATCCTGTTGTGGAAAGCCTACAACCTGAACGTCAGCTCCCAAAATATGTTTAAAAAGTCTGTGGGATAGCTGTGTTAGTAACTTTTAAAAAAAAAAACTTAAAAAACAACAATGGTCCCGTAACACTTGAGTTGAACAAAAACATATAAATAGTATCATGAGCTTTTGTGGGCACAACCCACTTCTTCAGATGACAAATAAGAAATGGGTTGTGCCCACAAAAGCTCATAATGCTATTTATATATTTTTGTTAGTCTCTCAGGTGCTACAGGATCATTGTTGTTTTTAAAATATGTTGAGTTTACTCCAGTTTCCAGTTGAGATTTTCTGTGTTGTATTTGGAAGGGCCTTGGGTGAATTTGGGCCAGTTACCTGAAATGAGTCTTGCCAGACAAAGCATGTCTAGTATGGGCTTTCTCAGACTTAGGGACCACTCCTTCCCTTCTGTTCAAAGTAAATAGCTTAGTGGTTCACAGATGTTCTTTAGAAGTGGACAAAAGTTAGTACCACAGAGAAGCTACTGTATTTCTTTGAGGTGGGGAGCCTACCCGCCTTGCTGAGTTGAATTAGCTGGATCAAAGATGAGGCCAAAAAGTTGTGTGACAGTGGGAATGATTTTGTCTGTTCCCCTTTATTGAGGCAAGACTTCAGCTTTCATAGTGCACATCTCTTATAAGGTCTCTGGGATGTTTGAGGCCCCTTTTAATTATGGTTCTCTCATTTTCCTCAACAGGGGAAAGTGGAAGTGGAGGCTGGGAAAGAGGGAATGAAGTTTGAAGCTGGTGCTTTTTCCTACTATGGGGTGATGGCCCTCACAGCATCGCCAGGTATGTTCTCTTCCCTTCTGCTTTTTAAATGCCTTCCTGCCTAAGCATGCCTCTCATTGTTTATAGAGATGGAAGAAGCTGTGTAGGAGAGATCTCTGTGGTGTTTGGTAAGGTTGGCATCCACAAAACATGGTAGCATCCTGCCAGTGTAACTAGATGCTTGGTGTTTCAAATCTGGGAAAGGTTGATACTGGTTGTGGTATTTATTTAACTCATGAAATCTGACCAGATGTCACAAGTTTGCCAGCTTGCCGGCTGTGAGCACGCAGGAAGGTTGCTAGTGATCTGTTTTTCTGTTGGCTACACAACCATTGGATTTGGGTTTTTGTTTGTTTAATAGCAGCATAATAGGGAGTGAAGAAGCTGTATACATAAGACATGTGGCAGTGTCAAATGAAAATGACTCTTATCAGGAAAAAATGATGTACATCTTAATAATCATAGGACTTGTCTACATGGTGAATTAGTGTGCTTGAGCAAGCCCAGGTGCAAATCTATGGTACACTAGCCTGCCACACAGTAGCATCCTGTGTGAACTTGGCTACAGCGTACTGAAAGCCCCAGAGCATAGCAGCATCCATGTGGATCTACAGAAAAGAGTAACCAGCGAGGTGCTAAAATTTGCAGATAATAGAAACTGCTCAGAATAGTTAAGTCCAAAGCAGACTGTGAAGAGCTTCAAAAGGATCTCACAAAACTAGGAGATTGGGCAACAAAGCGGCAGATGAATTTTAATGTTGATAAATGCAAAATAATGCATATTGGAAAACATAATCCCAACTATACAGAGAAACCGATGGGGTCTAAACTGGCTGTTACCACCCAAGAGAGATCTTGGGGTCATTATGGATAGTTCTCTGAAAACATCTGCTAAATTTGCAGCAGTAGTTAAAAAAGCTAACAATGTTAGGAATTATTTAAAAAGAGTTAGAATATAAGACAGAGAATTTCTTATTGCCTCTGTATAAATCCATAGTATGCCCATATCTTGAATACTGCCTGCAGATGTGGTCACCTTATCGCAAAAAAGATATCTTGGCACTGGGAAAAGTTCAGAAATGGGCAATAAAAATTATTAGGTGTATGGAACAGCTGCTGTAGAGGAAAAACCAGTAAGAAAAGAGACAACTAATAGGGGATGTGATAGTGATCTATAAAATCATATCCCATGTGTAGAAAGTAAATGAGAAAAAGTTATTTACTTGTTTCCATAACACAATAGGGGGTCACCAAATGAAATCAATAGTTAGCAGTTTAAAACAAACAAAAGGAAGTATTTCTTCATGCAGCACATAATCAACCTGTGGAACTCCTCGCCAGAAGACATTGTGAGGACCAGGACTTTAACAGAGTACAAAAAAGAATTAGTTATATTCATGGAGGGTAGGTCCATCAATGTCTGTTAGCCTGGATGAGCAGGAATGATGTCTCTAGCCGGTGTTTTTCTAAAGCTGGGAATGGGTGAGAGGGGATGTTCTTTTCTTTCTCTCTGGGGCACCTGGCATTGGCCATTGTTAGAAAACAGAACACTGGGCTAAATGAACCTTTGATCTGACCCTGTATGTCAATTCCAGAGACAAAAACAATTCTCTGGGGCATTTGAGATGTAAGCAGTAACTGTATGTTGCTATTTAGCTGATAATCTTCTGAATGTATGCTAGCAATTTCACATTCAAAGAGGAAAAAATCATTCCTTGATTATGCGTGCTGAAATTAAATGGCGCTTACTGCGACTTTTTAGGTTTTTGAACAGCAGCAGATTGGCTAAAGCACAGATCCCTGGAAGAGTTTCTTCTGTGCTCTAGCAACAGTCCAGTGTGTATGTATAATCTGTACCCTCCACTTTGAGGTTCAGTTTTTACAATACAAATCAGTCCAGGGCATGCCAGAGCATCTCACCTCCCATATACTATCCGCTACACTTGAAAATCTTTCACAGCCACTCCTTTCCTACCACTCGACCATAGATTGTGTCATTGCACCTATCCTGGGGTGCGCTCTCCTACTCTGAAACCCATGTTGGTCTTCCTCGCCCCCAACTCCAAGCACATGCCTCTGGGGTTTCTTATCAGTTGACCACTAGTGGCCCTGTATTTTTCATTTCCTACAGTCCCTTTTCCAGTAACAAAGCCGTTAGTTTGTAGGTGCATTTTTTTGTATGTTAAGAGGGTATATTTTAGTATGAGATTGTATGTCAAACTGCATCATCTTATCAATAAAATGACTATAATTGCTCCATGGAGGTCTGTCTGCAAGCAGTTCCCCTTCAGCACTCTGGGTAATAGCCGAAGAGAGGCACTGCAGAGCAAGGGTAGATATTCTTACCTATCTCTTTGAGACTCCCAATCCCTAATAGCCCCCGTGCCTCTGTTTCCCCATCTGGAAAGTGAAGGCAATGGAAGGGTTCTGAGGGTTAAATGTCCATAAAGTGACTGTAAAATTATCACTAGCATTGAAAAAGTGAATGGGGATGTGTTATTCCTCATAACACAAGAACTAGGGGTCGCCAATTGAAATGAATAGGTAGTAAGTTTAAAACAAACAAAAGGAAGTATTTCTTCACACAATGCACAGTCAACCTGTGGGACTCCTTGCCAGAGGATGTTGTGAAGGCCTAGACTATAATGGGGTTTAAAAAAGCACTAGGTATGTTTATGGATGATATATCTATCACTGGCTATTAGCCAGAATGGGTAGGGATTCACAACCATGCTCTGAAGTGTTCTTAGCCTCTGTTTTCCAGAAGCTGGGTATGGGCAACAGCGACAGGGGATGGACTACATGATGATCAGTTGTTCTGGTCATTCCCTCTGAACCATTTATATTGGCCACTGCTGAGGATACTGGGCTAGCTGGACTGTTGGCCAAATCAAGTCTGGCTGTTCTGATATTCTTCACCATAAAATGGCAAATTACAGGCTCATTTTGATGGTCTGATAAAAATAATTTTGAGAGTGGTGAAATCTACCCTCTTTTTGTTTCTTCATTTAGCTACCCCAGTTGGGCCTTCCCCCAAGATGACTTTCATTTTCATTTTTATTCTTCATCTCTTGGGCTAAAGTGGTTACTGCTTTTGCATTGCATACTACTTTTAAATGAATGAGTCTTGAAATGTCAGTCGAGATCTCTGGACTGAATGGCAGGTCGGATTACCAAGCAGAATGTATGCAGTTTTGCGGATTTATTTATTTGTAATTATTCCTACAAATTGTCTAATCGGCTTTTTTCCCCCTTTTCTTTTCTGCAATTGATTGGTGCTTCTGGTTTCTCCAAAGAGTATGAACTAACTCTTTCCCTTGGCAAGTGTGGAGAGCTGTTTTCTTTCCACTCGTGATCTCACCCTTTTTCTCTCCCTCTTCTAGTTCCCTTGTCCCTGTCTCGTACGTTTGTTGTCAGCAGAACAGAATTATTAGCAGCAGGTTCTCCAGGTAAATCCGCATGCTTCTTTTTCACCATTCTTGTGTCTGCACTGACCTCATAAAAAGCCAGTTGCAGTCTGTATTTGTCTAACTCCTTTACTTGTTAGAGAGAAGTTCAACCAAGAGACATACCTGACAGGTAAGCATCCTAAACTTTGAGTTATCATATATATAGTAGCCCAATGTCTGAGAGTCTGTAACGCTGAAATGCTGGCTGTTCCCTATGGGCGGCGCTGTTGATGAAATGCTGGCTGTTCCCTCTGGGTGGCCCGTGCTGCATGGGGCGTGCAGAGCCCAAATGCCTCTTGCGCCACTTTCTCCCCCATGGCGGCCCGGCTGAGCGGCGCAGAAGTCAGCCGAGCGCCACGGTGGGAGGAAAAGGAGGAGCGGGGCGGTGATGTGCAGCGTGACAGTGGCTCCAGGCCCCACCCCCTGGCCGTGAACATCACCATCCCGCCCCCTTCGCCTCCCACCGTGGTGCTCAGCTGACTTCAGCGCCGCTCAGCCGGGCCACCGCGTGGGAGCAAGTGGCGCAAGCGACCGTTTGGGCTCTATGCCCCCCCATGCAGCACGGGGAGTGCGGAGCCCAAACGGCCATTTGGGCTCCACAGTCCCCCGAGTGAGAGGCAAGAGAGGGAGGAGAAGAGAAAGAGAGAGACGGAGGGAGAGGCAGGAGGCGGAGGAGAACTGAGAGCAGGAGGAGGGGGGGGAAAACAGGAGGAGGAGAGAGAGAGAGACGGAGTGAGAGACCGGAGGTTCAGGAGAGAAGACTGACATGGAGGAAAGACCTGAAAATCCCGTCTTATGATGGGCTAATTGGCTAGTGAATAAATAGTAGCACACTTACAGACACATCAAAGTGAAATAAAAGCACTACCTTTTTGAAGAGAATATAATGAAAAGGTCCTTGTTTATCTCCCTCCCATATGGATATGCTATCAGGGTGATTTCTATTTTAAAAAATCTGATACCTAGCCTGGGCTCATATACAAAACATCTTAATTCCACAGAAGATGGAGCTAAAATGGAGGAAAGCATTCAAATGAACTTCTAAGCAAATAAAATTTAACTTCAAAAGAGGTGTTGAATCTCCAAACAAAATTTCAAATTACATTGTTCACACACCGAGTATCCTGTTTCATGTGCTCAAAGACTCTGTCATCTTCAAAATTGATTTATTTCACAGATTTCCATGGAGACTTGTAAATAAAGCCAAATTTGATAGTTTTGCCCATACTGGTATTGAAGTTATTCATACACATAATGTGTGCATGTGATCTATGGAAACGTGGGGATGGGGTGTTTTGTTTGTTTTAAAACCATGCATCACTCAAATGACTTAACAGATTATGCTTAACCTTCCCCCAAAACATTTCACTTGAGGACTGAGACCAAGGATGGAATGTATTGGGCTACCAAGAACTTGTTAGGAGCATTTGGAATGATTAGAAACAGGGAGGAATGGAAATAACGCAGTAAATGGCAGAATGTACGGGAATGACTGTTCCTCAGCAGATGCTGAGCCATGCTGCAATTTTGTTTTCCACTGAATTTACCTTGTTCATGTTAATGCCACTGTCTTGCTGTACCGCTAAACAGAATATGAACAGGAAAATATGTGTGCGCCTAAAAAACCAAAACCACCCCCTTTCCTCCAAACTTCAATGAACAGACCAAACGGAGCTCTCACCGGGCATTTCCTGAACTTTTGGTGTTTGTGGCTTCTACTCTCTGGGCTTTTCCTCTCTCTCTTTAATTTTCTGCCATTTTTTACCCTCTGTCCTGAAATTAGTATTATATGCATTCCAAACAAACTACAGGTGATTGCCCTGCAGGGGATTTTTTTCAGGCACAGTTAAAGTTTCCAGCGGCTAAAATGGAAAGGAAAGCAGTTTAATCTTTCTTTAATTAAACTGTTTGATGGCTTTATTTTTTTTCTTGAAACTCTGCAGCTTTGATTATCTTTTTTGCTCAATTCTTTTGCTGTTCCCAGGTCATCTTTTTTTCATTTTTCCATTTTACAGTTGAAATGTATCCCTTGCACGGGCAAACCGTTTCTGATATAAATGCCAGACATTTTTTCCTAGCTTTTTCCAATGGAAAGAAAAAAATGGAAAATAATAAATGTGGGGAGAATATACCCCCTGAAGTGAATTCATATGGTAACTCTGCTTGCTAGAGCAACTTACGGTGCAGCTCACAGACAGGTGTGTTGTGAACATGTAGTGACCATACCAGGATTCTCAGCTGTCGTATTGGGGCATTCTGAAAATGGTCCCGTTGTGTTAATCCCAAATGTGTACTTTACTGTTACGCTTGTGGGTTTTGCCATTGAATCCTTTCTGTAGGAATTTGCTTTCTAGATCCAAGCTGACACAAGGGAATGTGCTAGTCTTCAGAGAGCATGGACCTGCGGAGTTTCTCTCTGTCTCATGCTTTGTTTCCTCATTTCTTCATACACACCTCCCAACTCCCCCGAACTCTGCACATCCCCAGCTGCTTGCCTGTCTTCCTCACTTTCACCCATATTTTGTGTCCCTTACTTTTTGTGCTCTCCCTTGCATATTTGCTGTTCTTGTTCTGTCCTCTGTCTCCAGCCACTCCATGTATTTAGCACATGCACTCTTTCCACTCCTTTTTGCTGCCATATATTTCAAATATCGTCCATATCCTTGGTGAACAAGGATTTCAGGTCAGATTCACACAGGTACTGAAGCTACTTCAAGCAAAAAAACTTTCTCCCAAACACTAGCGAGCTGCTCATCTTGCCACACAGATATGCATGTTGTGCATCAGTGTGGGAAAGCAGAGATGGACTGAGTTAGTCTGTTGGCCGAATGACAGCGTATGGTCAGACTGCTTTCTGTGAAGAAAGATGCTGAGAGGCATCTGCATGGAGGGCTGACAGAAATCTGTCTCCTTGCCTCTAGAGGTTATACTGATTACCCTGCTGATGGAAGGTGCAGCACAAAATTGCCCATTGCTCAGAATTTTCCTCCTTGCTGTTTTGAAATAAGACGTAAAATAGCCGCCGGATTTTAAAAGCAATTGGTAACTGCAGGGATGGCAGGCATGGTTTGCGTCTCCATGCGGCTGATGCAGGGAGTGAGCTGTGCAGCCCACAAGGCTGATCTGTGTCTGCTCGCCATAAGGGCATTAAGAGCTGTGTGATTAAGTGAAGGAGGCAATGCTAAGCGCACGGTGAAACCTTGTAAGATCAAAGCTGCTTTGTGGAAAGGCTCTGGGTGTCGAGATGCTGTTCTGCTGGTTGCTAAGTCAGTGCAAAGAGGCTTTCACCGTGATGTCTGAGAGTGAGATCTGTAACTTGGGTGCACTAGCTACTCAGTGAGAGCTTCATAACAAGCCAGGTTGAGCTTGAGAACGTAAGTTGTCAAGCATCTTCTATGCTATATCCTTGGTTAACAAATGTCTCCGAGAACTTAGAATTAAACACTTCCAAATTGGTTGAAAAGTTCTCCTCTCTTCTTTCCCATTCTTCAGGTGAAAACAAGTCACCCCCCCGTCCCTGTGGCTTGAATCATTCAGACTCTCTGAATCGAGGTGATCGTATCGAAGCAGTGACACCAACATTGGGGAGCAGCAACAACCAGCTGAATGCATCTTTCCTTCAGGTGTACGTCCCAGACTACTCAGTGAAAGCACTCTCAGATATTCAATTTGTCAAGGTAGGAAAAGAGAGAACAGGGCTTCCCTCTCAGAAAAACTGCGCTACCTTGCAGAGCTGAGAGGTAGGGGGAGGGAGATTGTAACTCCAGGCCATAACAGATTGGCACAGAGCAACTAGAACAGTGGTCCCCAACGTAGTGCCCGCGGGCACCATGGCATTTGTGTGCGCCTACCGAGTGACCAGGGCTGGCCCAAGCCATTCTTGCACCCCGGGCACATGCTGCATGTGCGGCCCCGCCCCCGGGCGCCCGGCAGCCCCAAAAGGTTGGGGACCACTGAACTAGAATTATGAAAGCAGCAATCATTTAAACTGTGTGTTTCCCCTGTTTCTGCCGTTTGTTGATTTTCTTCCACTGCTGTTTGGATAGTGCAATTGGACTGGTCACTTCATTTTCTGGTTATCAGCACTTCAGAGGAAGCTTTATATAAAATATCTTTTCCATTGGAGTTAGTCTTGAAAGCCTGTCTCTTGCTGCGATGTTTTGTAAAGCTTTTTGAACAATCTGAATCAGGTCTCATTAGTTAACAGGGTCCTTCTTCTAAGAGAGAACAATTTTGTGATGGCTGCAATTAATTAATTTATAACCAAAAATTGGCCCAGAATGTCATTTGGGATGCAAACTCTCCCCCAGCTTGTCTCCCTTCCTCAACTTTGGCCAAGTCTTGACTTCGTCCCTGTATCCGGACTTCCCATGTCAGGCCCACCTCTCGCACTAAGCGCCACTGGGCACGTGCATATTGCTCTGTTCTTCTGCTCTCTGCATCCCATCACGATAAGCAGGCCCGGTGCCAAAACATTCATCGATCCTGCGGGACGAGCAGATCAGTGTGGTGGAACTGGAAATTCAAACCCAACTGCAGTTCCACTTTAAATTAGGGAAGCTGGTGTCCCATTGTTCCGGAATGATCATGGTGCTTCCTTTATACAAAGCCATTTACTTACACTTCACTTTTCTTTGTAAGACATAGCTTGAACAGTGCTTTATCTTAGAGTAAGTTAATCAGAGTTTGAAAACTCTTGGAGGGAGTGAATAAAACAAATCTTTGTAATGGTGGAGATGTGGGTTATGATCCCAGAAATAAGATTTACTAATGATGTTGTTTTCCCATAGACCCATGCCCCAAACACCTGATGCAGTGAGTCTTACAGGTTTACATCAGTAAGGGTTGAATACTGGCCAGGGTGAACTGAGTGCTCAGTGTTAGAGTCTCGTTTTAGAGATTCTTTTGTATCGAGGGCCATGCCTTGACATTGGTCTGTGAGCTACAACCCTAGTGAGAAGCAAAACTCCTTTCCCACCTCCACGTTCCCAACCCCCTTGTCAATCCGTTGTTGCTGCTCAGAACTTGGAGTTATCCATACACGGACGTCATTGCAGACAGCAGCATGCTGATGTAACTGGGAAGGTGAATCCAGTGCAGTGCAAGGGGATTGCTTGCTGTTTTCAGGAGGGTGTTCCCTACTTCCCCTTGTATAGCATGGCACTACTGTCAGGGATCGTATGAGCGTAGTGGGTTTGATTTCCTCTGGAGCATCAGGTAGGGTAGCAAGGTACTGGAGGGATAGCTCAGTGGTTTGAGCATTGGCCTGCTAAACCCAGGGTTGTGAGTTTAATCCTTGTGGAGGCCATTTAGGGATTTGGGGCAAAAATTCGTCAGGGGTGGTACTTGGTCCTGCTGTGTAGGCAGGGGACTGGACTCGATGACCTTTCAAGGTCCCTTCCAGTTCTAGGAATCTCCACTAATTTAATTTAACCTACATGCTGACTCCAGTGTAACAAACCGAAGTTCCAGTTAGCTTCCTAGAAACCTGGCTAACTTCAGATACATTTCAGATCGCTAATTTGATGTTGGCCCTATATAGATCCCAGGACTTCTGGATTTGGCCCATGCTGCATGTGAGGCCATGAATTGCTGAACTGCAACTGAATTGTAACACGTGTTTGATTCACTTCATACAGAGGGCTCTAAGAATCTGATCCCAAACTCATTAAAGTCACGGAAAAGACTCCCGTGGACTTCAATGGGCTTTGGATGAGGCCTTAAACATTTGCATCACAACATCAATGGCTTTTAGCTAGGAGTAACTGGAAGTCCTTTGGAGCCTTTTAAGGGTATATCCAGTGAGACCAATCCATGCATCACAACACTGAAACAGGATGGAACCACATCATCACTGTGTTGTCACATTGAATTGTCACCACTTTGTGATACTAAGTCAGGGTTCTGTGTTATCCTGGTAGGTTTATCGGGATGATCCCATGAAAATCAGGATTAAAAGGAGAACTTGGCAAGAGGAGAGAGTTTGTGTTCATAGTGTGTCCTATAGGACACCAGATAGAAACCAAAGTGTTATTGTGTCTTTTTGTGTGTGTGCATGTGTTCCCCACCCCCATCCCTCTTGTGTGCATGAAATAGATCTCAAGACAACAGTACCAAAATGCCCTGATGGCATCCCGGATGGACAAGACACCACAGTCCTCGGACAGTGAAAACACTAAAATCGAACTGACTCTTACGGAACTGCATGACGGTTTGCCGGATGAGACGGCGAACCTGCTGAATGAACAGAACTGCGTGACACACAACAAGTCCAATCACAGTATGCTCAGTGAAGGCTCCATCTAGGAGCTAACAATCTGCATCCCTTTTCTACCCATCACTTCAGCAGGACCAGTCTTTGCTCTTCTTGACTGCAAACGCTCTTAGTATGTGCTTGCAATGCCGTGCTGCATCCAGTGTTCTGAGACCAAAGACTTAGCGCCCTTCTTGGGAGCAAAAGAGGAAGAAATTGGAAGAAATGAGAACACAGAAAGCAAAAAACCAAACAAACCGTGGGCTTGGTGAGTGCCCCTGGGAGAACGATGGAATTCTTCCTCGCAAAGTAGAATCGTGTTTATTTTTTCAGCCGTATCTTTGATCTTCATTGGTTTTCCCTCCTTCCTAGACGTGCGCAGAGAAGTTTTTCAAACTGCTCTGATTATTTTTTCAAGATCATGTTTTTAAAAAGAATTTTGCAGAGTTTTAAATTGTTGCTGTCTCTTCCCTCCCCCAAATAGGCTCTGTTGTGACTTTGTGAATCAGCTCCAGTGTCATAGACCTGTTTCCATCCCTCCTTTTGGTCCTGTCCGTTGCCCTATTGTTAAAACAGCAACTGGTACCCATATGTATTTGTGTCCTGAGAACAAAGAATGGATGAGCCGTTAAGGAACTTGTAGCTTAGCGGGATGGAAGTTTGGGGGAATGGGCATTATTTTCTCCCCAAATGACCTTCAGGGAAGGGGTGGTTGTTTTGGCTGCATGCGTTCATAATAACTGATATTTCAGATGGTTCCTTGTAAAACAAACAAAAAAATTGTTACATTTACAGTTTTTAACCTCCACAGATGTTGTGTGTTTTGAATACGAAGATGGGTTTTTAATTGACAGAACTGCAGTCTCATCAAATTACACCGGGATAAATTTCTCTAATTGTATACTGGGCAATCTTTGTTCCCCTGGGATTTGCATTAATGTTACTGGGAATCACATGGTCAAGTTCCCTGCCTTCCCTGCTGTACTGAAAATGTGAAGCCCAAAATGTCAAACCTCAGATGCTAACATACTGTAACCAAAGCATATTCGCAGTGCATGTTAAATAATAACTGGGAGAGAATTTAGGACAAACCATTGTCCCAAAATTGTTGTTCGTGGTAAGATAAAAGATGCTGCTACAGCAATGCCCAAAGCAAATCCTCCAGAAGGATCTGAAACTTTTGCCATTGCAAGATGGATTTCCTGGTGGAGTCAGGACCTTGCTGGTCTCCTCAAAGACTGACGAAGAACTTCCACTACGAGGTAGATCCGTGTTTTGTGCAGGGAGTTTGAGGGAGCGTATTGCACTTCAGGGATTGGAGAAGTTAGTCTCCAGGCAATTCTCCACTTTTCTAGGAGCTGCTGTATTTCCTTCCCTTTTGTCCACTGTTCCTCCATCTGTCCATGGTAGCGTCCTCCAGGACTGCACTCCACCTGTCCATCACAGACATCCCGGAGCGTGGCCTCAGCATGGAGGGAAAATGCCGTCACTGGGACTTCACCGTGTTGTATATTGTAACCCCCAAAATGCAGCATCTGTGGCGTACTTTACCCTAGAGCTGGATCTTTGAAGAACCAAGGCTCCCCCACCCAAACAAACCTCTCCCCCTCTTTAGCGGTGTCTTAAAGAACACGTGACAGTTGACAGCAGTATTAATATCTGAACAAATGCTGCCTAGTGGCTTCTCTGTTGAATTTCAGTCTGTGCTGCTCAAAGAGCACCCGGGCGTGATTGTTACGTACCATTTTCTTTCCTTTACTCTCCGATAAGCTCTGTCTGGCTGAGTTTAAAAGCAAAGCCCCCTTCCAGAATCTGTGGTGTCAGCGCTGCCTCCCTCTTCCCTTAGCCGAGGGCGGAAGCACCTTCTCTGTGGTTGAGACAAGTGTTAGTCGCTTAAACACATTCTGAGCAGGTGCAGTGTTTCACGGCAGCAGCTCCTTGCGGGAAGCCAGGGTGTCCGGGGTTTGTCCCATTTTCCTCAGGCCTTGGGAAGCATCCTCTGAGAAGGGCCTTCTGTGCCCCTCCAGGAGAGATGGGCCGAGGAAAGGCAGTCCCTGGCCCTCCCCCAGAAGGCACAAGTTCCCTTCTGGAGAGCATGGCAGTTCCATGCCTGGTATTAGCATGTGGGACCATGAGACTGGGAAATTCAGCCTTGAAACTCCTGCACTTTTTAGCCTTGTATTTTTAAAAAATGCTGCTGCTTCTTCCTTTTAAATGTTGTGCCTGTTGCCTCCGTCGGCATTTTCTGTCCCACCTGTCGGCCACTCGTGCCTTGGACAGAGCTGGCAGCACAGGTTCTGTCCAGCGCCTGCTCCACTGGCCCCAGGAGTCTCCCTGTAGCTGGCTCCAGGAGGGCTGCTGACATTGCACCTTTTCTGCCGGAGCGGAGGGAGGAAACGTTACGCCGCCAGCCCCTGGAGAGGAGGGAGCTGTTTCCTTGCTCCGGCCCTTTTATTGAAACTGCCATTGCACCTGACGTTACCGACTGCCCCGTTGCTGAAAGCGCTGCATTCCGTGGTACCCCGGGGCTGCAGTGTGCTTCCTGTCAGACCCGCTGAGGGAGGGCAGGAATCGCACTGAGGGGTCTCTGTGGGGTGGTGATGGGATTTCTGGCTTTCATGCTCTTTTGTGGCGTTTTTGAAAAGCTTTGTTCCCCTCTAACACAAACCGCAGAAGCCACGTTCTCCCGAAGGCGAGTAACTCCTGTCTGTCTGCGGGCGGATTCCCGTCTCTCCAAGCTGTCCTTACGTCATTTCCCATCAGCCTTCCCAGTGTGGTGAGAGAAGGTGCAGTCACTTTCATAAAGCTAGTTGGTCACAGTGTGACTTTGGCAAATGGGCAGCCTTGGGGGGCGGGGACAGGAGCGCCCCTGAATTGGCTTCAGGAACAAGGCCTCCTGCCTGTCCCTGTGGAAAACCCTCTCTGCTCTAGGAGATGGGCTTTTACTGCTGCAGTGTGAAGGGGGCACAGCTGAGATGGGCATCCCATGTAGCAGGCCCCTTGGCAAGCAGAGGGAAGACGCACCCCACTCAAGATCTAGTTACAAGTCTTGGACCCATATTTGCAGTGGGATCGACAGGCTTCAAGAGCTGCTCCTGTGCCATTAGCTTCCCCCAGGGCAGAGGGAGAGCCGTGGGAGTCTCTGCTTGGCTCTCCAAATTCAGGGGTGCTCAAAGCTACAACCCAGGACAGAGCTGTCCATCAGTCACTGTCCTAAATCAAGGCACCATTGAACTTGACTTCGCTGGACTTCGGGAGCCATTGGACTTGACTTCAGTCCTTGATCCTTTGCAAGGCTTTGATTGTAGAAAGGATCCAGCATCTTTCAGCCTTGACTCCTGTGGCCTGGCTTGTTTCCTCCTTCCACCAGCGTCAAAGCGCAGCCCGAGGGGCAGAATTCAGCCAGTTTGCTGGTGGACTGGGGGAGACAGGAGGGCATGTCCCCTCAGTTGCTGGTGTTGACACCGTTTTTGCACAAGAGGTCTCTGAAAGGAGGCTTCCACACTAATGCCGTAAATGCACATCTGTGAATTAACTTTGACATTCCTGTTGGACTGAAAGGAAGCTGACTCTGATGTAATCATGACTTTACATTCTGTGTGTTGCCAAATCTCTGTCAAGAGCTAAGGGATGTTCTTGCTTTCGCGTGAGAATCTCTCTCCAAACAAGACGGACTCTGGGGCTGTGGAGATCGGGTGCAGCACGTGAACTCTGAGTGGGAGGTGGACTGAGCGAATCACTGCTCCCGTCTGCAGACCCTGCTCACGGGAGAGTTTGCAGGGCCCGCGTCATTTTCCTTGCCACTTGTCTGCAGCCCAACATCCCTGCATGGCGAGAAGCCTTTCCCCAAGGACTGCTTAGGGCTGTGTGGGGCCCAGGATTGTTTCCGTATATGTAGCAATCCAAGTGTAACCTGGCTCCAGATTCCCCCCCCTACACACACACACACACACACACACACACCTCCTCCAGACTCCTCTTCCTAGGACTATCCCCTTGGCATTCACCTTTCCTGGGGAGAAGGCATGGTGGGAAGGGAAAAGGTGAATGGCTCCCAGGAGAACCCACAAAGATCTCCCCATTGCTGCTCCGAACCCCTCGGGGGCCAAGTGCTTGAGCAGGCGGGGGTTCGGCCTCGGCGCGGGTGTTGCAGGGAGCTGTGCTCTGTTTGAAAACAGCTCAAAGGAAAGTGGAGCAGTGCCCTTTGGTTGCAATAGCGCGTCACTTGATCTCAGCCACCAGGCTGGGGGTGGAGGGGTTAGATGGCAGCATGGGGGAGGGAGGAAGATGGTCGCATTATCTCCTCACCTGCATCCCAGGTAAGTATCACGTGCTGGGAGGGGATGACCAAGTTCTCCAGGACCTCTGGGAAGTGCATCTGCCTTGTGCTGAGAGAGACTAGTTCCCATGCAATCTACGTACCCTGTGTTCTAGGATAGTGACTACACAAACCCCTGGTTTAAAACTAGGACCTACGTACCAGTGAATTTGTTATCCAGTGCCTGGATTCGCTAAGAACTAGCAAATGGGGGTGGGGGGGAGTTACCGTGACAGTATCTTTGTTAACCGTATAACTTGAGACTTTATACGGAAGGTGTGTGGCTGGCATTATGTGTTCTATAGAAATTGTATATTGGAGACTTTGACGCCATAACGGGGGGCTGCTCAACAGCATTGTGTGAAGCCGACCTTGGACTTGCCGTACCTCATGCTGCTTTGGCCTTGTGAATGTGGCTGTCCATCGTGCGGCTTCAGAAGAATCCAAAGAAGCACTTGGCCCCTGGACTGAAAAAAGAATCGAGGAACTGCTTCCCCGCGGTGCCGTTAGTCTTGGGGAGAGGTGCCTCGCAGTATCCCAGTGGCATTGACATGAGGTGGCAGCTCAGATGTAGCAAGTGAGGCTCAGCATTGAGGGGCTAATAGCAATACACAGGGTTGTCTCATTTACCCCCAAACCCCCGCCAAATTACTGCTCTGCTCCTCTCCAGAAGGCTGCTTGTCATGCTCTGTAATCTCTCCACCTTTCATTGCCCTACTGGGTGAGGGCAACAAGGCGCTTGCTGGCTCTGGTACTGCCCTCTCCTTCATAGCACAGGTCAGATTTGGGGGTTGGGTTTCGTGGGTTTGTTGCTTTTCTGCTCCAGTGTGGGGTGGCTGGAGCATTCCTGGGGGAGAGAGGCCGGTAATCTCTGCTCCTTTCCTCCTGAGCTGGGGGAGGCGAAAGCAGGAGGCATGGAACTAAAATGATGCAGCCAGCCCTTGCTTTGGGATGTTTACCTGCCGCTAGCACTGATTCTGGCTCTGAGGGAGAGGCCCATCAGACATCAGCCGAACACCTAATTGCTGAGAGTCCCACGGACCCCTCCCTTCCGTCCTACACCTGCTGCTTGAAAGTCTCCCGCTGGATGGGCCCGACCCCTTACAGAGCGACAGTGTGTATATTAGAGAGTTGGCCGCCACTGCCCGGCTTCTGTTTGCTTTGGTTTGTGTCACCTCTTCATCTGCAAGCCATGACTGTTCATTGGTCATGTGTGCGTCCCTCCAGTCTGATTCCATTCTAATGTCTCCAAACGTTGAGATGAGAATCTTGGGTCTTCTGATTCTCCTTCTTATCCCTCCCACCAGCCTATCATTATGTGATTTCGCCTGAGATTGTACATTGGAGCAGGGCTGGCGGCTGTAGCCCTGCGGACTAAAATGCCTCCCCGGTTGCTGTGAAAATGCAATTAACAAAATCTAATTCTGTTTAACCAAGAGCTTGAAGTTGAGTCAGTCCTTTCCCTCCTCTCTAAAGAAAGAGCCTGTCTGTTGCAGAGAGATGGCTGAGATTTTATAGACCCTAGGAATGGAAAGTCCTAGCCGTAGGAGTCTAAGTGAATGACGTCTGAGATTGCAAACAGCTGTGATGCTCAAGGGGTCACTAGGAGGCGCTGGTCTCCCTCCTTGGTGAGGCAGTGTTTGGACATAGCAAGTGGAGTCGGGTTGGTTAGTAGCACTGGAGCAAAAATACGATTTCTTCTGTGCTGCAGATCTCAAGTGTCTCAATTAGCTTTGTGAGCACGTGTTCACAAAGGCCACAGACACATGGCAGGTAGGGACTGTGCAACACAGTTCTTACTTGTTAGGTCCCATGCTCCATGGGTGGGCTGAGAGGTTTCCACTGGTGGATTTTCACTTAGGTAAAGCATTCTGTTCTGAGTAATGGCCTCTTGGTACATGGAAGCAGCATTCTCACACTGCTTTGGTTGAGTTTGGGGAAAGGAGAGCATCAGAACGGCCACACTGGGTCAGACCAAAGGTCCGTCTAGCCCAGTGTCCTGTCTGCCCACAGTGGCCAATGCCAGATGCCCCAGAAGGCATGAACAGAACAAGGAATCATCCAGTGATCCCTCCCCTGTTGCCCATTCCCAGTCCCTGACAAACTGAGGCTAGGGACACCATTCCTACCCATCCCAACTAATGGCCATTGATGGACCTACCCTCCATGAATCTATCTAGCTCTTTTGAACCCTGTTGAAGTCCTGGTCTTCACAGCATCCTCTGGCAAGGAGTTCCGCAGGTTGGCTGTGTGAAGAAAAACTTCCCTTTGTTTTAAAACTGCTACCTGTTAATTTCATTTGATGACCTCTATCTAGTTCTTATGCTATGGGAACAAGTAAATAACTTTTCCTTATTCATTTTCTCCACACCAGTCATGATTGTATAGACCTCTTATTGTATCCTCCCTTAGTCTTCTCTTTTCTAACCTAAAAAAATCCTAGTTTTTTTAATCTCTCTTCGTATGGCAGCCGTTCCAAACCCCTCATCATTTGTGTTGCCCTTTTCTGAACCTTTCCCAATGCTGATATCTCTCTTTTGAGAGGAGGCGACCACATCCGTACACAGTCTTCAAGAGGTGGGCGTCCCATGGATGTATAGAGAGGCGATAAGATATTCTTAGAAGGCAGTAGGCAGTAACTGACTGTACTGGTCTGATTCTCTCCCACAACTGTAGCTATCAAAGAGGGAGGGGACAGCACTCAAGACCTGCTGGCACTTTGCTTTGTTGCACATGGCGTTTGGATGATGGAAAGATCTCAGGACCTGCTCCTCTGGCACTACCAGTACATCTGCTCCCCGTTTTGGAGCTCATGGGAATCACCTGCTTGCCTGGGCTGATAGTCTAGACTAGCAGGGTTTGTGCTAGTAGGCGGGGCTCTCAGGAGTGAGCTGCAAAGCTTTTGTTTGTTCTTAACACTGCTTGAGATCCAAGGCGATGTGTCTCTGCCAAATCCATTTCATCTGGTAGCCAAACCACTGGCGAACTTGCTCCTCTGTCACAGTCAGCTCTGCAACAGCTGCTACTGTTCCTGTTCCCTAAAACCAAGCCAGTCCCCTTCTCTGTGCACATTGTCTGACTACGTCGTGAAGTCTGCACATTCCCGTCAACTTCTGTTCCTAACACTTTCCCTTTTTCCCCTTTAAAATGTATGTTCACAGCTCTCTAAAACCACACAATTGTCGTTAGATAATGCTGCTATCCTTGGGCCTTTTCACTGTCTTATTGTCCATCCTACGTGGTCTTTGCTAATTGTATCATATTGTACATTTCTCCGGTTTTTATCCAAGATGTAGTATTCTGACTACAGTATGACTACAAATTGTGTACATAAACCTGAATAAGCACAAATGAAAAACAACAAACGAAGTGTATACGTTTCATAAACCAGTTGTCATATGAATGAATGTGATAATTATTCCAATTGTGTTGTAGATTTCCAATCTCTCCTATTTATTTTGTACCTGATTTATGTGTATATTTTGTGATTTTGTTTAAAAGCATTTTGTTTATTTCAGTTCTTTTTAGATAAATGATGATTTTTCTGTTGAACGTCCCAGTTTATGCATTTCCCCTGCTCCCTGTTTCATCTTTTTATTTCAAAGGCAGATTGAAAACTTCCTCCTCCCCTCTCGTATGGGGCTGAGCACCTGGAACTCTGGAGACGGCAGCAGATTAGGATCCTGGTCCTTGTTAATCATAAGTCATGATCAGAGCATGCCCAGCTTGTTGCTGCCCTCTTAGGTTGCCACGAGTGTCAGAGGGCCTGATCTCATGCCCATGGATGTCAGGCTTGCCACTGGCTCGTGGGGGGACTGGATTGGGCCCACAGCCAAAGAGGAGAGAGACAGGACAGTCTCCCACTTGTCCATTCCTGGCTGGAGGAGTTGATGGCTCTGAACGTTGGCTGACTAGCTCCTGGTGGAACATTCCCATGGCCCCTTCTAGCGGGCGCGTCCTTTTTACCTTCCACTGATCAAATTCCTTCTTAACCCCCTTGTATCTCAGCAGGACAGACGTGTTTGCCATTGCCTGTAGGTGATGTGTAATGTGTCCCACAGGCTGGGTTCATTGCAGGCTCTGTAAGCTACCCAGGGACTTGGGTCGGGTTCTGCAGCTGCTCGGCCAGATGTGTGTGTAGCTTCGTCAGTTGCCATGTTACGTGCCTGTTACGCCTCATCGACTTCATTCACGTTACCCCTACTTGGGTTGCAAATCGAGGTGTGATGGTAAATTTCCATCTAGGCTTCAGCTGTGTAGCCAGCGCTCCAGAGCAGATAGGTGGTGCGTGTGGCTGTGCTCTCTGCCCATCCTTCGCCTCCCTTTCCACGCGCCTGACTCTCGAAGCGGCGTTTACCTGGACTCTGGTTGCTGAAGACGGTGGCCCTTGACTTCTCCCTTGGTAGCTGCCACATTGATTCATCAGACGGGCTCCTGCGGAAGATGGACCCACCCCAGTGCCTCTCCCAGCCTCCATGTTTGCTTGGCCAGATGTAGCATAGCGAGTTGGCATGTTCAATGTGGTTAGTTCTCACCTCTCACATCTCCCTGCGCTCCGCACCCCTAGTTACAGCTGCCTCTCTGCCCTCCTGGACCTTTTCCGTGTAATGTCCAAATGAACCGGGCCAGGACAGAAATCCTCAAGCTGCCCCATCTGGATTATCCTCTGTCAGTGGCATCGGTTTAATGTGCCCGGGTCGTTGCCCTCACCCCCCAATGGACGGCTGACCAGGAGAGCGTGATCCTGCCCTCGCGTTGCCTTTGCTCTTTGTCGGTGCACTGAGCTGCCGTCTGTCCGACGCAGGCTCTTGAGCATACAGGGTGTTCTTCTCTGCGGGGTGTCAAATGTGCCCCGGAGACACTTTCCCCCTCGGCACCGCGGCTTAAACCCCTCGCCATCCAGATCGGGATCCAGAGCCTCTGATTAAGAGCTGGCATGTTATCTGCCCCTCCCCCCCACTGCCCTGCTGTTCTGGACTCTACCTAAGAGCCGCCCCCGGGAGCCTCCCACTTGCTGGGCAGGGGAGGAAGAGGAAGCGAGAACTGACATCAGGGTGTTCCCCCTTCCCCCCCCCCCCACATCCTTGTGCCACGTATCCACAGGGGGCACACCAGGGCTCGGGAGGGAAGGAGCTTCCTGGGAGCTGCTCTCATGCCTGAACTTGCGCAGTATATTTAAAGGAGCAATGTGACTGTCACTGATACACAGTGTGTATCCCTGTCCCTCGTGCGCACTCACACTCGCTCACACTCACACTCACACTCTCTCTCCCTCTCCCCCAAGACCAGCACATACTTGTGGAGTTGCTGCTACTTGTTTGAGGGTTGTGGCCGGGCTGTGCTTTCTGTAACTTTTATTTCTCTCTCGTGCGTAACTGTTAGCTTGTGGGGGAGCGAGTTCTAAATGCCCCACCTCCCATGCTGGTGATATTTTTAAAATCTCCATTTTCTCTAGGGGTTTGGTTGCTGCTGCTGGTGCACATCCGCCCATTACCTCAGCAACAAAATACATAAAATTCATTCTGCACATAGGTGGAAAAATTAGAGGGGACACCAGCAGGGAGTTTCCCCTGGCCCTACGCCACTCCTGAAAGCAGCCAGCATATTGCTGTGTCCCCTGCGGGAGGCGATGCAGGGGATCTCCACACACTCCCCTTGCCTGCAAGCACTGCCCTGCAGCTCCCATTGGCCGGGAGAGGGACCTGCAGCCAATGGGAGTTGCAAAGATGGTGTCTGCGAACAGAGGGGCAGCGTGTCCCAGAAGGCAGCAGCTCTGAGGCTTCCATCCATCTCAGTGGAGCACCGTGTGCAGAGCTTGGGGGGCCCGGCCTGAAGACGGTATTTCGGCTCCTCGTGTCCCTCCATCCCAGTGGACGTTGCAGTGTGCATACGCTTGTGGTCTGGGCCGGGGCTCCCGACACAGGTCAGCATCTCGTAGTGCTGCTGCTGCCCGGTGGCCTCCTTGCGCTTGGAAATGAGCCCTCAGCCTCTCTGGTTCCCCTCCGGCTGCTGCGGCCAGTCATTTTCACAGCTCTGCTTTCCGAGTGTCCGTGGGGGAGGGAGACCTCCGCCCCCGCCCACGGTGCACAGCACGGGGAAATCCCTGCGGCCGTGCTGGGAAGGCGTGAGGCGGTTTGAGCCCTTTTCTATGCCGTTACCCACGAGGGCGCTGTGGCGTAGCGGACACCGCGGTGCGCAGGAGCTGCAGGGCGTTCAGAGAAGCCGAGGCGAGCTGTGGAGCTGACCGGGGAGCAGCCACCCACTGAGTTATGGATTCCCGGCGCTGGAAAGCCTGCCATGAAGTGAGCCCAACGGGTGTTTGCTCTGGCGCGGGAACAATCCACCCTGGTTGTTTTACATGAACCAGAATGCTCAGGACGTGTCTCCCTGTTGTGCTCAGGGGGGTTTGCTCCTCCGGCTTCGTGCTAATGCCGTGGCCGTCGGGTGTCTGGCATGAACAGTCGAATGGCCGCCCTGCCGCACTCTGCCCCGTGGTTGCCTCTGGGGATGCCGTTTGGAAGGTGAGAATGGAGATGGCAGCAAGCGCCCAGTGACTTGTGCTTGCTTGGCCAGGGAAGGGGTGCGCTCTGGAGCCTCCCCTGTGCTGTGGGAGGCCCCGTTTCAATGCAGAGGCCATGCTGCTTGCTAGTCTGGTGGAGGTAAGATGCCACAGTTGGGCACTTGAGAGGCCACAGACGGGGCAGAGGGGTTCTTGGCCAGGAGCCGTAGTTCCAACCCAGGGGCAGCTGAGAGTCGAGACGGTTTCCCTTAGCGCAGGAGATGTTTGCAGTGTGGATGTTGAGTTTTGACTGGTGCCCGCTGTAGCATTCGTATGTACCAGGAGAAATGGCGTCAGGGAGATGGAGGAGATCTTATTCAGGGCATCTCGGGCATTGCTCACTGGCCCGTTTGTGTTCCTGCAGCATACACCAGCCGTCAGATCACAGCGCTGTTCCTGTCCTCGTCTGGCCGTATCCGTCCCCCTGCCTCTGGACTCGAGCAGTGACCAGGCCACCTCCAAAAGCAGCAGGGGTCAGGGAATTCCCGCAAATGCGTTTCAGGCAGGCTTCACTGTTGCAGCTTAATCTCCGAACAAGGCCAGAACAAGAGGCGCCGGGGCAGCCTGACAGGCGGATGCATGTCCCAGGAGCTAGGTCACGTGGGAAAGGTCACTAGGATAAGGCAGGATTTGGGTGTCTGGCTGCTGGAGTACCAACTGCATAAAGCAAGCGGGGGCTTGCGGAGCAAGAGTAAGATAGTTGCTCTTGTTTCCTGGGTTCATGAAACGCTGGAGCCAGCGTGGAACTTTCTGGCATGTGCAGGGGCAGACAGAACGTCGTGTGGCCTGGCCAGTAACTTGTGGGTGCTCGGCTGCCTGCCTGACGCTTTCCCATCAGCAAATAAGGGTCAAATCGTTTCCATAACTCCATCCCCGCGAAGAGGCTTCTCCCCATCCCACAGGCATGCGCAGCCGGTGGATTGGAAGTGGGCCGTTTGTGGAGAGCATTTTGAAAGGCTGTTCCATTGTCCCCGGGAAAACTTCCGGGACTCTAGATCTGCGGCGCTGACGCTTACAAAATACAAATGTCTAGACTTTGAGAACAGCTTTTAAACAAAGTAAATCCTGCCATGGCCTCATCGTGAAAGGGCCAGTGACCTTTAGACGACTCCTTGCTCGCCCTTCGTGTTTTGTAAAACACCTTTGAGCTTGGGAATTACTGGATCTCGGGGGGGGGGGGAGGTTCAAGGAAGAGCCCCGCCCAGACGTCTGATTCCCACGGCAACTGGCAACGGACCATGAGGAGTCTAGATGAGCCGAAGATGCACAGGCCGGATCCAGCTCCAGAACTGCATGTGGGGAGGTGGAAGCCCCGTGGTTTTTGTTAGCCCTGGTCTGAACTAGCCCCTACGTCAGAACTAGCCCAGGTTGCACCCGGGTTAGGGTATTAACCGTAATCTGTTAGGGGACCAGGTGAAAATTAGCTCACTTTAGTGCTGTGGCGATTTAGTGCCTGGTTGTCCGACAGCTCTGGGTCTGGCTTCACTCACCTCAGTCTCCTCCGGCAGCTGCAGCCCCCGCTGCTCGAAGCTCTCCAGGGGAAGCAGCTTCAGCCCAGTTTTGGTCTTGAGTCGCTTGCTAACCCAGCAACAATGGGAGACTAGAAGCTGCCACATGGTGCCGATGGCGGGTTTGGCTTTGGTGAGATGACCAGAAAAGCTGCTGGAACTTAGGGTGACTGAGCTGCAGGGCCCAGGAAGCGTCCCTGCTTCGTAACTACAGGTGCTGCTACCCCCAGCCCGGCTTGCTGGAAATGCTCCATCCGGCCGTCTGTGAAACGTGAGCATAAGGAGTCTCCCTTCTCGGAACTGGTTTCATGGGACAGCTGGTTCCTTGGGCCCCGGAAACAACCCTGCCTTCTCAGCTTGTCCCACTGGATCAGGAGCAGCACTGTAGCTTGGACTGTGGATCTCACCTCCTGCTTCTGCAGCCGCACAGCTCACCAGGCGTGTGCCAGGCTGCCTGTGAGGTTCACCGGGAGACAGCAGCTGCTTTACAAAGGAAAAGCTGTTCAAAATGCAGGGGCTGTTCCCACCCAGGCAATCCCAAGATGGATTGTGCTGTGGCACTGACGCCAGCTACTCACGTGGTCATCGGTGTCAGGTGAACAGGTAAAGAACCTGAAAACGGTGCTGAACGAATGGTGACATGAGCTAAAAACGCCTGGCGCGCCCTGAGCCAGGAGTCACCTCTGCGCTGTGCGCAGTGTGTGCTTATATGTACGTGGGGCGCTAGTGTGAGCACGTAGCCAGGGCGAACTTTGCTTTAAGTCTCAAGGCTATTTACTGGCTGGCTGGTGGCCCGCAAGGTTTGCAAAACAGGGCTTGAGCCCACCAAAGTGCCAGACCCCCTGGCTAGAAGGGAGCCCAGAACTCAGGCTCCGCCCAGCGGGGGTGCAGTCCCGGGGGAATGCCCATGCTGGCTTTTATTTTGGGTTAGGTGTGTGGTTCTTGGGAGCACTGGTTGGACAGTGAATGGGCTCAGGTGTGGCTCTGGCCTGTAAGATTGCCTGCGAGAAGCAAACAGGTGAGCAGGATGGATTTGGGAATGGCTTTGGCTTTCCTCAGAGCACAATGAAAAAGAGGGGGACAGGCTGGTGTGAAATCCCACTGCACCCGCTTTTGGCCTCACGAAGTGGCCCTAGCACCAGACTGCGCACAGCACCTGCCAGGTTAAGCTTGTCCTGGAGAGGAGGTTCTTTTCAGGCCGAAGCAGTTTGGATTGGCCCCGAATTGGCTGCATGTGAAGCCCGTGTGCTGTGTGGGGTAGCAGAGAGCGGAAGCAGTGGGCTATTTATCTTCCACGTGATAGACTCCCTTGCCCTAGGCAGTCTGGATCCTGGAGGACCAGCCACATGGCTTAGCTAAAGAAAGTCGGAACAGCTGCTTTGCAACATCCCTTCCCCAGCAGCCTGCTGGTTCACTCTGTGAGCTGCCTGAAGGCCATAATTTACTCCCTCTTCAGTGTATTACTGGGGATCGACCAGGGGGCTAGGCCTGCTCTCCCCCCCAGCCCAATGCATTGTCCTGCACCCTACGCTGTCTTCCAACACACATGGTATGGGAACCCGGGCTGTGGAGCTCATAACCCTGCGCAGCCAGCGAGCGCTGTCGTCTGTCCCTCAAAGGCAGTATCAGTGTTCAGGGTCCTCAGCCTCGCGGCAGAGAGATGGAAAAACTGAAGATGGAAGTGACTCTGGCTTAGAGTGGAATTCTAGCAGGAGCCAGCACCAGCCAAAACCCCCTCCATGGTTGAAGAGGCAGCTGGGGGCAAACAGATGCTCCTGCTCCCGTGACCAGAGGCAGCTGGTAGGAGGAGAGGTATGGCCTATGTTTAGGGCATTTGTCTCTCAGATCCCTCTCCCCAGTGTGGCAGCTGGAGCTGGAGCAGCCTGGAAGGACAGGTGGTAACAGCTAGGGCTTGGATGTGGACACGGAGGGCTG
The DNA here is from genome assembly GCF_052426305.1 of Pelodiscus sinensis. Lineage (NCBI taxonomy): Eukaryota > Metazoa > Chordata > Testudines > Trionychidae > Pelodiscus > Pelodiscus sinensis. The sequence continues at coordinate 71,293,035 of NC_143059.1, read as the reverse complement.
GGGTTATCCCCCCAAAATGTTCCCTGCCTGCCCAGCTCAGGCACGCTGATGTTAATAGCTGGGGCCTAGGCTCCAGACAGAGCCTCACTTACCTATCCTGGGGGGGGGGACCAGACCCCTGGATTCTGTCCAAGCCATCACCAGTTCCCTTTACTCCTCTGCTGCCTTTGCATCAGCTCAGAGATTAGGACATAGGCCCAGCCTGTAGGCACCCCAGGTCCAACTCCTCCCACTGCCTGAGTGGTAGGGATTTGAACTCTGGCCTGCTGAGTGGTGGTATCTGCCTCAACCTCTCCTGTTCCACTTGGCATCTGTGGTGCCCAGCCAGAGGGCTAGGGGCCCAATGAGGTAGAGAACAGGTGTTCAAGGCAGTTTTGTGGGGCGGGGCAGGGCTTGAACCTGGGTGTCTCGCATGAGAAGTTAGTGCTCAAACCACCAGGCTAAGGGGCTGCTGCCTGTTGAAGGGGCTCAAGTACCAGAATTCCAGGAACCAGCTGCCTGTGAATCCCAGGCAGAGCTTGATGCCTCCTCAGGCCTGGCCATAGGCCCCATTCTCTTGCAGGAGGGGGACTGGGTCATACCTTGGCCTTTTCAATTGGCTAGTTTAGGTGGTGCCAGCTTCAGCGTGCTGCGAAGCCTTTCTTGCCGGCCGAACGCCTCCCCTGCCAGGCACCGAGAGCCTTCGCTTGGCTGTGGTCAGTTTGCAGGGAGAACGGCTGCAACAAGAGTGCAACTAGGGACTGTCTGGGCAGCTACTTTGACATGAGAAGCCCCAGGCCATATTCATGGTACCTGCTGTTATGGCAGCCAGGACAAAGGCGGCAGGACCCCTCAAGTCAGGCATTGAAACACTGAGGCTACTGCCTTCCCGTGTGTGGCTCTAGTCCTATGAGTGACACTAAATGAGAGTAACTGCTGCATGTTCTGCTTCTTTTCAGCTGGCTACTGTCTTGGGAGTGCACCACCTCAGACAGGGCGGGTGCTGCAGCAGCATGATGAGGAAACTATTTCTTTTGTTCATCTGCTTTACAGGTGGGGGCTATGCTGCTTTTCATGCTACTAGGGCCGGACGTGAACCAGCAGTAACGGTAGGAAACAAGAAAATTCTAGTGTGAACAAGCCTTTCATTTGGGGGTTTTTCACACCCATCTTCTGAGACCAGAATCTTTAGGGGGTAAGATTCTATTGCGCAGTAGCAATGCACCAGTATGGCAAAACCTGCCAGTGGCGCCTGAGTTCTAGGTACACTGCTCTAGCCAGATGGCCTCACCTCAATGCACTTCAGTAGCTATGGCGTTTGCTCGCTGGGCCAAGCAGCATCAAGATGGTTTATGGGACTGAGGCTTCAGGTAGAACAACATAAAGCAACTTGTATAATTAAATGAAGTGGAAATGTTATGATAAGCTCCAGCATTGACGTCAGCTAGTGCTGCAGGGCTCAGCCGTACAAATAATGATAAAACTTCAGTTCCTGCTGAGGGCGCTGTTGCGCTTCCCTGAGACCATCACAAACACCACTGGCAGCTCAGCTAATCTTCCTGAGCCATTACTGCACAGAGTATCGGTATTACAGCCCTGTTTCATGAAAGGGTTAACTTGAAAGTTTACTTACACACACTTGGTTTGTATTCTATGATAAATCAGGTAAAAGCTCCATCGTGGAGGGAGCAATTGGAAAAGCTAGGGCAGGAGTTAGCAGAACTTTTCCTCAACAGGAACATTGCTCCTCTGTCTCCTCCATGCCCTCCCCCAAAAAAGAAAATCCCCGTTTACCTGTGGCTGCAAGGGATGCTGTGGGAAGGTCTTTATTACCACTGAGGGCCTTTGGGTGGCATGGGCCTTAGAGGGGAGGGGACAGAGCAGTGGTGGGGGGAGGAGGTAGATGTGTGTCATTCTCCCCCAATACTCACCTGGACAGGTGAAACCTGGGCAGCTAGAGGGGAACCAGTGCCATGGAAACATCTGACCCAGTTCCCTTTGCAGGCAGAGCTGGTCTGTGTGTAGGTGCTGGCTACAATTGTCCCTAAAGTCCTTTCAAAAGCCAGTCAGGGCAACTTTCTAACCAGGGCAACTTCCAGGTAGCTGACCAGCTATTTTCACACTAGCACACATCCAGTGCTGTATGTCGGTGTGCGCCTGTGGAGTAGCAGCTACCTGCACTAGGGATGTCAAAGGTCACCAGGTAACCACTGAAACTCTTGTGGTTACCCGCCCGGTGGGGCTCTGCAGTATGAAGTGTAAATCTAGTGCAGAGCCAGCAGTGAAGCTCCTTGGGAGCGAGGAAGCCTTATCCTGCTGGAGCTACCAGCTCTGCTTTCAGGGAGGAGGCTTCACTGGTGCAGCGATGCCAGCCCCCAGGAGCAGGGCTGGCAGCCCCTCCCGGCGCAACTGCAGGGAGGTTTTAACGTGAGCTTTGCAGCCAGCACCCCAGGAGCAGGCCCCTGCTCCTGAGGCGCCAGTGTGGGACCTGGGGCTGGATGTGCCCCAAACGGGGTGGTCTGGTTGGCCAGAGCAGCCTCCTGTCAGGGTGGGCGGGGAGCTGCTCCAGCCCCCACAGTTAACCGGAGCTAGCAAAGCCTTGCCCGTTAACCTGTCACATCCCTAGTATGCAAACGTGTAATGGTGGATGAGCCCAGAATCCCTCCCCTTTGTATGCAAGGACTTGCCACTGGCTTACGCTCTAATTCATTTCCCACTTCTTTGGGGCCCTTTGGTCAATCAAGTTACCTTCTTCCTTCCGTGCACGCTTCTTCTGAGTCATTTTCAGGAGGCTGGACACTGCCTGCCTTAAAACTTAGCAACAAAAGTGCTGGACAACATTTCCTGAAAACCCAAACTCTCTGATAGTTTCCTAGCTCATCACTATGCCTCACGGAATCCCTACCCTTCAGGAGACCTTCCAGTAGTGCACAAAGTGATAGGCAATAGTCTCAGAATCATGATGGTTTATTGACTTGTAGACCTGCTGCACCAGCACCTCCTGCTGATTGTTTTTCACTGTATATTACACCGGCATCAGATCAAATGCAATTTGAGATTGAACCAAAAGATCTAAAAACAGGCCCTCACTGTACTCCCTTCACTAACGAATGGCAGTCTGGAGTAAGCCACGCTGCCCTGAGTACCACACCTTACAGGGAACAGGACCATACAAGATGGAAGCCCAAAGGGCAGAGACAGGACATGGAGAGCAGTTTGCAGAACAATGGAATAGACTGCACCATGTTCATTTCTGAAATGAAGGTACAGTCTGCAGCACCTGCAGGTCCTAGCACAGGCACTTGGCGACTAAGCCAAATCTCTTGGCTAGAACTGTGCCATGGGGCAGCTGCAAGGTGCATTGTGGAATTGAATGGGTCACACAATTGCACCAGCCCTGCATTACATGATCCTAGCATGGGCCAAGTTCAGACTAGGCTGGATGGCCTGAGCACAAACTTCCACTCCAGATGCTGTTTGGCTTTTGTATCTTTGGGATACTTTGATGCTGTCCGTTCCTTTCTTAAAGCTGAGCAGAGGAAAAAGTAACAGAAATTAGGGGAAAAAATAACTAACATAAAGATATGATTTTAAGCTCCTATGCTAACAATACTTGTTCAAAATATATGAGGGTTTGAGGAAGGGGATAGATGAGAGCACGGACAAGTCTCACTTGTTTTCAAAATGTAACAGAAATCATGCATTACGTGCCAACAATGAACCATTAAAGCCTTTATCCACCAAGGGGAGGACAACAGACTTTCCTACAAACCGAAAACTACTGAATGTTGGTAAGCACCAGAATCCCAGAAATCAGATATTGCCAGAGTAATTTAGAACACTGAACTGCTTATAAGGGGAAACTTGTGCTTAGCAGAGGGTAAATTCAATGCTGGAAGCTATAATGCTTCCCTGGATACATCACAGTATTTAGTACAGGGAGAATCTGTAGCCAAAAAGCTGTGTGTTAAGAACACTGGCACAATTCACAGCAGGATTCTTTTCAAACCATTTTGGCTGTGACAAGGCCTATTGCATCCTTCCTTCCCTGCAGAGACTGTACCAATACCAAATTGTTGGTAGGACGCCGTTCAATGAAAACCAGAAGAATTACATCAGTGGGACAAAAAAGGGAAAAACATGCAGCATCCCGAATATGTAACAGGACCAGCATTTTAGAAACACGTGTGTGCAGTCCAATCTGACTGCATTGTTAGAATCTCCTGTAGTACAGAATCCAGGGGCATGCTGAACTGTCTGCAAAGAGCCGATTTGCAAAAATAAAACAAAGGGGCTCCTCCTGGTTAGTGTTAATTTTAAAAAGGTTTTAGAAACTTTCAAAATGTGTCTTTGAAAGAATCGCACCCACTCCCCTGGAACTGAACAAGAGAATCCGCTCCAGCTCATCACTGCCACAAACACGTTTTATCTTCAAAGAGGCTTCATTTTTTCTTTCCTATTCCTCTTCCTCCTCCTCTTCCTCTTCATCATCATCCTCATCGTGGCAATGTGTGATTTCTTGAGGAGTCTGAGGGAAGAGATTAGGAGGTTTTATCTCACTGATGGACCGGGTCAGTTGATGCCGTTTGTAGTCGGAATCTTTGAAGTCCACTGAGGTGCGGTTGCGGGTGGCCAGAGGTGATTCCTTTTCATTGATGTCCACATGAATGTGCTCCACTGTGGATTCATGTGGCATCTACACAAAGACAAGAGAGAGAGGTGGCCTGTTTTGCTGTCCCAGGAGGAAAGCTGGGATCAGCCTGCAAATGCTTTAAAAACTTCTCCAATATATGCAGATACTAATGAAAAACAAGCATCTGAAGTTTGTTAAATATGCTGTACTGATACACAGCGTTGGGATTGTAACTAAACAGGCAGCCCCACCATGCTGTGTGCGCTTCTGCCATCACAGAACTAATAGCAGAAGGCATGGGGGCTTTGGGTTGGAAGTGAACCTAGTGCTGTAGTTTTCACTACTCTTTGAAGCACATAGCTTCTTACTGGTGAAGACTAGGGATGTTAAGAGGTGGGTATTTAATCGAGTAATCAATAGAATTTTTATTGACTACTTGATTAGACGATAGGCAGCCCGACTCAGTCCTGGCTCACGCTGGGTGCAGGTCCAAACCCCGCTGTGGCTCTGCAATTAAAAACAGCAGGAGCCAGGGAAGCAGGCTGCTTGGCTCCTACTACATTTTAAATTGCAGAGACGCAGCAGGGTTTGGTCCTGGACCAGCACGAGCTGGACTGAGCCAGGCTGCCTATCCAGCCAGCAGCAGCTCCTGCCTCACCGCTTTTGATAAGACACAGCAGTGCAGGCGGGCTGGGACGGGCTGCACCTCTGAGATGGTGCTGGAGGGAATCGACTGTTAAGCTGGCTCCCTTCAGCACTGACTCCTGCTTCCCCCCTCCAGGCAGCAATGGGAGGGAATTTATTGGGTAGTCAACTAGCAGACTACTCCTTTACATCCCTAGTGAAGACTAGTGACTTAACATCAATCCTGAGTGCCAGTAATTAGCCTCATTACAGCTTATGAGACTCTTCAATTGGAAATCCAGAATGGAGAATAACAAAATTGGTGACTAGATCCAGTGCTCCCCACCTGTCAATCTTCCTGCATCCCCAACTCTATGCTATTCTAGATGTGATACCATGCCCTTCATTCTAGGAACCTTTATAATTTCTCCTATCCTCTCTGAGCAGCCCTCATGATGGTCTCTGGCTGGTATAGTAGACAGCTTCTTGGGTGGCCAAAGTCACCCTAACAAGCAGGTGTCTGTCATCCTGCCCTAGAGCTCAGACACCTCCAGAAGAAGCTTACGCACCTCCTTCCTGTAATATGAGAACGCAGGTTTCCTATCTCTTCTGCACTACAGTGGTGATGCCCCAAGTCCTTAATACTGTTTATTTGGTTCTGCCAACAGCTCTCACTAACCATGGCATTTGCCTGTCGGGACTGCTGCTAGTTTCTCAATGGGTTACCACTCACCAGTACGTGGGCAGCTCTGAAGAGGTAGCTGAACGGATAGTACAGGAGGTTGATGAAAGATGCTGCATAGAGATCTGCATAACGCATCACCTGGCTGGCAAAGAGGGTCTGTCTTGAGCCACTACGGAACAGGCTTCCCATCATCCCATAGCACATGTCCATGTCGTGAGTCACTTTCTACAAGTAAAAGACAGATCAAACACTCTGGCCAGACAGCAAGACAAACTAAGAAACGGGGTATGTCTACACTACCACCCTAGTTCGCACTAGGGTGGTTAATGTAGGCAACCGGAGTTGCAAATGAAGCCCTGGATTTGAAGTTCCATGAGGAGTAATGGTAGTTCGGAATAGGAAGCCTAATCCGAACTACCTAGTTCGTGCCGCGTGTCGCCGCAGGCACGGAGTCCGAACTAGCGGACATTTAAAAATGGCGGCGCCCAGCAATATGCAAATGAAATTCAAATCCCGGGCTTCATTTGCAACTCCGGTTGCCTACATTAACCAACTAGGGTGGTAGGGTAAACATACCCAGGGAGACTGGAAAAAGACTGTCACATAACTGGGACATTCTGAGCTCCTAGACAGCTCAGATTCTGCAGGGGTCTCAGAATAAAGGGGCCCTTGTGTTTGTGTTCTAATAGTGAGAGACACCCCCCCCCCCCACCCACACACACACAATATCCCTATTCAGATCTAACAGAGGGGAAAGCTGTTCTGGAGCCAATGACATTTCATCATAGCTGCCGCCATATCACCAGGCTGTGATGTCATCAGGCAAACCCTGTTTAGATCAGTAGATGGGGAATTTCCAGGAAACACCAAGAATGCTGCAGGAGGTAGTGACAGAAAACCAGTAGGTGGCCCTTGAATCAGTACAGGATCAATGCCCCAGAATGGTAGCCAAGGGCACTGTGCTTCTGCACCTTTAAATCAGGTATAAAACCAGGTTCTTGACCAAGGGATTCTTCCTAACAGTGCAAGTGCTATCCCCAGCGTTCTGGCCAAATTCCAGCTGGAGTAATAACCTGCTGCTGCTTTTTAATTTCAGTTGAATGTGATGCACTTTACTTCCCTGCCTAAGTGATTGTGTGATGCTGCGGTATTGTATTGTGCTGCATTCCACCCCAAAGGTGGGTGCATTTTAGTGCTAAGGGAATTGGTCCCAGTACACAGTTATGTATTAGACTAGAGCACTTTGGGATCCTTCAGGACGAAAAGGTGTTTTTATAATCAATACCTTAATACGTCTCTGGATGGAACTGATGTCAGGGCGTTCATTGCTGCTACTGTCCAAATGCCTGGGTACAGAAAAAAATAACAAAATTGTTTGAAAACATTCAGGAAACGAGGGAGTTTAGAGGCTGGGTATTTTTTAGTCAGGAAGAATGGTCTGTAGAGGAAGATACGTTGGCTTTGTGGGTAGAATGCAGGATTATTAGGAGTCAAGGTCCCAGAGATCAACTCCTGGCTGCGCAAGACTCATTATGTGACTTGGAGAAAGTCACAATTATGCCGTGCCTCAATTTCCCTATGTGTTAAAAAAGAATATCACTTAATTTACATGGGACTTGTGAGCTGCTATGTGGCAGAGGAGAATTATTATAATACGAATGTTGGAATACTCACTTGTACAGCTCTGCCAAGAAAATGTCCAGACTCTGCAGCTCTTCAAAAAGGGCTGAATAATTCCAGAAAAGAGAAGAGGGTTAGACTGCTACAACTGAAAACCTGCCAGACGCTTGTCATAAGAGGCCGCGTGGCCAGAAATGGAAAATAAAGCAGAGTGTGTAGCTGCTAGGGTTGACGTGCTGAAAAACAGGTGTCTAATCGAGATGGTTCAGATAAAGAGGTGAATGCACACTGGGCAGGCCTGGCAAGGCTCAGGACTTGTTTTCTGGGACTGATCCCTGGTGCTTTAGGGCCCACATCTGCAGGTTTTATATAACTAATCCCTTTGTCATCAATGGGGCAATTTGTATGAGTAGAGCCACTTTCTAACAGGGCTTTTGAGAAGTGGCTTTTGATGGAGGGTCATACTGATCCAGTCAATAAAAAAGGGGTGGCTTATTTGGAAATAATTACATGGCTTGGAACACTTAAGGCCATCAGATCACAGCTTCTGTCCAGGCTCAGTTTAATAAACATCATGGGAAGAATTCAGTCGGAAATTTCATCCCCTTCACTGCACCCGAATGCAAAAGGCCCCTAGATGCGTCCTCGCTAAGAAGTGCCGTTGTTAGCAACAGCTGGGTCTGTGGTCTGAAAGGCTGAGCAAGTATTCCCTGTCCTTTTCCTCTTAGGTAATTGGGCTGCATCAACCCGTAACACACGGGGAAGATCTTAGCAAAAAAAAGAAACAAGCAGATGCATAGTCTCAGAGAGCTCTCCTAGACAACATATGACAAATACGGTTCCTAATTAAGTCTTGAAAAATATTGCTGAAATCTCCCATCGTTTACACTAGAGAAGCTGCAGTGAGGCCGATGGCGTTGCACCGGTGAGGAGACAGCAAAACCTGGTGTCTGTCTAGTTTCTTACAGCTTTTGTCAGTCCACACATGCAGCTCCTGGGCTAGTTCAGGAATCACTAGGAAGGTCCTCCAGCCCTGACGTTTCTTGGACTTTAGGATGTCTCCAAAGATGTGGTCTCCAATGTACAAAATGTCTTTGCCCTTGGCCCCCAGCAGGTCACAAATTGTATCTGAGGAACCTGAGAGGGAATGAAAACAGGACAGGCTCACAACTGTAAACTGAAGGGAAAGATTTCTCACATTTCAGATGCTACAACTCAGGTGCATACCTGTCACACAGTGCAAAAACAAGTGTCCAGCAATTGCAGCTACACACAGAAAAAACATACACTGACAGCCAAGACACAGGGGGTGGTGGGATACAGACAGCAAGTTGGTCGTCCTCTTCCCAGAAACCACCTTTGCCAAATGTATTATCCCTACTGGGCCAGAAAGCAATCTCCTCAGGGGTGTCCCCAAAGAGCCTGTCTGCTCCATACTGGCACATTACAACAGTGGCCAAGCACTTGCAGCTGTTTGCCCTGCAGGAATGTCTGCACAGGTACTTGGTGCTGTGGTTTCCAGCCTGTGGGCAGTATCGGGTTTTCTGTGCCGGCTCTCACCTTCTCCCCAAGTGAATGATCCAAACCATTTTCACGTGTCAGAAGAGCTGTGTAAGCCATCGCGCTCATTCCCATTGCCCTTCCTTGGAAGCAACATGTGAACTGGGCCAGAGGATTCTGGGTGCACAAACACCTGAACATGGCACTGAAGTATAAAAACAGCTGAGAGCTCCTGGCCAAGTCCCAAGCAGCCACAGCCCTCTCATGCCCTTTAAAATCCTTGCACAATGCCGAATGAGCAGCAGGCCCGCCAGGTTGCACTAACGGGCTTGCCTAGCAGAAATACCACCAGAGACTAACCTAACAACCCCAGATTATGCCAGTAGGCTGAGAAGCTAAAACTGTTTATGTTCATTCTACAATACACATGGAATTGTTCTCGCTTTTACCGCCCGAATAGACAATGCCATGCTGCAGGGGCCCTGTGTAGGTACCAATCTTCAACTTGCCAGTAGCCTGTAGAGAAGGGGAAAGAAATCGCTTTAGTGATGGGCAGTTGGTGTGGGGCATCTTTTCTGTCTGGTTTTTCTTTCTTCTCTTGAACCCATCTCTACCTGGGAGACTGGCGGCAACATTCACTCACATGAATGGGTTTTGTGTTTCACTCTTCCTAATGCAGCTTGCTGTATTATAATTTAGCTCATAAGGAGTCAGTTCTGCCCATGAGAGACACACACCTCTGACAGCAATGGGATTGACTGGGTGTAACTAAAAGCAAACTCCAGTCCAATATCTCCTATGAATTTCAATGCAGAGTCCATTACAGAAAAGTACATTTCCTTTTCCAAGGTGCCTAAAGAAACCATGTGGGATGTTCTCCTCATGCCATACAAGTCTTAGCACATAGAAGTGTGCTCTGCATGCTGTACTTACAGTGTCCACTTGGCGCAATACTGTGCCTTCTCCAAAAAAGATGGGTTTTCGTGCATCCACTAAAATTAGGTCAAAGTAGCACTGCCAGGGCTGATGAGAGCTTCCAGGCTAGGAAAGGAAGAAACAAGAACCATAAAAAGTGTCAGTTGCCTTCAGCCTCTTCTTCTCTAATCACTTATACATTTGATGATACGAGCTGTTGTATTTATTTCACCTTTCATCCTGAAGGATCCCAGAACACTTTCATAAACTAGAGAGAGAGGAATCGCTTCACACACTGCAGAAATGCAGCCACCTCTGAGTCCCAACATGATTGCTATTTAACATCACCAAGAAACACTAGTTTTAGAGGAAGCGAAACACACTGAATCCAAAAGAAATTCCATTGCAGGGAAATGTAGGAAACCAGAATGTAATAAGTCACAGTGGACTCTGGCTAGGGCTGTTACTGATAATCCTGTACATGCAATGGACTGGTTCCTTAAAAGTAAACAGAGTTTTGTTTGTTTGTTTTTGTCAGATGGGTCCCAACAGGATAATGTTCTTAGCACTATTCTATGGTAATGGCTAAGAAGGGAGAGTTCTGAAATATCAGCACCACTTCCTAAAGCATTTTGTTTTCCTTGGAGGTTTCCAGCCAGTATGGGCTAATTCAAGCCTGGCTTGGGAGGCTGACATCATAGACTGAGATGGAGCGACTGCACTGCACATGTAAGATAATCGCTCAGCTGTTGCAGTAAAAGATACTGTAAATAACAGCTGTCAGTTTGTGTGTAAAGGTGACATCCTGCAAAGATCCATGCTCATAGGTTATTCTGAGAGAGATCTCTGTAAAGCTTGAAAGCTTGTCTCTTCCACCAACCAAAGGTGGTCCAATTAAAGACATTACCTCACCTACTTTGAGTCTCATATCTTGGGACCAACACAACTGCAACTATCCTGCAAACAACACTGGATCCTTGTGAAGTCAGCACATGGCTTTGTGAACATTCTCAAAATGGTAGGAAACAGCCTGGACTCCTATCCTCATGGAAGCACTCTGTACCAAACCATGCGTCAGAGATACAAGCACCAATCAGCATTCAGCTATTCAGCATTACTTTCTCAGAAGGTGCTGAAATCAGCTGAGAGAGTGAGATGTAGGCCAGGGTTACTGACCATCCCTAACTGGTATTCTCAAGGATGCGAGGTATTTTCAGTGAGTGAAGAATACCAGAAATGGAAATAACCCCAGCTTGAGGTCATCGACCATCAGGGCATGGTACAAAGGCACATATTTTTGGATCAAAAGATTTTTCTGACTATAATCATCACTGAGGAGGTAGCAGCAGTTCAGAGATGGAGCTGTCTGTTTCCTTTACCATTTAATTTAACAAATGTTTAAAATCCTCTTGTTTTCATTTGTGACGCGTGCTGGTGCAATATTGACAGGCACATGTAAATAACGAAATAACTCAATGGAACAGGAGCTGAGTGAGCTATGCATTGTGTGACCGGTGAAGTAATCAATTAAGTTGACTGTACTAAGCAGACAAATGTTTGTCGAACAAATATATTTAAACATTTCCATGCCTACCTCTGCCCTCATTTAGACCAGCATAAATCAGGACTAACATGTCCGGAGGTGAGTTGAGATCAGTATTAGGTCCTAGATTCTCCTTTCCATTTACAAAGCCCTTTTCCTTGCCAATAAGATTTCTTACTGACATCTAAACTTTGTCAGTTTCATACTGCTCTTGAATACAATGTGCAACATTATTAGATTATGCTACTATTAAAGATTCTTGTTTTTAAACAATTGATAATCTCTCTCTAAAGGTTCTAGTTATCGTTTGTACATAAGGAAACTAAACAGCCAGTGTGTTTTAACTATACTTGCTAATTCCCATACTTGCTAATTACAATCCTGTTATGGTACTCAGAGATAATTATGTACTTTAATTGCTAGTAAAAGAGCAGTCCTAAAATCACATACCTTTGGTCCATGAGGAAAATCAAACAAATAAGTCATAATTTTCTGAAAGAAAAAATTAGAAATATTTATAGGACTTTACAATACTTACTCGTTTACTTTATAACAGTCTGCTTCTCAGTTTCTACCTTTTCAGGCAAGACAATTTTTTTTTTTAATTTACTGTCAGTTTTGACATTAGACTTATTACATTTTGGAAACAAAATTAATAAAAAAATCAGTTGAAGTTAAAACTGTAATTTTTACAATAAAAGAATGGATTTGCCTTCAAAATCTGCATTCTACTTCAAACAATTTCTAAGCTTTCTATGCATAATAATGCACATAATTAATTATTTCTATGCATAATAATGCACATAATTAATTAGTATCAGAGTCTGGAATAGAACCCAAGAGTTTTTAGATCCAGATTCTGCTTTAATCACTAGATTACACTACCTCCCACCAGGAAGTATACAGAACACACTCAGTGTCATAATATTGAAACCAGAAAATGTAAGAAAATGAATAGCCAGTTTTTCTTTGTTATGTTCTATGCAAATCCAAGTATTTCAGGCGTACTTACATCTGTGTATTTATAGTCACTGTTTGTGGCAAGAAACACCTTTCCAACCTCATTCATGCGGTTCAGCAGTAATGGCATTTTCCCCTAAAATGACACGCAAGGATTACAGTCACTTTGCCACTGGAAAAAACAGGCTCATAAGAACAGCCATAATGGGTCCAAAGGACCATCTAGCCCAGTATCCTGTCTGCTGACAGAAGCCAATGCCAGATGCCCCAGAGGGAGGAATCACAACAGGTAATCCTCACGTGATCCCTTCCCTGTCACCCACTTCCAGAGAAACAGAGGCTAGGGACACCATTCCTACCCATTCTGGCTAATAGCCATTGATGGGCCTAACCTCCATGAATCTATCCAGCTCTTTTTTTGAACCCTGTTAAAGTTCTAGCCTTCACCACATCCTCTGGCAAGGAGTTCCACAGGCTCAAATACAATCATGCTTACAAGATAACAAATTTTAAACTGGCAACAGCATCAGGAAAACTTCCTTGCATATAGAAATGAAAAGAGTGGAAGAGATGTAAATGGGAATTGTTAACTGTGTTCGCAGATGCTAGCAGACCCTGATCTCCCCATGAAGACTTTTACTAATAGGTTAGTGGCACTTCACATACTGTAGCATACTCATCCACTTCACACAAACTGGATCTGGCCTAGGGACTGCCGGTAAATTACCAAAATGACCCCTTAGAGAGAAATTTTGAACACTCAAGTCTATAGGGAGGGACGTGTCATAATTCAAACATCAAAGCTAGAGTGAGTTTGAGGCTGGAGCTCTTTTTATACTAACAAGCTATAAATCCTAATTCAGCAATATGTAAATTAAAAGGATGGCCGACTACCCCAAAGGAGAAGTTTCCAAAGCAGTTTGCAGACAGGTAACTAGACTGGTTAATTACTTTGAACAAAATTACATTCAGACAAGTTTTTACTACATATGGGGCCTACTCCTGGAGACTGTCTGCAGAATACTTACTTGCCGCTCATGCACGTCCCTCAAAGACAATCCAAAAGCAGGGAGGAGGGCAGTTTCAGCTCTCCTAGGTCAGACATTGCACTCACTTTGGAAGGAAGTTTGAGAGACTGAGCCTTGGATGGTTTCTTGGAATTTCTCATCCCCCCCTCATGCCTCTTTAACTGTCTGGTTAAATTAATACTTCTGTCTGGGAAAATATGTCAGCCTCTTCTGAAGCTGAGGTCATCAGAGACGCATCACTGAGTGATTTATGGTGCTAACAGAACAGGCAGTAAAAGAAACTGTCCCCTTCCCCACCAATAGAGCCTTCATGAGCCTAACCAACTCATCACCTCCACTGGGTGTTAAGTTCTCCTTTACTGTAATCCGTTTAACAGATGTGCGGATGAAAACCAGGCTACGTGGATTATTTGTGTGGGATACAGGAAGGGTCTGAACTTTCCACTTTAAATTCAGTAAAACAAATCAAGTTTACTCCTTTCTACACATTTCCTGCCTGTGTTCCTCGTACAATACGTTACACAGCTCAGCAAAATAACCCCATACTTACGTCTTTCACAACGTACTTCTCCAGATTCTCAAGTGTCTTTTCCTTGAGAGTTCCCTGAAATAGAAATAAGAGAACTCCATGAGATGCTGGGCATAATGATCTAACTTACATCAGATTATCTACAACTTCCACGCTGTCAAAGCCGTGTAAAAATACAAACCAGGAATGAATCTGAACAGGTGACTCTAGACTAGAGAGAGAGCATGAGCTATCACAAATCCTATGAGCCATTTAGTCCCTGACTCCAGTGCTAATTTTAGAAGTGAATATCCACATTAACACTATTTCAACCCTTTCAAGAAGGATTGTGATAGAAACAGACACTGATATAAATCACCATATCAGATCAGACCATTGATCTCCTGTCTCCAGAAATGACCATAGTGCTTCAGTAAAAAACAAAGTGCACCACACAGCACCTGGTCAATTGTGCAAAATTCTGTATGGGAAGAAAAATTCCCTTCTGAATTTTTAGAAATCAGAGGATAACCTGAAGCATAAAATGTGATCCAATGATATAAAAGTGCTCCATCCTACTCAATATGGGACTCTTCATATAAATAAGGGGATCAGAATCAGGCCTTCAGCTGGCTATTTACAAACACTGATTAGGAAATCCAATTAGCATAGGTAAATATGTGTGCGTATATAAAATCAGGTCGACCCCTGCACGAAGCAGAGGATAAAAACTTAAGAAATTCTCCATCCATCACAAACACAGCTTGCTAACAGTATAAAGCAATTAATACTCTAGAGTAGATGTACAATACAATCAGCATTGCAAAATTGTTATAAAATGCAAATATGGTTCATCTTTAAATTGCTTGTTAATTACAGATAAGGAAAATTAGGCATGGCTGAGAGAAAAGAATGGAGGGATCCTCCCGTGTAAGGACAGAAGTAAGCACTGTCCCCAAGGGGGTAGTCCTGCACCATGGTTACTAAATTGCAAAACAAGTTTATTTTACAGGGATACAGTCACATGCTAACTGATTCCATTCTGAGAGCCGAAGACAGATGTAGTTCAATTAATGCCTAACAAAAAAATGCCAAGGAGTTCCAATCACCTGGTAATGAACCCAGTCAACAGCATCTCTGACATCCTGGAACATACTTCTGAAGGACATAAAGAGGTCTCCATCTTTAAATCCTGTTTCACAGCTATGAGGAACAAAAAGAAAGATCATATATGTCAGATAAAGAACAGCAGCCAGTAAGAAGTATACAAGCGACACAGGAACTCTGTGACTAATGAGCAACCCAGGGAGACAGCATAGTTCAATATATCTGACAAAGCTTGTAGTCCCGATTTGTACTCATTATTTCCTTTTTTATTACTTCATGGGTGATGGAACTGAGAGAATGCTCCTGTAAATAGCTCCCAATTAATGGAGCCTCTCTGAACAGACATCATGTATACAGCAGCATGAGAGGTGTTTGTTACCCAAACGTGCTATTCATTCAGAGCTTCAGGAAGCGGATTCCTGTCTCTGGTCCATGTTCCAGTAGTGTGGTGTTTCATGCTCTTGTGACTGTGATTCTAGTCTCCCTCCTAACACTAATGGAATGGTAGGTAGATAATGGTAAAGGACATTCAAAGATTTCCATTTTAGGGGTGACTGATAGACTGGGACTGTAGTTTAAACAGATGATGAATAACACAGGACATAACAGAGATATACAAAAAGACGAACATAATAAAGTATTTCAGAAAGTAGAACTACACAAAAATGAAGCAGTTAATTAAGCAGAAATTTAAAGGTATAGTGCCAAAAGTGAAATCCCTTCAAGATGATTGGAAACTTTTCAAAGACACCATACGAGAGGTTCAACCTAAATGTGTACCCCAAATTAAAAACATAGTAAGAGAACCAAAAAACTGCCACTGTGGCTTAACAACCAAATAAAATAAGCAGTGAGAAATAAAAAGCCATTGTTTAAAAGATGTTAAGTCCTAGTGAGGAAAGAGAAAGAAGCATAAACTCTAGCAAATGAAGTGTAAAAAGATAATTAGAAAGAACAAAAAAGAATTTGAAGACCAGCTAGCCAAAAACTCAAAAAATAATAGCAATTTTTAAGTACATCAGAAGCAGGAAGCCTGCTAAACAACCAGTGGAGCAGCCATTGGACAACTGAGAGGTTAAAGGAGCACTCAAAGACAATAAGGTCATTTCGGAGAAACTAAATTAATACTTTGCATTGGTCTTCACAGCTGAGGATGTGAGGGAGATACCCAAACCTAAGCCATTCTTTTTAGGTGACAAATCTGAGGAACTGTCCCAAACTGAGGTGTCATTAGGGGAGGTTTTAGAACCACTGATCTGATCCAGAATGGCAATTCCTGTGTCCCTGAGCAAAACTGCATATGCATTTAATCTTTACTTCCCAAACAACTGCATCCTACCATTTTTAACATACATCTCTTGGTAGGCCCATGTAAACATTGATGTGTTTTATCCCTCCAAAATCCCACGTGTCTCAATATTCCTTTTCTAAACCAGTAAGTGCTGGAAGCATAGTGCTTATGAGCAATCCTGCAATAACAGATGCTGAAGCACATACATGATGGAGGAAAAAGAAAATATGCATTTCCTGCTTCAAAAAGTTTGCTATGCATAGTAATTAAAAATACGATAAAGATTTGCAAAATGTGTCCTTTAAAGTTATTAAAACCAAACTTAACATTTTAAACAACTTTCTCATTAAGTGAACCTGGTCTTTTAAACAAACCCATGTCATTAGCATATTTCACGGTGAGTGGACAAGGTTCTAAACCATGAAAATGTTAAAACTACTATATGAGAATCTAAGTGGCTCTTAATTGAGCCGGGGAATTTTACTTCCAGGTTACTGGTTCAAATAGAGTTCTAACTGTTAGGCACTGAAAACAGACATCTCTGAGCTGTTTGGTGGCCACTGTGTTTGCAGTGAGTTTGGGGTATCAGATCATAAACTTTAAGACCATGAAACCTCCAACTCACTTGGCATTATTTGTTGGAGTCTTAGCTGAGGGGCCAAGAAAAGAGTAGAAATGGAAACCAACTGTTCATTCAGTTCATATCTAGAGGTTGTCTCTCTACAGTAAAGTTGTGGCAACCAGTGCTTTGAGAAAGGTACACAGTATGAGGGCCAAACTGCATTGCCAGGGTCTTTACTGCGTCCATTTGCTCTAGGCCTTCAGACTCCAACAATGTTAACAGAGGCACCTCATCAACTTGGAATTCACCTTTATATTAAAAAGTTAAAGAGGACTGACCTTATTCCCAGAGATGTCAATGGAAAGGCTTGCACTGACCTTACTGGGAGGTGGGATCTCAGTAGAGCAGCTCAGTGCTATATTGTGCACCCATTATTTAAAACATATATTCAAGACTACATTGTATCCGTAAGATTTATAAAATCAGGTAATATACATACTTAGAATATCTGTCACAGTTCGTAAAGAAATCTATTAGGCATGCCAGCAGGTAGGTCTCTGCAAAGAAACAAAACAGAATATTAAGACAAGAGCTACATCATAAATCAAAATAACTTTAGAGGAGGAGTCTGGAGGAAGAGAGGTATACCTGTAACTCAACACACACCAGTATTTTAGGGCCCAATCTGCTGTCAGGAAATTAATGACAAAACTCCCATTAATTTCAGTGAAAAGATCAAGCCCTACAGCATCCAACTAGGGACTTACCTGGTAGATTGAACAGCGTGTTCAGAATGTAAAACCTTTCTGTGTCATCTCTCTGAATAAATTTATTTGGGTACTGCTCCCGAGTTTCTGGCCTGAAAGGAAATAAGATGGTAAAGGGAAAAATTAAAAACAATAACACACTCAGTAGTTCTTTGAATATTATCATAAAAGGATCAATTAATTCAAGATTCCCTCAAGCTTTAATCAACACCTCATTTTACCATGATGAGCGGGGAATTAACAGTGTGTTGGTGATGCAAAAGAACAGAATGCACTTCACACTCCATGGTTGTGTTGGCTCGAGCAGAGCAAAAACATCCCTGGTTGGTCAGTAAAGTCAATAAATCTGAGACAGGGAAGCAGATTGGCTAAGTGACCACAGCCTTACCTTAATAGTCAGGGGTATATTTAAATCCTTTGCATTTTCGTTGTTTGATTAAAATTAACTGATTAAACTTTCCCCTAGTTTCCATGTGTTTTTTTAAACACCCACATGCAGCTTTCATCAGCAATGTGCCAGGTTGTTTTGCTGAAGGCTATAATGAGGCTCTTTGCAATTAAACAGCAGGGGGGCAGTGTTAAAAAAGTAATTATTCTTGTTCTCCTAAAAGGTCATTTAAAATGATCACTGACAGAATTATGCACTTTGCTTTCAAAGCTTACCATTATATACACAGCAGGGCCAAATGCAGGGCACATTTACACTTCTCCTACCCAACTGGAGTTGATCAAGCCAAATGGCTACATCCGGAGTAGCAGAATTTATTGCAGTAATGCCTCTTTCATATTTATAATTTGGGCATTATACTTGATGGTCTGTTATGGGGAAACACATATGCACACTGGGAAATCTTTGATTTTCCATTTGTGCATGTCTGATTCAAATTTGGGACAGAGTTGACCAAAATGCACATGGAAGATCAAACCCAGGTACCTTCTGGGTGGGATCTGATGCAAGGTACTTATTTTTTAAGTCTTGTTTAGGCCAATCTGCTTTCCAACCTTCCTTCTGATCAGAGCCTGATTACATGAGGCTAAATGAATATTCCCAGAAAGGTTTGCAGGACATAAGATGTTGCGGGGAGGGGAGAGTGCATTGTCAAGGCCTTGGTAAATAGGAAGACATGTTTTCCTGGATTTGCTCAGCTTCATGGAATGTTGCAGCAATTTGATGTATCGGCAGGGGAGCAATATTAGACATGAGAAGTAGCCATGGTGTTGGAGTCGACTTATGGGTTCCTGCGATGCACCACATCACTGTATTCAGCTGAGTATCCACAAGTTTTGTGTAGCTGCATCTGCTCCATAGCAATGCACAATATTCAGCTACTGAGTACACAAGTGCTGTTTCAGATGTTCTCAGCACTTATGCTGATGAAACCCAGGTTGTACCTGCTAGTTTCTGGATTATGTTGCCCCTCAGTTTTATCTTTGAAGCTACTGTTTCAAAATGTTCCTGGAAGGAGATGGTACGGTCAAGTTTCAATCTGAGACACGTTGTAGTGTAATTGTTTGCACACATTTAGCACAGAAAGCTACGTTCTGTGTGTTTTTGGCACTCTTCGTATCAAGATTAAATGTGCTTACTGTTTTCCAGGACTTGGTTTGAGCCTCCATTTTGGAAATATTGTTCCATATTTTGGAGGTCTTAGTTAATGCTCTCTCAATGACATGGAGGTCTGATGTTTGGATTGTCATGGCAAGGTCATCTGCATAGCCAAATATTTGTGATTTAGTTGGCATCATGTCACTTCTGTAACTATTAAAAAAGGTTGGTGCAAGTACAGTGCCTTGTGGTAACCTGATGTTTATGATACGGAGTGTGGTGATCTTGTTACCCAAGTTTTTCCACAGGCGTCTTATTACTCAGCATGGTGAACAGCAGGTGAAGTGTTTGGGAGCAAGGTATGATTTTAGCAAGTTTCAGCATCAAGCCTTCAATTCATACAGTACCACATGCAGATGACAGGTCACCCAGTACTACAACAGTCTTTAGGAGTTTTTTTTGATAGCCAGCCTCAGTGTGAGTGCCGAACTTGGTCACAGCAATTATGTTCTGGCAGGAAGCCCATGTGTTTGACAGGGATAACTGGCTCAGTAAAAGGAAATATTTTTTTGAGGATAGAAGTTTATAGGTTCTGTGTAGTAGAGACACTGGTCTATAGCTTCCTGCTTCACCATGGGGCTTACCAGACTTTGGAATGTCAATAATTACCATTGCCTCCTGCCATATTTCAGGGATCCGTACTGTCCTTAAGGTAGTAGAGTACAACACTGCTAGCCACTGGAGTGTTTTGGGACCAAGATGGTGGAGGAATACTAATGGACTACCATTATGGCCTGCAGCCTTCCCTTTTTGCATCATGGGAAGTCCTTCTTTAACTTCCTCGATGCTAACAGTGGAATGTTTTTCTCAGGGTGATAGATGCAAAGAGTTGCTGATACACTTCTCTTCTTTCTGCTCAGAGAGGTAAAAGGAATGCTAACAGCCAATGGGGACTGCAGGACATCACACACAAACCTTCATACTGCTTTACCACTGGCTTAAACCATAAGCTACAAGAAGAGGTGAAGAGTTAATTCAGCTCAGAAGTTAGTTCAATCCTTCACCTCTTTCAAGCACAGACTGATGAGCTGAATCATATACAGCTGTTCATATGATAAAGACATCTGTCTGTTCCAGAGAGGGTTGACACAACTGAACTATTTTACTTGATGACAGGATGCTGAAATTGAATTATGCCAGCACAGGTTAAAAGCCCCATACACTGTCCTATAAACTTTTATAATATAATATATTATGGAGATATACCTATCTCATAGAACTGGAAGGGATCTTGAGAGGTCATTGAGTCCAGTCCCCTGCCATCATGGTAGGACCAAGTACCATCCCTAACAGATTTGCCCCAGCTCCCTAAATGGCCCCCTCAAAAGCTGAATTCACAAGCCTGGATTTAGTAGGCCAATGCTCAAACCACTGAGCTATCCCTCTCCCCTTACTTTTTTTCCCTTACTACGTCCTATTCTATTTCCAGGACTATAGAAAAATATAGGCCTCTTTGTACTGTACTGACTTTTTTTTTTCTAGAGTTGAAATATCATTAACTTCAGAACACTCAAAAATAATTAAATATAATTCAAAACGGTAAAAATAAAAAGCATTTCTTATCAACCAATGGACTGCAATTCTTTATGGTTTATTAAGCCATTTATTAAGTCAGAACCAATGACCCATGAATGTCCAAGTTGTCATTACTCACCCTTTGATGAAGTTAAAACCATGTGCACAAACTAGGAGGTTCCCATAAGCATCAACTTTCAACAGGTTTCCATAAAGCGTATCAAACACCAGGCCTCTGTCAAGGAAGGAATTTAATATGTGAAATGAGAAACACACTGAGTAGTGACCAAATACACTATAATAAGAGCAGGACTCAGAATCAGCTCTGCGTGGGCCTATTTGAAGTATGACATTTGAGCTTATTCTTGGATGTCCCATCCAAAACAGAATCGAACACTGAGGGAGAATCTACAAAAGGTCAAGAAGTTGGATCTCACACCTGTCTTAGTGATTCCCTGATAGATTCAATGGAGAACTGATGGTGGGGAGGAACCTTTCCAGTCTTGTGCATCTCTCTTGAATTTAGAAGAGCTACATACAGTATGTCACAGCTGCAAAAATTGTCGTGTCATTCCTACCACCAATTTGAGGGCTACATCTTTTCTGGCAAAACCACATAACCTATAGTCACAAGCTTTTGGGAAAAAGAGATGCCATGCCTGCTGAAAACAATGAGCTTCTTCAAGAGTGATTGGCAGAAAGGTTGCTGCCAGCTGTCCTTATCTTGTCAACCTTTCCTTCTCCGCCCCATGATGAAGGCATTGAATTCAGTGCACATGCTCATTGGAATCTTCCTGACAGCTTCATTATGGACCACCTTCCTACTATGGAAATGGCAATGTGTGGCAGTAGTGCAACTCAAGGAGGGAGGAATGGAAGGGAGGAGGCTACCAGACTGAAAACCAGAGCTCAGCAGCTATACAGTCCATAGAAGTCTAAACAGTCCATAGAAGGTTCTACAGAAACCAGTAAGATTAAGTCCAGCAAAGGCATATTTGGAAACAACTTTAAAAGTTTTAAGGACACATAGATTAAAAAGCCATCAGTCAAACCCCAAACTTCCTTATCTCTGCTCCTAAGAGTCTCTCAAATGTGTCAGAGTTCTAACAATTAAATTTACTTTCCACCAATATCTGCAGGCACGCTTGCTGCATTTCATTCCATTTTCACAATTAAACTTAACTAGTCCAGTTTTATTTTTCTTCACAGTCTGTTTCACTTTCAGGATCATTCTTGTGCACTAGGACATTGCTGCAAAGTTTGGGTTCCCAATACCGTGCAGGAATTCTTTATTTCAAAACAAAATAAAATAATGTATGAAACATTCTAGCAGTCTCATATTCTGTAAAAGTTCAGTCTCTCAGCCCCAGATTTTGAGAAAAAATTAATGTTCTTGTGCAAAATTTCTGCACAAGTGATGTCAGTCACTGCAAGTCAATTAGGTACGTTTATCCAAGTTCTGTGGACAACTGCAGGCTTACAAGAGGCCCTCTGAAAATTTGAAATGTCACATCTATCAACTTCACAGAATAAACATTGAAAGCCACACGTAGACTGAATCAGTATCTCTTAGTCATTTACCTGGTAGGGAATGCAGGATCATAGACAAAACTGAGCAGCTCATGAGGGTATCCAATGGAAACTAATCTTTCTACGGTCAGGTCAAATCCAAGAGATTCATATTCAGGGGATTTATACACTGTACCAAGATGAGATTGCAGTTAGAAAATACAAAAATAGCTCAGGGTTAAACAAAAAGGCAGTTAAAATAATTGTTCCATTCTCTTTCCTCCCTCTTCCACACTACCATACTCAGTTCTGTCATTTCTATTTCATATTCACTTGCTCCGGTGCTTACAGCGATCATGGGATTAGAACATGCTAAAGGCCTTTTGCAGAATGGAAATCCAGTTCATATTTCAGCAGCAGACTGCACCAGATGAAATTTAAGTCAGTCCATCAAAGCTCTTTGTCTCAGAGGAAATATATTCCAAACAGCTTCTCCCTCTCCTCTCCCTCCCCCTCCCCACACAAGCATTAGAGGCAAAGAGTCTGAAATTCTTTACTGATGTTACAGCTGTTACTCTGAACACCATTCCACAGACTAATATTAGTGTCAGGAATTCAGCTAGAAGGTGCTTATAAGTGCTGCAGGCTACGATGACGTCCACAGAAGATACAGTATTTAGGTTAGCATATAATTTTTAGATACAACTATACGGTACTGAAGAAACCTGTGAAATGTTACCTTTTTGCATCAAAATGTTATTCTTTTCCACCAGTTTATTTTTCTATTATTTCCTTTATAAAATATAGCTTAGCTCAATGCAGGGGTAGTGTATTTATTGAACAAACTTTAACAAGTTCATTCAATTATCATTTAATGGTTTCACTGTATTTCTGTGGACAGTGTGTTGAGGTTTGCTACATGGAAATGGTCACTCTTACAGAATCTGACCCTAAGATGCACTGAGGTAAAGTAATTCCCATCATAATTACAGACGTGCTTTTCTGTGAGGTGCCCAGCACATCTGTGGGAGTCATAAAAATGCTTACAAGACAAAAATATATCTATGGTCTGTCTCCCAAAAAATTAGTACAGGTAAGAAAACGTGTTGTGGGAAAGAGAGAGCATGGCTGAGGGGAGGAAACGTATATGTGAAACTACTGAAAAGAAATGGAAAAGCGGGAATATCATGAAGGAAAATCAAGGTGTCAGACAGCAATGGATTATAGTTTATGGTGACTGTCATGAGGAACCACATATGTAGAACTGAGTAAACTGATTTTTGATTTCCGGGGGGGAGGAAGGGGAAAGGGAATAGTAAGTTTCTAACAAAATAAAATTTCTAGGTGCCTAAACTAAAATTTTAAAAAAGTTATTCGAGGCAAATTAAATGTTCATTCAAAGTGACATTTTCAAAATAAAATGAGAAGTGGAACTGACATTTTCAAAATGAATCTTTATGGTATTCCAAAATTTTCCTGTTTTCAGGTTTTACTTCAAAGCTATTACCAGATTCGACCAAATTTGCAAATAGTTTGTTTACCCCAAAACTGTATTTGTCAGTGACTTTACTATTTGCCAAAAGGATTTTATCCAGCTCTACATTAATATATGTCCTCCTGGGTACTCGTGTGACTGGAGGAAAACTAAGGGCTCGTTATGATTTTTATCAAAGGCTTATTATCACTTAGAAAAGCAACAATTTATCCCATGCTTGAACATTCTTATAACACTAACTTATTTAGCAGTAAAGCATACCTAAAAGTATTAATGCAGTAAACAAAATCTTCAAGCTTTTACTATACTAATGGTAAAAATACAATAATATGACATTTGATGTACAGGGCCTTCCCTGTACAATGGGAACAGGTAGGTTGATTGTGTTGTGGATGAGAATGAGGGGTAGAAATAACTAACAGAAATAAGGCTACGTCTAGACTGCATTGCTTTTCTGGGATACCGGAGGTATGCCACGCCCAAGGAACGCATCTGCTTTTTTGAAAAAAAATTGAAAAAGCGGATATGCTCTTTTGCCATCCCTGTAAACTTCATTCTATGAGGAACAAGGGATATGTTAAAAGAGCACTTTTTTCCAAAATTTGGCGCCAGGTAGTTGCACCAAATTTCGGAAAAGCCTCTTTGGAAAGTAAATCAGAAAAAGATACACAATTTGCGTACCGCAACTTGCATTTCTTTTTCCATTGTAACATGGCAATGTAGACCTAGCCTAAGAGAGCACAGGGGTATGATCTAGAGTGCTGGCAAGCAAAACAAGGTGAGATTAGAAATAGCCCCATGAAGATCATGAAAGATCAGAGTCTAGAAAAAATGTATTCCCTTGATGAAGGGCTCGAAGGCAAATTACTAAAGGGAACAGTAAGAAATATGCCTTCATGTACTGTAGTCAGTAAGACAGATGCCCACAGTTCCCCATTTGTTAAAACAGCATGGGAGAAGAACATGCTAAGTCATTCACAGAGGTGATGCTAGAGGGAGCTACACCCATCCCAAAATGTACCTTAATCCTAACCCCCGTAGCCATCCTTCTCAGCTCCTAGCAGGGGCAAGGCTTTCAGAGCTGGGCACCTGGCATGCAGCCGCTTCTCTCCAGCCGCTCAGCTTTGAAGTCACAGTGGAAAGAGCTGTGGCCGCTGGCCAGGCTCCAAACAGCAGACACACTCCAGATTCACTTGCTCTCACTTCCCTCTGCTGCTCACCGTGGCCTGCAAAGAGCAGCAGCCAGGGCAAGCAGACTGCTACCTTAAGGCCTCTCACACACCTGATCTGGAAAAAAGGAGGCTTTAACCACTGGCCTAGACTGGAGGAAAATAATCTTCTACTCAGTCCCTGTGCCAGTCCCTGCTCAGACCCCCTGACAGATTTGCAGTGCTGGCGCAGTCAGCTCCCCAGCACCAGACAACACAGTGTTTACACTTAAGCATCCCCTTCTTTAGGAAGTTGATCTGTGACTGGCACTGGGGGAGCTCACCTGATGCTAGAGGTGGCCGTGCTTGAGTGGGTCTCTGCTGAGCTTGGGTGTGGAGACAGGGAAACTGTCTGTGCTGGTGTGTCTGACTCAGGAGTGGGACTTGCAGCTCCACTAAACAAGCAACAGACTTCTGAATGGGCCACTTAAATAGACAGCATGCTGACACACCTAGGCTTGTGCTGTCTCCCACTCATTCCCCCCCCCCCCCCACATGCGCACAGTCTCCCTTACAGATTCCCTCAACACACACAGTCTGTTTCATTCAATCTTCCATGCACACTCTGACACACACACACAAACTGTAATTATAATGTGGTATGAAACTGGGGGAGGAGCATCCCCTAAATAGCACCCCGGAAGCAAGGGCAGAATGATTGCTAACTAGTGGCGAGGCTTGGCGACACACTGTCCAGTCGCAGCCAGGCAGCTCTGGGGAGCAAGCTCTGGCCTGTTATGTCTAGCTTGCCTTGTGCAGCTGGATTTGTCCTGCCCCCTCCCCAATTCACATCCCCAGCATGCAGCTCCCTGTCACATCCAGGACAGAGCGGTGTCTGGGTAATAACTCCTTAACCCTCTCTAGCACTGAAGTCAGCTGATCCAGATTTACTGCAGTGTAAATTGCTGTATTATGGCTCTGAATCTCCAAATCTTCTAAATATCCGACTCTGCTCACTTCACAGGCTAGTCAAAGTTTAAAACCAATGTGTCTGTATACATTTTTATTCCTATTTTGAGGATAACATAGATAAACGTTTATGTGTGTCTTGTTAAAAAATTTGATAAGTAAGTGTGCCCAGCAGATGTATAGTGCAGTTTCCCCTCTGTTTTCTGTCTAGCCCATCTTAGTCTTCAATCCCCCACCACCACCAGGAAGAAGCAGGAGCCATCCTGATTATTCAGACAGACCCACCCCAAAAGAATCTTTTAACAGTGCTGTGCTTTTTCATGTTCGTAATCTAGCCAAATTCCTAAGGGCATTGTCATTTCTCTCTCTGTACAGAACTTCACCCTTCTCTTCTAAAAATTGTGTAGCATTATGTTGTTGCTATAGGAACAGTTTGCCTAAAGCGTCTCTCTTCCACCAACAGAAGTTGATCCAATAAAAGATATTACCTCCCTCACCTTGTCTCTCTAATATCCTGGGACTGATACAGCTATCATAGCACTTCAAACAGGAGCAGTTGTCATTTCTAGAGCCCAGAGACAGTTGGAGAGACCCCTAAACACATACAATCTGAAGAGTATTTTGGCATCCCTTTTAGATAAACAGAAGGGATTTATGATCAATCCAAACTGTGCACCACCAGGAAAGCTTGGTTGCTGCTAAGACAATGCTATCTTTCATATTACACCATTATTTCTCCAACAATCGTTTAGGGGAAAGGGCAGTGGTTTCATATATACTGCATGCATTATGTAACCCACAAAATACCCTTACTCAAAGTTTTATGCATTGCATTCCCCTCTCCAATCCACATCCATCACTAAGACCTTTCTTCTAGCCTAAGAAAAGCCAAAATGAGAAATAGTGTTGTACAGGACTATACGGTATTCCCAGGCCATGCCAATACAAGGAATCAAATCCAGATCTCTGATTAGGTGGCACAGATACAAAGCTGTCCCTGAACATTTTTAAATTCATATTCTCACCTATAAACTTTGGACTTTACTTGCCTCCTTGACCCAGCCTCGTTTAAAATGTAAGCCACTAGCTCATTCAAAGATTCTGTTTGGATGTCATCACTAAAGACACTTGGAAAACAAGAGCCTTCCACCTAATCTAAGAAATAAACAGACATATTGGAAATCAGACTCTTGAAGGATGGAAATGGACTATAAATAATGTTCTCCAGATACTGTGACAATATACTTTCCTTTAATTAGACAACTGGGAATGGATTCAGAGTTCTCCAAGCTCACGCCCCATTTTGACACCACTCTACCCCACGGTACATTCTATATTAATCAGTATGAGCTACAAGCTACTGACATTTTCACACAAGCAATGCACATGCTCATTTTGGTAACATGAGCTTCTAGGCAAGTGATCTACTTACTTGAGATAAACAATGTGAACAGGATTCTGATGCTGCAACTGCAGTGTCACAACACAGGATAACATTCATATTATATAATCTCTATCCACATACTCATGTGACAAATTGGGAATTTTCTGTAATACTTTTATTAAACCTGTATGTGCCTCAGTTTCCCTCTTCATTTTGCACTGTTACCCAGTGGAAGGAAAAACATTAAGTCTGCTCTTGGAGACAGTACAGGACATGAGGTATGGGTGTCACCTGTCTGGCCAACAGTGAATAGGATCATTAAGAAATTGACTCGAACCTGCTGAAAGTGACCCCTGCCCAAAGTAAGCCCAAACAACCACCAAGTGGAAGAAGGCTCCTCCAGCAGGGAAACTAAGCAGAGTCCCAAGCTTAAGAACAAAGACCTGAGATGTGATCAGCAGAGGATAAAATGTGGGGTTCTCAAGGAAGCTGGCTGTGCTTTCCTGGGGCAGAGAGAGACAGAGCCTAAAATGTAATCCACTACAGCTTGGCTGGTGGTTTGTTCTGGGCTGATTAAACTGAGCTATGCTTTAACCTTTATTCCCTTATGCCAAGCTAAGGACTTCCAGTGCTGTTTTCCAGTTGACTAATTAATCCTACTCTATTCTGTAAAGCATGTTTGGTATCATAGCAAATACTGTACTTGCTTGGTTGTGTTAATCCCTGTAGAATGGAAGTCTCTAACTAGGACTCTCTTTTAATTGGACTTCATGGGCAACGCTCAAGATGTGAAGCCAGTAATGCTGGAGTCCAGAGGTTCAGCCTACGAGACAGCTGAGGCTAGGAGGCCTACCCTAAAGCTAAAGAGCAGGGCTCCTTGGGCCTCTGTCATACTGAACTGGCTCTTTCAAGAGATTGTTTAAAAGTTAGGGGAGAGTACCAATCCTGTGGATCCATGGCAATATATTAGTGTACTCAGGACTGATGTGTTTTTATATCTTGTTCTGCTCAGTCATCTGTACAGGAATTTAGCAGTAAGGAGTTATCCTGCAACTGGATGACTAAAAAAAGAAAAAAGTAATTAAATAATTCCTTGGAAACCTCCCAAAGCCCCAGCCACTGTGGCCACGGTTACAGACTTTTTGTAGGATATTGTGGAGATCATAGATTTTGATGCTTGCCATGCAGATTCTGTTGTGATGTGAGCTCCCATACTGCTGACAGTGCCCCAGTTCAAACCACCCACAAGTATGTGACAGGTGAAATATGCACAGCCACAAAAATTCAACCATTCAAAGTTCAGTATGTTTCTGTTGGACTCTTACACTTCTTATATAATCACAGCAAATATAAATAATTATTACAATTGTTTGTACTTTTTTAAAGTTGACTTCCATACCTCAACAAACTTGTTAAGACCCCAATGACAAAAGGACAAATTATTTTAAAGGTCTGTGTTCTGCAACAGACAAATGCTTCAGGGGTTCTGGGCAGTCAGAACACAGTGTTCAGAGGTTACGTAACTATGGATTGCAAAAGACCACCTAGAGCTTTGCAAACAGAAGCCAGCTGACAGCACTTACAGCTTCCCCTCAACATCATTTGCCATCAAATTACATTCTTGAGAGTTAAAAAGTGGTACCACAGAAGTGAATGTTGCAGGCTTTAAGACTGTGATGACTGTGGGCTTCCTTCACAATATGTTAGAATGTGTTGGAATGAGCAGGAGCTGTACAGTAACATATGGAATTCTCATGCACTTTATTGTGGATTCTGGGTGATTGGGGTGGTTTTTTTGTTTTGTTATGTTTTTTTACCTTTGCTGCCAAGACACATACGGAAGCAATTTTATAGCCTTCCTGAAAAAGAAAAAAAAATCTCTACAGAGGCTCCAGCTTGTGCAAAATGCTGCTGCCAGGTTTTTAACTCACATGAGGCAGATGCAGATGCAGAGTGTCACTCCAGTCTTGAAGGAGTTACACTGGGATCCCCTGTTAAAAAAAAAATCAAACTGTTTTTAAAACCGCGACAGCGCTGCACCATTTGGGACTTGAGTGCTTGCTGGAGCTGCTGCCATCCAAGAGCTCGAAAGCTAGTCTGCTGGCTGGTCTGCAACACTGCTCAAAACTGATTTACAGAGGAGGTATGGTTAGTAGTTGTACATCTTATAAACAAAATTCTGGCCTTCACAAACTAATCTTAGATCAATTCAGCAATATTTTGGTGGCACGACTAGCTACCCAAGTGTTGCCAAAGTGCTTGAGAGTCAGATCCGTCAAGTTTCTATCAGAGATAGGTATAATCTACTCAGGAACAGCCTTCATACCGTGTTTAGGGTTCTGTCATTACTGACCATACCTGATCTCATGCCAGGTTTCCCTTTCAAGATATTCCATTCTCTTCAAACCCACCACACTTCTGCTTGTCATCAGAGAAAAATATATCCACTATGTGGATTTGAGAATAGAGTTTTGCTCTAAATCTAGAATTTGTTCTTATCAAGAACTTAAAACATTGATCAATCTGACTCATGTATATCAAAGCTTAAATCCTACTCTTTACACCTAGACTTATCTAGCAAGTTTGGTCTTTTCTTTACAAAGCATTTTGGAACCACACACGACATTATACAATACTGGATAACAAGTACATATGGTAAAGAGAATGAGAACTATTCTGCAACATACAAACATGAACAAAGGAATGAGAAATAACTTTTAAAGAAATTCAAACTAAACACTAAGCTGAATGCTTTTGAGTAGGTTGCACGAGGGCCCTACATAGCAGTAAAGTACATAGGATTACCACTAATACTTTTTACAAATAATCTTCAAATAACCATTTTGCAGCAAATTGCATGGTTAAGGAAATTTGGGGGATGTTTGGGGAGGAGGAGACAGCTTTTCAAGGTCTGCACATTTTCTTCTTTATTTCCCTTGCTGCACTCTCAAAGGTTCCATGCAGAGACCAAGATATCCTTTCACTTACGGTGTGACATGGCTTCTTCCAGAGTCTGTCAACACCCCTCATAGGTTGAGCAGAGATGAGCATATTAAAAGAGAAGGGGAAATGCTTTCTCTCTGGCCAAATGCACAGCTTCCACATTTTGAGCCACTCCATGTGTGCCATTTTGTGAAAATTATTTCATGACTTTGCATATTTGTAAACAATCAGTGTATAACCATAAGGTGTTGGTGAAAGGTTTTGGACTAACAGCAGCAACAAGTCCTTGTTTTCCCACATCGGGTTCTCTGGAGCAGTAGAAACAGCTGCAAAGTAAAAAGGTCCTTAATCTTCACACCCTCAGAATAGGACTTTCTAGTTTATGGGGAGCCAAAGGCATGTTTTAGTGAACTCAGAAGTAAATGTGGGATCTTGAGGATGCTGCAATTGCTCAGTCGCTTTCTCTTTCCTTCCAGGCTCCCACAACAGCTCCTTCTCCATCCAGTCTTTCCACTAACTCCTAGCATCCCCTGCGTGGGGTGTACTGACAGCTTCCATCCCTGTCTATTGCTCTGTGCAGATGGGGAACTCTCAAAGGAAGTAGAGAGGTCCCTGGTTGCCAGTTCTGCAAGTGCCACAGCTTTTCCACTGCTGGGGAGGGGGCCAAAGGGGGCAGCTTCCCCAGAGCTCAGAGATTCTAAAGAGCCTGTGGCTCCTGGCCCTTTAAATAGCAGGGCACTCTGGACAACTCTCAGGGCTGGCTGAGGTGTTAGGGGGCCAATGCAGTGTGTTCTGGGTAGTGCTGAGGGCTAGCTGCCCCCTACCCCAACACCTGAGGCCCCATGCCTTCCGAGATCACAGAGCCGCCCCACACCCACTTCAGCAAGTCTGTCAGCCCCCCTAGCCACAATACCCCCCACCAACCAAGAACATCAACTACAGCACAATCACTCCTACTTGCTAGAGCTCAGCTGAATGTGTGATATTCAATTCATGTTGTGGTTGTGCACGTGAGATGCATTCCAGTTGACAAGTTTTCTGAACATACTTGGAGCAAGTTTACCTCCTGCTGAAGTCAATGTGGCGAGAGGGTAAAACTGGCCCTCTAACTGCACGTTAAGATATGCTTGAAATAGTAGTTCAACCGGCCAAGTCTCCAACAGGTATCTGTGGAAGGGAAAATAGTTCTTGTGTGGAAGCACTAATGGAAGGGTCTGGGCTTTACCTTGAATAAATCACTAAATTATCAACTGAAGAGAAATCACCAGCGAATAAAATAAAATAGCAACAATAATAAATTAAAAATGAGCAGAGTACTGTAAATAGAATGTGTTTGTGGCTTCAGTGAAGAATATCTATATAAACTCAATGGCAACTTAATCCATATTTATGTACTTAAAAAAGGGGGCCTATTTTTCAGAAGTGGTGAACACCCACAAATCCAGTTACAGAACTGGATGCTCAGAACTTTTGAAAATCATGCTGTCCTCATTTAAGCCACAATTCAGCAAAGCACTTGCCCATGTGTTAATGTACATTCCTATTCAGCAAAGCATAATATCTGAACCTGCTTAACCCTAAGCACATGCTTCAGTCTAACTTATTAAAATTAAGTGCATGTTTAACGACCTTAATGAATCAGGACCTAAGTGACTTGTCCAAGATCACAAATGGCATCTGAGGAAGACCCAGGGATAGAACTCTCTTCTTTTGGGTCTTAGTTTTCTGTCTTAACCAAAAGATCATAATAATTTGTATTTTATGGTTCTCATGAAGCTGTACAGGATCACTAATATTTCAGCCTACATCAACTCCAGTTCTCAAACATCTTCAAAAGGTAATGAAATCAAGTTTTGTTTTTTCTTTAACTCCCTGCATTTTCATTCCCAAATGGGAAGAAACTGCAGGGTTATTTCTCATTTTCTTTCTTTAACAGGGAGGAAACCTGTTACAATACAATGCAGAGTCAATCAATAAGTAACAAAAGTCTATTAAGTATATTTTACTTTATTGTATGTATGTATATGTATTGCCTTATATGCATCTTTCCTTTTCTCTAGGGATTATACCTTTCTATCCATTAGTTTAGAGGCCTTCTGATGAATCTCAGTGTTTTCATTCACCCACATACATGCCTCTCTGCCATGCAGGAACAGGCAACTCTTGTACCAACCCTCCCTCCAGTTAAGAGACTGATGCAGTCCTGATACATATAGAAGTGGGGTAGGACTAGGGCTGCCAGATGGTATCCCAAAAAATACCGAACACATGGGCTAAAAATTTGTTGGCCCCCCCCCCCCAAAAAAAAAAACACACACCCATAGCCAGGTCTTTGGGTGTCCCAGTGGGAAGAAGCAGAAATTCCACCCCAGTCAGTTTTGGCTGAGAGCACATGGAAGGCGCACCTAAACGCAACTACAAAGCACCTGTGGGCTTCTCTCCTGGAGTACAGTGCCACAACATGCTTGAACAGCACTCAGGAGCAGGGACAGGGCTTCTCCTCCTCCCCAAGGCGTCACTCCTCTTCAGACGCAATCAGCTGAGGGCTCCCAGCCCCGATTGCGCCCCGCCTCTCAGCCACTCTTCTCACCCCCGCCTGGCTTCTGCACGCAACCAGAGGCTCCAAGCACCGATCACGGCCACGCCTCCCAGCCTGGGACTCTCTCTGGTTGCACGCAGAAGCCTGCCAGGGGTAGTCCCCCCACCCCCGCCAGGCTTTTGCACACTACCACAGGCTCCCAGCACCGATCATGGTCCCGCCCCACAGCAACTGTCCCCGCCCCCGCTAGGCTTCCATCCAGCGCCCAGCCTGGAAAACAGAAAATACCGGACACTGCACATGTCCATTATTTTCTGAATTTTTTTACCGGACAGAGGGCGCAAAAAGCAGACTGTCTGGTAGAATACTGGACACCTGGCAATCCTTGGTAGGACTCAGGGATCTTATATGCTTTATTGGGCTTATCCAGTGAATTTGAAATCACATGGATCCACCAGCTAGCCACAAACACATACAAAGAAAAGTGAGGATTGCTGCAATCCTGAGGCTTCTTGAGCGGCTATGCCCCTAGTCTAAACATACAAACACCCATTCCCCACCCCTTCCATGAGGCCCTGCCCCTGCTCTGAGGCCCCACTCCGGCTCACTCCATGCTCGCTATCCCCCACCATCACTCACTTTTACTAGGATGGGGTATGGGGGTGCATGGGAGGGGACTCCAGACTGATGCAGGGAGTTGGGGTACAGAAAGGGATGCAGGCTCTGAGAAGGAGACTGGTGCAGGGGATTAGGGTGCAAAAGGGGGTGTGGGCTGTGGGAGAGAGCTCAGGGCTGGCACAGGGGGTCGGGGTGCAGGGATGTTTGGAGTATGGTAGAGGGTGTGGGCTCTGGGACGGGGCTCAGGGCTGGGACAGGAAGTTGGGGGTGCGGGCTCTGACAGGGCAGTGCTTACTTCTGTGGGTTCCAAGTCCCATTCGGCAGTGCAGTGAGCTAAAGCAGGTTCACTACCTGCCCCCTTGAAGCAGCCAGGACATCCTTTCATGTGGCTTCTAGGTGGAGGGGGGAATCAGAAAACTGCATGCAGTCCTTGCCTGCAGACTCTGCCCCAGAGCACCAGACTCTGGCTGCAGTTTCCGGCTAATGTGGAGTCATCACTTGGGGCAAGGGCAGCATATAGAGACCCTCTCCTGATCCCATCCTCAGGGCCACAGGGAGGGATGTGCCAGATGCTTGTAAGACTGGCATGGAGTCACAGGGGCAAGCAGGACCTGTTGTACCACAGGACTTTTAGCAGCCAATTTCTCAATTTGGCTTCAGGAGCTTCCTGAAGATCGAGCCCAAAAAACGGGAGACTCCTAGAAACCAGAAGAGTTGGCAAGACTAATGTTGCCACTTGGCAGATTAAGGATGGGTGGAAGATTTCTCATTTCTCAAGCCCTTAAAAATATTCCCTAGTGCACAACCCAGTTTTTCAGGTCTAAATCATGAATATGACAAGCATATTTGCCTGCTCTAAATCTCACATGCAGCAAGATAAAACAATTTCTAATGATAGTTGCTGTTGTCCTTTCTGCAATGTGGTACCATATACACAGCAGGGCTTTGCATTGTCTCATGCCTCTTTTGAGTGCTGTGCATTTCAACTTAATAATAATATAAACAAACAAAAATCCACCAAAACAATAGTGTTGCAACGAGTTATTGTCCTGCCCCCTTTGCTAATGATTTCAGGAAAATTCTATGGCCTGTGATATACGAGAGGTCAGTCAGATTCTAAGATCACAACGGTCCCTTCCTACCTTTGAATCTGTGAATCCTATTAAAGTAATCTTAGCAATGATCCTCTCAAGGGGCCCAATGTCACGTTAGACCTGATAAAGCCAGGGCTTCCTGTCTACAGCTTTCAGAGTCAGAGAATGGTAACAAGAGTCAGTACTTTATGGTGGAAAGATTTCCTCTGCTGAATATAAATGCAAGGCTTGAGGCAACATCCAGAATAATAAAGTCTAAATATGTACTGATTTATATATGGGTAAAAGCCACTTTTTAATGGCTGTTAATCTGTGGCATGGTATCTCTGCATGTCTAGTAAATCTTCCTTTTAACTGGTCATTTTAATAGTCTATGGAACATTTCTTTGAATGGGAATAATTATCACTTTAAAAAGAGCAGAATGAATATTCACCTTGGCTTTTATGAATGCTTGTATTTATTCCAACATAAAGAAAATGTTTTATGTTTAACTGCAGACCATCTTTACAAACCACCCTACCCAGCTACAGCATACTGAGACTCATAATCCCAAACTGGAAACATCACCGCATATCCATGCAAACAAACTGCCATACTAAAATATGGGCTCAGTTCTTCAAAGGAGCTAAGCAGGAGAGAGAAAATGGTTGCACAGAAAGCTCATGTTCAAATGCAACTCAATAATATCCAAAAATAGCAAGGAAACAATTTAAGAATTAACTGCTATTCAGCCCAACAGCCTACAATAGCATTAATGTGTATTAGCAGCAGAACAGTTCCAATTTTGTTATTTGTCCCCCTGTTGTTTGTATTTCTCCACCTTCCCTCCACCCTTTGAGGCATTGCTCAGTCTCTCTCTGGACATACAGATTTTAAATTACAAGGAAACAATGGCTGGTTAGTATGGAAAATGCAGAGGACAAAAAACTAGAAATTCTAGGCTCTATTCCAGGATGTGAAGCTACTTACTTAGAGCTTGATTTTCACAATTACATGTGAGCAAATACATTCCTACAACCAGCACAATTATACATACAAATCAGGTATTTGTACATGTTGATAAGCAGTCACATAAATAACTGGTCAATGGTTTGTTAAACTAAAGTGATTTACGAAGCATAATCAGAATAATTATGCATGTACAGTTGTGAAAGTCAAGATTTCAGAATACTTGCACCTCTGGCTTCTCCATTTTACAAATGACAATATGCTCCCTATCTCATGATATGTTTGAAGCATTATTAAAGCTTGTGAAGTGCCTTAAGATTGCTGAATAAATGGATCTATTCCAAGTGGAAAATAACGTCATAAAGTCTATCAGTCCAACAAGGATAAGCTCCTAACTATTTGGATTTTGAGAAGTTGCTGATCAGTGTAGATCTTCAGCTATATTGAGACTGTGAGAAAAAGGAGCAAAATACTGCACCTTTTTAACCATATCTTATGGTCAGTGAAGTGCTACCCTTTCAACAGCTTCAGTCTGTCTAACACTCAGATTCTTGAAGAAACAACACCTTGCAGATTAGCAGTTTGTCAGCTGGTGATTGATTGGGACACCATGATAAGCAACATGTGAGTTCCCCATGACTCATTCTCAGTGTGCAGTTTTACACAATTTTAAGTGATCAACTTTTGTTACTAGAAATGGAAACAATACTGCCAAAATGGCAATTGTAATACTGACTGTATTCACCCAAACAAACATCCAAAGTAGACATAAAACATCTTGAACTTTGATCTGCTTCTAGTTTTCAATCACTAATTGCTAAATTATTCAAAATGGCCTCAAAACTTGTACCTGCTAAGCTGCATGTGCAGCAGTATGAATACACAAACAACAGATGTGCAATTACATGACCACATGCACTCAACATATATTCATCTGATTTTGCAGATGGAATTTTGGGAGCACTTTTGACAGATTGGTTTCTACCGTATCAATCACACTCCTCACAGCATCCTCTCTTTCTTTACATTATTAATAATTATAATGAAATAACGTCTGAAAAAAATCTAGGCATCACAACCCTGAAATACTGAAGTTGTCCATATGTGTAGAAAGCTGGGGACAAAAAGCAATGGCCAATAATAGGAAAGAAACTGATACCACCACAACAAAAACCTCCCTATTTTCAGTTATTACATCATGATGAACCAAAGGGAAACCCATCAACCTAAATGTCATACTTTTGTCTGAATACTTTTATTTATTATTGTCACACACAACGCCTAAAATTACTACATCTGAAAGAGATTAAAGGAAAAAAATACTTGTCTATAATTCTTTAGTTTTGTATCTGAACTCAGCAGCACATTGTAACTACTGTAGTAAGTTGACGGTCTTCCCTATATAATAATACCAACATGTAGTTCTTATGTATCATTTTCATCTGTAGATCTCAAAATGCTTTACAAAAGAGGCAAGTATCATTAGTCCATTTTATAAATGGGGAAAGAGCAGCAAAGAGAGGTGGTGTGTCTTGGCTAAGGTTAAGATTTAGGCCAGTGGGACAGCCAGGAATAGAACCCAATGTCATAAACCCCAATCCAGTACCATATCCACTGGATCACACTGTATAGTGAACTAGTTTCTTCATTTGTTTGGGTCTTTGACATAGCCCACATGGGAGAGAAAATCATTTTAAAAAATAAGATGGGATTGTAAAACCTCAAAAAATGGAAAGGGAATCTGGGACAAGTGCAGTACTTGGAATTACTTTTAGTTCATTTTTAAATAAACAGGTTTCAAATTGACTAAGGGCAACATTTTCAAAAGTGTCTTACTTAGGAGCCAAAGTCTCATTACGAGTCAGAATTTTTAGGCTCATCAATTACTTTGGTGCTTTTGAAGACTTTATCGGTGTTCCTTACAAACAGATTGGGACTCTTTACTGTATACTGTTAGTGGAGTTTTCCTCCAGCAGTAGGCTTCCTTGCATATAAAAATTCTTAATAATGGGTATCTACATATATTAAAAACACAAATGGATAGTTTCCTTTCTTCATCCTTCCAGCTGACTGTGTAATATTACAGTTGGAATGTATTTATTAAAAAAAATTACCAGTTCATGGGGGGGGGGGGAAAAACTGTCCTATGTGTGTACACAGATGTTTGCAAAACTTTATTAACTTCAGTGTATTTTAAAAATAGGTTTGGATTTGCTCATCCACCTAAGCTGCATATCAACTGAAAAACAAACTCAATTTGACTGAGTTATATAAATGGAAAAAGGAACATAGAAACTTTTTGTGTGTAATGCAACAAGAGTTTTATTTATACCTATGAAACTTTACAGAATATTTGCCTATGATGTAAGTGAGCCCCTTCTAGCATCAGAGGGTCTTCATCAGGAAATACAGCTTTTGGCACTGTTCATATTAATTTCTGTTGAATTAATCTCCTCATTTTTGTGTAGTTCCCCTTTCTGAAATTAAATGTCACAGTGATGAACTGCTGAGGTGTTTTTCCCATAGCATATTATATTACGGTCACTATTTCCAAGCGGTCCAGTTATTGTCACCTCTTGGACCAGATACTCCACTCCACTTAGGACTAAAGCAAGAATTATCTCTGCTCTTGTGTGTTCCAGAACCAGCTGCTCCAAGAAGCAGACATTTAAGGTGGCAATAAACTTTATCTCTGCTTCCGGTCCTAAGGTGACATGTACCTAGTCAATATGGGGATTGTTGAAATCTTCCATTTATTATGGAATGTTTTATTTGCATAGCCTCTCTAATCTCCCTTAGCATTTCACAGTCACTATCACTGTCTGGTCAGTAATATGTCCCTACTGCTATATTCATATTATTAGTGCATGGAATTACT
This sequence comes from Pelodiscus sinensis, assembly GCF_052426305.1. NCBI lineage: Eukaryota > Metazoa > Chordata > Testudines > Trionychidae > Pelodiscus > Pelodiscus sinensis. Next base: position 71,254,666 of record NC_143059.1, on the reverse strand, counting down.
ATCCATAGAGATTCTATGGCACATTTTGGTTCATTTACAATTTTTACTTCATTTGATCTACACTTTCTTTCACATACAGTGCCACTCATCCACCAGCACAACCTGTTCAGTCCTTCTGATATATTTTGTACCCTAGTATTACTATGTCCCATTGATAATCCTCATTCCACCAAGTTTCAGTGATGACTATTATATCAATATCCTCATTCTATATGAGGTACTCTAGTTCACTCATCTTATCTAGTGTTTGTATATAAGCACGTTAAAAACTTGTCACTATTTAGCTGTCTGCATTACCTGCTGTGACTGAATGGGACTCTCTTTCATTTGACTGTTTCTCATCTCATTCGACGCTCTCTCCATTTGCCGGTGACTTGGTATGAAATTGCAGTCTGTTTAAAATCCTCACTTGTTTATCTCAAGTTCCACCAAGGGACATTTGTAACTTCATCATACAACTTGCCCTGTTTAAGACATAGGCATGCCAAGGCTTTCTGGATTACTTTAATCCAGATCTGACAATACTGATCATTAAAAAAGTTTAGCTCACACTGAGAAGAAAACAGCCTCGTGAAGTTCTGCCTGTCTTCAATTTGATATCTCCCCCTTTCACACATCTTTCTAAGTTCCCTTCCCTGTACTAATTAGGCTCATTTAAATGTCATGCTAATGACAGTCTGGCAGTTTATTTGCAGATGCTCTTTTATAAGACACATCTGATTTTTAGATGCCCCAGCACAGAAAGGGGCTGTGCATCTTTGATTTATATCACCAAGAGCATTTTTATTAACCACAGATAGGGAAGGTTTTGATATTATTAATCAAACAGAAAAGAAGGCTAGAAAAGAGTAGCATTACGGCTTATTAATGTTCTACTAGAGCTAGAATGGATAAGTAGAGTTTAATCATTAAGAAGTTTAAAAAAGTAATTCAAAAAATAAAAAGGAGCTACATACATAAATGCTCACGTCTCCATTATTTAAAGACTTAAACATAAAAATCTTGTAAAATTACTAGTTTTAGCACTATGTACTCTCACTGAATGGCTGCCCTTCAAGTCTATTGGGAGATATCAGATTCTGATGCTTGTGTAATGTTATCTCCTTGTTAAGAAGGTAGGTAATGTAATCGTTTCTACTGCAGAATTCAGAAACAATGCCCTGGTTCCCTACAGAGATTCAGAAAGGTCAGGAGAAATGAACTAGTGATTTCTGTGGGGCTGATCGTGTGGTGGACTTCTGTCAATCTCTAGAAGTAACCACTGCAATTACCCATAGCTCATGCTTTGCCCAAACCCACCAAGGCTTCCAGAAGCTGTTACTTGATACATACAAGCCAAAATAAAAAACACACTACTGTCCCTGAAGCCTAAGAATTTATTCCAAACACTATCACTCTAGCCTGAATAAAGCATTCTGCTGCATATTATAATACAATTAATCAACAGAAGGATAAAACAAGACCGTGAAAGGAAGAGAATATAAATAACCTGTAAAGATAGAGTCCTACACAGATGCTGCTGGATACTTCATGTCACAGACACATATGAACTTAGGAAGATTCTCTGAGTTTTCAGAAACGTGGGAATCCTCTACCGTACTATGAGTAATTACAGTGAGCTTTAGTGGGCAAGAAAGAATATAAGTGCATCAACAGTTATTCTGATTTACACTCATAGAAGGCAAATTAACTCTAGGCATAAACACAGTGACCACGCAAAGACGAGAAGGGAAGGCAAATAGATTTTCATGTACGATAGTGTCTGTTCTTCTCTGTTGTGAAGGCTGACATAACCAGGCATCTTGCCAGAAGGAAGGAAAATATTATTTGCCTAAGTAGCTCCCTTACAGGTCACACTGGGAGGAATTCTATTTTGGTATACTGATAACATGACTCTCAGTGATAAATGTGTGTCAATCATGGTCATCTCACAAGAGCTGCTCCTGATAAGGAAAACATCCTGGTTAGGGAACACATGCTCTCTGCCCTATAAATTGCAGCAGCGACTGCAAATTGAAATTGAAGTGCTGTGCTCCCAATAAAATGAGCTGTATCCCAATCATTCAACTGTATACTGTGCACAGGTATATGTTCTTGACATTCACAGCTGGCGTAAAAGAGCTGGCCACAGTTACACTATTTTGAACTTGACAACAAAGCAGTTGTAGTATCTAAGTACAAGATGGGTTACGTTCTCCTTTTTTTGGTACTAACAAGCCGTCTTTTCTCTCTTTGGTGGCACAGGCTCAAAACAATTGCTTCTGGAGTAGGAAAGAAGAAAATAGTGTTCAAAGTTCTTTCTGCTATTAATACTGCCTCCTCCCCTTCACATGATGGACAGTTTGGAGGTTTTCTAAAAAAGAATTCTGTTCTCTGGCTAAACCATCTTGATTTTTCAGCCATCAAAAGCAATGTTTGCTAACCAGGAATTAATATCACCAATTTACTTCTGACATGATGGTCCTCAAGAATAAAGAATGGGAAAAGGATTCTGCAATCAGTACATCTTCAGTTAAGATTTAACACACTAATGAGGATGTTTGGGATTTATTAAGCAACTTTAATTATATAAAGCGCAGCTTAGAAAGATCTGTGGTCTCTTCTGGAATTTCAATGGTAGAAGACAAGATGAGTGGCTGATGAACTTCAAGGTGCCAGACCTTTCTCCAATTTCTTTCCCTGTATAGGCCTTGAAGATGCTTCAGTTGGGATTCTGGCCATGAGCCATTGTACTGGTATGATGATGTAATTTACTAATGCTGAATCTCACCTAAAAATAACTTTTTACATTCTCTTTTTCTCTAGACACAAAGCAGAAGCTGGTGATTGCTTCCAGGTCCATATAAAGGGGTATCATATTATGCAAGAGACTAACTTTTCTTAGCCGGAATATTTTAGCTCCTAGGGCCTGCACAACAAAATGTTAATATAACCCACAAAAAATAAAACATAAGCTAACAATGACTGCATCAATTAAAGCACCTGCTGCAAAGAGATAATTCAGTCTATTTCTCTACCATAAGCTGGATAGTGGATTTCACTGTTTATGACAAGTAACAGTCAAATACTGTAGGGAAAAAGGATGATGCTGAAATACAAAAAGATGAATGGATATTAGTTTGTCTACCTAACTTAAGGAAAGAGAAGGAAAATAGCACTTAGAAATTGCCATTCATAGCACTTTCCATTTTCAAAGTGGTTTACAAACATTAAACAGATTCTCATAACACTCATATAAGGGAAATCAGTAAGTATTATTATCCACTTTGTATAGTTGGAGAAAATGCAGCACAGTGACTTGCCTAAAGCCACAGAGGGAGCGATGATCAATGCCAAAGTTGAAATAAAAATGTCTCTGGTTCCCAGTCCTTTGCTCAGACCATGCTTCTCTGTATCCAACACTACATAACATCTCATTTATTCCAGCTGCTATAGATATAGCATGCTTAGAGTGTCCTTATAGCCTCAGTTTTTCAGAGCATGTACCAAAAAATTCTGAGGACATTTTAAATGTTCACTTTTTTCATTTAAACAATCAAAACTTTAAAAAAAAAATAACTACATGTTTATTCAAGTCACTTTGCTGTGCCATGTAGAATTTGCTCTGAGTTTAGCAGAAACAGCGCAGTGGAATGAATGTTCTGTGGAATAATCAGTGTTTAGAATGAAGAGCTGAAGGAGCACAGACACTTCTGAAGTTGTTCTTTTTGTTTATCATGAATGCCAATGACACTCATTCATTGTTTCATATTAACATCATTCAGAACACATGAGTTACTGGAAAAATTCTCCAAACTGAGAAATATTTATCTGTTGCTTTAAAGACAGAAATTGGCAAATGTGGCACCCAGAATCTTTGGGAAAAAAACCTGTACTTTTACTTTTTGAATGACTATTTTATAACTCTATAAAACATTGCCACTTTTTTTAAATATGATCACCTTAAGCGTATGATACTCAAGAATCATGAGCAGAGTCAACACAGACTATTCAGGAACCTCGGAAGGCTTTCCTAACCTCAACTTGGCAGTGGTTCTTAGCTTCTCTGATCCTCAGTGCAGTCCCTAAGATCTTCCTTGACACACTATTCGTTGCCTGATATAGTAAAAAATCTGTTTTGTAACTAGTGCTCTTTGAGATGTGTTGCACATATCATTTCACTTCAGATGTGTGTACTCAATGCACAAAAGTCAGATTTAACCTGCCTATGCTCACTCTACTGCCTCACACCACAATCCAAAAGCATAAATGTGAGCGCCACCTTCAACACCAAGTTGGGAGGGGTTGCGACTGCTCTGGAGGATAGGGTCATAATTCAAAATGATCTGGACAAATCGGAGAAATGGTCTGAGATAAACAGGATGAAGTTTAATAAAGACAAATGCAAAGTGCTCCACTTAGGAAGAAACAATCAGTTTCACACATACAGAATGGGAAGCGACTGTCTAGGAAGGAGTATGGCAGAAAGGGATCTAGGGGTTATAGTGGACCATAAGCTGAATTTGAGTCAGCAGTGTGATGCTGTTGCAAAAAAAGCAAATATGATTCTGGGATGCATTAACAGGTGTGTTATGAGCAAGACACGAGAAGTCATTCTTCCATTTTACTCTGCGCTGGTTAGGCCTCATTTGGAGTACTGTGTCCAGTTCTAGCCATCACATTTCAAGAAAGATGTGGAAAATTGGAGAGGGTCCAGAGAAGAGCAACAAGAATGATTAAAGGTCTAGAGAAAAGAACGGTTACTTACCTGTAACAGTTGTTCTTCGAGATGTGTTGCTCATGTCCATTCGAAGTAGGTGTGCGCACCGCGTGCACCGTGTCTTCCGGAGCATTTTCCCTAGCGGTACCCGTAGTGCCGGCAGGGCGCCCCCTGGAGTGGCGCCGCCATGGCGCTGCCCTACCTCAGTTCCTTCTTGCCGGACACTCCGACGAAGGGGAGGTAGGGTGGGAGTCAAATGGACATGACCAACACATCTCGAAGAACAACAGTTATAGGTAAGTAACCGTTCTTTTCTTCTTCGAGTGGTTGCTCATGTCCATTCGAAGTAGGTGACTACCAAGCTAACCCCACGGAGGAGGGGTCGGAGCAGTCATACCACCAGAGTCATGAAGGAAGGTGAACAATAAACGGATTTATTTGAACAATCCAACACAGATAAGGCACATATTAAGAACAAAGACAACCGGACATATATATATTTACATATTTACATCACAGATTCGAGGACTGCAGAGCCCACTCTTGCATCCTTCCTGGCCTGCTGAGGTAGCGCACAGTGTGTTGCAAACATGTGAAGGGAAGACCAAGTGGCTGCCCTGCAAATTTCTGTGATTGGTACCTGGGCACCAAAGGCCACCGAGGACGCCTGCGCCCTGGTAGAGTGTGCCTTCACCCTGGGTGGGGTTTTACCAGCCAGTTGATAACATTCTACGATGCATTGCACCACCCATCTTGACAGCCTTTGTGTCGAAATAGGTGACCCTTTCACCCTGTCCCCAAACGCAATAAACAATTGTTGTGATTTACGGAACAGCTTGATCCTATCAATGTAGAATGCCAGCACCCGCTTGGCGTCCAGGGAGTGCAGCACCCGCTCCTTAGAGGAGGCGTGAGGTTTTGGGGAAAAAAAACGGGAGATAAATCTCCTGGGACAGGTGGAATGGTGATACCACCTTCGGGAGGAAGGCTGGATGAGGCCATAGCCTTACATTGTTATGAGAAAAAACAAGGTAGGGCGAGTCTACAGTTAGCGCCCTTAGTTCCGACACCCTTCGAGCCGATGTAATGGCCACTATGAAAGCAACCTTCAATGAAAGGTGCAGCAGGGAACACATGGCCAGTGGTTCAAAGGGAGGTAGCATAAGCCTGTGGAGGACCACGTTAAGGTCCCAGGTGGGAAGCGGGGCCCTCACCGAGGGGTACAGCTTTTCCAGGCCAGTAAGAAACCTTTTAACCACCGAGTTAGAAAAAAGGGAGACTCCTGCCATACCAACATGGAAGGCGGAGAGAGATGCCACATGGACTTTGATAGAAGAAAAAGATAGGCCACTAGACCGAAGCTGGAAAAGGTAGTCAAGAATAGTTGGAATAGGAGCCGAGGACAGGTGTACTCCCCTCCGGGACGCCCAAGACTAGCAGCACCGCCACTTGGCAGTGTACAACCATCTAGTAGAGGGTTTCCTGCTACTGAGGAGAACCATCTGAACCTCTTGGGAACATTCCCTTTCAGGTTGGTTCAACCACGGATAAACCATGCCGTTAGGTAGAGAGACCGGAGATCCGGGTGAATCATGATCCCCTTGCCCCAGGGTTGAGTTAGCAGATCCCGGACTAGAGGGAGTGCTATTTGGTCCTGGATAAGCATGTCCACTAGGATGGGGAACCAGAACTGTCTGGGCCACCTGGGGGCTATGAGAATGATCGAGGACCGAAAGGTCCTCGCCCTGGTCAATACCCTGGAAATTAGGGGAAACGGGGGAAAGGCATAGAGAATGCCCTCTGGCCACACGGTTGTCAGGGAAACCCCCAGGGAATATTTCCCCAGCCCCAGCAGGGAACAGTAGTTCCTGCACTTGGCATTGCTTGCCGAGGCAAACAGGTCTAGGCGGGGATAACCCCACCTGCGGAAAACCTGGCGGAGAGCAGAGTCCTTGAGGGTCCACTCATGGGCTCCAAAGGATCTGCTCAGCGTGTCCACTAGCAGGTTTTTGCACCCCGGAAGGTATTCCGCCTGAGGTGAGATACCGTGCGTGACGCACAAGTGCCAAAGTTGCAGGGCCTCTTTGCAGAGAGGAGGTGATCGCGCTCCACCCTGCTTGTTGAGGTAAAAGACCGCCACTGTGTTGTCCATACGAACCAGGATCGAATGGTGGGCAAGCCTTGGCAGGAAGGCTTCGCAGGCTCTCCTCACCACTTGCAATTCCCGGACGTTTATGTGTAGGGGTCGCTCAGAGGGGGACCAAAGGCCTTGAGTCCTGTGCCGCCCCAGGTGTGCTCCCCAGCCCAGGTCGGACACATCAGTGACCAGTGTCAGGGAGGGGGGAGGGGCATTGAAAGGAACCCCACTGCGTATCACAGTTTCCTGGGTCCACCATAGGAGGGAGTCCAGAATTTCTGTGGGCACCGTAATTATCGAGTCCCACAGACCCCTGGATTGGCTGAAGGCCCTCGCCAACCATGCCTGCAGGGGTCTCATCCTCAATCTGGCAAGGCAGACCGTGTACGTACACACTGCCATATGGCTCAGGAGAGCTGGAGCAGACCCAAGGGGTCGTGATAGGGGACCAGGTTAACCCCGAGATCAGCTCCACTATGGAGAGGAACCTGCTCTTGGGCAGGAACGCCCTTGCCACCCTCGAATCGAGGAGGGCTCCCACAAATTCTATCTGTTGGGAGGGGGGTCAGGGATGACTTCTCGACATTTATCATGAGTCCCTAACCTTAGGAAAAGGGCTCTTGTGAGTGCCACGTGAGCTTCTACCTGCCCGTACAAGCGACCTCGGATCAGCCAATCGTCAAGGTACGGGAACACGTGCACCCCTTGTTTGTGGAGATATGCGGCAACCACCGCCATGCATTTCGTGAATACCCTCGGTGCCGTACATAAACCAAAAGGGAGCACCATAAACTGAAAATGGTATTGGCCCGCCATAAACCTGAGGAACCTCCTGTGGCTGGGTCTGATCGCCACGTGGAAGTACGCGTCCTTGAAGTCAAGAGTCGCGTACCAGTCTCCTAATTGTAGCACTGGGATGACCGATGCCAAGGTCACCATTCTGAATCTGTGTTTTATGACCGCCTTGTTTAAATCTCAGAGGTCCAAGATGGGGCGGACCTCTCCCTTTGGCTTGGGGACAACAAAATAACAGGAGTAAAAACCCCTTCCTCGCAGATGCGGAGGAACCTCCTCTATTGCTCCTTTTTCGAGGAGCGCAGACACCTCCTGACACAGGATGTGTTCGTGAGGGGTGTCCCTTACTAAGGCCGGATAGGGGGGTTTTGAGGGCAGTGGGCCTAGGAAAGGGATAGAATAGCCTCCATTTACTGTGTTCAGAACCCAGGCATCCGATGTTATTAGGGCCCATGCATGGGCAAAAAGGGATAGCCTGGCCCCAAACGGGGGGCCAGGGCGGGAGATTGGTACGGGACTCTCAAACAGGGCGTCAAAATTAGGGCTTGCCCTGATGGGAAGGACCGTGAGGACCTCCTTGCTAGGTATCAGCCCTGGGGCGACAACGTCGACCCCTAGCCCCCTGAGGGTGCGCGGCTGCCCCGGTACCTCCACCAGAGGCCCGGGAGCGGCGCCTCCAGTAATCCCCACGGAGGACCTGGGGCTGTGCCCTCCCCTGCTGCCTATAAGGCAGCTGCTGCCGCTGCGGAGCCGGCGTCTGGATGCCCAAGGACTTCCAGGGTGGACCTTGTGTCCTTTAGGGTATGGAGCCTAGACTCGGTGTGCTCCGAGAACAGAGCTTTGCCCTCAAAAGGCAAGTCCTATATCGTATGCTGCACATCCGGGGGAATTCCCGAGATGTGGAGCCATGCCCCCTGACGCATAATGACACCAGTCGCCATTGTGCGGGCTGCTGAATCCACAGTGTCCAGAGCCACCTGGAGAGCGGTTCGTGCGATGACTTTACCCTCCGAGGCAACAGCCGCGAACTCCTGATGATCCTCCAAAGGGAGTCTGTCTCGCAACTTTTCGGCGGCATGCCAGGTGTTAAAGGCATATCTACTTAGCATCGCCTGCTGGTTCGCGATGCGGAGTTGTAGCACTCCTGTGGCGTAAACCTTACAGCCCAACAGGTCCAGCCGCTTAGGCTCCCTCGCCTTTGGAGAAGGACCAGGCTGAGGGAGTCTTTCCTTTTGGGCCGCGGCCTGCACGACCAAGGACCCGGGGATGGGTTGTGAGTACAGGTAATCATGCCCCGAGTGCGGGACATAACAACGCCTCTCGACCCCTTTTAAGGTAGGGGTCAAGGTTGCCGGCGTTTGCCACAGGGCATTAGTAATCTTTGACACCGTTTTGTTAAGCGGTAAGGACAATCGCGTAGGCGCATCTTCTGTGAGGATGTCCACCATTGGATCCGTGTCCTCGATGACAGGTTCCACCGGAACTGCCAGGTTGGAAGCCATGCGGCGGAGGAGATCCTGGTGCATGCGGGCATCCATTGACGGCAGACTCGGTGCAGGGTCTGCTAGTGCCTCGTCCGGAGACGACGACGACGACGACTCCTGAACTGGCACAGGAACGGTTGTCGCCAACTGCAGTGCCGTCTGGGCAGCTTGCGCTCCCGATGGGTCCACCTCCGGAGCAGGTGATTGCGGTGCCGCTGGATCGGGTTGCGACGCCCGAAGAGGGGAAGGGGGGGCCCGGGACAGGCACGCCGATGGTTGGGAGCGGTGCCCTGAAGTCCCCGACACAAGAGAAGGAGGCAGCTGACCTTGTCACTGATGGTAGGCCCAGGGGGTCCAGAAAGGCCACCGAAGGTGCAGAGGCCACGTTTGTTGAATGTGGTCCCTCCTATGTCTGGACCTGGACCTGTGGGCCAAGGATGCTCCCAAAGAGCCCGATTGGACGGAGACAGCATCTGAGTCCAAGGAATAATCGGACTCCAGCCAGGGTGGAGCCGAGGAAGAATGCGGGGCAAACCTTGCCATGGACTCAGGCTTACCCGCATGAGTACGTCGGGGCCACACTATCTGTGGGACCGGGGGACCCATGCCCGGTGCCGGGAGGCTCGCTGATGGTTGCGGCACCGGGGGACCCAGACCCGGTGCCGAGGATTCTATGGCACCCAGTTGCGGCACCGGGGCACTCAGGCTCGGTGCCGATTGCAACATCGCCAGTTGCGGCACCAGGGTGCCCAGACCCGGTGCCTGATAAGTCACCCACAGCTGCGGCACCGGGGTGCCCAGGCCCAGTGCCGGCTGAGTCGCCAGCAGCTGTGGCACCAAGGTGCTCAGGCTCGGTGCCGGTTGAGATGCCGCCGATGGCTGCGGCACTGGGGTGCTCAGGCCCGGTGCCGGTTGAGTTGTGGCCGGCGTTTGCGGCACCGGGGTACCCAGGCCCGGTGCCTGGCAAGACCACTGCGTCGATGCCGGTGCAGAGGAAGGCATGGAGACGGATGCCGGCTCCTGGGAGACCTCCATGGAGGAGAGAGATGTCTGAGTGGACGCCACATGGCTACTTAGATACGGCACCGGCACCGCCAGGCGGGGAGCTGGCAAGGAGCTCATCTGCAGTGAAGTTCGCGCATGGCTGGAAATTCCCTGAGAATGACAGTTCGGCATTGAGAAGGGTGCCGAAGTAGACATCGGTACTGACCCCACATGGGGTGGTCCCGACGCATAAGCCACCTTAGCATGCCGACCTGGGCCATGCTGGGGCGAAGCCGTAGCCAGCCGAGCCTCTGACGATGGTGACCTCGACCCTTCCGAGTCAACCGAGGATGGAGGGTAGGTCATGAGGCTAATAAGATCCTGCGCCGCTTCGAACGTATCCGGCGTGGACAATACTCGCACCGGTGAGCCCTCGGCGCGGTGCCCAGTCGAAGTTGCCTTCTTCGAAGGGGACCTTCCCCAGGGTTTCTTCACTCTCTTAGGGTATGTCTACACTACAAAGTTAGCTCGAACTAACAGACGTTAGTTCGAACTAACTTTAATAGGTGCTACACTAGCGCTCCGCTAGTTCGAATTTGAATCGAACTAGCGGAGCGCTTAGTTCGAACTAGGTAAACCTCATTTTACGAGGACTAACGCCTAGTTCGAACTAGCTAGTTCGAACTAAGGGCTGTGTAGCCCTTTAGTTCGAACTAGTGGGAGGCTAGCCCTCCCCAGGTTTCCCTGGTGGCCACTCTGGCCAACACCAGGGAAACTCTATGCCCCCCTCCCGGCCCCGGACCCCTTAAAGGGGCACGGGCTGGCTACGGTGCCCGTGCCAGGTGCAAGCCTGCCAGCACCCAGCTAGCAGACCCTGCACCTGGCACGGCACAGAGCCACCCACCCGATGCCCCCCAGCCCACCCCCTCTTGCCGGGACCAGGCTGGCGGCTCCCGGGAGCTTGCCCTGGACCGCAAGAGGCGGGCACCTTCCTGGGCTAGTGCGGACATCGTGGACCTCGTCCACGATCTCCGCACTAGGCACAGGAAAGTGGCCGTCTAGGGCAGGAGAGCTGCCAGCCTGGCCACCCAGGACCAGGTGTGCATGAAAATCAAGGGGGTCCACTGAGACCCCCGACACTGAGCCCTGAGCTTACAATGGCTGTCCTGGGTCAGACCAAAGGTCCATCTAGCCCAGTAGCCTGTCTGCCAACAGCGGCCAACCCTAGGGACCCTGGAGGGGATGGACCGAAGACAATGACCAAGCCATTTGTCTCGTGCCATCCCTCTCCAGCCTTCCCCAAACTTTGGGCAGGGACACCACTCCTACCCTCTGGCTAATAGGACTCCATGGACCCAACCTCCATCACTTTATCTCACTTCCCTTTAAACTCTGTTCTAGTTGTAGCCTTCACAGCCTCCTGCAGCAAGGAGTTCCACAGGTTAACTATTTGCTTTGTCAAGAACAACAACTTTCTCTTACTAGTTTCAAGCCTGCTACCCATTCCTTTCCTTTGGTGTCCTCTAGTCCTTCTTTATGGGAACTCAGGAAGAACTTTTCTGAATGCACCCTCTCCACCCAACCCCTGCTTTTAGAGACCTCTATCCTGTCCCCCCTCCGTCTCCTCTTTTCTAAGCTGAACAGTCCCAGTCTCTGTAGCCTCTCTTCATCTGGGACCTGTTCCCAACCCCTGATCATGTTAGTTGCCCTCCCCTCTCCCAGCCTTTCTCTTCCCCTCTCCCACCTCCTTTTCCCAGTCTCCCCCAGTTTTTTTTCAATAAAGACAGAGTCAATGTTGGAAGAAACGTTATCTTTATTTTGTACATCAATAAGAAGGGGGGCTAAGGAAGGGTAAGTGGAAGGAGGTGAGGGAGGAATGGGGTACGAGCCCCCGATGGGGAGGACTGGGCTGGCTCTGCGGGCTTCTGGGGGTGGAAGTTCTCCTGCAGCCCCCCGATTACTCCCTCTCCCCAGATGGCAGCCTGCGGCAAGTGCAGCTGGGCTGATGGCCGAGTGGTGTGATGTGCCCAGTGTGGGCACTCAGGGCACTCCAAGCCAGAACTTCTTTGCAAGCGGGGCACCCCTTAGAACTGTGTGTCCGGGATGGGGGTCGGGACCCTTTAAGCGCAGCCCTCGGCTAGCCTGAGACAGCATCTCCATGCTCTAAGTCCTCCTTTTATGCCCTGCCGGCACTGCTTCCGGCCATCCTTAAGCCCTGTTCAGAGTCCACTCAATGTGGACTTGCTAGTTCGAACTAGCAAAACGCTAGTTCGAACTAGTTTTTAGTTCTAGACGCGTTAGTTCGAACTAGCTTAGTTCGAATTAACTAATTCGAACTAAGTTAGTTCGAACTAGCGCTGTAGTGTAGACGTACCCTTAGTCGGAGGAGAGTGAGACTGGTGCCGAGACCTCGACGCCGACGCACAGTGCCGGTGAGGAGCCTCCGCGTGGAAGCCGGTGCGCTGCGAACCGCAGGCTGTTCTGGCAGCACCGGTTGAAGCGCTGTCTCCATGAGGAGAAGCTTCAGGCGAGAAACCCTTTCTTTTCTGATACGGGGCTTGAAGGACTTGCAGATCTTACAGGCAATATCCAGATGAGCCTCACCCAAGCACTTAAGACAACTGTTGTGTGGGTCGCCCCTGGGCATAAACTTCCGGCAGTCAGCACATGTCTTGAAGCCTTGCAGCCCTGGCATTCCTTACCCCCAAGGGGGAAGGAACAAACAAAGAACCTAACTATCTAACTGCAAGAACTATTTACAAACCAATGTGAGAACGGGAACCATTAATTAACTAAGAGACTGAGAGATATAGAGACACTCCAACGACCGTCACTGCGGTAAGAAGGAACTGAGGTGGGGCAGCACCGGCAGGGGTATTTATGTCCTACCATGGCGGTGCCACTCCAGGGGGCGCCCTGCCGGTGCTACGGGTACCGCTAGGGAAAACGCTCCAGAAGACGCGGTGCGCACACCTACTTCGAATGAACATGAGCAATCACTCGAAGAAGAACATGACCTGTAGAAGGAAAGCTGAAAGAATTGGGTTTGTTTAGTTTAGAAAAGAGAAGATTGAGGGGGGACATGATAGCAGTTTTCAGGTATCTAAAAGGTTGTCATAAGGAGGAGGGAGAAAACTTGTTCATCTTGGCCTCTGAGGATAGAACAAGAAGCAATGGGCTTAAACTGCAGCAAGGGAGGTTTAGGTTGGACATTAGGAAAAAGTTCCTAACTGTCAGGGTAGTCAAACACTGGAATAAATTGTCCAGGGAGGTTGTGGAATCTTCATCTCTGGAGATATTTAAAAGTAGGTTAGATAAATGTCTATCAGAGATGGTCTAGACAGTATTTGGTCCTGCCATGAGAGCAGGGGACTGGACTCAACCTCTCGAGGTCCCTTCCAGTCCTAGTATTCTATGATTCTATGATTCTAATCCCCTTAAGTTCCTTCTTACTAGAAGATTCTGTCTGATAAGAGACAGGAAAGAGGGTGGGTCATGAAATGGCCTAGTGATGTTAAAATGCATTTATTAAGGTAAACCCACAAGAAAATTTCAACAGTTACACGTTTACATGGGGGGAAGGCGGAACCTGGAGCATGCGGAGAGCTGGCTTTTAAGTTGTCTCCCAAAGCATACCAGCTCCCATGGAGCCGCATGACTCTCTCCACCTCCTGCGCTGCTACCTCTGTATCAGAGGCAGTAGCATTGCGGGGGGAGCGGGTCTGCGTGTAGCCATTTACATTATCACATCCCTAGAACAGACATGTGCAACAAATCTCATGCAAAACAGTTACAGAACAGGATGGTAACCGTTATTAATTCTTCATATGATTGCACATCTATTCTATTTACGGTGACTCGCAAGCAGTTCAATTTGCAGATCAGAATCTAATGACACATCCAAATCGGTCATAATCTCTAATTTGCCCAGAGATGGCATAATGGAAGGCAAAAGTATGCACTGAAGACCAAGCTGCCACTTTACAAATGTCCAAAATGCGCAGCTGGGCCAGAAAAGCCACAGAAGTTACATGAGAGATCTGGTCAAATGCACTAGCACTCTATTCAGTGGCAATACATCAGTCCCGTTGTAGCACAAATAAATACAACAGGAGATTCACAAAGAGATCCTTTGAGAAAAGACTGGAAGAGACTGTCTGCAATTGCTACGAACAATGGAAATGATGACCTAAACGGTTTAGTCCTGTCCAGGCAAAACACTACCATTCTTCTAACACCTAATCCGTAGAGCCTCTTGTCACCTGTATAACAGTAAATATTAGAGAAGAAAGTTGATAACTATGTCACCTGATTGATTTGGATGTAAAATAGCAACTATACCCTGTCCTTGTAAGAGATCGTATACCAAGATCCAGAAACAAGTGCTTGTAATTCTCCCATTCTCCGGGCTGAGGTAATTGCGACCAAAAAGACTGTCTTCATAGAAAGATGGAGCAATGAACGTTCAAGAGGAAGACCCACTAGGTTTGTTAACACCATATTTAAATCCTAAGGGGTCCAGGATCTTGCCCTTTAGGGTATAAACAGCCCAAAGCTTTCAGAAATATAACTGTCATAGGAATGAAGAAAAATGATTGATTATCATTTGGAAGGTGGGAAAGCCGATATAGCTGTCAGATGGACCTTTATGGAACTAATGGTAAGCCCTTGCTATTCTGGATATAACAAATAGAGCAATACATGATGAATAGAAGCATGGACTGGGGAAAACCCTTTTTTCTGGGACAAAATGGAGACTCCCACTTTGTCAGTTAAGTAAACATAGTAGAAGGCATTCTACAATTTACAAGTGCAACTGAAATCCCCTTGGAATAAGCTTTCTCCTGAAGCCTTAGCCCTGGAGCATGCAGGCTATAAGGAAGAGTTCAGATCAGAGGATGACCATAATCCTGAGAAATCAGGTCTGCATCCCATGGAAGTGGCAAGGGAGCTGTGTGTGAGAGGGTCAGCAGAGTGGAAAACCAATGTTGCTGAAGCCATGCTATAACTATGATTATGACTCATAGATCCTGTGCTGCAGCATAAGGCTCCAATGTAGATGGTACTGGGATAATCTCCTGTACCGTTAACTAGATGGAGCCACTTCAGGGCTGGTCTCAATAATGCCAGTACCCATGCCACCAGAGTTGACGGTCCCTCTTGAGCAGACGATTGCGTCACAGACTTCTTCAGACTCGTGTACACTCTAGTAACCTCATCCACATGCTTGCTGGAATTTAGTGCCAGGAATCTTGATTTATCAGGTACTGACCTTAGATGCCATCTTTCAGTGTCTCTTCCTCTGTAGTAGAGAAGGTGACCAGCCCAAATGATCAGTCAAAAACCAGGGGAGCACTTCTGATTGACACAGAAAGGCTCTGAGTGGAAAGTCTCCAGGGGTGAATGCAGGACCATCTCCATCAGAAAAAACTTAAGCCCAGTCTCTATTTCTTGGTTAATGGCTTAACATTCCTGCAAATTTTCCACCAATACCTGATGTAAGTCTCCCTGCAACACTTCAAGTAACTGGAATGCATGTCACTCACCAAACTGGAATAGCAGGAATGGCAGGAATTGAAACCCAGTGACCCAGTGCCTCATCAGCAGTACCCAGCAACAGGAAATGAAGTGTTTAAAAACACTTAACAAGAAAACTTATTTCTTTAACTGACAGTCTAAGCCATTAAAACTTCTGAAACAAGTACTAACTTCCTACAAATATGAGGGAAAATAAATCATTCAATAGTAAGAACACATGTTCCAAGTTCCAACGCAGGCAGTAAGAAGGAACTGAGGAAGGGTCAGTATTGGCTCTGCCCTTCATACCTGCAAGCTATGGTGCGAGACAGCAGAGGGTACATGTGCCACTCTGACAGGCAACCCTGAGGGAAAAATCTCCAGCACCTGTGCACTACGCATGAGTACACCTGAAATGGAATGGACATGTGCAATCACTCGAAAACTAAATTACCAGACTTGACCCCTGCAGTGGTCCACTTATAACCAACCTTAATATTTTAGCTTACATTTCGCATCTCGAACATGAGTATAGATAGTAATTATAAATTAAAATATCCAGTGTAACAGAAACATTATCATGTACTTTATATCAATGACACTGATGGCTGTGGGAAGAGAGGATAGGAATTTGTGCAGTGCCTATTGTTACAATATACACACTGCAATACAAACTTGGGAAATGAACAATGAATTGTTTTCATCTTTATCTTGAATAGCACGCAGAGACAATATTATATGTGTATTTGACAAACGGTTTTATTTCCCAACCTCCACCTTAAGTTTCAAAGCACTTGCATTCCTTATTCTTGGATGATAGAGACGTAAATCATGAAAAAAGGAAAAAGCTAAAAGGTAATTTGTAGTCCCTGTACATTGTACATTTGTGCATTGTACATTTCTACCTAGTTTTTCAATAGAAACAGAAAATATTCTCTGGTTTTTGACCTTTATTACACAGGCTCAGCCAACTGAGGAGTGAGAAACTTCGTCACAACTGAATTAAGATCCCTTTGAGGGCAGTTCTCACAGGCATATCTCCTGCCATTCTTGATGAATGTACAGTCTTATCCTCACAGCATAAAAAACAAAATGGGCTTACTGGTCACAGTCAACTTCACATCATGGTGTAATTTTAAGCAAACACGTGTCTAGGACATTGGTTTTCAATCCTTCCATATCACCCCTTTTCAGGAGTTTGATTTAAGGATGTTAAAATGAGGTTAACTGACTAGTTGACTAGATAGGCACTTCCGTATTCCTCCTTTGAAATGTACAAGAGCCCCTGCTGGGGCTCTTGTACATTTCAAAGGAAGACTGCAGAACTCTGCATACAGCCCAGAGCCAGTAGGAAGTCCTACTAACTCCAGGCTGCACTCAGCATGCCTGCTTTCAAATATACAAGAGTCCCCAGTGAGAGCTCTTGTGCATTTCAAAGCCATGGAGCCCGGGGTCAGCTGGGGACAATGTGCGGAGATGGCGGTTTCAAAGGGGCAGCTGCCTCACAGCTGATCTATGGAGTCCCCAGCTGACCCTGGACTCCACAGCAGCTGCCCCTTTGAAATGCGGGGAACTGCCGCGTGGAACCCGGGGTCAGCTGGGGACTCCCCAACTGACCCCGGGCTCCATGGCTGCCTCTTTGAATCACGCAGAGGCAGCATTTTAAAGGGGCAGCTGCTGCACAGCTGATATGTGTATCAGCTGTGCAGCGGCTGCCTTGGGGTTTCAAAATGGCAGTACCCCTTCTCCCCCCCCTCTTTGCTGCCTCTATGTCATAGAGGCAACGTGGGGGGGGAGGGTTATTGACTAGTCTTTAACATCCCTAGTTTGATTTGTTTTGCATAACCCAAGTTTTTCCTCACTTAAAAACTGCTTACTTACAAAATCAGATATAAAAATAAAAGTGCCAGTACACTATTACTGAAAAATGGCTTAATTTATCTTTTTCATTGTATAATTACAAATCAATTCAAATATAAATATTATGCTTACATTAGGGTTTACTGTGCAAAGAGTGATACAAACAAACCATTGTATGTATGAAATTTTAGCTTGTACTGACTTTGCTAGCATTTTTATGTAGCCTATTGTAAAATTAGGCAAATGAATTGATGTATCCACTGGAAGACCCAGGGGTATGTGTAACCCTGGTTTGAAAGCCACTGATTTAGGACATCAGTAACATCCAGTGTAAGCTTTGGGCATTCTGAGACCCCAGATCATTTGAACTTCAATTAAGGAAACATATTTTGGAACCAAATATGGTTTCAAGATAGCTGATCTAACAAACATCTAAAGTGAAAATAGTCTGAATAGGTGGCTCCAGCCTACTGAGCAAGCACCTCCTAGCTAGAGTGGCAACAACCCAGTTCTGTTTTTTTCTTAACAAGCAAGAGACAAAGCATTGATCAGGATCAATTATAAAAATCAAGAAGGTACTCACCAGCAAGAGTGTAATCCATATCAAAACCAAAGCACTTTATCTTTTCCATTGCTAAACTTCTGTTCACAAAGACCCTGTAAAGAAGAGAGGATATAAATCCATAGGAATAAGCATTTCTGGAATAAAATTATTTGGGAGTAAACTTATTTCTCTTATTAAGTGATATGTGAGTTAACATACCCAGACGATCCTTAAATATATAAAATCAGAAGTTACCTAAAAAATGTCTACCACTATTCTAAAAAATGAATGCACAGATCAGCTTTACCTGTCAGCATGCTTCCAACAAAGCCATGATTTTTTCATGGTTATTCTCAAAATTAATGTGGGTATAAAGACACAAACACTTGGGTACAAATCCTGAAAAAAATTCCTAAATACGGGAATGCAAGATTTCTTAAATCCAGGCTCAGATAACAAGAGGAAAATGGATGGGAAGGAATGATGGATGTTTGCCTGATTAAAATAAAATATGACAATCAAAAAGAGAGGGAATGAGTTTAGCCATTTCCTGAATAAACATTTACTATTTGTGCCCTATTTTGAATTAAATCTGAAAACTTGAGGAAAATTTAAAATGACCTCTCTCCAAAATTTGACTAATACTGTTATTAATCATTTAATATATCACCACAAAACAAAGATACATTCCCATGCTGAAGAGCATAGGGGAAGTTTTTTTTATTATTTGGAACTGTTTTTCCAGTTTTTATTTTTACTATCAAAAACTTGTAACAAGAATCTATTCTGTATACTGTGCTGATACTTTGATTTCAATGCATTGCATTCATTTGACTGACCGCCCACCCCCCCAAAAAAAACAAGATAAAGAAATAGGTAAAAAAAACACAAAAGAAAACTTCATTATGCTTCGGCTATTAAGTAATACAGTTACATTTCCCACGTAATTTCCACCATATAATTTATCTGTCATTCCTCATTATTTTAGCCAGATTTGGTCTCTGAGAACAAAAAATCAGAGTTACAAACAGCAAAGCCAAGGATTCAGCTGTAGGGGAGAATCTGTTTTTCAGCAAAGTTAGAAATTCCAAGTATTGCTATAGAGATCATGCCAAGAAAAAAAAACTGCCTAAACATGTATGAGAAGGGATACTATTACCGTAGCATTCACTTCACTGTCACCAAGAGATGCCGGGAGCCATCAAGGTTTTGCCTGGATACAAGTACACTGCCCTCAGCAGGATGCCAAAATAATTAGCCTTCTCTGGGGCTAATTCAGTAATACTTTTTTGTGAAGACAATGTAATAGGGGAGGATACCATAAGTAATGACCACAGTAAGTGCAAAAACAAATAGAAATCAATTCCATGAAGTTTCTAGTTTCAGGAGATCCTGTGATTCTTCTTCAGACTTATGGCCTGTCAGGCAGCTGACATGTCATATCACTTTAACTGTGTGTCAATCTACTCAAGTTAAAATTTAAACATCAAACTTGTCAAGATCAAACTACCACACTTCAATGCCAGCACCTTACCTCATCTCTCATAGATGTTGTTCTTGCAAAATCTGTAGCAGTCTGATTCATCCACTCATCTGAATTGCATTACGCAATTCCTTATAGGCTTCTCTAGTACAAATGCAATTTTGCTTGAATCTGATTTGACTTTAGAATATTACTATGTCTGAACCAAGCCTAAGATACCGTATGTCTTCTTGAATAGTGTTAGGGAAAACACATCTGTGGCTAACTTAACTAGTCATTGGATATTATTGTTGTTCCACACTGATCCATTTGGAATAGAGTTTCTTTGGAACTAGCATACTTTATCCCTAACCTTCCGCGCTCACTCTGGGACTCATAGTTTCCTGGCAAACTGCCCACATCTGACAATGAGGCATGTAATGGGACTGAAGAGTTAACAACGACAATCTCTGCTAACAGACATAGGTAATATTAAACAAGATGTTAGATTCAAGGAACAAACTTCAAATAACTATAGAAATCCCTCTTGAAAATATCAGAGATCATAAGCTGCCCAAAAAGTGCCCAAGCTGTGCTGTGGTGAGACATGTATCTGACTCTGCAGCATGAACTAATAGTGTTTTCTAAAGTAAGTTTAGATATCTCAATTTTAGAAAAGGCCAGTGCTAAATACTACACAAATAAACTTTTGTGCAAAAGAGAAGTTCTATTGTTTCTGGTGCCAATATATGCTACTAAATATCTAATTCAAGTACAATGGTAAGGAGAAAATATTTCTCATCTCAATTTTGTTCAATTTGCTTTCTAAAAGACGAGGAAGAGATTTGTTGGGGGGGGGGGGGTGGAGGGTAAACACATTTCTGGGAAAAGTTAGAAATAGTTTTTGCCCAAGTGTGATGGAGTGTGTTTCCCACACTGGCCCTGCCAGAGCTGAATTGGGCCAGGTGGGGCCAAATCACCTGTTTAGTTTGCAAAACAAGAAGCCTTAGCTTGGAGTCAGTAAATTAGAGAGAAAATTAATTACGAGGGACAAGCGGGAGCTTCTATGAAAGACAGGAAACTGGGAACAAAAGGGGTTACAGGAAAGGAGTCTACAGTTCTCTCTGGGAAGAGGGAGGTGCGTTTGGGGGAACTGCAAATCTGAGTTACCTAAAATTAACCCCTGGAAGGAGGAAGACAGGAGACAAGTCAGCCCAAGGGAGTGGGGAGAGCACGGGTATGGAAGCAGTTCAGTAAAAGGCAGCTTGGTGTATGGAAAGGACCTTGACTGTTATGTAGAGGGTCCCTGAGGTAGAACTTGGAGTAGGGTGGCTCAGGCTCCCCTGCCAGACACTGCAGGAGTAGCACTGGGAGGCGCCAAAGCAGAAAACTGCCTGAAACTTCTGACAAGCAGGAACTTTGATACCCCTGCCCCAAGAAGAGGGAACCACAATTGTGACCTGGTTGAAGGGCTGCCTCATGAAAGGGACAGCTACAGCTCCTGAGGGGGGGCAGAGAAGAAACCTAAGGGGTATAGTGAGTCTTGAAAGAGGCCTCAGCCTGACTGAGCTAACCCCCAGGTCGTCCAGGAGAAGGTGCCATTGAGCAGTGAGTGAAGCATGTCCATCACACCAAGTAACAGGTCTTGATTTTGTACATTCTTTAAGCCTCACTCTTTGTAGGAGAGTTTGCCTGTAGAGAAGAAGACTGAAGGTTTGCCATACTGAAGAGGAGGGCAGGGTTACAAGGTTATGCAATTCTGAAGAGAAGGGCAGGGTTACAAGGTTATGCAATTCTGAAGAGAGTTTCACTCATAGTTAAAATGGAATTAATCAGAAATGATGGGAAGATTCCTTTCAGCCTTTGACATTTTTGTCACTAATCCTCTTAAGAATGTTCAACAAAATATTAACAAATGGCACATTGGGTTTAAAATAAAACTTCATGTTGGTACTAGAGATATAGCAGATTTTTCAAGCTGCAGTTACCAACACTGGCCAAGAAACCATAATTAATAATAATCTACACATGCTCAAGCCCTTTGTTTAAAATCCCAATTAAAACATAACATACCCCATTCATGGTGCCCACTTAAACACCATATCCATTCAGAGCCTACAAACATTTACTATCAGAAATAGCTCTTACCACTTCAAATAGTTCTACAGGCAGTCCCCGGGTTACGTACAAGATAGGGACTGTAGGTTTGTTCTTAAGTTGAATCTGTATGTAAGTCGGAACTGGCGTCCAGATTCAGCCGCTGCTGAAACTGATCAGTTTCAACAGCGGCTGAATCTGGACGCCATTTCTGACTTACATACAGATTCAACTTAAGAACCCCAGGCATCCCCAAGTCAGCTGCTGCTGAAACTGATCAGCGGCTGATTCCAGGAAGCCCGGGGCAGGGGCTTCCTGTAGTCAGCCACTGGTCAGTTTCAGCAGCAGCTGACTTGGGGATGCCTGGGGCAGAGCAGCTGGGGTGCTGCCGGGTTGGTCCAGTAGCGCCCAGAGCGGCACTACGGGACCAACCAGCAGCACCCCAGCTGCTGTACCACAGGCGTCCGGAGCAAAGCCGCGGAGCACGGGGCAGCGGGACAGCCCACACGCGTCTGGGCTGTCCGCTGCCCGCGTGCTCCGCCGCTTTGCTTCCTCTCCCTGGTCTGCTGGAGACCAGGGAGACGGCCCTGTTCGTAACTGCGGATCTGACGTAAGTCGGATCCGCGTAACTCGGGGACTGCCTGTATTTCTATCCAAAGGGATTTCTCAAGGTAGTAAACATTTGCAGTATCCAGAACTAGAGAGAAAAAAGCCCACCCACTGAATCATCACTACCTTTTCCCGTAACACCAAAGGACTGCTGACCAAGCCCAATCCCTTCACTTGAGCAACCTGTTGAGGTCATGGCTGGTAACAGACCAGCTTCAGCTTCAAAAATACTTGTTAAAACAAAGATTTCAAAATCTTCCCATGGAATACTGACTGAAGAGACGGGACAAATACACCACTGATCTAAAACCTGTACAGCAGCAGCAAAGATACAGTTTGTGTCATCCCAAAATACATTAGAAGAATAAGCCTTTGATCACTGCAGGGAAGAGAGCATTGACATATTTTCTAAATATCTCTTTGAAGCTAGGTAAAAAAGGTATCAAAGAAGTTTTGAGAGAGTAAATTATGTATGTGAAAGTGTAAACATGTACATGGTTAACTGATGAGCCTGGTTCACGCAGAGAGCCGGCTTAAAAGCTGGCTTCCTGCACGAACCTCTGCCACCCACATGTAACCATGAAACTGCTGAAATTTTCAGCAGTTATACATTTACTCAGCTAAACTCATTTTAACATCCCTACCGTAAATACATTAAGTTTAACTGGTTAATTGATTAAACGGGGGTGGGCTGGAGCAGCCCTCACTACCATGGGCTGGAGCAGCAGGCTGCCAGCCGCAAGTTTACCCATTCATATCCCTAACAGAAAGCACATGTATTATTATCAGGACTGCCTAAAACAGTGGTTTTCAAACTCAGAAGACACAAATGTGCCCTTTGGCTAGCTGTCTTTAGACGATTAAACTCTGAAGTTTTGTTACAGTAGAATACTCGTTAGCACAGTAACCATACTGCTTGTTTCCCTTTTAAACTCTAAGGCTATGTCTTCACTGGCAGCTTCTTGTGCAAGAACATCTTGCGCAAGGGTTCTTGTGCAAGCAGTCTTGCGCAAGAAAATGTCCACACTGCCATGTCCGAGCTGTGCATTTGCGCAAGAGCGCCCAGGACAGTGTGGACGCTCTCTTGTGCAAGGAAGCTCTGATGGCCACTTTAGCCATAGGGCTTTCTTGCGCAAGAAACCCCGTCTGAGCGTTCACACTGCCCTCTTGCACAAGAGTTCCTGCGCAAGAGGGCTTTACACCTCTTAAAAAAAGAGTGTAGCTCTTGCGCAAGAAGCTCTCTCTTACCACGCCATACTGTAAATTTCCTTGCGCAAGAGCAGGCGGGCAGTGTAGATGCTCTGTGCTGTAAATCCCTGTGCTGTTTATCCCTGTGCTGTAAATCCCTGTGCTGTTTATCTTTACAAAGGAGGTGATCTTGGTTTTGAAACAAATTAATGATTTTCTATTAACATGTTTGAATAGAAAATTCTCAACATATAGATAGTTCTTACTCTGGAAGGCCTAGAAAACTAAGAAGCCTGTTTATTTTGTTTAACCAAAAGCTCAAGAAGCATTGTGAGGCTTCTATGAAATAAACATGCAGCATTCCTGTACCGTGAAATATACAGGGATTGCACAACTGAGCAGGGAACTTGGCGTGCCTTCCAATGCCTCTGAGTAACAGAAAGAAAATTAACACAGTGGGGGCAGGGAGATAATCTACTTGCATAACTGCATTTTTAAAACATGTCTGAGAACAAGCAAAGTGGACGATAGGTATTCTTTTTAAACAATGAATATTTAAAGTAGTGCCTTTTACTGGGATTATAGTTGTGGTGAGAGGGGGCACATTTTATATTTCTACTTGAAAAAAAAAGACTGTAGTGGTTAGTTTTGGCTGAATTCATCCAAATCAGGGGCTAACAGAAAATTTGGATCTGGATTTCAACTTCCTCAAAGTTTGGGGGTTGGTTACATCTTTATTTTAAATACAAATATCTTCAATGACCAGCAAAAGTGAGAAGAAAAGTTACCGTATTTTCCGGCGTATAGGGCGACTGGGCGTATAAGACGACCCCCTATCTTTTTAATTAAAAGATAGGGTTTCATCTTATACCCCAGCGCCCCTCCGCCTCCTTTGCTCCCGGTGTCCCTGGTCTGCTGGAGATGGTTCCCAGCAGACCAGAGGCACCAGGAGCAAAGCCGCCAGGAGCGCCTGGGCTGCCCCCCCCCCCCACCGGAGCCCCTCTGCGGCTTTGAAAGCCTCGGGGGAAGCCGGCGGGGGGGCATCCCATGCGCGCCTGGGATGCCCCGCCGCCGGCTTCCACCGAGGCTTTCAAAGCCGCGGAGGGGCTCCGGCGGGGGGGCAGCCCATGTGCGCCTGGGATGCCCCGCCGCCGGCTTCCCCCGAGGCTTTCAAAGCCGCAGAGGGGCTCCGGCGGCAGGGCATCCGGCGTACAAGACGACCCCCGATTTTTGGGGGATGTTTTTTAACTTCAGAGGTCGTCTTGTACGCCGGAATATATGGTAAGAGAAAAGCAGCATCTGAATGGGTTTGTCTTTTTCAGCCTATCAGGTTTGACAGCCTCCTCCCCCCCTCCCCCAGTTTAAAAAGGGTGAGGACACTGATAAAATTAGTGCCTGCTGTACCACTGCATTTTGTGACCTTGGTGTGCTTTTTCTATTGGAAATCTAGTCCCCTGGCTTATTGTGGAGACATAGAAATGAGGCATGCTGCTGTTAAAAGTTACCAAATAGCATTCTGTCTCAGCAAAAACAGAGACATCCAGAAGCTATAGTGAAACTACATTAACCTGTGACCGAGATCAGACATATTTAATAGAAATATGCAGATTCCCCGAAAAGAACATTTTTGTGACACCAGCCTATCTTCTCTTTGGAATGCTTGATGTCTCAAAACTTGCCTTATAAGGATTAATGCAAAACTTCAAAACTACTATCAATGGAGAGATAAGGTAGATAAGGTAATATCTTCTATTGGACCAACTTCCAATGGTGACAGAAGCTTTCGCAATTACACAGAGCTCTTTTTCAGCTCTGATAAAGAGGGATGTTAAATTTAGATTAATTAACTAATCAAATAGTAGATGGGATTTCCATCGACTATTCAATTAGCCTATAAGGGCGCTTCTGGTTTTGAACTGTAGCAAGAGCCTTACTAGGCTCTTGCTACAGTTCAAAAGTGGAAGCTCCGCAGGGAGCATGGGACCTGCTCGCACCACTTCCACTGTTCCTCTACCTTCCCTACCCCCTGTGGAGATGGTGCTGGGGGGAACCAGCTTTTAAGCCATCTCCCGCTCCCTCCCCCCTTGCTGCCTTCTCTCTGATAGAGGCAGCAAGGGGGGGGGGCACCTAGTCGCAGCACTAGCCGACTATCTGATAAGCTTCTGTTTATTGGATAGTCGACTAGTCTCTTATATCCCTATGAGTAAGACAGAAAGCTTGTCTCTCTCACCAATGGAAGGTGATCCAATAAAAAATATTACTTCACCCACCTTGCCTCTCTAATATTTTGGGACTACTATAGCTACAACCACACTGCATAAAATCAGTTGAGTCATACTGGATTTTGCTGACTCTTGTGCCTTTTGTCAGATATTGACCATTCCACAAAACTAACTTATTTTTGTACATTAAACTTTTACCTTTGACACACTTAAATTAGCAGAATTCTATTTTACTATACCTACAACCCAACAAAGCCTTTATAACAAGTTTCAATGTTTTCAATCATTCCTTCTAGAGATGGTACCTGGAAATGGTCAGATTAGATGCAGATAAAGGGTTCATCTATGGGGCTGATGAAAGAGTCAA
This sequence comes from Pelodiscus sinensis, assembly GCF_052426305.1. NCBI lineage: Eukaryota > Metazoa > Chordata > Testudines > Trionychidae > Pelodiscus > Pelodiscus sinensis. The sequence goes on along the minus strand of NC_143059.1, from coordinate 71,228,701 downwards.
ACTGGACAGCACCAAAACCTTACATATTGTTCTCATAACATTTCCAGTATCTGGGTCTGAAATCTGAGAGGGCTGACTGTTGTTGCAAGGATTGTGTAATATCCAAACTGGAAAATGTAGATCCAAACTGAATCTAACCTCCGGTAGGTTGTAGCAGAGACAAGGTTAAGGTCTAGAAATATGAATATGAGCTCTTCTCTGAAATTCAAACAAATTCAGAATTAAGATTCTAGTTTTGTCCATTTCTAATCCCATTGTTTGGGCTTTCTTCCCAAGTGATAGCAAGCTGCTGAGCAGCTCATATATTGGATTTGATCCCAAAACAACATTGATCTGTGCCCTGGAACTATCAAAGCTGGTCAAAATGGGACATTTTCAAATTGAGTTATTTTATCATTATTAATTTTAGTTGTAATTTGTCATCATTATTTATTTATTATTATTTAGTACTTTCTAGCTGAGGATCTTAAAGCATGTTACTAGTATAAATTACTTAGTTTAGTGATTGTTGATCTTTTTTCATTTGCGGACACCTAAAAATTTTCAAATAGAGACAGAGACCCCTTTGAAAATCTTAAAGTTGGCAAATGCTCAAGGGTCCGCAGATCGCAAATTGATAACCATTGATTTAACTCATACAACATGTTTGTGATATTATACAGATCAACCAAGGCAAAGAAATATGAACTGACAGATCATATTACAAGTCAGTGACAGAGGTGGGATTTAGAACTTAGAAATCTTGAATGCCAGTTTTCTGCCCTCACCACTAACTTAAAATAAACCAACTATGCCCAGGCTGATAACTTTCAAACTAAATGACAACCCAATGTGATTCAAAATGGCAAAAGATATCTCAACATCTGAATTTCTAATGAATGAGCCACTCAGTCCTACTGAGTCCACATACTGAACAGGGGAGGAGGCCTTGAATGTGAACAAATTTAAGGAGAGCTTCCTGATAGTGCATCTGACAAAGTGGGTCTTTGCCCACGAAAGCTTATGCTCCAACACTTCAGTTAGTCTATAAGGTGCCACAGGACTCCTCGCTGCTTTTTCAGTCTTACTGCACAGCTAAACCAAAGTTAACATAACATAAAATAAAACAGAAGCAAATACCTGGTTGCTGTTTCTTGGTAACTGACAGTGACAAGAGTAGATAAACCCCCAATTTTATCCATTATTCAACTTCAGCTAGTTGTAGACGTTGCTGAAAACTCCAAAGAACTATATGTGGGAGCCCAGAAGTGTTCACTCCAAGTTAAAAAAAACCAGACACTAGGACAATTTGGTGGCTCATAGTCAATCTAGTTCCTGTCTAATTGCAATCATGCTAAATGATAGTCATACAGAGGGATTGGCATAGCGATTATCTACAACCCAGGTAAGTCACCACATACTGGACAGGGGAGGAGGCCTTGAATGTGCACAAATTTAAGGAGAGCTTCCTGATAGTGACACACGAATTTTATTTTCACATTCAAACTTATGGCACCAGCTTAAAGCAATGTAGTGTCTTCTTACGTATGACTTCCATCAGAAGCTAGATGTAATTCTGTTGCCATGTTGATTCATCTTAAGGCACTGCCTATTAAGAGATTTCAATATCATCATATAACAAGGCTTGTAATTGATATCAACATTCACAAAGGTGTTCCATTTAAAGGAACATCTAGGAAGTGCACATAGGAATCTTTACTCTGAAGATGAAAATAATCCTTGACTATTGGCTTTGATAGTTCTTCATGTTGTTATTTTATATCATTCTTGTGGACTTTTATGAGTTCAGAGAATAAGGGAGTGCCATCAATGAAATTCAAACTAACATTTCATGCAGTTTCCTCATATTTTGGCTGAGACTCAGAGGGTTTTTTGGGATCTTTTTATTTTCCTTCAGATTCCTTTAAGATTCAATGTTTTCAAGCTTTTCTTAGTGTACTCTGTTAAAATTATCTGGTAATGTCACCATGGAATTGTAATTCCTTGAACAGCTGAACAAATCAACTTAATAACAAAGCAAACCTTTTCTTTTGGGGGGGGAGAGGAAAAGGAGGGAAAACCATCTATAGAGGTTTCATTTTGAGCATTCTTTGTCTGTAGACTGTTCTAGGCATCAGACTCGAGTCATAATATTCTGCACCAGTTAAACCAGTCACAAGAGTGGAATTTCTGTCAATAATGTTAAGTGTTACCCCCATCAACCAGAGTGACATAACCCAAAAAGTACAGCATCTCAAACAGTTGATTCCAAATGTTATGGTAAAATGTAATGTTGGTAAAAAGCATGATGAAGTTGGTATGGGCAGCAGCTGTAGTGTCAGGATTTCCTGCACTGCCTGTAGGACCTCAGGTACCAAACACCCGTGCCACTATCCGAGGTGACAGGTGCTTCTCAGGTGGGGTAGCCCACTTGACTTGAGCCAGGGCCTGACTCATTTGGAGGTAAGGAGCTGCCCTTGTCAGGTCTTTGCTCCCATCCAACCCTCTCCTTCCCTTCACAGAATGTAGGAGACCATCCCCTCCTGGTCCTTCTTTGCTTTTTTAGTCAGATACAGGACGGGGGATTGGCATCGGTCTGAAGATGGCACTGGAGGAGTGTTCTGCACAGATGCCACGGTGCTGGGAGCAGAGTCTGATCTAGACAGCTCTGCTGCTAATGCCAGCACCATAAGGAGTGCTCCAAGACATATGCCCCGCTCCCTTTTTGTTTGAGGCTTGAAGTCTTTACAAATACAACACATTTGTGAGCTTCACTTAGGCACTTCACGCAGCCACTATGAAGATCACTGATTTGCACAGGCTTTTTACAGTGATCACAGGGTATGAAGCCCAAGGACCAGGGCATGTCCCATCCCTAAGCTAAGTCCCATCTGGGAACCATTACGTTAAAGGAAACCACTAACAATTCTCAACTATTTATAGGGAGAGAAGTTTACAGCAAGAGTTTGAGAAGAGAAGGTTTGCTGAAGCAAGGAGAAGTTCCAGCACCGTCACTGGCGAGAAAAAGGAAATGAGGATTAGGGGAGTTAGCAGCACCTTTTATACTGTGGCATATGCACTCCATTCCAGAGAGTGCCAGAGCTGGTCCCTTACAGATACCACAGTGCATGTGGTAAGCACATACACCTAACGTAGAATAGACATGAGCAAGCATTTGAAGGAGAACCAGAAAGTGTTACTGGTCTATTTCTTTTGTCCAAGATGGATGAAATGCATGAAGTAAACAAAAAAATGTAAATGGTGATATGCAAAAGAGGAAAGGGAAAGGACTGACTCTCAGCTTGCTTTCTTCAGCAACTGAGTCATTAAAACAAATACCAAGATTCACAATAAAATTGTGAGATTTTACATAATGCATTTAAAAAGGAATGAAGAGCCTAAGCATGCATATGTTATTCTTGATATTAGTGTAAATGGAATGCATTTTAGACTCATATTTTTAGTGGTTTGTTTGTATTGCATAAAAGAAGTGTGTTTATCACTGCTGTTTGCAGTGCTATTGTCAGTTTCAGTTGTTTACAATTATTTTGTGAGACAAATTAGGCCAGATGGCTGCAACAGAGTGGGAAAAGGCAACCCTAGCAAGGTAAAAGGCCTTTTCCCCTATTAATTAGAAGTAGGTCAATCAGGATCAGCTAAAAAGGGGTTGTCGTCTCAGGTAGATTAGGATCAGTTGAGACAGGGCTATGTTGGACCAACTAGGATAAGCTGATTCCATTTCAGGTACTGCCTGAGACCTTTTAAACCCTACTCTATTGGTAGAAAGGAGGAGGAGGAGGGAGGAATGACAGGTACACACAGCCAAACATCTACTAAGCCAGAGACGGCAGGGGAGTGAGTAGCTTCAGGAGGAGAGGCTGCCTAAGCCTCTATAAGGAGAAGGCTGTCTGCCCAAATGTGGCAGATAGAGAGTGCTTTACACAAGACCCATCTCACCAAAGGAGAGAAGTGAGGAGGCTGGCAAGAGAAAGAAAGGCCCTTGCCACATTTAGCATTAATCCACTTTGCTTTTGACCCTTGAAAAACATCTGCACTATTGGCAATTTTCTAAAAGATAAATATCAACTTGGAAAAAAATGAATGATAGTTTCCATTGCAAAACTTAGCTTGTGATTAACCTTTCCACTGCAGTACTAACAGTGTACCACATGCATCTCAACTATTTAATCTGTCAATTCCTGCAGGCAGGTATCATGTTGTCATATATATTGTATAGAACATGTAGTATTGGTGCCCAGTAGATAACTCCTGAATGGGTGGAAATAAGTCATTTTCAAGTATCTGCCAGTAAACAAGATGGCAATCAGAAATTTCTTTTACATTTCATTTCCCTAACCCTATAAAATACGGCATAGTTTTCATTACATGAATTACCTACCGGTGATAGGCTTCCCGACGGTACTTTTTCATAGCATGCCCATCCATATTTGCAGGAAGATCTGCTGCATTCTGGAGTCTGTCACTCCATGAAGTTGTCATTTTTAAACCGTCACTTAATCCTGGAAGAGAAAAGAGAGAAATTTGCTATACCTGCAACATGTTTCACAAGAGGATTGTATAACTCTTTCCTGATTACAAAAGGATCTTACAGAACTAAGAAAATGACAAGATGCCTGCTGTACCTACTTGTGTTTGTAGGTCAAACTTGTCAAGGAAATGACTGAAGATGTCTAAGTACTTAAGATTAACCAGTGGGGCTGGAGCAGCCTCAAAAAAACACTTTTTTTTTACTCTAGATAGCATCACCAAATACAAACTAAAAATATCAGGCCCAATATCTGTTCCAAGTCTCTTTGAAATATTAAATTTAACTTTACTATGTATTAGAAATGTGAAGGTTTAACTAGTTAACTGATAAACCTCATCCTTAACAGACGAGGTTTACCGGTTCAGATTAACTGGTGGGGCTGGAGCAGTTCCCATCTGCTGCAGGAAGGGAACTACTCCAGCCCTGCAAGGGGCAACCTGAGAGGTGTCCTGGTTGGCCAGAGGAGGCAGGGACTGCTCCAGCATCCGAATCAGAGCAGCCTCTATATACAACAAGTCAGGGTATCCTGCAGGCAGGGGCTGTTTTGACCAGGATGCCCGAGCAGCGCCTGCCTGCGTTGTGGAAGAGGAGTGGTGTTCCAGCCCAGCGGCAGGCTGGAAAGGCCCAGCTGCTCGCTCCCTTTGTTTAACCAATTAAATGGGATTTTACATCCCTACTATATATAGTATCTTTTATATAAACTGCACCCAAAAATGTTTTCTAAGAGTTAAATGTAGTTTCAGAATAATAAATATTAGTAGATAGAGAGTGAAGTTATACAGAAAAGAGAGAAAATAAATGTTTTTAGCTGAGATTTTGAATGAGATGCATAGTCAACAAAGCAGAGAGAGGCAGTGAGACTATTCCAGTTGCTGGAATTCCAGAAGCTTCAGGGGGTAGCTGAGTTAGTCGGTACAGGATAAACTTAAAAAACAACGAATAGTCTGGTAGCACTTTAAAGACTAACAAAACATGCAGATGGTATCTTGAGCTTTCATGGGCACAGCCCACTTCTTCCCATGACCAGAGTGTTGGATGTCCAGGACCAATCTCATGATACCATCTACATATTTTGTCAGTCCTTAAGTGTTACCTGACCATTTGTTGTTTGCTAGTTAATGGCTCTTATCTGCCTCTTTTGACTATCCAGCCTTTTAGGTTCTTAGAAACTATTTGTTTTTCCTATTACATTCCATCTAGGCTTTCCCACTGCCTCTTCTTGTCCCCCTCCTCATCTCCCATTTTTTCCTTCTTCCACCCAGGGCCGGCCTGAGCCATTTTGGCGCCACAGGCTGGGCGCGCAGCGCCGCCCCTGGGCGCACGGTGAATGGGCCTGCTCCCGGGGCACACGGCCGCCGGTGCGCAGACCGGGGCCTGCCCCCGGAGCGCAGGGCGCATGTGCTGCCCAGCCTGGCCCGGACCAGCCGCCGCGCCTGGCCATGCAGGGCCCCGCAGCCGTAGCAGGAAGGGCACTGCTGGCCAGCGCCGTGGGGATGGGGGGGCCGGTGCTGTGGGAGCCAGGCACGCAGCGCCTGATGGCAGCTATAAGGGGCACCACGCACCCCTTACAGCAGCCATCAGGCACCCCCCCATCGGTTGGCACCTCGGGCAGCTGCCCGGCTCGCCCACCCCTTAGTCCGGCCCTGCTTCCACCCCCCCCCCCTTTTCCCCTATTTATTTTGGTCCTGGACATCCAACACACTGGTCATCTGAAGAAGTGGGCTGTGCCCATGTAAGCTCATGATGCCATCTACATGTTTTGTTAGTCTTTAAAGTGCTACCAGACTATTTGTTGTTTTTTATGGAATTCCAGAGGTTTTCATACTGTGTTTAGAGACATAGGCCTTGTTTTTATTGCTAAAAAAAAAAAATCATATTTATTTATTTATTTATTTATTACCTCAGGGCAAGTACCATGCATGAGCTATCCCACGATAAAAACACATACAAGACAAAAACTGAGAGGCAAAATAAATTAGGAGAGATCAACTCCAGGTGGGGGAAGCACTGAACATGCCATGAAGTTTTCCCTTGAATTTTTATCTTGGGATAGCTCACATACTTTACCTACAAATACACTTTTTTAGCAGTGAAGACAAAGCCACAAAAATGATTGACACTGTACAAGCAGAGGGAATGGTGACAGGAGTAGAAAGAAATGACTATAAAAATGTATAACTCCTAAAACTTCGGTCATCTGAAGAAGTGGACCGTGCCCATGAAAGCTCATAATACCATCTACATGTTTTCTTCGTCTATAAAGTGCTACCAGACTATTTGTTGTTGTTTAAGTTTATAATAATTTAAAAACTGGCATCATTTTTCAGCTTCACTCTGGTAACATATGAAGCATATTTGTAATGTATGCAGTATTAATGAATTAGTATTTAACATCTCAAATCTCTTGAAAAGTAGGTATTTACTGCCTTCACTTTACTGATGGGGAGGTAAGGCACAGAGGAGTTAAATGACTAGCACAAGGTCACACAAACAGGGGTGAATATCATAACTAGGTTTAGAATTCTAGGCTTTGGTTCCCACTTCTGTGCTCAAATCCTTACACCAAATCTATAAATTTAAAATTAAAGAGGACAGTTTTGATTGTTACAGTCTCTATGTGCGCATCTAGATTTTATTTGAGGGCCATGAAATAAATGATATAAATATCAAACCAAGGACAAACAATTTGGCTACAAAAATATGCCCCACACTCAGCACTTTGAGACCACTTTCCAGTTACTAAAAAGCAAGATTTAACAAATGTATCTTGCCCCACATACCAGTTCACATGGGTGGCAGGTATCCTAGGCAGGGGGAGGCACTGCCTTCCCTAACTGCCTCACCTGGCCCCGGGGCCAGGACAGGCTAGGGCCATGTCACCCGCTGGCACTTCGGAGCTCCAGGGCTGAGGCCACACCACCTGCCAGCTTTTCAGAGGTCTGGGGCAAGGGCAGACTGGGGCTGTACTGCCTGCTGGCTCCCTGGAGCTCCGGGATTGGGGGAAGGTGTTGTTGTGCCCAGGCGTGAGGGGTGGGGGGGTGCTACCCTGGCACATGGAGGGGGCAAGGGCCAGCAGTTACAGGAGGAGAGGAATACAGGGAGAGATTGGGCGAGGCCAGCAGGCCACAGGAGGGGGGCAAGGATGGGCTCTGGTGAGGCATGCCTCCCCAAGCCACAGGGTCACCCACCATCCATGCTAATTTAGATTCAGGCAATTGCCTGAGGAAAGGCATTCCAGATTTGAGAGCTCTCTACTAAGAATTCCCTGCAACATACACAGAAGGTCAAACCCTGAGGAGTAGACAGCAGGAACATTCCAGCCAACTGCAACTTCCACAACAAGGCACACAGGGGAAAAGTGTTTCTGCAATAGCCCATTTGCAGGCCATTTAGGGCTTTATAAATAATTACCAACAACTTAAATTGTACCCAAAGGCAACTGGTGGTACAGGACACAGGCCATTGAATTACCAATCCGGTATGCTTAAAAGGCAAGGCACTGCACTAGTTGAAGCTGAGTAATAACAAGTACTGAATGCTTTGCACGTCTTGGACTCCTGGGCACTATGGTAATACAATCAATAAATAATAACTGCAATAATCCAAGCAAGAGGAGACAAAAAGCAAAGATATCTGTGGAGAGAAAGGAAGATCACAAACTCCATGTCAGCTGATGTTCAGAAGGTGCTCTGAGATTGTAGAAATAGTAAAGGATCAATTAAGACCCCAAAATTGCAAACTACAAAGACTAAGGGCAGACATGCCCTCAGCAGAAAGAACACACAACTCCATCAATTCCTCAATATGTTCCCACACACCTAACCTATCAGCATCACCTCTGTCTTTCTGGATTAATCTTAAAGCAGCTATATTTCATCTATGGGTTAAGATTCCAAGGGCAATAAATATGCCCACTAAGTGGTAATGTAGAATAGTGGTAGAAATGTAGCCGTGTTAGTCTGGTGTAGCTGAAACAAAATACAGGTCTATGTAGCACTTTAAAGACTAACAAGATGGTTTATTAGATGATGAGCTTTCGTGGGCCAGACCCACTTCCTCAGATCAAATAATGGAAGAAAATAGTCACAACCATATATACCAAAGGATACAATTTAAAAAAAAGTGAACACACATGAAAAGGACAAATCACATTACAGAACAGAAGGGGGATGTGGCGGGGGGGGGGGGGGAAGGAGGTGAATGCCAGTGAGTTAATGATATTAGAGGTGGGGAAGGGGAGATGTCTGTGAGTTAATAGAATTAGAGGTGATAATGGGGGAAGCTGTCTTTGGAACAGGACACTCAACTCCAAGAAGCTCTGGGAGACAGACCCATAGTCTCCTATAGACAACCACCTAACCTCAAGATGATTCTTACCAACAACCACAGGACATACCACACTAATACCAACCCTGGTACTTTCCCTTGCAACAAACCCCGCTGCCAGCTTTGTCCACATATTCACTCTGCTGACACCATTATTGGGCCTAACCAAGTGAGTTATAAGATCAAGAATACATATTCCTGCGCCTCCAGAAATATAATCTATGCTATTGTAAGGGGACTGTTACCCCTTACTAAAACTCTGTGGGAGTTTTTTGGTTTACCAGCTTCAGAAGGGGAAGGGTTCATGAGACTGACAGACCCCAGAGACAATGGAAAGCAGTCAACACTCCAGCTCAGCCTGACTGACAGGTTGTAAGTGGGGATTGTTCTGGCTCTGGCTCTGAACAAACAAGCTGTGTGCAGAAGAGGTCCTGCAAAGACAGAGAGCTGAAAGAGGAGTACAAGAAGAAGTCCTGCAGCGACAGAACCAGACACAGACAGGCCAAGCAGTGCAGACCCTGTGTTGAGCAGCAGACTGGCCGTGCTCAGAAAGCCAAAAGGAACAGAGAAGCAACACAAGGAGCTGGAACTGGCCAAGCAGCACAGCCTGCAGCTGGATGTGGTGAGCTACTGGGACCTGCAAAGTGTGGGGAAAGGCTCTGGACTGGGAGAGGGGTCTGGCCACTTAGAGACTGAGGCTGTGTGGTCACTGCCAGTGCAAGCGTGTCTAGCCTGCAGCCCCTTGCAGCACTTCCAGGGCTTCTAAGGAAGAGACTGTGAACTGTCCTTACACTCTGCAGACTGCTGTGTTGATGTCCCTGTGCTACAGAGCAGGGCTGTGTGTTCTCATTTAACCATTCTCATTGTTTCTTATTCTATTCTCTTTAATCAGTTGATGTTTAATAAATTGTATTTGCTTTGAACCTTATGAAGTGATCACTGGGCCAAGAAGGCCTGCAGTGTAAAGAGAGCACCTCAGAGTGGGGACACCCTAACTCCTGCCCCTAGTGACTACAAGGTCAGGGATTAAGCCCCAGGAAACCTGGGCCCAGCCTTGTTGGGGTTTCAAGGGCTCTGCTACTCAGGAGAGTGGAGGGGGAGCCCTCAGGATCAGGGAGCCGTGGGGTAAAGGAAGTGGGAGCGGGGACTCAGATCCTTTCGCTGGTTCATTTCACCGGGGTGTATAGAAGCCAGGAAAGTTCCCCACAAGAGCGGGACCATTCCCCCGCTTACACTATCATGTGCCAAAAGTGTCCGTCTGCTATGTACATTGGACAAACGTCTCAGACACTTCGCCAAAGAATCAATGCCCACAAAACAGACATTAGACAGGATCACAAAGAAAAAACAGTTGCTTGTCATTTCAACCAGAAAGGACACTGTCTGAATGACCTGCTAACCTGCATCCTACTTCAGAAGACATTCAAATCTGCACTTGAACGGGAATCCTCTGAACTGGCATTCATGCTAAAATTCGACACTCTCCGCACGGGACTTAACAAAGACCCCAGCTATCTTACCCAGTACAAAGATAGCTTCCCCCATTATCACCTCTAATTCTATTAACTCACAGACATCTCCCCTTCCCCACCTCTAATATCATTAACTCACTGGCATTCACCTCCTTCCCCCCCCCCCCCACATCCCCCTTCTGTTCTGTAATGTGATTTGTCCTTTTCATGTGTGTTCACTTTTTTTTAAATTGTATCCTTTGGTATATATGGTTGTGACTATTTTCTTCCATTATTTGATCTGAGGAAGTGGGTCTGGCCCACGAAAGCTCATCATCTAATAAACCATCTTGTTAGTCTTTAAAGTGCTACATAGATCTGTATTTTGTTTAAGTGGTAATGATTACTCAAAAAGATCCCAGGGCCACAGAGGCTCTGTGGAAGCAATGTCATAAAGGAGAGCATTTCATTCTTTTTCCAAGTGAAGGCAGTTTGAATCCATCAATGTGCCAACCATTCTGATAATTTACATTGGTCAACCTTTTCAGATATCTTTCAGAACTCTTGGGTGAATGCCATCTGGTCCTGGTGACTTGTTACTGTTATTAATTTGTTCCAAAACCTCCTCAAATGACACTTAATTCTGGGACAATTCCTCAGATTTGTCACCTAAAAAGAATGGCTCAGGTTTGGGAATCTCCCTAACATCCTCAGCCATGAAGGCGGAAGCAAAGAATTCATTTAGTTTCTCCGCAATAACCTTATCGTCTTTGAGTGCTCCTTTGGCATCTCAATAGTCCAGGGGCCACTGCTGGTTTAGGAGGCTTCCTGCTTCTGATGTACTTAAATAAAATTTTGCTATTACTTTTTGATTTTTTGGCTAGCTGTTCTTCAAACTCCTTTTTGGCTTTTCTTACTATATTTTTACACTTAAATTTGATAGAATTTATGTTCCTCTCTATTTTCCTCACTGGTGTTTAACTTCTACTTTTTAAATGATGCCTTTTTCTCTCTCACTGCTTCACTTGGTTGTTAAGCCACAATGCCACTTTTTTGGTTCTCTTACTGTGTTTTTTAATTTGGGGTATATGTTTAAGTTGAGCTTCTATTATGATGTCTTTGAAAAGTCTCCATGCAGCTAACAGAAATTTTACTTTTTCCCCTTTTAATTTCTATTTAAATAATGTCCTCATTTTTGTGTAGTTCCCCTTTCTGAAATTAAATGCCACAGGGTACGTCTAAACTACAGAGCTCTGCCACGCCGTAGGAACTCATCTGCTTTTTTGAAAAATTTTTTGGAAAAGCAGACCTGTTTTTTCAGCATCCCTGTAAACCTCGTTTTTCAAGGCATAAGGGATGTTTCGAAAGAGGGTTTTTTCCCAACATTTGGCCCCGTGTAGACCAAATTGGAAAAGCCACTTTCAGAAGAAAGGTGGAAAAAGATATGCAAATTGCTGTTCAAAATTTGCATATATTTTTCCGACTTTCCTTTGTAGTGTAGACACAGCCACAGTGCTGGGCTACTGACATGTTTTTCCCACCACAGGAATGTTAAGTTTTATTACTTCATGGTCACTATTTCCAACTGGTCCGGTTATATTTACCCTTTGGACCAGATCCTGTGCTCCACTTAGGACTAAATCAAGAATTGCCTCTCCCTTTGTGGGTTCCAGAACCAGCTGCTCCAAGAAGCAGTCATTTAAGGTATCAAGAAATTTTATCTCTGCGTCCCATCCTGAGGTGACATGTACCCATTCAATATGAGGATAGTTGAAATCCCCCACTATTATTGAGTTTTTTATTTTGATAGCCTCTCTAGTTGAAGGAAGCAGATAAGGACCATTAGTTAGCATTTAGAGAGGAAGAGTACTAACACCAGAATCTACACTTCCTTGTCTGCTTCTTTTAACTATGAAGTCTTCAGTTTTGTTTGTTACACACCAGCTCGGTTTTCCCTTTGATATTTATATACCCACTGACTCTTTTTGTCGTCCCCTCATTCCTCCCCCTCTCCTCCTATTTATTTTAGTTCTGGACATCCAACACACCGGTCATCTGAATAAGTGGGCTGTGGCCACAAAGCTCATCTATATGTTTTCTTAGTCTTTAAAGTGCTACCAGACTATTTGTTGTTTGTTGAGTTTATACTCTAGTAGATTTCTTTGAGGGGGTAAACAAACATGTGGACAAGGGGAAACCAGTATATACAGGCAGTCCCCGGGTGTAGTACAAGATAGGGACTGTAGGTTTGTTCTTAAGTTGAATCTGTATGTAAGTCGGAATTGGCGTCAGCCACTGCTGAAACTGATCAGTTTCAACCGCGGCTGAATCTGGACGCCAGTTCTGACTTACATACAGATTCAACTTAAGAAACCCAGGCGTCCCCAAGTCAGCTGCTGCTGAAACTAATCAGCGGCTGATTCCAGGAAGCCTGGGGCAGAGCAACTCTGCCTCGGGCTTCCTGTAGTCAGCCGCTGGTCAGTTTCAGCAGCGGTTGACTTGGGGACGCCTGGGGCAGAGCAGCTGGGGTGCTGCTGGGTTGCTCCAGTAGCGCGGCTCCTCAGCGCTACTGGAGCAACCCAGCAGCACCCCAGCTACTCTGCCCCAGGCATCCTGATTCAGCCGCTGCTGAATCAGGACGCCTGGGGCAGAGCAGCTGGGGTGCTGCTGGGTTGGTCCTGAGCGGCGCTGCGGGACCAACCCGGCAGCCCCCAGCTGCTCTACCCCAGGGGTAGGCAAGAAAAGCCTGGTCTGCTGGGGGGGGGGGCACTAGCTACACCCCCCCCCAGCAGACCAAGGAGACGGGGGTGGCGGGACCGCCCAAGTCCTCCACGGCTTTGCTCCGTCTCCCTGGTCTGCTGACCTGGGAGACGCGGAGCAAAGCCGCAGAGCACGCGGGCAGCGGGACAGTCCAGGCGCGTCACGGCTGTCCCACTGCTGGCGTGCTCCGAGGCTTTGCTTCCCATCTCCCTGGTCTGCTGGTCAGAAAAGCCCCGTTCATAACTGCAGATCCAACGCAAGTCGGATCCGCGTAACTCAGAGACTGCCTGTATAGCGTATTTATATTTCCAGAAAGCCTTTGACAAGGTCCCTCACCAAAGTCTCTTAAGTAAAATAAGCCGTCATGGGATAAGAGGGAAGGTCCTCTCATGGACTGATAACTGGTTAAAAGACAGGATACGAAGGGTAGGAATAAATGGTAAGTTTTCCGAGTGGAGAGACGTAACTAGTGATGTCCCCCAAGGGTCCATACTGGGACCAATCCTATTCAGCTTATTTATAAATGATCTGGAGAAAGGGGTAAACAGTGAGGTGGCAAAATCTGCAGATGATACTAAACTGCTCAAGATAGTATGACCAAAGCAGACTGTGGAGAGCTTCAAAAAGACCTACAAAAACTAAGTCGTTGGGCAACAAAATCGCAAATGAAATTTAATGTTGATAAATGTAAAATAATGCACATTGGAAAAAATAACCCCAACTATACATACAATATAATGGGGAATAATTTAGCTATAACTATTCAAGGGAGATCTTGGAGTCATTGTAGATAGTTCTCTGAAAACATCTACTCTGTGTGCAGTGGCAGAAAAAAGCAAACAAAATGTTAGGAATCTTTAAAAAGGGGCTAGAGAATAAGACAGAGAACATCTTATTGCCTCTACATAAAACCACAGTATGCCTACATCTTGAATACTGTATATAGATGTGGTCACCTCATCTCAAAAAAGATATATTGGCATTGGAAAAGGTTCAGAAAAAGGCAACAAAAATAATTAGGGGTTTGGGACAGGTCCCATATGCAGAGAGATTAAAAAGATTTGGACTTTTCAGTTTAAAAAAGAGAAGACTAGGGGAGGATAGATAGAGGTCTATAAAATCATGACTGGTGTGGAAAAAGTGAATAAGGAAAAGTTATTTACTTGTTTCCATAACATAAGAACTAGGGCTCATCAAATAAAATTAATGAGTAACAGGTTTAAAACAAACAAAAGGAAGTTTTTCTTCACACAGTGCATGGCTGGCCCAAAGAACACCTTGCCAGAGGAGGTTGTGAAGGCCAGGACTTTAACAGAGTTCAAGAAAGAACTAGATAAATTCCTGGAGGTTAGGTCCATCAATGGCCATTAGCCAGCATAGGTAGGAATGGTGTCCCTAGTCTCTGTCAGAGGCTGGGAATGAGTGACAGGAGAAGGACTGCTTGAAGACTCCCTGTTCTGTTCACTCTCTCTGGGGCATCTGGCATAGGCCAGTGTCAGAAGACAAGATCCTGGGCTGGATGGACCTTTTGTCTGACCCAGTATAATCGTTCTTATATCTCCACCACAGCACACACATGGGAAATTACATGCCCAGAAGTCAGAAGACTATTTCCATTACAATTAGTTTCATCTTGTCATTTCATCTGCTGCACATCATTTTTGTGCCACATTAAACAAAAATGATGATACAGTGGAAAGGTGCATCTGAGCATGAGAGCAACACAAAGGCCAGTTGGACTGTATTGTTTCGAAAAGAATTCCGGAACACAGTGAACCCATTTGTTTCTCAGACTGTGGGGGCTATTTTAATGGTTCACCTCTAATCACATTCTTACATGAAGGAAGGGCGAATGAAGTTGTTTGAGGTCCTGGGAGATGTGTCTGGTTTTGTAATGTGTGAGAAAGCAGCCAGCATCATTCTGTGTAGATTGGAATTTGAAAAGGTGAGATTTGGGGACATAAAGTAGTATAATTTTCATTAATTTAACTTTATGTAATACTGAATGACAAAAAAATCCTACCAATGCAGCAATGTATCTGCTTTGAGATAAAATATTAGGAACACACAAAGGGCACAAGGACTGCAAAACTGTGGACCTAATCCTGAAAGCCTTACTCGTACACGTAGCCCCACTTATCTCATTGGATCTACTCTGATAAATCAAAATTGTGGGATTCAGATTACATGCGTGAGTAAGAGTGAAGAGATCTAGCACTAGGGTTTGGTTGGGGTTTTTTACTTCTTTTCTGAACGCAAGCTCTTCTTTAAATTGATGCCAAGAATAGTGACTAAAAATAAGATTTGCTAAGCTACTCCATACATTTTTAAGTTGCTGGGATAAACATCTAACTGAGTGGGCAGCTGGCCAGTCAAGACTTTCAACTCGGAGCAATTGAAATATGATGTATCCTTCTTAAATTACAAATCTATTTTTGAGATTAATCATCTGTAAATAGCTCCACAAAAAATAGAAACCTTTGCATAGATAAGATGTTTTAGAAATATCTTCCTATGATTTATTACAATTGTGGCTCCTCCTAATGCAGTCATAATTAAATGCCTGTTTCTGATACAGAGCTTATTTCTGAGAGGTATTTTAAAAGTTTGGCTATGATCCAGGCTAGTACATGACACACAAGACTCTCTACAGAACATGGGATTTTAAACACAAATTTTGAAATAAACTGATTTCCTCCTTTGTTAGACCATGCTTCAATTAGAACATATCCATAGAAAAGTTTTGCAAATATTGGCAAATACAGAATTGTATACCAGTGTGAGGACTTTAACTAGCTATTTTTCTTTCCTTCATTTTTCAGCAGATGATTTGAAATTTCTGCATCCCAGGATAATAAATATATATTTGACGGTGGTATACTAATCTTGGTTCAGCTGATTTTGT
Source organism: Pelodiscus sinensis (assembly GCF_052426305.1). Taxonomy (NCBI): domain Eukaryota; kingdom Metazoa; phylum Chordata; order Testudines; family Trionychidae; genus Pelodiscus; species Pelodiscus sinensis. The sequence goes on along the minus strand of NC_143059.1, from coordinate 71,212,731 downwards.
TTTTAATATTTTGACCAAGTCAGTTCATGGAGTTGCATGCCAAAAAAGTATAAATAAATAACAGTAGTGACAATCCCACTTTCCTACTAAATTCTCAAAGGCTGTGTCTAGACTGGCCAGTTTTTCCGGAAAATCAGCCGCTTTTCCAGAAAAACTTGCCAGCTTTCTATACTGGCCGCTTGAATTTCCGCAAAAGCACTGACTTCCTACTGTAAGAAATCAGTGCTTCTTGCGGTAATACTATTCTGCTCCTGATCAGGCAAAAGTCCCTTTTGCGCAAAGCTTTTGCGCAAAAGGGCCAGTTTAGACAGCTCAGATTTGTTTTCTGCAAAAAAGCCCCGATCGCAAAAATGGAAAAGCATCCGTGCCAATCTAGACGCTCTGTTCCAAAAATGCTTTTAACGGAAAACTTTTCCGTTAAAAGCATTTCCAGAAAATCATGCCAATCTAGACGCAGCCAAAGAGTATATACACAACGGAAAACAAAAGTAGTACTGAACCTCTGTATTTTAACATACAAGTTTCCCGAGCATTTTTTGTCTGTTCTGGACTCATGTGTTCAGTTTTGATACCCATAATATAACTGTCAATACTATTGTTAGGCATTTACAGAATGGACAGAATCATACCACCTTACCTGGATTCTCTTTAGCACCTGGCATCTCAAGATTCCCAAAGCCCTTTACAAACCTTAATGCTCATAACAGCCTTCTGAGGTAATTGGTATTATTATCCCCATTTCATGGAGCTCTGGGGCACAGAGAGGTGAACTGCATGTCACTGAAGTTAACTGAGGTCATAAAGTAAGTCAGCTACAGAAGCAGCACCTGAATCCAGGTCCTCTGCACTAATTCCCTTTTTCCCAATTTCTATCTATCTGTAAGCGGGGGTGAACTGCTGCTTGCTATCAGCCAGCTAAAAGGAGGGGTGGGTGTGCCCACTACAATTGTTTAGCTCTGCAAGGTAATTAACTATTAACTGTTGATATGTAAATACAGCTCAGGAGAGAATCCGAGGTGTGGCTATGTAAATCCCATTCAGCCAGGGCTGATGGAGGGTCACTGTTGGAATGGAATGTGGAGAACTGTATATAATTTGGGACTGTTGTGGGGGTCACTAATCATGCTACCCCTAAATGTGGGAACTGTAAAACATGCCACCAATGCTTGCAGGAGAGACACCGCCATCATGGAAAGAGGTCTCGGAAGAACAAGCCTCCCCCCTTCCAGAGTTGAGTGAACTGAGCTGGGGGAAGGGTTAAAGGGCTTGAATCAGCCTGCTTTACATCTGCCAGGTGTGAGCTATAAGACTGGCCCAGCCTGCATCTTTCCCCCTTTGTTTTAAGGACAGACCTAAAGCAGACTCCCTGAGGAGTCTTTTCTTTTGCTACTCAAGTGAAAGCTGGATTTATTTTGCCAGTCCAGCTTGTGCCTAAAGAGTTGAAATCACTACTTTGGCTGAGAGCCAGACCAATTTCAGCCAGTAGAGTGGCGGCAGGTGAGGCATAGCCACCAGCGGCAGCAGGCGAGGTGTGGCGCCCAGTGGTGGCAGCAGATGAGGAGTGGTGGCAGGCACCATGGGGAGCATCCAGTGGTGTGGGACAAGACAGCTGGTGGAGTGTGGTGGAGTTTTGATAAAGGTGCCTCCTATCTATTCCCCCACCCCCATTTCTACCCAGGTTGGGAGGTAAAACCCTGCGGGTGAATTTTGGGACTCTGGACAGCACAGACCAGGGACAGAGACTTTTGGGCTGTGTCTAAACTGGCCAGTTTTTCTGCAAAATCAGCTGCTTTTGTGGAAAAACTTGCCAGCTGTCTACACTGGCCGCTTGAATTTCCACAAGAACACTGACGATCTCATGTAAGATTGTGGCACTTTATAGACTAACTCAAGTGTAGGAGCATAAGCTTTCGTGGGCAAAGACCCACTTCGTCAGATGCATGTACTTGCATCTGACGAAGTGGGTCTTTGCACACGAAAGCTTATGCTCCTACACTTCAGTTAGTCTATATAGGTGCCACAGGACTCCTCGTCACTTTTGCAGATTCAGACTAACACGGCTACCCCTCTGATTCATGTAAGATTGTCAGTGTTCTTGCGGAAATACTATGCTGCTCCCGTTCGGGCAAAAGCAAGTGTAGACAACACAGTACTGTTTTGCGCAAAAAAGCCCCAATGGCTAAAATGGCGATTGGGGCTTTTTTGTGCAAAAGCGCATCTAGATTGGCACAAAGCTTCCGTGTCAATCTAGACGCTCTTTTCCAAAAATGCTTTTAACGGAAAACTTTCCAGAAAATCATGCCAGTCTAGACGTAGCCTTGGGGTGTCGGACTCTTTGGACTTCGTGCGATTCTTGGCTGGGGGGGCTTGGCTCATGTTTGGGTTATGAACACTGTTTGTGATGTTTTCCCCAAGTTAATGCTGTATGACTTCTCTCTCTCTCTTTCATTAAATGTTTCTTTCCTACACTCAGACTCAGTGCTTGCGAGTGAGGAAGCATTGCCTCTCAGAGGCGCCCAGGGGTGCGTGAATTTCCCAGATTACTGGGTGGGGGCTCGAGCCGGGTCTATGTGAGATGGACCCCAAGATATTGAACCCAGCCCTGGTTACTGCCAGGCCTACCCCGCAGAAGGGTTACATATCTCTAAACTGTTAGTTCCTTACAGCAGGAACCACTATTTTTCAATGCTTCAGCCTTGCCTGCCCTCCTTTAATCAGTTAATAGTTAAACGTAACATTTAACTGGTTAACTAATCGAATGGGATTTTACATCCCTAACATTAAGCAGGATCCTCTTCCTGGAATAGTAATTATTTTTACAAGATACAGTTTGCCTGGTCTCAACTCATAGCAATTAGTTAATAATCACAGATGGCTCTGAGTATGAAAGGTGCAGTATAATGGCTAAACAATTTTAACAAGCAGGAATTTGCTGCTGAACTCTTGATACCACTAACTGGAGAAGTACATGAATTGAACTGAAAATATGCCCTGTATTTTGTGAGTTATACTAAAAGACACAATTGGATTAATAACACTACGCCTTTGCCCTATTAATTGCACTGGCTTCCCATCTATTTCTTGGTGTTAAGATCCTGATTCTGGCCTATAAAGACCTATGTGATTTGAGTTATATCTGTCACAGGGCCCCTCTCTGCATTGTACCACTGCAATGGCTGAGATCAACTGGGATGTTTTTGCCAACACTCCATGGAGGTGGAAGCAGCGTGTTTTCAGTACATCTGGTCAAGCATTTCTGGTTCATGCACGTATTTGTTATAGCTTGGTTTACAGGCCATGGTCTCTAGCCAGTTATTTCTGGATAGGTGTGGTAGTAGAAGGAAAGAGGAGTTTATGGGGCCTAGCATAGACAATGATTTAATTTCTGGCCAAATGTCCTCTATACAATATAGAAAGGTGCTATGGTCATTGATGCATACCTGTTAATTTTACTTAACAAGGAGGAACTAGTGGATGGATAGAAAAAGAGGGTCCACATGGTCAAAGTTATAGTATAGGTTAGGGGAGGGCAATAAAACAGCAACAGTTCACTATGTTTAGCCCCTGGCAGGCTGCCGCTGCTATATTTACCTGCAACTCCTCAGGTACTGGTGATCCTCGCTCCCATTGGCCACAGATCGCTGTTCCTGGCCAATGGGAACATCAGGAAGTAGCACAGACAAGGACACCACTTCCCGCAGCTCCCATTGGCAGGAATGGAGATCCATAGCCAACAGTAGCTATAAAGAGTTCATGCCTCAGATCCATACAGTAGAGATGTTAGAATCACTTCATGGTAGATCTTCAATTTGAAGGAGAAACAATGTCGTATTGGTTAAGGATTTTTGTTTGGAGTCAGCCAAGGGCCTGACTGGCTTTACTAATTCTGAAGGAAATTTCCTTATCAAGAGAACTGTCAGTGGAGGATGGTGCTGCCCTAAATACCTGAACTGATCCACATTTTTCAGCTGTGTGCCTTGGATTAATATGGCTGGCATTAGGACTGAGATACTGACTGGAACAAGAACTTTGTCTTCTTGAGATTGATGTGAGGCCAAAGAACTGGGATGCTTCAGAAAATCCACCAGCAATGATGTAAAGGTCATCATGATAAAATAAGTCTATAATGGCAGAGATCCCTTAGGACCCCATGTTTCATAGATCTGACCACCAGTGTTTCCTCTAAGTGCAGCCATATGGCAACAGCAAGAGTCAAGCAAATGCCACATACTCGATTAGTGAAGCCATGCACATCCGGCAGCTTGTGTTTAGGTGCCCCTCCCACCCCCAACTGCTTTGCTATCACATGCTCCTGCCTTCTGCCTTGAAGTCCCAGAGCCAGGTATTCCTGGGATCCTCCTGATTACTGTGCAGAGGGTGGGGAAGGTCTCTGATGTCAGGTGCAAGGAGGGAAAGAGGCAGGGATACCCTAAAGTACCCCATTCCCACAGCGTGGGGGGGAAGGACTGAAAGGACAGAGTTAGATAGCTGCTGGTTGGCTGCTGTGATCTAAATGAGCGTTCTGACTGCTGGATGCCATTCTGCTTAGAGAGAGAGTGGATAGTCTCTCATACACTCCCAGCAGGCGCATATGCACACGCACTGTTGTTACTTTTTGCTGCTGTTACTTCTTGGTTCCTCCTGCAATACACTTGTATTTTCTGTAATTTTACTCAAATGATGATATTTTAGATTTTTGTCTGGCCTATGCATTTCATAATTTTATTTCTTGTTTATGCTTAAATGTAATTCTTTGAGTAGTGAGTTTTAAAATGTCTAACCTGTTCTGGCGTAATTACCCCTATGGTAACTTTTAAAAAATATATATCTAGTTTTTTGTTTCTGTTGGCAGCACACATCTGCACATTGCCTCAATATTGGTGTACATAACAAAATTCTTTCTGCACATGAATGAAAAAAATACAGGGAACATTGCTGACCACCCAGCTATAGTGTTTCTTTGCAGTTTCAGGTGTCTTTGTTTGCATCCCTCTATCGAAAGAGGGCGCAAGTGTAGACATACCCAGACAGGCTTAAAATTAATAGAAACCTGTTAAAATTCTGTATATAGAATCTTCATGGGAAAACTGTATGGTTTTCTAGAACCTCTACCTAAAGGGAGACTTTTATAGCTTCATTGGGCACACTGATATTTTTTTAAAAAGCTTCAAAATTAATTCTCATTTTATTAATAGGCAACAGGTTTTAAACAAACAAAAGGACGTTTTTCTTCACTCAGCACACAGTCAACCTGTGGAACTCCTTGTCACAGGACGTGGTGAAGGCTTTAACAGGGTTCAAAAAAGAGCTAGACAGATTGATGGAGATTAGGTCCATCAATGCCTATTAGCCAGAATGGGTAGGAATGGTGTCCCTAGCCTCTGTTTGTCAGGAAATGAGTAACAGGGGAGGGATCATATGAGGATTACCTGTTGGGATCCCTCCTTCTGGAGCATCTAGTATTGGCCTCTGTCAGCAGACAGGATACTGAGCTAGATGGACCTTTGGTCTGACCCAGTATGGCCATTCTTATGTAACACTCGCTAAGCCATTAATAATAGAGGCTCTGGTCACAGAAGAGGAGAAAATATGATGGTTGGTTACCCTACATGACTTATTATGAATAAGGCCCCATAAACAGAGAGCCAGCCTTGCAACCATGTGTATACAGTCTTTAAAATGTCTGTCAAGGAGTTGCACCTGGAAAAAAGCAGGAAATTAGAGGTGATTTGCCAGCTTGTGCTAAGCAAGGCAAAAGTCTACACATATGTACCAACATACACACACACAATTGTTTTTGTAATTAATCCCTGCAACAAAAAAGTGCTATGAAACTTGACTAATATCCATGATGTGTTTTGAGATTCTATAAGCATAGAGTATTAATAATATCTCTACTTAGTTATTATAACAACAGTCTGGCATATTTTTTGTAAATACTAGTTGTGTTTCTTGTATGCTACCTTTGTGGAGATAATTAATTCTTCACAGCATCAAAAATATCAATCAAATCAAAGGGTTTATTATTAATCTAGGAGATTTTGATACTACTATGATGCATAGTTAAAAACTAACATTATTTGCTTGATAATAATAGTTAGCATTCTTTAGCAATGCCTAACCAAGTATCTTTCATTAATTAAGGCTTCCAACAGTCTTGTCAAGTAGGCATGTATTAACATCTCCATTCTACATATGTGGAAATTAAGGTAGAAAGATATAAAGTGATAAATGTGAGGTCAGAACATAACTCAATGCTTCTAGCCAGGACACAATTCAGATATCCTTGCTCCTGGTCTTGCATTTGAATCACAAGACCATTCTCCTTCAGATATTTGTCACAGCTTTGACTGTCTGCAAAAAGTCCAGCAGCCAGAGTCCTGGCCCTTTTATATTGCCACCAGAGCCCTACATGGCACATACCCAGGGTTTCTGAAAGGCTGGCAGGAGAAGGCTAGCCCGCACCCTGCCCCTTCCACCTGAGTTGGGCCACCTCAGCCCCAACAAAGTCTGATCTCAGCCCTGAATATCAAGTACACTGGATCACCACTGGAGAGGCATGATTTCCCTTTACAGAAGCTGCATTGAGTCTTCCTCAACATAGTGCAATCCATATTTCTGAGAATTCTGTTCATTACTAGAGTCTGAACTGACCTGTCTGGTGCTGAAGTTAGGCTTACCAGCCTGTAAATTTACTTTTTTATGCTACAGTTTTTGGAATACATCATTAACTGTTCAGTCCAATCTGATAACCCTGTGATAAGAAAGCCACAGTTGAACAAGCAGCAAGATGAGGACAAAAATGTGACATTCATCTCTGTGTTTAACTGCAATTACTGCATGATGTTTCTCTAGATAAAGAGAATACCATTAATTCATTTTCTGACTTGTTTTTTTTCCAAGCAGCAATGGGCTGGGTAGTCACATTACCTGCTCTTCCCCCTACCTCAGGGTTATTCATTGGGAACTTCTGAGGGTGGTTCCCAAACTGAATCAACCCAGAACACACCACCCAGAGCTAGACTCAACTGGGTTAGGGATTATTATCCTATCAGTAGAGTTCATCTCCTTCTGTTACCTCCAACTCTTAATATTTAAAAAAAAAACTGACCAAAAACTGAGTTGCTTTGTTATTAATTAATGAAGCTGGATGGATCAGTTACCTCAATGTGACTGCTATGGATAGCACTGTTTCATAGTGTGCCTTCACTTTAGTGTTCAACTCTACTTCATTTCATTAAACGCTTTAGGAATGCTTTTTATATGTATAGAGTGTTCCACACATTACACAGATGAGAGGTACAAACACCTGGGCCAAAGCCAGCTAATTCAAGAGCCTGTTCTTTTTGCAAACATGAGACTAATTTACAGCATTCTGTAGGAGTTCCCAAGGAAAGCTGCAGCTCTCTTTTTCCCTTTCCACTGGCGAACTATGCCAGAAGAGTTAAACTACAATCTGCTTATTAAGTATACACTCAGTATAATAAGTTCTTTGTTTGGAAAAATTCTAAGAATAACTGGGAGCTGTAAATATTATTCCTGTGGTTAGATAACTAAATTAGAACTGGACTGTGAAATGGCTTCGGGATACAGCTGGGCAGAACAGAGCACCACCATCCCTTCTTTTTTTTCAAATGAATTTGTACTGGAAAGGAACAGGTAGGCAGTTTCGGAGCCTGAAGTCCTCTGTTTTAGTCTCAGAATGGCTACATTACAGGCAGTATTAGTACAAGCCTCCACACACCAGACCCTATTGAGTGCTTCATTCTGGTTATGGAAAGAATATCTTCAGGGCTCTTCAAAGCTTGTATCTTTGCCTTCTACCTCTGACTCCCACCTCAAATTAAAAATGCTATGCTCAAACATTCATGTGTTTAATTTAAAAATCCAAAGAAGTTGTGCAAATAGCAATATTACACCTAATATTTCACAACTGTAACCCTCACCCCCCATAAACTCTTCCTTCCCCTTTGTTTATTCATATCTTTACCATGTTAAGTTTGATCTAGCTGGTAGGATGCACACACAGGCCATTAAAAATTAATAGGTGCTTGGCTCATGGATCAGCAACAGCATATAAACAAATATAGGAGAGTTGTAATTACAGGCAGTCCCCGAGTTACGCGGATCCGACTTATGTCGGATCCGCAGTTACGAACAGGGCCCTCTCCCTGGTCTCCAGCAGACCAGGGAGAGGAAGCAAAGCGGCGGAACACGTGGGCAGCGGACAGCCCAGATGCGTCTGGGCTGTCCGCTGCCCGCATGCTCCACGGCTTTGCTCTGCTTTGCTCCCCGTCCCCCTGGTCTGCAGACCAGGGAGAGGGGTTGCAAAGCAGAGCAAAGCCACGGAGCCCGAGGGCAGCAGGACAGCCACGGCGCGTCTGAGCTGTCCCACTGCCCCCGTGCTCCGCGGCTTTGCTCCGGATGCCTGTGGTACAGCAGCTGGGGCGCTGCCGGTTGATCCTGTAGCGCTGCTCTGGGTGCTACTGGACCAACCCAGCAGCACCCCAGCTGCTCTGCCCCAGGTGTCCTGATTCAGCCACTGCTGGTCAGTTTCAGCAGCGGCTGACTTGGGGACGCCTGGGGCAGAGCAGCTGGGGTGCTGCTGGGTTGGTCCAGTAGCGCCGAGGAGCGGCGGTGCTACTGGACCAACCCAGCAGCACCCCAGCTGCTCTGCCCCAGGCGTCCCCAAGTCAGCCGCTGCTGAAACTCACCAGTGGCTGACTACAGGAAGCCCCTGCCCCGGGCTTCCTGGAATCAGCCGCTGATCAGTTTCAGGAGCAGCTGACTTGGGGATGCCTGGGGTTCTTAAGTTGAATCTGTATGTAAGTCAGAACTGGCATCCAGATTCAGCCGCTGTTGAAACTGATTAGTTTCAGCAGCAGCTGAATCTGGACGCCAGTTCCGACTTACATACAGATTCAACTTAAGAACAAACCTACAGTCCCTATCTTGTATGTAAACCGGGGACTGCCTGTATAGTCTACATAGCCTATGTAGTCCTTGGTCTCTGCTAGAGATGTTAAAATGCATATATTCAGGTAAACATATAATCACTAATAATTTCAGCAGTTACACATTTATACAGTTTCCCACCTGACCCCCTCCTATACTGCTCCCTCTGATATAGAGGCAGTAGCACAACGGGGGACTGCGTGTAACCATTAAGGACCATTTACATGTTTACATGATCACATCCCTAGTCTCTACCAAGACTGCAAAGAAGGGAGCTACATATTAGCAATTGTGACAATGAGTTTTGGGACAGATGTACCCAACTAAAAGAAATTGGACTAAGACTACTAACTAGCATGAATTGTTAGTCACTGCCAATCTGTACCACGTTTTAAAAATGGAATATAGCAGTGGAAGGTTTTGCCTAGACACAGATATTCAGTACTGTACTTAAATAAATGGGTGCAGTGGCCATCAGGGAATTAATACAGGCAGTCCCCGACTTACGTGGATCAAACTTATGTCGGATCTCTACATACGAACGGGGCTTTTCTCGCCGCGGAGGACTCGGGCAGCAGAACCACCCAGACGCGCTGTGGTCCCGCCGCCCGCGTCCTTCGTGGCGAGAAAAGCTGCTCCGCGTCTCCCTGGTCTGCTGGGGGGGGGGCGTCTGTACTCTGGACAACACACTGCAAATCTACTATTAACTGTATTATAAAGTACTGTATACTACATAATACGATAAGTCATAAAACTGTCTATATACAAGGGATTATTGTGCTTCTCAAATGGGCAAAATCACTTACGCTCCTGTCTTGCCACACCTATCATCTGAGGAAAGATATCATTGCCCATATATGTATAGTCCCTAACTTAGCCCTTGCTGTGCTTCAATTTTGTGACGTCCTCAAATCTGTTAAAATGTTTTTGACCGCAGCAGTTTGTTCCTTCAACGTACAGTCTAAAAGTGAGGCATTTGGGGCTAAGTGGTTACCCTAATTTAGCTATAATTAGATAATAAATTGTTCATGGCAGCCACCTTGAATAACATTGAACTATTTTCCAGATATTGCATCAGTTTTATGTACAGTACATTCTGCACTTTGCGGTGAAGAAAAATACACTTGTGTTGAGTGCTCTCTATTGGCAGGACATAGCCTAACATTTTAGAAATCAATCCGATGAATGCAATAGCTGGTAAGATGCACACATATGCCATCCATAATACTAAAATAATACAAACTAATATTTGGCTCTTAGCCACTATACATAATAACATTTTCTTCAGTAGCACAGAATGGGACTTTTACAAGGAGGAACATTTATATGAAAATGCATAATATGAAGATAACCAAAGAACAAGTTATGCCTAGACAGAGAGAAGCCAATTATCAAAAACTAATACTTTGGCCTTCTTAAAAGATGATAATTTTAAAGTGAGCTTTATGATGATTAGTCACAGCACCACAAACTGGGGGAAGAGCAAACACAGGACAAGCAAAAGTGGAAACTCCCCCATGCTGACTTACTGATGTGTGTCAGATCTAACAGTGAAGACAAAGAGAAGTGTGACTGGAGATCAGTCCCAAAGCCTGTTCAATCCTTGTTCTCTCTCACATAGTCAAACAGGAGTTACTATGTGGAACTCTCCATGAAGAATTGGATTAAAACCATTCATTCACCTCCCAGAAGGCCAAACAACTACCAGATGATAACAGCTTTGGGTCATTAAATAGCTCTGTTGAGTTTTAACCAATGGCCAAGTAGCAGTAGGCTCTGCTGTGTCAGTTCAACCAAGTCCCACAGCACTCCATGATTCCAAGTCTGCAGAACTGATTAGGAAGTTTAGCTCCCATTGCACAAGATAAATATGATTCTACCTATATAGAGCTAACTGTCAGCCTTACTTATACATTATTCTGGAGCAGCTTAACTGTTACTCCTGTGAATCTCAAAACTTAAGCTGAGCTTGAATCTTCAAACTGACCTGTGAGCACTGCAAGCCTAATCTTTAACTCAATGCTTCTCTATCAGGAATACACATAACTCTTAAGGTACATGGGAGTACATCAACTCATCTAGTTATTTGCCTAGTATTACAATAGGATACATAAAAATCACTAGCCAAATCATTCAAACTAAAATTTCATACAAGGACTAGTTTCTACAGCTCTATATTCTACACATTGAAATAGAGGCACAATATTTATATACCAATTAATTTATTTTAAAACTATATGGTAAATATTAGAAAGCCAGGATTTTTTAGTAATAGTATGCTGTGACACTTTCATATTTTTATGTCTGGTTTTGTAAGCAACTCGTTTTTAAGTAAGGTGAAAGTTGGGGATACACAAAACAAAAATAGGACTCCCAAAAGAGGAAGAGTAGTCTGGAAAGATTGCAAACCACTGCTATAACCAATCCCTGAGCAATCTCTTCCCCAGACAACAGTTTCTACTGCAAATTAATCAGATTAAAAATAATATTTAATAATCACATTTTCTTTGTTTGAGATTGTCCCCTCCCACATACATTTCATTTCTCTCAGCACACACAAGAAAGTCGATTTATTTTCACTTTTGTTTCTTCTCATCTTTTTATATATATTAGAGATTTGTGCATCTGTCTGCAAGTCCATTTGTTCAAGAACTTCTCCTAACTGGTAAGACCTAGGGCCACCAAACTTGGTATGCAGTTTCCTCTTCTCCTAACTTAAAGCAAGCACAGGGCTTGCTTGTGCCAGGATTATGTAAAAATGGCACCTTCTTCCTCAACCCAATTGATTTTTCAGCAAACACCTTATAACAGTAATGCTAGAAAAACAAGTATATTGGCACACTTTCTTCAAACCTCAGCTAAGAATTGTAATATAACACGCAACTACATCTATACCTGGACAACTTCAACTATTATTTTAAGCTTCAAAGGGGTAACTCAGTCTGTAACAGGAAAAACTTAAAAAACAATAAATAGTCTTAAAGCACCTTAGACTAACAAAATATGTAGGGATGGTATCATGAGCTTTCATGGGCTCAATCCACTTCTCCAAATGACTAGTGCTACTAGACTATTTGTTGTTAAGTTCCCAACTGACCTTTTGACCTCTGATCTAACAACAAAGGAGTATTTTAAAAGTGCAATTCTGGTCAAGAACATGACTTACTAGGATTGTTTCTCAAAGATTTCCAGAGCAAAAGTACTCAGTGTACAAGTTGAAAACATATTTTTTTCTAACTGCTACCATTAGCAAACTCAATATGGAAGTGTAACAAAAAAAAAAAGCAAGCTACATTCTCTTTTGGGCTTACAATATCACAAATAACATAGATCCTGAAAATCAGATCATAAGCCCTCTCCCAGCAAACACTTACACACATTTAACATTATCTATGTGAGTAATATGCCAAAGTATTTGAAAGATCAGGCCCTTAGTTAACAATTCTAGTAAGAGAAGCATGATAAATTCATAAACCAGAATAAAACACAGCTCCCCCTCTCAGGCCAACAGGTGTAAGAAGCAGAAAAACATTTTAATTAATGACAAGACATTTTCAATTCACATGGGTTTGAGGTAGATGGTGCCATTTTTACCTAGTTATCATGAACACGAACCTCATAATGAACAGCTCAAGTACCATCCTGCAGCATCCACAGTTTGGCAATGTTAGGACTAGTTAAATGTTAACAACTCTGCAGGATTTCATAATTTCCACATTTTTATGGCAGCCTGAACCAGATAAAAGAGAGATGGAAGAGACCTATTAAGTCTCTCAGTATATCTGTAGCTAATGCAGAACTGTCTCCCTCATCTGAGGGTTTTGCCCATAAAAGCTCATGAGACAGAGAGTGTATTTGTTAGTGTCTAAGGTGTTACAGGACTACTGGTTGTTTCCCTAGTGTACATTTTGTAACAAACACATTGCCAGTATTAGAGACATTAAAAATCACTTAGGCAAAATGAGAGCATACTGGATTTGTATTGGCCTCTCACCCTGTTTATCAGTTCAAGCACATGGACCCATTCACGAAGGCCAAATCCCTGCAAATAAACTGAGTGACACTGGACCGATTCCTGATGCAAGGCCACCCTGAGAACACGACCCATCCTGCCAGGCCAATTGCTTTCCTCTGTACTGGGCACCGCCCCCCACTGCAGTCTCCAGCCTCAGGAGGAAGCCCGGATGAATTGACCAGCCACGGTTTGGTTTGCAGGGGCAATCAGCTCAACATCCACGAGAGACGAGGAGTGACAGGGAGTCCACCCAGCCCAGGGCTGCCCACTCCCAGCCCGGGGGGCGCTATCCCTCCAGAAGCCAGGGCGAGCCTGGGAGCGGGGCTCACTCTAGCACCAGTCAGTGCCTGGCGAAGGGGGCAGCTCGTCCGGGCTGGGGAGGGCTCCTCTCAGTAAGCGCTGTGCAGGGGAGCCGGGTCACCCGGGAACACACAATGGGGCACCCTGAGAACGGCCAGGGGAGGGATGGGATGGCGGGTCCTGCCTCGTTCGCTCCCCGCCTGACAGGGTGCCGGGGGGGGGTCCTGCCCGCGCCTGGGGGGGAGAGAGCCGCGGGGGGGGTGTCCTGCCCGCGCCTGGGGGGGAGAGAGCCGCGGGGGGGGGTCCTGCCCGCGCCTGGGGGGGAGAGAGCCGGGGGGGGGGTCCTGCCCGCGCCTGAGGGGAGAGAGCGGGGGGGGGTCCTGCCCGCGCCTGAGGAGAGAGAGCGGGGGGGGGTCCTGCCCGCGCCTGAGGAGAGAGAGCGGGGGGGGGGGTCCTGCCCGCGCCTGAGGGGAGAGAGCGGCGGGGGGGGGTCCTGCCCGCGCCTGGGGGGGAGAGAGCGGCGGGGGGGGTCCTGCCCGCGCCTGGGGGGGAGAGAGCGGCGGGGGGGGGTCCTGCCCGCGCCTGGGGGGGAGAGAGCGGCGGGGGGGGTCCTGCCCGCGCCTGGGGGGGAGAGAGCGGCGGGGGGGGTCCTGCCCGCGCCTGGGGGGGAGAGAGCGGCGGGGGGGGTCCTGCCCGCGCCTGGGGGGGAGAGAGCGGCGGGGGGGGTCCTGCCCGCGCCTGGGGGGGAGAGAGCGGCGGGGGGGGGGGGGGTCCTGCCCGCGCCTGGGGGGGAGAGCGGAGGGGGGGGGGGGTCCTGCCCGCGCCTGGGGGGGAGAGAGCGGCAGGGGGGGGGTCCTGCCCGCGCCTGAGGGGAGAGAGCGGGGGGGGGGGTCCTGCCCGCGCCTGAGGGGAGAGAGCGGGGGGGGGGTCCTGCCCGCGCCTGAGGGGAGAGAGCGGGGGGGGGGGTCCTGCCCGCGCCTGAGGGGAGAGAGCGGCGGGGGGGGGGGTCCTGCCCGCGCCTGGGGGAGAGAGCGGCGGGGGGGGGTCCTGCCCGCGCCTGGGGGAGAGAGCGGCGGGGGGGGGTCCTGCCCGCGCCTGGGGGAGAGAGCGGCGGGGGGGGGTCCTGCCCGCGCCTGGGGGAGAGAGCGGCGGGGGGGGGGGTCCTGCCCGCGCCTGGGGGGAGAGAGCGGGGGGGGGGGGGAGTCCTGCCCGCGCCTGAGGGGAGAGAGCGGGGGGGGGGGGTCCTGCCCGCGCCTGAGGGGAGAGAGCGGGGGGGGGGGGGGGTCCTGCCCGCGCCTGAGGGGAGAGAGCGGGGGGGGGGGGGGGTCCTGCCCGCGCCTGGGGGGAGAGAGCGGGGGGGGGGGGTCCTGCCCGCGCCTGAGGGGAGAGAGCGGGGGGGGGGGTCCTGCCCGCGCCTGGGGGAGAGAGCGGGGGGGGGGCCGGGGCGGGGGGGTCCTGCCCGCGCCTGAGGGGAGAGAGCGGGGGGGGGGGTCCTGCCCGCGCCTGAGGGGAGAGAGCGGGGGGGGGGGGTCCTGCCCGCGCCTGGGGGAGAGAGCGGCGGGGGGGGGGGTCCTGCCCGCGCCTGGGGGGGGAGAGCGGGGGGGGGGGGGTCCTGCCCGCGCCTGAGGGGAGAGAGCGGGGGGGGGGGGTCCTGCCCGCGCCTGAGGGGAGAGAGCGGGGGGGGGGGGTCCTGCCCGCGCCTGAGGGGAGGGAGGGGAGAGCGGGGGGGGGGGGTCCTGCCCGCGCCTGAGGGGAGAGAGCGGGGGGGGGGGTCCTGCCCGCGCCTGAGGGGAGAGAGCGGGGGGGGGGGGTCCTGCCCGCGCCTGAGGGGAGAGAGCGGGGGGGGGGGGGGTCCTGCCCGCGCCTGAGGGGAGAGAGCGGCGGGGGGGGGTCCTGCCCGCGCCTGAGGGGAGAGAGCGGCGGGGGGGGGTCCTGCCCGCGCCTGAGGGGAGAGAGCGGGGGGGGGGGTCCTGCCCGCGCCTGGGGGGAGAGAGCGGGGGGGGGGGTCCTGCCCGCGCCTGAGGGGAGAGAGCGGGGGGGGGGGTCCTGCCCGCGCCTGGGGGGAGAGAGCGGGGGGGGGGGGGGTCCTGCCCGCGCCTGGGGGGAGAGAGCGGGGGGGGGGGGTCCTGCCCGCGCCTGGGGGGAGAGAGCGGGGGGGGGGGTCCTGCCCGCGCCTGGGGGAGAGAGCGGGGGGGGGGGTCCTGCCCGCGCCTGGGGGGAGAGAGCGGGGGGGGGGTCCTGCCCGCGCCTGGGGGGAGAGAGCGGGGGGGGGGGTCCTGCCCGCGGGCGCTCCCCGCCTGAGAGGGCGCCGCGGGGGGGGGGTTCCCGCGCGTAAGAAGCGGCGCGGGGGGAGGGGGGTTCCGGCGCGGGGGGAGGGGTCCGGCCAGGGGGGGTCTCTGGCGGGTTCCAGGCTCCCGGGTCCCGCAGCCGCACTCACCCGCCGCGCGCTCTCTGCAGAAATAAACCAGCGAAGCTGCAGCGCTTGGGCCACACTGCGCAGGCGCGCGATACGCCCCGCCCCGATAAGTCAATAGATGGGAGACTGGGGCTGCAGGCAACACACTCGCTCCAGCGCAGCCGCACGCGGGATCTTGACAGGGACCGGGGCGAATGTACAATCCTCCGGCGCAGCCGCACACACACCCTGCCAGGGACCAGGGAGAGCGTTCATGGATGTGAATGTCTGAGATTCTGTGCGTCTGTTTGCGGGCCTGTGAATGTGTGTGCGCTTTTGTGCATCTCTGTATGCGTCTGTGTTTGACTATGTATCTGTAACAGTATATTTGTGATAGAGATGCAGCATATTAGTCTGGTGTTGCTGAAACAAAAGACAGGACTGTGCAGCACTTTAAAGACTAACAAGATGGTTTATTAGGTGATGAGCTTTCGTGGGCCAGACCCACTTCCTCAGATCAAATAGCGGAAGAAAATTGTCACAACCATATATACCAAAGTGATACAATCAAAAAAAAGGGAACACGTGAAATTGACAAATCAAATTTTAGAACAGAGTGGAAGTGAGGGGGGGAAGGTAAGTTTCTGTGAGATAGTGACATGGGGGTGATAACTGGGGAAGCTATCTTTGTAATGGGTGAGATAATTACAGTCTTTGTTTAAACCCATACATAAAGTGTCAAATTTAAGCATGAATGACAATTCTGAAGCTTCTCATTGAAGTCTGGAGTTAAAGTCTCTTTGAAGCATGTTTTAAGGTCATTAAGTGAATGATCAGTTTGGCTGAAATGTGTGTGTATATGTGTGTGTCATTTTCTATGTTCAGTTGTGTTATTGTCTTTCCAATATCACTGATGCACTAAAGGTTTTGCTTGGCATACACACAAACCCCAAACTTCCTTTCATAAACGGTGGTGCTCGCTTCCGCCTGTGCCACAGAAACGCTTCTGGCAGCAGCTGAGGAGAAGACGTTTTCTGCCTTTATTACTTGCCAGCTCTGCAGCCAGGGAAAGCAGCCCCCTCCCACGTGACTCTTCTGCATTGAAGCCAGGTGGTGAAACACGTACTCAGAGCATTTGTTCAGTGGGGTATGCTGAAAATTGAATGAAACCAGCACGTCCAATTTGTGATATATGCAGCTAAGAGGCGGTTTGCGGTTTCATCACAAAACCAGACACTAAGCCGAGACAGACAGACTGCAGCTAGCAGGACTAACAGTTTAACAGGTGGGCCTTGTATAGGGTTGCCAGATGGTTTCAACAAAAATACCGGACACACTTGACATGACATCACAATCTTCATTACATATTATTTAGAAAATACCAGACATTTATGTTTTCTCATTTCTATTTTCTCAATTTGTTTCCCGATCAGAAAGCTCAAATACTGGACTGTCCGGATTAAAACCAGACACCTGGCAACCCTAGCCTTGTACAATAAGGACCACAAAGATTAAAGCTACTTCCTGTTGTTTCTGCATTGTGATGACCAAAAGAGATGGAACCAATTCCGTATTTAGCAAAAACATGGTTATGCCATTGTTCTGCGCGTACTGCACCTTTAAATCTCCAACGAGTCAGCTGTCTATAGGGGCAGGAAGCCACTTTGTGTTCAGTTTGGTGCAGACCAGCACAGAGAAAAAGGGGAAGGACAGGTCTCCAAAAATACACTGTTGGATGATGTAGTAGTTTAGAATGCTGGGAGGGGATCATGTCACTCACCATCGAGATCTCTGGTTGAATGGATCTGCAGTCCACTGGGTACCACCATTTCAGCTAACAGCTGCTGTAATCCACCCCAGAAACATCAGCATTTCAGTTGAGGGTGCAGTGACAAAAGAGTTACTCACCTGGTGCAGTAACATCTGGTCTTCGAGATCTGTATCCCTGTGGGTGCTCCACTGAAGGTGTCAGGCTCGTCCCGGTGCTGCAGCTCAGAAAGTTTTCTCTAGCAGTAGTCCCGCCAGACTGCGCATACGCAGATGCCGCCTCACACTGTTCGCACCCTTCCACGGAGCGCGGTCCAGCCCCGCCAGTTCCTCCTAGCCAGAGTCATCTGAAAGACAAAGATGCATTTCTGAAGCAGGGAGGAGGGTGGGTCATGGCGCACCCCCGGGGGGGACACATCTCAAAGAACAGACATTACTGCACCAGGTGAGTAATTCTTTCTTCTTTGTCATGTAGTGTCCCCGGGGGTGCTCCACTGAAGGTAAGTACATACCAGTGGTCCGGTGCTAGCAATGTGCTTCGGAGCTAAGGTCTTTGCACTGTGGACAGGACAGCCTGGGCCACTGCAGAATCGGTTGTCAGCATGTTTGCAAGGGCGTAATGCCTAGCAAAAGTCAAGGTCGAGGTCCAGGTAGCCACACGGCATATGTCCCGTAATGGTACGCACTTGAGGAAGGCCGTAGATGTTGCAACCCCTCTAGCAGAAGGTGCTCTCGGTCTATGTGATAACGGTATATTGCGTAAGGAGTAACATTGAGTGATGCAGGATATAATGAGAGTGGAGATGCACTGTGCAGAAAGGTGTTGGCCTTTCGAATGCTCCGCTATAGATAATGTAAGCGCATTTCCTCTGTGATGGAGTGTGGTTTCGGGTAAAAGGTAGGTAGGCTTATAGGCTCGTGAAAGGTGAGTTAACCTTTGGAAGGAAAGTGGGGTGAATACGAAGTGTTACTCCCTGCTCGGTGAATAACGCGTACAGAGGATCAGCAGAGAGTGCTGCCAGTTCACTGACACGTCGTGCAGAAGTAATAGCAAGCAGGAATGTCACCTTCATGGTGAGCGTGTGAAGATCACATGTGGCAAGTGGCTTGAAGGGGGGACAAGTCAAAGTGTCCAGGACTAAACCTAGGTCCCATGGCTCTGGGGGAGGTTTGTGAGAGGGCTATAGATTTGCGATACCCTTCAGAAATCTTTTGGTCAGCAAGTGAGCAAAGATTGAACAGCCATTGAAGGGGGTTCGAAAAGTGGAGATTGCCACTAAATGGATCCTGAGCGAGGATATCACCAGTCCTCCAGTCTGCAGGTGTAGAATATTCTCAAGTATTTGCTGTAGGGGTGTAACCAGAGGGTCGACACCTCTTGCCTCACACCACGACTGAAAATGACACCATTTATGAAGTGGTCTGGCACCTGCTATGTATAAGGATATCTTTTACTGCCTGAGAACAAGTCATTACTGGACCTTGGAGCCAGCTAGGAGTCATGCGGTGAGATGTAAGCAGTCGATGTAAGGATGAAGGACTGATCCGTGTTGCTGTAACAGTAAGTTGTGTAGCTGTGGGAGTCATCATGGTTGCGTCACAGACATCCATGCTAACTGGGGCAGCCACTTTTGCCGGGGCCAAAATGGTGCTATTACTATCACTGTCACCCCATCTATAGCTATTTTCTCTAGTACTCATGGAATGAGTGGAATGGGGGGAAAAGTGTACAGTAAGTGGTGCTGCCCCCAGTCGATAAGAAAGGCATCACCCTGCAAAGCTGTGACGATGCCCGCTCTTGAGCAATAGTGGCGGCACTTTCTGTTCCGTTGAGTCGCAAAAAGGTCTATGGTGGGATATCCCCAGTGTTCGAAGAGGTTGCAGGCTACGTCATTGAGCAGCTCCCACTTGTGTTGCAGGGGAAAAGGGCATCGGCAATAGTGTTGTTCCTGCCAGGAAGATACGCAGCAATGAGGGTGATCCCATGCCGGAGAGCCCAATTCCATAAGCAGATGAACTCGGCGCAGAGAGATCGGGATTGAGCGCCCCTCTGCTGATTGATGTAATAGACGGTGCAAATGTTGTCTGTGAGGATCTGTACTGTGATACGTCGTATCAGGTGCAGAAAATGTTTGCAGGCGTTGAACACCGCCCGCAATTCTAGAAAGTTTATGTGTCTATAGTCCCTGAGCATGGTAGTGTCGTATATGGATTCCCCAACCTATTAAGGATTCATCTGTGGTGATCTGTGCAGCTGGTTTTGGGCTGTGAAAAGGGACACCCGATAGGACATTCCTTGTGTTGTGCCACCATAGTAACGAGTCCATGACCTGTTTGGGGACAATGACGGACTTGTGTGTGCTATGGGTGCCTGGTGTATATATGTTGAGTATCCAATGTTGAAGGCACCTCAAGTGGAGTCTCGCGTGAGGCACAACATAAGTGGTGGCTGCCATGTGTCCCAGCAATTTCGGGCAGGTAAGTATGGGAGGCTTGGGGGCGACAAGTAAGGTGTTCACCAGATCTTGGATGGTGTGAAACCTGTCTAGGGGTAACTATGCTGTCGCGGTTATCGAGTCTAGCCTCACCCCGATGAACTGGAGGGATTGCAAGGGCTTCAGGGAAGACTGGCAGGTTGATAATGAGCCCTAGGGCTTTGAAAGTTGCCCTGGTTGTGTTGACCACTGCCATAGCTTCGTCTAAGGTGGGGGCCTTTAACAGACAGTCATCCAACTAGGGAAAGATCATGATGCCGGATCTGGGTGGCAACGACTGCTAGGGTTTTGGAAAATACTCTCAGTGCTGCCAAGAGACCAAAGGGTAACACCCTGTACTGACAGTGCTCTGCGCCCAATGTGAAATGGAGAAACCTCCTGTGGGCTGGGTGTACCGTTACATGAAAGTACACGTCCTGCAGATCGAGGGACGCGAACCAATCCCCTTTGTTGAGAGCTGGAATGATAGAGGCTAACGTGACCATTTTGAATTTGTGTTTTCGAAGGTGGTGGTTGAGTCTGCAGGTCCAGGATAGGCCTCCATCCCCTAGACTTCTTTTGGGTGAGGAAGTAACGGGAGTAAAAGCCTTTTCCTCTGAATTGATCTGTCACCCTCTCCACTGCCCCAGTGGAAAGTAGGCACAAGACCTCTTGTTGCGGAAGAGGTTCCTGAGAGGGGTCCCTGAAGAGGGATGGGGAAGGAGCGGTGGGCGGTGGCCAAGTAGAGAAAGGGATGGTGAAGCCTGACGTGAGGATCTCTCGGACCCAACTGTCTGTGGTTATAGTGAACCAACGGAGGTGGTATGGTGTCAGCCGGTGATGGAACAAACTGGCCGTGACGTGTGGAGCCTCTGTAAGGGGGATGGCATGCAGTTCCTCGATCGACACGTCAAACCTGCTGCCGAGCATGCTGCCAGTTGGATGCTTTTCTGGGCTGTGGACGGCGTTTCTGTAGTCATTGCCTCTATCTAGGCTGATCGTAAGGCCTGAAGCGGGGCGCGGCATAAGAGAATGGTCTCTGTTTGTTGTAGGGCCCAAATCTCTTTTGTCTGTATGATGGAGTGTACATCCCGAGCGTCGTCAGTGTGGTGCGAGAGTCTTTGCCGGAGTGGAAGACTTGGTCGGTATTCTGGGCGAAAAGCAGCCGATGATCAAAAGGTAAGTCCTCCACTTTTGATTGAAGGTCCTTTGGGACAGATGCCAGGTGAAGCCAGGAGGCGTGGCGCATGACCACTGATGTCGCTGTGGTCCAAGCAGCCATGTCAGCAATATCAAGGGTGATTTGTAGTGCTGTGCAGGCTGCTGTGTAGCCCTCCTGCACTACAGCCTTCAAGATTTGCCTCTTAGTCTCAGGTAAGTATTCCAGGAGAGCGACAAGCTTGGTATAATTGTCAGAATCATGATTGGCAAGGAAAGCCGTGTAATTAGCCATCCTGAGGGTTGCTGTGGCAGAGGAATACATTTTTCTGCCCAATAAGTCCAAGCGCTTCGCGTCCTTATCAGTGGTCGTGTTTCTACCCTGTGGCGTCTTTGTTCTCTGTTGGGCGGCATCCATGACGATAGAATTGGGTTGGGGGTGTGTAAACAGAAATTCTATGTCCTTAGATGACACAAAATATTTCTTATCAGCCCACTTGTTCATCGGCCATGTAGAGGCTGGAGTTTGCCAGATGTCATTGGTGATCTCCAGGATGGCCTCGTCAAAGGGGAGTGCCAGCTTGCATTTTTGGGACGGATGAAGATTTTTTTAGCAGGCGGTGTTGTTTCTGCAGCATATCCATGGTCAGCAGTTCCTGGGACTGGGCTACTCTTTTGAAAAGTTCCTGGAACTGCTTGTAGTCATCTGTGGGGGAAGAATCACTCTGAAATACCGCATCATTTGGTGAAGAGACAACTAATCCGTGGGGGAGTCTATGCGCTGCTGCTCACGGTCGGAGGGCAGATTATCATCTCTCTGTTGTTGACTAGAGGTCAAGTGCGCGTCACCTGTGCATGTTGAAGGACCTTGCTGAAGAGGTGGGATGTCCCAGGCCAGGCTCTGCGGAGACTGGGGTTGTCTGCGTAGCGGCAATCTGGATGGGGAGTAAATTGCGCTATGCGAGTGTGGACATTCACAATGATAGTAGGTGTAATGGCGGCTGTGATGGTGATATGCATGAGGGGAATGCCTTGGGGAATAGATACTTGCACTCCTGTAGTGACGAGAATACCGTGAAGGAGTTGGAGACCTGGGTGACTTTGATCGCACTGTATAGTGCGAAAGCGAGCGGGAGCGGTAGGATCGACAGTAATAGGTAGGATCGACAGCCATAGATGATGTGCTATGGCCCTTGCTTGTGTGTGGGACCGATGCGGAGATCTTAGATACCGCTCTTGAGGGGGGGTGTAATGCCCATGTTGATGGCTTCGTGAATGATAAGAAGCTGGAAGAGAAGTTTCGGGAAAGAAGACAGCTATGTCAGGGTTCGGTGTCAGAGACTTGGGACACCGAGATTATGAAGCTGTATCCCTGAACATCTTTAGCTAATAGCCATTAATAGATGTATCCTCCACAAATGTATCTAATTCTTTCCTGAACTGAGTTATACTTCTGACCTTCACAACATCCCTTGGCAATGAGTTCCACAGATTGACTGTGCATTGTGTGGAGAAGGAGTTCTTCATGTTTGTTTTAAACGTGATGCCTATTCATTTCACTGGGTGATCCCTGGTTCTTGTGTTATGTAAAGGGACAAATAACACTTCCTTATTCAGTTTCTCTGAATCTCTATCAAATGCCCCACCTCGTGTGGTCTCCACTATGGATGATCTAATTATAGGATCAGGACTGAAATCCATACAATGCCAGTAAAATGCAGCCACAGCTGAGATGGAAGGCTGTGACTGGCACACAACACACTGCATAAAAAGGGAGGAGAAGAGGGGAAAGGAATATTTTCGTCAGGAACAATAATACAAATCACTACCCTTATAAAAGTCTCAGGGGAAATTTAAAGTCTATGCCAAAGAGATAGAACTTCCATTTGTAAAACTTCAGTGGGGTTGAACACATTTCTTTGTTCCAGACCACGGATAAACAATGCTTTTGAAACTGTTTCTTCTTCATATTCAGACATGTCACATCCATATGGATGAGAAAACTTATCCGCCACTTCCTCCTCAGTCAACCCTGTTCGTTACAGAAAAATCCTCACAAGAATATTCTGTCGAAAGCACAGACTTGCTCGTTCACAACAGTTACAGTTATTATATCAAATGGATTCTTTCCCCACACCTCCTTGGCTCCTTTAAGCAACATGGAGCCAAGTTCGTCATGGGATTTAACTCCACTGATGTCAGTGTGGTTATACCAGGGACAGTTTTTGCCCAATAAGTGTGTACAGTACTGTAATACAACAGGTTGATCTGGGAACTGATGAAAGGGTCAAATCAGGGCCAATTGCTCAAAACCAAGGCCACTTACAGCCTAGGACTGGGGTCCTTCCCTAAAAGGCACCAAACCAGTCATACAGAGCACTTCAGCTGCCATCCTACCCAGTAAGAAGCCTCACAAGCAAAACCCCTTAGACACTTGAGCCTTCCCTGTGCCACAACCAGACTCACACCCTATACAGGTGAGAGGCAATAAAGCCAATCTCACCAACTCCAAATTGGTTCTCCCAGTCCCAAAGGACCTGCCACAGTCCCAAGTCAATCTAGACCAGGGGTTGGCAACCTATGGCTCGTGAGCCAAATATGGCTCTCTAGGGAGCCAGATATAGCTCTTCTGGAGCCCCAGCTCAGCCCCCCCCTTATTTCCCACACAGCAGGGAGCCAGCACTGGGCATTACAGCCTTATGGCTCCCCGCAAGACTAGAACACTAGCGGAGTGGGAGAGGGAGAAAGCCCCAAGGCTCCACGCCAGATCTGGCATGTGGGGAACAAGCAGAGCTAAACAGCGTTTTCTTCCCCACGGCATGGGGGGAACCAGGAACCAGATGGCTCCCTGCGCACTGCTAATTTGTTCCTTCGGGGCACACTTCCTGCAGCCTCCCCTGCCAACCATTCCCGGAAGCTTCCTGCTGGCGAATGGGAGCAGTGGCAGGTGTGTCATACGGGGCCTACCATGCAGTGCAAAAACAAGTACTGTAAGTGCCCCCCACTCCCTCCTGCCTAGAGCCCTTCACTCACCTCCGGCCAGAAGGCCTGCCCCCATCCCCCTGGTGAAAATCCTCCCAGCCCCAAATCCTTCCTGCTCTCTGTCCCCGGCCAGACGCTGCTTGCCCCAGCCCCCTGGACAAAATCCCCCTGCCCCCAGCCTCCTGGCCGGACACCCTCTGCCCCGAATCCCCAATCCCCAACCCCTTGGCCAAAATTTCCCCTGCCCTCTGCCCCCAGCCAGACACTCTTTGCCTCTAGCTTCCTGGCCAGTCAGCCTGCCCCCTGTCCAAAATCCCCACTGTCCCCAACCCCCTGGCCAAAATCCCCTGGCCTCCTAGCCACACACCCCTGCCCCTTGCTCAAAATCCCTCCTGCCCCCAGCCCTCTGGCCAGAAACGCCTCTGCCCCTGGCCAGACATCCCTTGCCCCCAGCTCCCTGGCCAAAATCCCCCCTGCCCTCTGCCCCCTGACCAGGAAGCCAGCATCCATCCTGCTCCTGCCCCCTGGCCAGACCTCCCACCTTCACCCCCTCTTACATTCCACCTCCTGCTCAGATCCCATTCTCCCATCCCTATCCCATTCACTGGTAGCCTTGTCCCGCACACTTAATGCCTCATTTTTGGCCCCAACCCAGGGCCTGGGGGGGGGGTGTTCCACAAAATACACTAACCCTGGAATCCCAGAAGAGTAAATCTGGCCTGAGGCCTTGAACCTCAGTCCTCCTTGCCCCTCCCCCTACTATGGGGCTGGAGCACCAGGGGAGTGAGGTATTTCAGTTGGGGGTCACTTCAGCAAGGGTTGGGGGTTTTGGAGGTTTTTTTGCTTCTCCCTTGTGTGGTCCCCAACTGATTTTTCTGTGGGTCAGTGACCCCGACCCAAAAAAGGTTCCCCTGCCATAAAGAAAGACAATGTTGAAATCTTTTGTGTTGGACATAGTATTTTACTTTATTTAAAAATGAAGCCTGGCCAACAAGCCCCCAATTGGGGCCCAGCCCCCATCTGGCTGCATCATCATAACACCCCTGCATCCCCCACTTCACCAACCATCAGCCCATCATACACCTGAACCTCCTTCCCTGCGCCCCTCATACCCCCACAACCTCAGTCCCCTGCCATAACAGTCCTGCACCCTTACACACCCCAATCTCCTGCCCTGAGCCCCTCATACACCCCAACCCAGACTCCTGCACACCCACGTCACCAGCCCCCTGCCATAATATTGACAGAAGACAGCCTGAATGCCTGCATGAAGCTGGATTTGACCAGTTATAATGTAAACTTCAAAGAACTGTGTGAAAAGATGCAGCAGCAGAAGTCCTATTAAATAAAGTCTGTGAGTACACTGTTTCATTTGTGCTATCATTAATTATTATGTCAATTATCAATAATATTACATTGTATATTTCCAGTCGTGCAAATGGGCATTCTTATACGGCTCTTTGTTGACCGCTTGTTCTGAATTTTGATGTAGTTTGGCTCTTCGGTTTGAAAAGGTTGCCGACCCGATTTATACTTTGGATCCCACCCAAAAGAGCATGCTGTGTCAATCCTCTAGAATCCAAAATCCAAAGGTTTACCAATAAAAAAGAAAGAATAGGTTGCGAGTGAGATTGTTAAAGAGAACACATTATATGCATCAGTCACCAAGTTCTTGACGCAGGCTCTTAGCAGAGATGTAACTGCCAATTTAAAAGTCTCCGGTGTACATCCTATGATCCTTTCAGGCCCTTTGTCCTTAGTGGTGCTTCTGGTGCAGAGGGCAAGAGTGAAAACAAGATGGAGGCACTCTCATGATACTTTTATAATCTTGTCCACTAAGGAGGGAAAAACCCATTCTTCTCTTGAGGTGCTGGTGCCTCCCAAAATGGGCTGATTACATGGCCCACAAACCAGTTTTTGCCCTTTTTAGGCAAGAAGCCATGTAGTAGGGATGTTAAATTTCAAGTAATTGACTAATCAAAGAGTCGCTGCAATTTGCATCAACTATTCAATTAGTTGATAGGGTGCCTCCACCTTCAAAGGTGAAAGCACTGCTGGGAGCATGGGGCCATCGGGGCCCGGGGTCTGACCCCGGGGCCCAGGGTCTGGCCCCAGGCTCCACGCAAAGTACCTTCTCCTCTCCCCACCTTGCTGCCTCTTTCTGATACAGGCATTTTCTTATCAGGTAGTCAACTAGTAGTTCACATCCCTACCATAGTAATAGAGATGTAGCCGTGTTAGTCTGGTGTAGCTGAAACAAAAAACTGGACTATGTAGCACTTTAAAGACTAACAAGATGGTTTATTAGGTGATGAGCTTTCGATTATTCCTCAGGAAGTGGGTCTGGCCCACGAAAGCTCATCACCTAATAAACCATCTCGTTAGTCTTTAAAGTGCTACATAGTCCAGTTTTTTGTTACATCCCTACCATGTAATCTCAAGGTGTGCCCTTCTCAGGCAAAGGGGCCATTGTGTGCTCCTCAGGTGTCAACTGGCAACACTTAAGAGTCTTTGTCTATGCAACCTTCACTATTCATTGGGCCACCCTCCACCCCCCACAACAGGTGGTTGACACCTACTGCTGTTTCCCAGACAGAAAGCATGTAAAATATAAGTACAGAGCCCACATTCATAACTTTACATACAACATTCATACGCAGGGTTGCCAACTCACAGAAATTTCATTTATGGACAAAATGGGAAATATTTATGGACAGACACATTTTTTTACAGACATAATTTTTATACTATATTAAGACGACATAAATGGCCAAAAGTGAAAACTTTAACGGTAAACAATATTAAATGACATAAATTGCCAATGTGCTGACGCTAACTTGGCAGGATAATGTCAATAACATCATGTGATTCATGTGACATCACCTCAACCTTTGAGCTAAATAAACAACTAAAATGCCCAATTTTCGCTGCTCCGCAGTAAAATGGCTAAAGCAACACAGAAGAAATGTAATTACTAGAGAATAATTGCTGGTTTTGGAAATTTTATTGCACTTTTATGAAATTTACGGACACCTAAATTTTTTTATGGACTTTACGGACATGTCCAATTTCGGCCAATATTTTTTACAGACTGTCTGTAAATTTATTGACAGTTGGCAACACTGTCCATACATGTGCATGAGCAGCACAGACAGAAGTAGCATAGCATAAGCTTTCACTTGACACCTCACAGGCCCATCTTACATAGAATCTGGGGCACACACAGACCAGTGTGTGGGACAGGGTCTTCCTGCTGCAGGAAAATCCAATCACATGACAAGCTCTAGGCAACAATTCCGGAATTTTTTTGCCAGTACTTGGGTGATGGCAAAGGTGATTCTGGTGTGATACTTGGCTACGTGTTTACAACTCGCTAAGGCAGGTGTGCACCTGTAAGGGATCAGAGTCTGACCTAATCCAAACCATAAACTATCTAGTCTGGCTGCTTTCCTCTCTGCTCAACTAACACACACCTCGTCCACCGTTCTCCGGACCTAAACCACCCCAAGCCCCGCTGCGAACTGTGATCGGGGCGTTTCCTGTGACTGCATGTCTCCTCTTGGGATCTTACCACCCGCTGTTCCACGGCCGCGGGTGGCTGCAGGAACCCAGGCCGCGTTAAGGCTGCAGCCGGAGGGTGGAGAGCAGGGCTGGCGCTTCCCGAGGGCGGATCTGTCTGTCGGTCCGGGACGGTGCCTCTAGGCTGCTCCCATCAGCACCGCGGCACAACGGACAGCTCCGGCTGGCTCTCCCGCACGCCGCCGCCAGCTGCCCCGCCGCCCAGCCTGCAGCCTGAGCGCGGAGCCCCGCTCCCTGGAGAGGGCGCGGCGGCTGGAGGCCGAGCTGCGGCGGGCCCGGGCGGAGCGGGCGCGGGAGGCGCTGGCCGCGGAGGTTGCGCGCAAGGGGACGGGGCGGCGCGGGCGAGAGGCGCTGCGGGAGGAGCCGCGGAAATCCGCGCCCAGTGCGGGAGACTCGCGCAGGGGAGCGGGGCCGCGCCGAGCTCCGCGAGCTGGCGGCGCGCAGCAGCCGGGCCCTGCGCCAGCCGCCGCGAGATGCGCGCCCGCGCCGCGCCAGCCAGGCCCTGCGGAGACAGGGGCAGGGGCAGGTGGGCGAGTTGCAGGTGAAGGAGCGTGTGCGGCCCCCTGCTCTGTGCAGCTCTGGGCTCCTCTGCCCCGTGCGCTCCCCTCTGTGCAGCGCCGGGCTCCTCTGCCCCGTGCGCCCCTCTGTGCAGCGCCGGGCTCCTCTGCCCCGTGCGCTCCCCTCTGCCCCGTGCGCCCCTCTGTGCAGCGCCGGGCTCCTCTGCCCCGTGCGCTCCCCTCTGCCCCGTGCACTCCCCTCTGCCCCGTGCGCCCCTCTGTGCAGCGCCGGGCTCCTCTGCCCCGTGCGCTCCCCTCTGCCCCGTGCGCCCCTCTGTGCAGCGCCGGGCTCCTCTGCCCCGTGCGCTCCCCTCTGCCCCGTGCACTCCCCTCTGCCCCGTGCGCCCCTCTGTGCAGCGCCGGGCTCCTCTGCCCCGTGCGCTCCCCTCTGCCCCGTGCGCTCCCCTCTGTGCAGCGCCGGGCTCCTCTGCCCCGTGAGCCCCTCCTGCCCGTGCGCTCCCCTCTGCCCCATACGCTCCTCCGGGCCTCATAGTCAACTCTAGCCAGGCCCAACTGGCCGCCAGTCTCCCAGGCATTCCTGGGCACGTCTGGCCTGTGCACATTGGACTGAGTCCGCTGCCTGAGCTGCGACAGTCCGGGAAGGCCACTTCTCACAGATCAGCGAGGAAGCCTGGTGAGGTTCCTAGTCTGAATGGGAAGCAGTGACACTCACATTTGAGTGATTCATAGATTCATAGACTTTAAGGTCAGAAGGGACCATTATGATCATCTAGTCTGACCCCCTGCACAGTGCAGGCCACAGAATCTCAACCACCCCTCTTAGAATAATCCTCTCACCTATATCAAAGATATTGAAGCATTCAAATACTTTGAAGGACCCAACATGCAGAGAGTCCTTCAGCTGTGATCTGTGCCCAATGCTACAGAGGAAGGCGAAAAACCTCCAGGGCCTCTGCCAATCTACCCTGGAGGAAAATTCCTTCCCGACCCCAAATATGGCGATCAGCTAAACCCTGAGCATGTGGGCAAGACTCACCAGCCAGACACCCAGAAAGTTCCCTATAGCAACTCCTATCATCCCTCCATTGACCTATTTCCAACTGATAACGAATGGTCAATTAGTTACCAAGATCATGTTATTTCATCCAACCATCCCCTTATCATAGAATCATAGAACTGGAAGAGACCCCAGAAGGTCGTCAAGTCCAGCCCCCCGCTCTAGGCAGGACCAATCCCATCTAAATCAACCCGGCCAGGGCTTTGTCAAGCCGAGACTTAAATACCTCTAGGGATGGAGACGCCACTACTTCCCTAGGTAACCCATTCCAGTGCTTCACCACCCTTCTAGTAAAATAGTTTTTCCTAATATCCAATCTGGACCTCTCCCACCACAACTTGAGACCATTGCTCCTTGTTCTGCCATCTGTCACTACTGAGAACAGCCTCTCTCCATCCTCTTTGGAACCTCCTTTCAGGAAGTTGAAGGCTGCTATCAAATCCCCCCTCACTCTTCGCTTCTGCAGACTAAACAGACCCAAGTCCCTCAGCCTCTCCTCGTAGGTCATATGCTCCAGCCCCCTAATCATTTTGGTTGCCCTCCGCTGGACCCTCTCCAATGCTTCCGCATCCTTTTTGTAGTGAGGGGCCCAGAACTGGACACAATACTCCAGATGTGGCCTCACCAAAGCCGAATAAAGGGGAATGATGACATCTCTGGATCTGCTGGCAATGCTCCTCTTAATGCATCCTAATATGCCATTAGCCTTCTTGGCTACAAGGGCACACTGTTGACTCATATCTAGCTTCTCATCCACTGTAACCCCCAGGTCCTTTTCTGCAGAACTACAACTTAACTGGTTGGTCCCCAGCCTGTAACTATGCTTGGGATTCTTCCGTCCCAAGTGCAGGACTCTACACTTGTCTTTGTTGAATCTCATGAGATTTCTAGTGGCCCAATCCTCCAATTTGTCTAAGTCACTCTGGATCCTATCTCTGCCCTTAAGCGTATCTACCTCTCCCCCCAGCTTAGTGACACCAACCGGCTCAGGAGTAGCTGGAAATCAGGGGAGGGCCCGGCCGTTAAAGGGTTTTATGGGGCAAGGGTCCTGGAAGCGGAGGATCTCCTAGGCATTGTTTGGGAGATTTGCCACTGGCCGCAGTGGAGACCGGATTTCAGGCATTGTGGCATTTCAGGCATTCAGGATCCCAAAGCAGAGGTGCAAAGAAAGCTACAGGTGCTCATGCATAAAGAGGCCACAGGAATGTGCCTGCAAAGTAGGGATGGAAAATC
This sequence comes from Pelodiscus sinensis, assembly GCF_052426305.1. Lineage (NCBI taxonomy): Eukaryota > Metazoa > Chordata > Testudines > Trionychidae > Pelodiscus > Pelodiscus sinensis. The sequence goes on along the minus strand of NC_143059.1, from coordinate 71,182,298 downwards.
TCAATCAGCTAACCGGTTAAACACCGCAGCTTCTGCTCTGGGCATGCTGGAGCGCCCGTAAGCATCACCTGCTCAGGATGATTCTTACCAGTTAACCATTCACCTTCCTAAAGGCTCCAGGACTTCTGCTGTTCCCTCCCCCATCGATGTGTGTCTGCAGTGTACGTTGTGCAGGATCCACGTGGGTGGGGGCTGGAGCAATAAGGAGACAAGGCTAGAAAGGGGGTCTCTAGCCAAGGTCCTGAATTTGACAGTTACCTTCATCAGATTTCTGGGGATCTTCTAAAAAGTCTTTTAATGAATGTTAAATGAAATGAAGAGAACTCAGCTTGGTCACTTCAAACTCAGCTTGGTCACTTCGCAGCAAAGCTGAACTCAAACTCTTATTGACGTGGTCCCCAACTGAGGAGAAAGACACTCCCCCTCCCCATTCCTCTAGCACATGGTGGGGAAAAAGGTGGTGTCTCCTCACCGCCATGCCTTGTAGCTCTGCTACACCCTTAGCCACAAGAAAGGGCAGGCATCTCTAACCCAGTCCTCCACTTTCCCTGAGGGTTTGGGCTCCCACCAGACAGAACTCTCACCTTGCACCTGAATGACTGAGACCAATCCCATTCCGCAACGCCCTGCTTTCTTCAATCTAATCTCTCAGGGCCGCACCCGAGGAGGTGCGGAGCTTCCACTTCCCCCACTGGCAAACGGTGCTCAACAGCTTTCAGAACTGGATCCTCACTGAGCCATTTCTCTCCATTCTGGGCTCCTGTGATGTGACTAATTGGACCCATTTGCCTAATTGTCCCTATAACAAACATCCAAAAAATTAAATAAATGAAAGAGGCAGCTCTAACTGTGGCAGCTGCCTTGTTTTCCCGTTGCACTTACCTTAATTGGAATTTCCCCGTGCTGCGCGCTTGGCCAGGAATCTGCTGGGATGAAAGAGTTGGCAATGGTATTTGTCCCTTTCTCTGCAATGAAATGAACACAAAGCATTCAGCGTTGCTTTTGAAACACAGCTCCTTATCTCCCGGGGTTTGCTTGGTTGCAGGACAGCACTAGCCAGCTGGAGAATGGCTTGAGGATCACCGACGTGCAAAATGACTCCTTATTGGAAAGACTGTCAAGACTTGCTCAGTGTTAAAATGGCTCTGGATATAGAAATTGCTGCATACCAGTAACAGCTCACAATATTTATTTCACCTGCTCTCTTCTGTGCCTGGCACAGAACCGCAAATCAAATAAAGCACTTGGTTTTGTTTTAACTGCTGAGGGTGAACTGAGGGCACACGAAGCAGATGTGTGGGTACTCATCACAGCCACCAGCGGCCAAAAGTCCTCAGTCTTGACCTGTGTCACTCCCTGCTAGGCCAGGCTGGGCTGCCCATGATAGCTCTGCAAATCAGACCGAAAGTCTCCTCCTAATCCCCCACCCCCCACATCTGGCGTTGTTTTTCACATTCGAGCAATGAAGGCCTATGCTTAACATCCAGGCTATTTTGATTGACAAAGATTACAGATCAGAACGGCAGTAACACCATTCCCTGCAGCTCGCACTCTCTCTGCCATCTGGGGACCTGCTTTCCGACATGGAGGGTGACCCCATGTGACCTCCGTGGCTCCCACCCAATATCCTTTCCCATCAACAGCTATTCTATGCTTATACCCCCTTCGCCCTGCCAATGCGCTTAGCCCCTCCTCCCTCTTTTCTGTGTTTACTCTTGTCCCGTGCATGGGGATGGGCTCAGACATCAAGAATGACCAAAATCCTACATGTGACATAGGAATAGCCCCTCCCCCATGCCTTTTAGCACCTCCTGAGTCCCCGTTTCTCCCCCCTTAGAAAGGCCTTTTCATCTTGGTGATCATCAGTCTGTCAGCAGGGCGCCCTGTCCCCCAGAATCTCTCCTCTCTCCCCAATACCATCGCTAGAGAGTCTTTGAAGTCAAGCGCTGAGCCCCTCAAATTAACCTTCTATCCTCGGAGTCACCTTGAACCACCCCTTTGTCACTGTGCTAACAATCAGGTCCCACCCCTGGAACACAGGCGCAGCCCTGCTCCTCCTGGCCCTGTATCCCTGGCATGTTCCAGTCCTATCCACTAAGGGGGTTTGCTCTCCTGTACAAGCAAGGTCATTTATTTGGCTCCTGTCCCTCGACAAAAGTTATTTCCAAGTTCTTCAGAAACTGCAGCTACATCCTGCCTTTGCCTCCAGCCCAGGGAAGCAGTGACCAAAAGCTATGCCGGTTTACAGCCACACTTGGACGCTATTCAGTCTTACCAGTGCACCGCAGCTCCAGTACTGGTACCAAACACAGCTCTCTTCAATCCTTACCTGGCCCTTCAATCCCCTCCCCACACACACTTCTGTGCATGCTCCTGGCAGGACGGGAGCTAGAAATGCCGACACCCTGTACCCGTCTGTTCCAGACAGACCATATGCTTGCATCTTTCAGTGCTCACCCTGCTTGGGAGACGCCTCACGGTTGTGGAGCATGTTCCCAGTGGAGGCCATGTTCAAAGGATCCCTCCTGTCGGCTGCGTGTTGAGCCCCGTGTAAACCCAAACCACACCGTGGGCTGCAAAAACAGGCTGTGGCCCTGATCTAAGGAACAAGAATGTTGAATGAGTTGGGCTTTCCCTTGTTGACATAAGGGGATAAATTCATCCCTGCTGTAACTCCAGGGATGTAATCAGCAAAACCAATCTGGTCCATCTGATGCAAGTTTCTTACGCACCACAACGTGGCTTTGGGGGCTGAGTTGATGACACTGGATGGAAAAGTATAAATGTCAATAAAAAGTCAAGGCCTGGTTTCATATAGCCTTAAAAATTGGCACAAATTTGTCCATGGTTGGTTTGTTAAACTGTTTTCTTCTTCTAATGCAACCAAAAGGGTTCAGCTTGTAGCCACTACCCACACTGCAATCCCTCTTTTTAATTCCATTTATATGAGGCCATTGCTACGCAGGTGAGGCCTGGCTAGGGACGGGCCCGAGCTGCGAAGTCCTGAGCTGAGCTTCCAACACCATAAAGTTCAGGAGTCTCTGGCTATGGAGGCTCTCACCCAGACCCACTTAAAAGAAATTAGAGCTGGTCCTAATATTAAAGCACACTCCAGAGATCTGGACAGCAGGGCTGTAGTGAGAGTTTTCATTCTGGTTCGTACCTAAATTTAGCTTCCTTTGAAAGAGACCATGATGCTCTGGGGCTGGAATATGCTCTCGATTCTGAATATTGAAAATAATCCAGCACTCTACTAATTTTTTAAAAGAGTGCAGAGGACTGGCAATGCAGTAGAAATTCACTGACCAACCAAAGCTGGGCTATGACAGTGCTGGTAAAATAAACCATAATGACAAACAGTTTAAAGAGCGGCAGGCTAAGATTTGCAAAGGTAGTTAGGTGTTGCTGCACCTAACGGATAGAGGAGCCTGAATCTCATTTTCAGGAGTGATTTTGGCACTTTGGAACAAAAGCTTATTGACTATTAATGGAATTTAGACTCTCAAGAGCCTAAATCATTTCTGAAAATACGATTAGAGCTCCTAAAGCAGGTGCTACGACATGTAAATACTTTCAAAAATCTGGATCAATAAAGGTACGGTCAGCAGCTCGGCTCCTCTGGAACAGTGGAACTCTCTACAATAAGGACAAAGCTTATCTGTGCAGGAGAAAAAACGCTCTCACAGGCCAGACTGTGGAATTAACTTCCCAAGGAACTAGGGACCTAGGCAAATCAACATCTTCTGCTCCAAGTGCAAGGCCAATTTCTTCAGCCAGCTTTCTCTAACCTCTGCTCTCTGAGGGAACGTCGACACTGCAGCAAAACACCCCTGCCTGCCCCATGTCAGTTGACTTGGGCTTTGACTGCAGGGCTATAAAATTGCAGTGTAGCTTCCCCTCCCCTTTTGTGGAATTTCAGAATCTGGGTTCCAACCCAAGCCTGAATGTTCACACCAGCAGTTTTCAGACCACGGAGCATGGCCCAGGACTGGGGGATGGAATGTTGGGCACTGGGTATCGGTGCTGCAGGGGGATCAGGTGACCGGGGGAGGGGGGCGGGGGCTAAGGCAGCTCCCTGCCTGTCCTGGCACTACAGACTGTGCTCCGCCCCAGCTCCTGCCCTGAGCACTAGCTCCGCACTCCCATTGGCTGGGAACCTGCTGCTGGCTACTTCTGGGGGCAGCATGGTCTGCGATGCCAGGAGAGGCAGGAAGCTGCCTTAGCCCCCCCGCTGCTCAAGGGCCGCTCAAGGTAAACCCCTCCTGCCTCAGCCCTGACCCCCCAAAGCCAGAGCCCCCTCGTGCACCGCAAAGTTCATCCTCAGCCATACCCCAGAGCCTGCACTCCAGTCAAATCATGTTGGGGTGTGGTAGCAACAATTTTCTCCAATGGGGTCATGAGAAAAAAAGTTTGAAAACCGCTGGTACACACCACAGTTTTTAGCCCTGCAGCAGACACAGGCCAGCTACGGGTGCTTTATTGCAGCATAGACATACCCTGATTCACCAGGTGGTCCTCTCCCCCCCCTCCCCCCCCCCGCACTAGCCTCAGCTGCTGCTTTGAAACCTAATTGGGTTAGTTGGCCAGTCTCAGACTGCTCCATCTTAATAAGCTACATTTCTATCATTATGGGGACCAGTCACCCTGTGACATCTGCTTCATATACTCTCGTCAAAGAATAACCCCAGTTTTCTCTAAATGACCCTTTGCAGCCCCTGTGATGTAACTGCTGCTTTTTGCCAACCCCCTGAAGCCAGAGTATGCATTGTAAGTGAAGGTAAATTTCAGAAGCAATTTATAAATCCAGCTGGAGAGAGGAAAATCAGTGCAGATCCACAAAAGAACATCCATAATAAGCAAACAAAAAAAGACATTAAAGAAACGGCAAGGATCTCAGCAACGAAGCAGGAGAAAGGAGTGCGATAGTCATTGCAAATAAATTGAGTTAGCAGGACCTATTCTTGTAAATTAACAGTGCTAGCCCATCTTTAAAGAATCACGTATCTGATTGCACATGCATTACCCGTCTGGAGCTCACGCATGCCCTGTGAGAACAAGGTGATAGAGCAAACTAGAAACCTTATTGTAAATCTAGGGGAAACAACCTCTCCAAGGACTCGGGTAGCCGAGGCAATATTACCAATGATTTGACACGTGACATTGATAGTCTGGGAAGAGCCTGAGTCCCCTTGTTTGTCATTCAGAATGATGTCTGATTGATGAGCGTGATATACACATCACAGAGGGATTTCTCCCCCCCATCCCTCCCATTTCTGTATCATCTGCCCTTTCCTCCCTTGTCGTATCGTTAGGATTTTCTGCTCCACCCCCGCAACTCCAGTAATACCTAGTGCTGGAGACTGGCTGTGCTGCTGATGCCACTGCGGGCTTCTCTGCAGTGAATCGGCACCTGCAACAGCTTGCCTGACCGTTTCGGCCTTGCTGATTCAGCAGAGTGCTTTGGTGCAGCTGAATCACCCGCCTGCCGGTGCTGCTCTCTGAAAAGCTCCCCCGAGGAGTCCGTTAGCCACCGCAAGACGAAGCCGCTGATCACTGTAGGGATGCGGGAAGGCAGCCCTGCTTGTCTAATACCAGGGATGCTTTTTATCATTCCGGTTGAGGGAGCTGAGCCAGGGCACAGGGCCAGAAACATACAGGCAGAGTGGACCCCTCAGAATGACGTAGCAGAGTCTAGAAGACGGCCGAGGCTATACGCCCTGGGAAAGCCAGAGCCCAGAACATGCTGATGGTGAAAGGAAAGTCAGAGCAGAGCCACAGAGCGCCGGAGCTGAATGGACAGAATGAGCAGAAGCAAAGAGCCACGTTAATCTCCACGAATGCCCAGGACAAAGCAGGAAAGAGGAAGCGAGGGAAGGAGACAATCTCTACAGATGCTCCATGGGTGCACCAAGCAGTCCCTGGGCCCCAGAGATCCCATGCATCACCGTCTGTTACGTTACAGCAGTGAGAGGAGCAAGCTCCCTTTTAACGAGGGACCGGCCTGCTGTCACTGCTGTTATCCTGCGCGTTGCAGATAGGCTGCCTGACTGGCGATTCCAGACAGCTGAGCAAAGGCTGGGGCAGGACCCAACCCAGGGGTTGCCGGGTGTCCGGTTTTGAACCGGAACGTCCAGTATTTGAGCTTTCTGTTCAGGAAACGAATTGGGAAAATATACATGAGAAAATAGAAAAGTCCGGTATTCTCTTAGTTAAAAGGTAATGTCGATTGTGATGTCATGTCAAGTGTGTCCGGTATTTTTGCTGAAACCATCTGGCAACCCTACCCAGCCCCACTGGCAGCGGAAGGAGCGGAAGGAGACAGCCTGCCCAAAGGAATAAATACTGCAGAGCCTCATGCAAGTGTTTGCCCTAGCACTGACCTTGCTACATTCTTAATTCACATTCGCCAGGTCTTGCTCCCGGTTCCTGCCTTTATTCCCCCCACCTTGGGATCCCCTTAGCCCCCCTCTTCTTTCTTCCACCTCTTCCCAAATTCTCCCTTCCTGCTCCTGCTTGTTCTCGGACTACTTTTTCTTCCAGGTTATCCCTCGTCTCTCTTTCTCTTTTCTCTGCCTCCCAATCCTCCTTTCTCCGCCTCCCTTTTCCTCTTCTCTGCATCTTATTCTCCCCTCTCCCAGTAAACATAAACTACAGTATCAGTGGTAACACATCATCAGGAGAACTGACACTTCAAAGTGATTCCCATTTGTGAAACAATCAAATGCAACAGCTCTTCCAAGCCAGACGCCAAGGGGAAAGCAACACAGAGCAGCAGAGCTAAGCAGATAGTATGAATGGTAAAACCTTTTTGGTCATTGCCCTTTACCCATCTTCTTGAATTTAAATTGTGTGACCCTGTACTTCAATCCCAAACAAAAGCCTCTGTTTGGTTTCCTGCTTAGCAGGCTCTTCGCATTCTAGCTAATGAAGCCTAGATCTTTACCTAAGCAAAGAAAATCTAGAGCATGGGTTCCCAAACTGGGGGAGCGTGAAGAAATTCCAGGGGAGGGTGCAAGGTGATCCAGCCCCCCTCCCCATTAATCTCCCCTCCCCTAAGTTTCGCTGCTATTTTTGTTTTTCGGCCCCAGTCAGTTCCTTTTTTTTTTTTTTTGCTCAACAAGTTTTGCTGCTTTTGGAGGTGGCGGTGGTGAGGGTTTCTCAAAAATCAAAAACGGGGCATGATGCCGAAAAGTTTGGGAACCACTGATCTAGAGGAATTACCTCCATTTTAATAGAGCAAAGGGGGCAGGAGGGGCAAGAGGAGTGTTTTGTTTGGGAAACCAGATTTAATGTAGAATTAAATCTTAGCACAGGCTTGGTTGAAGATTTCTAATATTTCCTATTTTCTGCCTGGGCTGGCACCACTGCAGTAGTTTGGCATTCTCTCTTACTGGGCTGCTCCAGAGCACAGGGAGGGGGCAGGAATCCAGGAAAACATTGGAAGGGAATCAAATCTTTTAGAACTATTGAGGAAGATTCAGTTTGATTTCTACAGCCTCCCTGGTGTGCACAGCGCTAGGTGGGCATGCACTAACCCTGGGGCCAGCCCAAGGATTCGACCCTGCCACTCCTTACTCACTTGAGTAGCCCCGACTCATAAAAGTAACCTGAGCGCAGCCCCATGAGGATAACTTTGATAAAAGCTTCCAGGATGGGACACAACCCTGGGAAAATATGGAAGCTTTCAGTTTTCAGGCCCTGCGTACCAACTGAAGACACTTAGCACCTGGTACAATCAAGTCTAATGGATACAGACAAGTGTAATTCATCTCTAGCCTGCAAGCCTGGACTCTCTCACATTGACTCCGATGAGATATTGCACCTGATCTGGGATCAGCCATATGAGTAAGAGGGCACAAGGTGGGTCCTTCGACTGAGTGCCTCCCATTCTGCTTTGCCTAGTAGCGCCCATGTCTCTACGCCCCAATAGTGGCAAGAGGCCTTGGACACTAGAGCAGGTTGTATAGTTCTGAGCAAGTGGTTAGCAGGGGAAGGTGGCTTGCGAGGGGCGAGTTTTGAGGAGGCGGCAGACCTGTGATGGGGGAAGCTAATCCTGACCCAGAGGAAGATGATGAGGAACCAGCAAAGAGTTCTCCTCAGAGAAGTCTTTTGGTTCCAGGAGGACCTAGCAGCATGCACAGGGATACCAAGGGCATCGCTGTACCCAGCAGCAGAGACAGGCTCCAGATGACACACCAACAATGTCAAATTTTTTTCCCAAGCCAATTCATTCCTCCGGAAAAGATGCCTCCAATGCGCACACATAGTTTGTTCCATCTGTTTCTGGAGCCTGGCCCTGCAAAAATACTTCAGTGACAGAGAAAGGAGAGTCCGGTGGCCAATGCACAGGACAGATAGACTAATCCCAGCGGATCCTGGCTGTATCATGTCTCCCAGCTGTAAAGAGAACCGTATGGACTCCATAGGGACATGGTGAACCTGGTTCCCTGATACCTGTACTGGCTTTAAGACCCGGGGGAAAACGTAGAGAATGGCAAAGCATATTCCCAGTGACAGTGAAACCACATTCAGCACATTGCCCCAGGCTAGTTATTTACCAGCCTCATTTTTTCTTCGTAGGAGCTTTTTCTGCTGGATTTGATCACAACTGTTTCTAAGACCGGAGTTAAACGGTTAATGTGTGAACATGGTTTGTGTTCTCAGCTGATGTTACAATACCCGAGGGCTCTTACAAAACCAAGGGACCCATACATCTCTCCGACGCAGGCCCTTGGTTCGGACACACCCGTACATACAACCGGGAGGATGTCAGAGCACCCAGACTCGCCTCGTAGACACTGCACGTGGCTTCAAGGGAAGGAAGGACTGATGCATGCCAGAGCTTGTCAACCCCTTTACAAGAGTGGGTGAGTATTATTACTGAGAAAACAGTGGCTGCAAGTCACCGAGGGAGCTGGGAACACAACACAGCTGTCCTGACTCCACTCTGCAGCCCAGTCCACAAGCTCACACACACACCTTTCATGTCTAGAGTAAATGGCCATCCTCCTGGTTCTTCAAGCTGTGGCATTTACAAAAGGAAACGTGGTGGGGTTTTTTGGATTTACTGCCACTGGTAAGTTATAACTTTTCATAGGGCATAAAGGGAACAGATTACAGATGCTTGCTACTGCTGTAAAATGTTGCATCCTAGTGGGCGCTGTTTGCCTTTCAAAGATAGGGATACCCACGAATATCGTGTTGTTCCTGAACGGATGTGTTGGCCCCCCACAATCAAAGTAATATTTTATCTCATCACAGCACACCCCTTCCCCCCACGAGAATACATTCAGAAAGCCCTGTGATCTCTTGGAACAAATGTCTGTTCTCATCCACCAAGTGAAAAATGGTTTCAAAGAGACACACAATAGGATACACATTATGAAGCAAACCATCTCTGCCAACCAACCAAATCCAACAACACGTGACCAAGTTTTCTATTGTTAACATTTCACTTAGGAAAAAATGGGCATTGGAAGCTTCCAAAGAACTTATTTTCATCTAAACAAAACCTCCCAAAATATCCAGCCTTTACTTTTAGAGCATGGGTTCCCAAACTGGGGGGCGTGAAGAAATTCCAGGGGGGCGCGAGGTGACCCAGCCTCCCCCCCATCAAGTTTTGCTGCCCTGTTTAGTTCCTTTTTTCCTTTTTTTTTTTGCTCAACAAGTTTTGCTGCTATTTGGGGGGGGGGGAGGGTTTTTCAAAAATCAAAAAGGGGGGCGTGATGCCAAAAAGTTTGGGAACCACATATTTAGAGAGATACATTAGTATCAAACCAGCACTGACCCACCAAAAAAGCACCCCCAAAACCAAAACCAACCACCATCACCATCAGAACTAATCAAAAAGCACTACAGATAATATCATGCCACCCAACATGGAAAAGCATTCTGCAGTCAATCAAAACTGTTTCATTTGGAAATGGGTTGTCATTAATGTCTAAAGGCAACACAATGCACATTACAGCAGTTTAATGATAAAACCCGCATCTATAGCAATCTGTTAGAACCACCAGAAAGCCTCAGATTTCTTGACTATTTGGCAGGGAATTTACTCAAACAATAGAAGACAAAGGTGGGAAACTAGTGTTAACAGCTTGCTTCCATTGGGTTAAACTGGTTCACTGGTTATAAACAAGGAGGTGGAAAAGAACCTCTGATGAGAACGTTGTTGGTTTGCCACAGAATGTGTCTGCCTCTCAGCAGGGATCCAACACAACAAAATGAGTAATCTTACAACCACCCATAGATTTTAAGCAGACAATTTATGTACTGGACATATACTGAATACAAGGTACATACATGGCATTTCAGTGCACCTCAATTTTAAAAGAAAACACATAACAGCTTCCAGCTCTAGTGTTTGCAAGCCACCTCTCAGCTGGTAGGGTTACCGGATGCTAAGCATGGAGGGATGAGATGCAGATTTCACAAGAACCTGAGGGAAGATAGAGGGTACGTCTACACAGCAGCGCTATTTCGGGATAACATCCATTATCCCAACATAGCGTTCTGCGCTGTTTAAACAAGAAGCTGCTATTTTGAAATACATTCCAAATAATGGGCTTCTTATTCCAGCTTCCTGTACACCTCATTGCACGAGGATTAAGGAAGACACCGGAATAATGATTTATTTCAAAATTTAGCACTGTGTAGACAGCAACACATTTGGAAATAAGCCATTGTGTAGCTCAAATTGCATAGCTTATTTCGAGGTATGCGCTACTGTGCAGACGTACCCAGAAACAGGGACTGAGGGGTGTAATCTGAAAGTACTGTGCTGAACTTTAACATGTGTTAACTCATTGCGCAGGGGATGAGGTGATGAGCCACTGAAAAGAAGAACCCAACACAGACCAGCCTCTTGTCAATGTATTTTACTGAACTCTCCTTGTGTCTGAAGAACTAAGCGTTTAAGGTTCTATTGGTGCTGCAGCAAAGAGCTATGTGCGGGGTAAGGTAGCTCATTCCCATCTTTTCTGGATGAAAGGACTCTCAGCTGATCATTTTCACATACCTCTGTGCTTTTCTCCTCATAGCTCTGGATCTGTAGGAAGCAGACAGCCCTGAAGATGAAACAAGTGGATTTGCTAACATCATTGGTGAAGCTCAAACATTCTGAGGATTGTAACCCTGTTTTCTTTTCAAAATCACTCCATTTTGAACCCACTCAGATGCGACTCTGCCAGCTCACGTCAGGAGCACTTTAAATCCACTCACTCCACAAGTCACGTTTAGACAAGATTTATTAGCCACGTTGTTGACATACAAGAAACTAGAAAGAAGAGCAACTGTTCTCTCCAATAAGACAAAAATGAACTGAGTTGTGGTACAGCTATACTGCTTCCTGACCCTCTTCCTCTCCTTCAAGAGCGAGAAGTTGGCACATCTCCCAAAAAGACATAGAAACTATTCCAAAGAGGGCCTGCTGCTTCAGATCTTCCATGCACAGGGTCAAAAGGGACTGGAAGAAAGCCAAAGACTTAGGAGAGAAATGAACGGGAAATAAAGCAGCCACAAAGGCAGCTGCAGGGGAGTGAAAGGAGACTGATATCTTAAAAACAAACAGAACCAAGCGTAACTTTCATGAGGCAAACTGACCAGCCCACAGATCAGCCTGGTACTGACCAGACATCATCCCCCTCGGTGTCAAATGCCAACAGTACCTGATGAAGCACTAAGGGTGATGAAGCGCTACAGGAGCTTGACAAAAGATGACCTGAGCTACACTGAACACATGCTGCATGGCAGGGCAGCAGAATGCTTTGTTTTCAGGCCTCCTTGGCCAGAAGAATGGGCTGAGGTTGTGTTGTGTGGAGGCACTGAAGAGAGAGAAGTGGAAAAAAGGAAGAGAGGGAAAATACTTTTTTTAAATTCTCTTCCGTTGCATGTTAACACTGTGGCTGCCACATGGCGATGGGTTTACTGCAAACTTTCTTCAGGGATATGGAAAAACTGGGCATGAAGACAGCAACCTGCAATGGATCCACTGCCGCGGTCACTGCTCTATGTGCACAGTACCAACCAACCAAGGCAAATGGATTAGGCTTATTGCCATCAATGTGATTTTCTATTGAAAGAGAGACCGACTTCTGCATCAGAAACAGTGGCAGGTTTCATAGCGGGGAGGGCAGCTCTGAATGATAACACTGTAATTTGGAGACTCTACAAGAATCAGCATTGTAGGTACAAATGGTCTATTACGATGATGGACATTCTGGAATAACCCTGATTTTAATTAGTCAAGGCTTTTATAAGGCCATTTGTCTTTTAAAATAAGCCTTTTTGTAGGCATGTAACACACTTGGACGAAGCGAGAATTCACAGTGTAACCTAGGGATGTTACATTTGACTGTTTGATTAGTCGATAAGGGTGCCTCTGCCTCTGAAGTGTAACAACAGCCCCAGGGATGTTGCTACACTTCAAATGTGAAAGCGCTGAGGGGAGCACGGGGCCCACAGGGGACTTAAGCAGTCCCCCGAGTACTGGCCCTGTGCTCCCTGCGGCATTTCAAAGCTGCAGCGCTGCATGGAGCCCAGGGTCAGCCGGGGAGTCCCCAGGCTCCATGCGGCGCTGCCACTTTGAAGCATCCCCTTCTTTTCACGCTGCCCCCCCTTGCTGCCTCTTTCTGATAGAGGCAGCAAGGGTAGGGGGGGAAGAGACTAGTGCATTGACTATCCGACAAGCATTTGCTCATCGATAGCTGACTAGTCGTTCATATCCCTAGTCCAGCCCACGACTAAATTGTTAATAGTCATTTCTTTAAAATAGTACATACAGAACAAAAGTAAATTAAGTGGTAATAAATCCGGAAGCAGCCATATTGATGGCTTGATGACATGTATCAAGCAAGGAAGATCAGATGGGAAGCCAGAGACATGGCCATACTGGCTCTGATAAGAAATGGATTACCTGGATTAAATGGATCAAGCAGAGAGTCTGACAAGAAGTGCATTACAACATGGTGTGAAGTGGAGAAAAGAGGGCCTGGCGCCCCAGGGGTTAAAGAAAGCCTCTGGGTCCAGCTAGCCCTGCCCTGCTTTACCTGCAGCCAATGCCAGGCCTGGAGGGCGAAAAAAAGGTTCAGTTTGGGGTGGACCACCAAGGTGGCAATAGCCTGGTTTAGCAGTCTCAGGGCCCGAACCAGAGCCTATCCACTCAGCAGGGCATGGGAGCAAGTAAGCCCCCACTCTGGGAAAAAGGGGGAACCTACTAAGAAGCCCCAGCTAAAGGGAATCTGGACTTTCGGGTTCAGGTCCCAAACTTAAGGGCTTGACTAGGGAGTGGCTTGGAGTCCTTGGACCAGGGGACCAGCGTCCCCTGTTTCTCCTGCTTACTCTGCAACCTAGCCACTAGGCTGCACAGCTGCCATGGACCTGGACACACATGGATGCACCCAATGAAAAAAGGAAGGGTCCAAAAATGAAGACTCCTACAGCCTCCTATGTTTGTGGCAACATATTCTTGTCTTCACTTGTTAGCAATCTCTGTTTTTTTTTTTAAATAGAGTCCTCATAAAAAACAGCCACCAGAGATTTCACAGCATCTCAATTAATAAAATTTCCAAGTCCCCACTGATATCAGGCATTTTAAAATACCACTTTTTAATTTCCTCATTTAAACTTGTGGATTCTGATTAAGTAAAAATGTTTAGTAGTCATTTTACTAATCTCACTGGCTATTACTTTGGGGAAAAGTGAAGAGCTGTCTTGCAATAAGTATTTCTTACAACATAAGAATTCCAAGTAGACTAAAATAAAGACTTTATTTAATTCTTACAAGATATAATCTCTTATCAATACAATACACAAAGTGTTTACAAAATAATCCCTTTTTCTGCTTCATTTTCAGCACTACTTTTATACAAACCTTGAAAATAAATCAGAAATCTCAGCTATTAGTTTCTTTTAACATTTTAGAAGCATCACAAGGAGAGACTGTAGGTAAACAAGATTTTTTCTTAAAGTGTCATCTTCATAGGCAAAACAAACATTGGTCTTAAAGACTTGCAGGCCAGATTTTTAAAGGGCAGTTAGACACCTAAGTCTCATAAAACTCAATGGGAGTTAGGAATCTGGTTACCTTGAAATCTGGCTTTAAGTCTATGCAGTAAAACCCTACTCATGCATATCTCTGTTTTTTATCTGTGGAAGAAATCATTCAAGTGTTATAACAAGCAGAACAGAATATTAAAATATTAAGTGATCATAACTACAGTTATGTTAAAATTAAACTATCTAATAGTCTTTGTGCAGCTATTGAAGCTGTTGTAATAACAGATGTTCATTCCATTGTCCTGCACACAATAGCAGCCTCAAATACGGTCTACCCCTTAATGCATTCAAAGGTCATTGCAACATGCTACTTCGAAGTGAATGTGAGGGTCTCCATTTTTGCTGGGGCTGTGAGGAGAGGTGTTAAAAATGAAAGGCCTGATACAGTTTCCAGGCAAGTCAGCTGATTGACTTCAATGGGAATAGGCTGAAAGTCTAATTATTTCACATTTATCACAGATATAGGGGAAGGTTGTACACTGATGTCCTCTGTGCACAGCATAATCTATTGGCCCACCCATGTTGACAGCAGAAGCATGAGCTATATAGTTACATAGTAGTTAACATGAGTCTAGCTACTATCAGTTCTGGACCTAGTTCAGATGAAAGCTGTTTCCTTGACAAGAAACAATATCTTAATTCTGTTTCTGGTAGAACTAACAAAGTCAATATTTAACCCACAGGAAGTTGATCACCCGTTTTGGCCTATGTACAAGCTAGAACACCCCACCTCCCCCACTATTTCTAAATCAAGTCAGCTGCTGCTAACAGTCTTATTAGACAAATGATTGTATAAAAGGGACACCACTCACTGCAGATCATTCCTGAGAGCACCATTCCAGCCATATACCTCATAAGTAGGTAAGGTTTTATGCAGATAAAAATAGTTAGGGACCTGCCCAGGATTAATTTTAGTGGAGGAGAAAACAAGTTAACCCTGTGCAACTGGGTGGATTTAAGAAGGATTTAAAAATAAGTTCAGCAACTCTGAGTATTCTGCTTTCCCTGAGCTAGCTAGAGTTTAAGGAGTATCATTTGAATATAGAGCGCTGCAGTGTTTACAACTGTACTTACAAAGGCTGCATTTCTTACTGTGGCAAAGTCATACGCTAAATTATAAGTGTACAGCAGTTAGTGGTGGTTTCATTTATTTCCTGGGACAGGAACCAAGGAGGCTGGGCTTCTTTGGTGAGACACAGCATTGAAGAAGCATCGTGTTTTGGATCCTTTCACTTTCTGATATTCTAGCAGTCTAAGTTATTGTCAGCGGCGATAGCACAAGGCCATAGTGCAGTACAAGCAAGCCATCCTAGAGGGAAAAAGATGTATCATTACGCCAGTATAAATCAGCTAATGCACAGAGATAGAGCCACCATTTACCAGAATATTAACCATCTGCCAAAGGTCCATTTCCTCCTGTCTCCTGAAAATCCAATCAGGATATTTTTGTTCCTCTCTCTTTCCCTAAAATAAGCTTGAATTTGAAAAGCTTGAAAAGCTAAGACAATGGATTGCTATCCCCTAAGTATGGAAATCTTACCAATGGATGTAAAAATCTGTTTCTTCAAGTACAAATTATCATTTTGCTTTTTATTTTAAAAGCACCTTGAATTTGTCCTGATGCATAAAAGGCACCACAGTACAAGCCAATTGGTCTCTACAAAACCACCACCAAAATAACCATCAGAGAAGCATTTGAAGAAACCCTGTTCTTTAACACAACCTACCAAAAAGAAGGAAGACACTGAAGTATTACATAGAAAAGAGGGCAGAACATTTTGGATGATCTGAGAATGGGCCTGGAAGCAGATTTGGAGTTCTTAGTTCTGACAAACTTTGTCTGTGGTTTTTGGCAAATTAGTTTACCCACCTGACTCAGTTTTTTCATGTCAAAGGTGATAATTATCTACCATGCTGGAATGTGTGTTAACTAGAGAGGTGAAAGTGTAACTGTGTGCATGCTTAACCAATGAGCTTGGGCTCATCGATTAACCTTCAGGTTTATACACAGACTCCCAGTACATGCGGGGAACCATCTTACAAGCTAGCTCCCCACTTGCACTGGCTCCTGGGGACCCACGTGCTCCCCCATGCTGCTGCCTCTTTTATCAGAGGCAGCAGCATGGGGCTGTTGCAGACGGGAGATGGTATGCACAGAGAGCCAGCTTTTCAGCCAGCTCCCTGTGTGTACCGGCTCACGGGGAGCTGCCTCCCCCACACTGCATGTACCTGTGTAACTGCTGACATTGTCAGCGATTACACAGTTAATTCATTAAACACATATTAACATCCCTAGTGTTAACGTTCACAAAATACACTGAAGTTGAAGAGTGCTATGTTGTAATTCAATATCTAGAAGTTGCTTATTCAAAGTTCTGGATAAATCAACAAAAATAAAAAAAAATTAAATCTCACATTCTTCCCAAGTGCTGCTTGACATTTGCTTTCCAATATAAAATATTCCATACTCTAGAAAAGTGATGCAGAAGCCTAACACTTCGCCTCAGATTGTAGCAATACATCTGCTAATGGCACAATGATTCCGTTGCGATGTTGGATATATATATTCATTAACACTTTTGCATACACAAGTTACATTTCACGCTGACATTAGGCGTGCATACAGTTATCACTCACACGCAAGTGTGCAAAAGCAGCTTTGAGAGAACACTACACCGATACGGAACAAGTATCTGGCATTTATTACTCTACATCTTTTGCTGTGGTGTTTTCTTTGTGAACGGGGCCGCCGACAGGGGAAGGCAAAGGGAGCAGCTGCCCTGGGACCCAGTGATCTAAAAGAGCCCCCGGCTCCCAGCTACCACTGCTACCTTGGAAGCAGCAGGAACCCTGGGCCCTTTAAATCAACAACAGATCCCTGGGCGGCACGGACAGGCTGGCTGGGGGAGGCTAGCCCTGAGTCCCATCCCTTCTGCCTTCTTTTGGGGGGCCCAGCAAAGTCTGTCCTCATCCCTGAATGCAAATTGTCTCTTCCATGCAATCACAAGGCTAGTCTTGTTTGGGCTGCTTCTGCCTTTTGATAACTTGCAGAGATATGGATTCCCAAGGGTGGGGAAGGAGGAGATGAAATGTTCATAGAGAACAGTCTGGTTTCACTCGTTGTGGGTTCTTTGCCAACTAATTTACACAACGAAACAAAGCTCATGTCCAGAACTCCAGTAAATCATCAAACACTCAACACACGTGGTGCACAGCTCAGTTACAAGTACAATCAACAAAGCCCTCTTGGCTAATGCACCTTGTCAGGATGAAGTAGTGGAGGAGCAGAATATCGATGGGTAAAAGCATTTCTAGCAGACACTGCTGCTATTTGGCTCTTTGGAAACACAGCACCCTTTCAGAATACACATTTTACAACTCCAACTAGCCACCACTCTTACCTGCACAGCACTGTCTCCGATAGCTCGGCGGATTTCCCTCAGCGTCTGGTAGTGTTCCAGCAGGTGATCCCCACATATTATGTCCACCTGTGAACAAACACAAGCGAGTCAAAAGTGCAACCTCTCCCTTGCCCCGGGAAGACTAGCAGAGCTCTTGAGATTCGGTACTTTAATAAAGTGAATCTAATGCTGGCAACAGGTCCCTGGAGAGGAACGTAGTTTTAGCTTTCATTCAGACGACATAGCATGAGCCGCAGTAATAATAGTGTCCTCATATTAACCTGACTACGGTCCTCAATTCTGACCTAGAGGGGCCAATTCTAGAAGGTAGCTCATTGTCTGCATCTCATTCACTACTTGACCCCACCAGTGAAAATGGCATGAAAGGGACTTTTTCCTGGCAGTTGTGACATGGACTCATTGGGAATCCTACCAAGATCCACAAATTCATTTTACATAGGCCATAGGTACTAACAACGAGGGGCCAGTGACATTTCACTCCCAGATTCATCCAACATCTCCAGAAAAGTTAGCTCTCTGGGGCAAGAGCTAGCTTTTTGTTCTGCATTTGTATAGCACCTACGCACAATGGGGTTGTGGTCCACAGCTGGGCTCCCATGAGCTTGAGTAACACAAATAATAAAGAAGTAAATTATCCATGCCACATGCAGCGGACGAGATACTAACCCTCACCTCCCAACACGGACAAAATGTGTTCTTACTTCTCCTTTCCAGAAGGACGCGTGAAAGTTAGTTCACTACACACTGGGGATGTCAACGAGTAGTCGGCTAGATGATTAACCGATAAGCCTAGACTTATCAGTTAATCTTGTTGACTACTTGCATCGCCCCTCCCCACTGTGTATGTATCAGAAGCAGCAGGGGGGGGAGGGAAGCAGGAGAAGGTGCTGGGGGAAGCTGGCTTAATAGGCGGTGCACCCCAGCATCGGCTCTGCGACAGGCAACCTAGGTAGTGAGTGGCCAACATGAGTCAAGATGGTCTCCCAAGATAAGGTTGTTTTGCTAACTGGGATTGCGTACCTAGAATTTGCGGCATGTGCTGACTGAACCGTAGCAGCACTTTGAGTGGATGCAAAGGGAGTGCACGGTTCACAGTCAATGCCATGTGCAGTCAGCACACACCTCACGTCACGTGTTCTTGCTTTAAGAGCATGTCACTTTAGTAATACAGGATGAACCTCTCTAGTCTAGCACCCTTGGGACATGACCAGTGCCAAACCAGAGAATTTGCCAAAACATAGGTCAATATTGTCTAGCAGCCTTACAAACATGTCCACTGCTTAGTGGACTCTGAGAAGACATTTAGGAGTAAATTAGAGCTAAATAACAGCACAGAACACTGAAAGCCAGGACTGGTGGCTGTCAACAAACTTTATGGGACTGCGGGAAACTTGGTCACACCCATGCTAAGTGGACATCCGGCTAACCAAAATCATACCAGATCACAGATGTTGCCGGTCCAGATAGTGCTGGATTAGAGAGATTCAATCTACACTGGTAGGAAAAAAAAAATCACATGGATGGAAGAGATCAACTACATAGTCTCCAAATAATCACTTATATTTTTCTGTTTATAATCTATTTCTGCAAATTCATCCTCTCTATTCCCAAATTAACTATCTGCAGTATCCAAACAACACACTGTGGGTATGTCTAGTCTACAGGCTTTTGTCGACAGAAGTTTTGTCAACAGATACTGTCGACAAAGAGCGTCTAGACTACATCCAGTTCTGTTGACAAAGCAAGCTGCTTTGCCGACATGACAGTGTAGATGCAAAGGACAGCGTAGATGCAATAATGCCTTCTGTCGACAGAACTCTGTCGACAAAAGGCGTTATTCCTCTTAGAATGAGGTTTACTGCCGTCGACAAAACTGCTGAGTTCTGTCGATATTATGTCACACCCTATTAGTCCAGAATAGAGGCACACCTATCCTTTGCCACTTTTTTCTGGTGACATACACAGGTAACTGCTCTTGGATTACTACCCTATATTCTAACTTTCTTTTTTAAAACAGGTAAGATACTGATGGCCCAATCTTGCTCCCTCTAAAGTCAATGGGAATCTTGCTTTTGTTTTCAATAGAAACCAAGACCTAACGCTGGCCTGGCTGCATCTTAACTGGAAGGAGGTGGGAAGGAAACCCATATAAGTGATAGGTGAAAATGTTGACCTTTATATAATAAAAAATTAATTCCCTTAAAGGACACCAACTGGCACAATGGTAATTTTTGACAATTTAAAAATAAATTAATTATTTAAATAATTAACTATTTAAAAAAAAATCACTTCTATTTGTGTGGAAATACCATGTCATCTGGGAACACCGTGATGTCAACCCTGCTGTCAACCCTGCTGCTGCAGATTCAGCTGACAATCAGTAATGAATCAGTGACTTTTAATAAATTATCACAAAACCGTTTTCACATCCCCCTCCATGGAGTGCTGTGAATACCAAATGACTAATTCCATCATTTCAGCATCAGGCCCCAAAGTTCTTTGGCTAATTGCTGCCCTAGGATTCATTCCACTTGTGCAAGAATAAAAAGGACAGAAGTGCAGAATGGGAAAAGGCCAACACAATTTATTCCTAACACCCTGTTACATAAGCATGGGCACTGACGGTGAAAATCTAAGGGAGCCTGGGGTCCTACAGAAGTCCATAAGACAATTAATACATTATTGATGAAAAAAGAGCTACCATTAACACAAGTGCTATAAATCTACTCAGGCTTTACACTTGACTAGCTGGTAAAATTGGAGCCAATTAGTACTAAACTACTGAGACAGCACTGATTTAATTAGTTTGACCTTTTGATGAAAAGGAAAGACTGAGGTGATAATGGTGAATAACCTTAACAATCACTTACAGAGTTAACAAAAGCAGCCTATCATACCCTTTATTTTCTTTAGATGGCATATTAGCTGCATGCAAAAGCTCCTTTTTCCAAAGCCACAGTAACTGACAAATACAAACTAATGGTTATTGTTTAAGATGAAGACAAATACACGGAGATATGATTGTACAATGCACCAAAATGATGTAGTCATATTAGGGAAGAATTTGGCCAAATTAGTGTTAAAACTCAACTGAGCACCTCTGGGCAAGTACAGTTATCCAGGGGATAAGAAGAAAACAAAATAAAAAGCACAAGAGATTTATCTCTTGATATGTGGAGGGCTAGGAAGTATGAATTTGATTGCAAGATCAGAGCAAAAGAGATATATATTGATTTGATTATTCAAATAGTTGACTAAAACCTTTCATATCCATCAGTTGTTGTCATCATGATCTTACTATGCACCAGAGAGAGCCATCTCTGAAATTAAAGGTTGACATAATTCAGCAGGTATACCATATGCACCCAGACTTCAGATAATTTCCCAGAGGAAGTAATTTACATGTATACTTTCAGAAAAACACATTTGATTATGGAACATTTCTACCCCATGAACCACATTTACACACTCAAAGCAGCTGAGGGCTGGTTTCCTCTTTGGTACCAGGAGATCTGTTCCACCATCTCTGGCCAGAAAGGATAATGCTGCCATTGGACGATCCTACCGGAAATAGTACAGAAGAGTAACTAGTTGTAAAATAAACAAGGGCTGAGAATCCCACCCATTGTGCGAAAAAGCAAAATTAAACAAATCAGATATTAGATACCAAGGCCATTTACAAGTCTCAGAGGGGTAGCCGTACAAACAAAGAGTAGTCCTGTGGCACCTTAGACACTAACCAAAATATATAGTATCATGAGCTTTCGTGGGCAAAATCCAGTTCTTCAGATGAGCTCCACTCAAGATCATCTCATCTGAAGAAGTTGCTTTTGCCTACAAACACACATATACATATACATACACACACACACACACACACAACGAACGGTGATCCACGCTTACGAACAGCGCAGTCACCATGTAACTCTATGGGATCCAAGTTACGAACACTTCGAGTTATGGACCAAGTGTTGGTCCGTAACTCAGGGAGCAGCTGTATTTGTTAGGCTCTAAGGTGCCACAGGACTACTCATTTTTCAAGGCCATCTACCTTAGAGAAACACCTATGATAACTTAATGCTTGTTTCTAGAGCATGCTGAATATTTCAAAGTATCTGAAAAGTGGTATGCTTGGAATTACTAGTAAGCATTAAAGCTGGTCAAAAAATGATTCACGCTTCAGTGGAAAAACAAGCTCCAGTTAGATGAAGCCAAATATTCAAGAGGCACTTCGTAATTAGAAATGGATGCGTGCAGACAAAAACTAAAAACATAAGAAAGGCCGTACTGGGTCAGACCAAAGGTCCATCTAGCCCAGTATTCTGCCTTCTGATAGTGGCCAATGCCAGGTGCCAAGAGGGAACAAACAGAAAAGGCAATTATCAAGCGATCCTTCCCCATCACCCATTCCCAGCCCCTGACAAACTGAGGTTAGGGACATTATTCTTACCTGTTCTGGCTAATAGCCATTGATGGACCTAACCTCCATGAATTTATCTAGTTCTTTTTTGAACCCTGTTATAGTCTTGGCCTTCACAACACCCTCTGACAAGGAGTTCCACAGGTTGACTTTGTGTTGTTTGATGAAAAAATTAATTTTGTTTGTTTTAAACCTGCTACCTATTAATTTCATTTGGGGACCCCTATTTCTTGTATTGTGGGAACAAGTAAATAACTTTTCCTTATTCACTTTCTCTATACCAATCATGATTTTATAGACCTCTGTCATATCACTCCTTAGTCTTCTCTCTTCCATGTTGAAAAGTCCCAGTGATTAGTCATCCCCCAAGGCAATAAGGTCAAAACAAAGCAAAATAATTAACAGGTTGTCAGCCCAAGTGATGGATAAAAATAAGTCTTAACCTTTCAGATGACTAGGGAATTTGAACTAAAATCCATAAGCAAACAAATACAAAAGCTGAGCAAATAATCTGAAATCCTCCCTGAGACTCTAAATAAGATTTTTTTATTCAAATTGCCCTTTAGGTTTTGGTCAGTTCCTTCACACACATCTTAAAAGGGTGCTTTATCATTTAAAGAATTCTATTAACCTCAAGTCCCCTCCACACAGATAGGAGGATGTCATTGCATGAAGGTCAAAGATTAGCAAATATTCTGCACATGCATAAACCTGGTCAAACTGCATCAAGGCTATTCAGTAATTTGGAAAATTGGAAATGTGATACAGAAACTTTCACCTCTACTGGTTCAAAGATGACCCCGGGGGGTTGAGAGGGAGTTGCACGTTAGGAACTGAATTTGGGCTACCAGGTCAGAACATTCGCTATAACTGACACTCTTATTAAGAGTCTCCATAGAGAGGAAGTCGATACGTTGGGGGTGACACACAGGCCATTTCTGCTATATAGTTTGAGAGTTTGTCTGTTTGTTCGAGAACTCCTCCTAAACGGTAAGAGCTAGGACCACCAAATTCAGTATACAGCTTCCTCTTATCATAACTTAAAGTAGGCCTGGGCAAAATATGTCCCACGGGCCGCATTCAGCCAAGCCACTGGACCCAGCCTGCGGAGGCAGTGGGGAGGCCCAGGCAGGCTCCCCTGCTTGCCCCGCACGCTGCTCAGAAATGCAGCTGCGAGGCACTTTTTCTTTGAGTCCAGAGGGGAGGGGGGAAGATTCAGATTCTGGACAGAAACTGGCCAATGGGAGTGGCCTGTTTAAATAACAAGCAGCCACCCTCCTGCTCACTCACTCAGGCGCATGGCCGATCAGGCAGAAACATTTTAAACTGAAAGCAGGCTGGTTTGGCTGCTAACTGCTAAGTCTCCTGGCCAGAACCTACCTCTGGCACCCCAGCTCCTCCCTTTCCCAACCCCTTGCCCCCCACTCCTGCCCTGCTACTCCACATGCGCCCATATCCCCTCCCAGATCTGCGATCCCAATCTCCTGCCTGAGATCACAATCCCCTCCTACACTAGGTCACATCCCAAACCCTGCATCCCAGTTCCCTGCCCCAGGTCACAACTGTCTCCTTCACCCAAACTCCATTCTCCCTCCTGCACCCCAATCCCATCCCAGATGCTGTACCTCCTCCATTAATACCATGGAAGAGTGTGGCCCTTGACCACTTTCCAAAATCTTAGAGTGGCCCCCTATCAAAAATTATTGCCCACCCCTGACTTAAAGCAATGTCAGGGTTTGGCTGTGCCAGGAAAATGAGATATGCCTGGAATGCGATTGCTTCTCATAAAACCATACAGAAAAGAGACAGACTCACCAGACAGATGAAAGGAGCTGGTTGGGGGCACCCCCTTCCTCTGTCTAGGACTTCGCCAGCCCCACGCCTCTCACCTCGCAGGTGCCCTTCAGAGAGGGCAGTGGGGGAGGGGACACTGAAGCGCTCATATGAGGATACTGCTTGCTGTTCCCTTTGTGTCAGTTTGCTGCATTCCTAACTAGCTAGGGAACGCAGGAGGGCAGACAAGCCTGTGTACTTGACTCTCACTTCCTGGTAGGGACAGGAAGGGGAAGAGCAAGCCCATGGGCGGCAAGTAGTGTAGTCAAGGGAAGGCATTGTCCCGGCCACCAGGAAGGGCTGGGGCCGTGGCACAGTAGCCCTGTTCCCTGGACACCAGGGAGGGTTGGGGCTGGAGCTGCAACATGGTAGCCCCGGCCCTCCACGTGGCCAGGAAGGATCAAGCTGGGGATGGGCTGGTCTTGGCCTCAGGCAGACGGGGTAGGGCTGGGGCTTGCCTTCCCCGACTGGGCCTTCGCCCTCTGCCCATGAGCAAGCTGCCCTGGTACAAATCTTGTTTCAAAGGTACAGCTGGGGAAGGTGACACACAAAGGGGGACTTGCTGAATATCACACAGACATCGGCAGAACTGGAAGTAGAACTCAAGAATATTGACCCTCCAGTCCCTTTCAAAGTTTAACTCTAGAGCTAGGACTTTGTGTAATTACTTCTCTAAGGGTGTGCCTACACAGCACCCTAAACTCGAAATAAGATACGCAACTTATGCTACACAAATTGTGTATCTTATTTCGATTGTATTTCGAAATAGCTTATTTCAAAATTTGAAGTGTCTACATGGTGCACTACACAGCACTTGTAGTGAGCAGGGGTGGCTGCTCACTGACCCCAAGCGGAAGGACACCTCTCTGAGCCCGGGTGGGTCAAGCTGGGTCCTGCCCCAAAACCAAGAGGTGGGAGAGGGAGCATAAAAGTCCAGCCCAGGAGCTCAGTAGGCACCCAGCTGCTGGAGGAAGTAGAGGCCTCCTGCTCTGAGCTCCCAAGCCGGGAGGGCCCAGAGGACTTGCAGAGGAGTGGCCTGAACCGCTGGGTCCTTGCTTGGAAGAGGAGACCTTTTACACCCTGCCCGAGGCTTCAGACTACCACGACCCCAAAGACCAGTAGCTAGCGTGGAGCCAGGTAGATGCGGTGGGGAGGGAAGGGGGATTAGGAAGTGGTCTGGGGCAGCTGACTACTGTCAGGCTGATCTCATAATGTTCTAGAGCGTGTCAGTGGGTTGCAGCAATCCCCGCTGACCCCAGTGGTAAGGCTGCCACTGCTAGGGCCCTTGGCCGGGATGCAGTGGGGCAGGGAGGGCCCGCGTCCCCCCTGTCACCACACATGCCGGGTGGCAGTCTCCCCCTCCATGCTTGTGCCTGGGGAACTGTGCTTATTTGCCTGCCCCGCCATGAACTAGGGCCAGGGCCTCACTAACCAGAACTGCGTTTGTTTGCAGACCCGCTGTGGACCAGGGCTGGGCCTTATTGACTAGCAGACTGCATTTGCAATGCTGCCTGCCCTGCCCTTAGGCCCCATGGTTTGAAAGGAGTCGCTGGCCTTTTATTTACAGGCGTGAGCACAGGTCAGGGGCCCAGGAATAAGCCAGCTGGCTTACAGCGCTATTTCGAGACATCCTTGACCCTTGTGGAATGAGGGTTACAGGGATGCGGAAATAGCGTGCCTGTTATTTTGAAAAATATGCCTTCGGTATCCCAAAATAGCCCCGCTGCCTAGATGTACCCTAAGTGAAGCAGTATTTATACTCTGAAGGAGAATTATTTTAAAAAAGGCACATTGTCAGCACTTAACAAAACAACAGAAAACCCTGAAAAAATTAATTAAGTCAACAAGCAAGCACATCGTGTTCCTATAGTAACAGCTTAGTGAATTTCCATAAAATGAAACCAAATTAAGGTTCCCAGAGACTCCTAAGTCCAAAGCTACAAAGATATTAATCAATGTCCCTGGTACATATTTCTGCTGCTTATATTGGTACTGCAGCTGCCTTTACTGAAAGATCCACAGAACAGCATGGTGGAGCAAGTGTGTAGACACACCACTTCATTCTATTGTAGTTGCAATGTGTTGGATACATGGCAGCATCTCAAGTGAATGTAGGCAAACATTTAAATGGAAGAGATTTCAGTGATGAGCAGAGAACATTTGGTATTTTCTTCATGTGTATCAGTACAGAAAGGCAGGAACAAATGCACTAAAATGCTCAAAGAATGACAAGCTCTTCAATGAAACACAAGTAACCATTCCACACTGCAAACAGAGTTGGATTAGACCCAGAATAATGCACCTGTTCCTCCTGCTACAGAAAAGCTGGCCGTTGTGTAGTCTGGACTCATTATAACCATATATAGATTTTTTTCTAAATCCCTTGGAAGGAGTTTTTTTGGCTGCTGTTAGCAAAAATATTCAAATAGCCAGACTGTCATTTCAAAAATCCACAGGTCACCATGCCAGTGAGCAAACAGAGCAATCATCCTACATTTTCACAGCAGGAGAGCAGCATAAGACGACTTTCAAAGCGATTACAATGCATCAGGTAACATTAATTGACACTTGGCTGGATAAGTCTTTGCTTTCCTTACAGGAGAGCAGAATGCACATACCCCTCTTGCTCCTGATAGCAGGATAGGGAAGCTGTTTACACAGATACATGACAAAAGTGCATGAACTAGGATACAATCCGTTTTCACAGAGAATCTTTCACACTAAGGCTACAAGCACACACAACAATGTCCGACAACGGGTCTCAAAATCAGCTCTCAATCGTGCCATTCTTCAAACGATGAACCCTGTTGCCCTGTGGGTGTGAACAGGGCCGACCCAATTCAACTCACATGTCAAGAGAGTTGTGTCATTCTATCTCATTTCAGAGAATTATAATGAGTGCTGACCACACTTCATTCAAAATAAGTGTTCATCTCTACTGACCTACCTCAGTTAAAGTGGGCATCTGTGTTTGACGACAGTTCTCAGACACTGATTAGACACAATCTTAGACATCCCAAATGAGTTAATGCTAGAGCAGCAGGCATATGGACAAACAAACAAGTGTTATGAAATCAAATAGCTCTCTTACAAGCATGAACATTGAAATATGTGTTTTGCAGAGAGAAAAAATGCTGGCCAAGAAACAGAAGTCTAGGTTACATGTTTGTTATATTGTGAGCTCTCCGGGGGAGGAAGTGGGCCATTGCTATATTTTGAAAATGACCAGGTACAGTAAAACTCCATTGGTCTGGCATTCAATGCTCCGGCACTCCTGATGGTCCGGTACCATCAGGAACCCAGAAGTGCTCCAGCTGCCGGACAATTGGAGCTGCTCTGCCCCTGGCTTTCCTGATTCATCCGCTGCTGAAACTGACCAGCAGCTGAATCGGGGAAGCTGGGGGCAGAGCAGCTGGGGTGCTGCCAGGTTGGTCCCATAGCGCCGCCCCTTGGGGCGCGGGACCAACCTGGCAGCACCCCAGCTGCTCTTGGGGACGCCTGGGGAAGAGCAGCTGGAGTGCTGCCAGGTTGGTCTCGCAGCGCCAAGGGGCGGCGCTATGGGACCAACCCAGCAGCACCCCAGGTGCTCTGCCCCAGGTGTCCCCGATTCAGCCACTGCTGAAACTGACCAGCAGCAGCTGAATTGGGGATGCCTAGGGCAGAACCAGACTATCGGAAGGGGGGGCTATTAGGGGGCTGGGGCGGCATCCCCTCCACCCCATCCCAGACCCCTCATAGCCCCCTCTTCCAATAGTCCGGCATATCTGATAATCCGGGCACCCCCTGGGTCCTAAAGGTGCCGTATTATCAGAAGTTTACTGTATATTTATTGCACTAAACAGTAACGAGTAAACAATCATCATCTAACCTGACCATTTAGAAAGTCCATAGCCTCTGACAACAACAAAATCATTCTATTACCCTTAGTATAAACTGGTCAGTTTTCTCAAACAAGAGGTTCCTTATTGCGAGGCTGATATGTGTGCGCGCACACACACAGAGCCCATTTCTCTTCACCTTTGAAGGCAACAACTCTGTAGAAGAAAGTGCTGCGTGTGGGTCCTTCTGCAGTCCATGAACAACGCACTCAAGCGAGTCAGAGTAGGAGGGGACATTGCAGCAGTTCCTTCTCCTAGGACCGGGTGGGCAAAAGTCTCTCAGAGGGCTGGATCCGGCCCCGCCCCCTAGCTCATTGCCTCAAGTAGGAGAGGGGCAAGAGTCCTTCTAACAGCTTCTATTTAAAGGGCTCACACCTTCCCCAGCCTTGGGCAGCAGGGGAGAAGGTGCAGGCCCCTTAAATAGAAGCAGTTGAAAGGGCTGGCATCTCTGGCTTCCTAGCAAGGTGCTAGAGGCAGGAGCTGCGAGCCCTCTCAGCTGTTTCTATTTAAAGGGTTCTCCTATTCCCTGTAGCTGCTAAGCAACAGGTTGCCTGACAGGCACAGGGAAGGGGCCGGCCCTTTAAATAGAAACAGCTGAAAGGGATCATGGTCCTGGCAATGCACTGGAGGCAGGGGAGCTGCAACCCCTTACAGTTGTTTCTATTCCAAGTGTTCGCCTGTTCCCAGGGGCTGCTAGGTAACGTGTTGACTAGCAGCAACGGGACAGACTCAAGCTCTTTAAATAGCAACAGTGGAAAGGGCTGGCAGGGCGAGCTGTGAGCCCTTTCAGCTATTTCTGTTTAAAGGGCTGGCCCCTTGCCTGTCAGGCAACACACTGAATAGCAGCTGTGGGGAACACAAGAGCCCTTTAAATAGAAACAGCTGAAAGGGTTCGAAGCTCCCCACACCTCTAGGTTGCCGTTGCTGGAGACACAGGATCCCTTCGAATTGCCCAATAACCAACCAATTTCTTTATAACTGGTTTTGATTAAAAATACCTAGATGCCATTTTTATAGTCAAGTGGGGGAATCTTTTGTAACCCATAAGACCTAATTGAATATACTTAGTGTGGGTGGGAGGAAAAACAAGGACTTTGATACTATTTCATGGAATCATAGGTCTGGAAGGGGCCTCAAAGTCATTTAGTTTAGTCCCCTACACTCATGGCAGGACTAAGTATTAATCATTTTCAGTACCCTATGTTTAGTGTTAATGTTGTAGTTATTCCAAATGTTACAAGTGTTCTCAAAATGTTAGTCTTAGTACACATTTTAACAAGTGTTGCCTTCTATGATAATCTTTGGCTAAGGTTGTATCCAGTTAATTATAATTACATTTTAATTACTTTGTTGTGTAAAAAACATATCGGCATCTTTTCACAGCGCACGGCCAGTCCTTTCTGCCCGAGGCCCCGCTCCTTCTGGGTCAGCCTGCAGACATTTCTGAAATTTGTGAAGTGGCCCCCTTTTAAAAATTATTGCCCACTCCTGTCCTAGGACAATGGTTCTCAGTGAGGGGTATGTAGAAGTGTTCCAGAGGGTATATCAATTCATCTAGGTCAGTGGTCCCCAACCATTGGAGGTTGCCGGGCGCCAGGGGGCGTGGCCATTCGCCCGCCGGGTGCCAGAGGGCAGGGACACTTGCGCGCCCGGGGGCGGGGCGGGCCCCCCACCATGTGCCGTGCACCTGGGGGCGTCCCCCCCTGCCAAGCGCCGCGCGCCCGGGGCCGGCGTCCCCCCCGCCAAGCGCCGTGCGCCCAGGGCCGGCGTCCCCCCCTGCCAAGCACAGCACGCCCGGGGCTGGCGACCCCTCCAAGCGCCGCGTGCCCAGAGCCGGAGCTCCCCCGCAAGTGCCACGCGCCCGGGGCAGGCACCCCCTCCAAGCGCCGTGCGCCCAGAGGGCGGGCGGCCAATCCGCGGCACTCCCGGGGCCGGCGCTCGCAGTGCGCCCGGGACCAGCTGTGGCACCATTCATATACCATGTGCCCGGGGCCAAGCCAGCCCCGAGCACTTGGCGGGCGCACACAAATGCCCCCGCAGGTGCCATGGCGCCCGCGGGCACTGTGTTGGGGACCACTGATCTAGGTATTTGCCTACTTTTACAATAGGTTACATAAAAAGCACTAGCAAAGTCAGTAAAATTTCATACGGCTTGTTTATACTGCTATATATACACTATACACTGAAATGTAAGTACAATATTTATATTCTAATTGAGTTATTTTATAATTATGTGGTCACAACGAGAATGCAAACAAATTTTCAGTAATAATGTGCTGTGACAATTTTGCATTTTTATGTCTGATTTTGTAAACAAGTCGTTTTAAGGGAGGTGAAACTTGAAGGACACAAGCCAAATCAGACTCCTGAAAGGAGAAGTCTGGAAGGGTTCAGAGCCATTGCCCAAGGAAAGGAGAACATGTTCTGTGTGACACTTCTAAAGTATCTAAGGAAGTGACACTGGAAACCAGACTCCCCCACGCACAGCATGCAAAAGATTTTTTTGGTCAGCCCTTTAAAATGCTTTAGTTATTGCATAATGGCTGTAAGAGTCCAGCTGGTAAACAGTCAGCTAACACTGTACAGAAATCAGCTTGTTCCCCAATGAAAGGTGATGAACCCTGGGGTGACACTCGGCATCTATTTTACACCAGAACATGCATTAGGACACGGGAAGTGGGAAAACACTAAATTTCACGCTTTGAGAATTTTAGATTTGCTTCTAATTTTATCGCTCTGTAAAACAACATCAGCCTGATTTTCAAAGATGAGAGCTTGCAGCTTCCACTGGAGTTGTGGATGCACTGAGTCTTCAGAATACTAGGACCCAAACATGATGCCTTTTTTAAGACATGCCTAAACTGAACTGCGGCTTCACATCTGAGAAAAATGTTATTTATTTAGGATTCCCAACAGTACCATCTATAATGGGAAGCTATGTTCTTACTGAGAGGGAACCTGTACATGTAACTAGGTTGTTTCTGCAGGATGATGAATAATTCATACCCAATTTGCACCATCACCATGGGATAGCAAACAGCATGAATAAAGACTCACGGCTGGAATAAAACAAACAGTCATGCTTTATTGCCTTCGAAAAGGGAACGAGAGAAACAAACAGAACTCTAAGATCATCACTTAATTGCTGCTGTTTGCCTATTCTTATCAACAGCAGCTGGATTTTCCAGTTGCCTGTCATCAGCTGGACAGAGAATTCATGCATTACAGAATTTCTGCAGCCTTCCTAGATGAAGAATTGGAATTGTTGCCCACAAATCACATAGGGTTTTAGCTGTGTGAGTCTCATTGACGTCAATAAGAACTGGGCATTTAAATCCTGGTGCACCAAATTTGAGTGTTCCTCTATTTATATATTTTACAAACACCCACACCCTTTTATTGCACCGCCCCCTCCAAAATCACCATCTTCCCTCACTACCCTTTAATCTTCCTTCAACATTCAGATCAGCCTTGCTGTGTTCACCTAAACCTGATTCCTGCCTATAATTCTGCTCTTATATCCTCCCCCGCTCCCTCCTACTTGTCTGTGCCTTTTGTTTGTAATGTCTTTGGGCTTTTGTTGAATGTACTCCACCTCCTGTCAAGCACTATGTAAAATTAAAAGACAGACAGAAAATACTATCAGAAAATTTTTAAAAAAAGCACTGCCATTGAATGGGGAAAGTTATATCTTGTATCATCCCCTGGGGCACACGCTATATCCCAGCTTTTAGGTGTTTGCTTACTGGATTAGATGAATGCTCTGACTCTGCCCCTGGTCTCTCAGGGTATGTCTATGCTGGATCAGATAGCTAGCCCCCCAGTCTGGACTGACAGACTTGGGTTATGGGGACTTGGATGAGTGTGTTAACAGCTGTATTGACATTGCTTTGATGTTGTGCAGGCCTGAGAGCCCAAATTCCAGCCTGAGCAGCAATGTCTACCCAGCTATTTTTAGCAGGTCAGCCAGAGCTCTGCTAACACAAGTCTGTAGAGCCCGGCTGTGGGGCTCACTTCCAGACGCAGTATCATGGCAACAAAAGTGCCTTGTTTGCAGGAGATGTACTGCAATGATCAGAGTGAAACAGCAGCCACTGAATACATCACTCACTTGAAAATGTTAAAGACAAAATAAAAGCCTTGACTGTAATGTTGTCTGTCTGCCTCTTTTGTAACACACCTGGCAAGCAGGGTCAAGATCCATTTTCCTTCGCAGGAATTTTTCCACGTGTCCAATGGTTGCTTCTCCTGAAACGCGCACAAACTTCTTTTCCAGTGGCTGCAAAAAGACCAGATTGCAAGCAACTTAAGAATGATGAGTGTTTCCATGCAGGATTCTCTACAAAGGGTTACTCAAGCCCAAACCCAATTCCCGCTCATAGCTACAGCTACAGCTACAGCTGAAGGTGGCGGAATTAGCCTCAGACTTTAGGGCCAGAAAGTCTGACCTCTTGCATACTGCAGGCCACAGAACCTCACCCATCCACTTCTGTAACAGACCCCTTACCCCATCAATGGACAACACAGGCTAGTGGGTGGGGCCTTCCTTCAACTCAGTTGGCTGCAAGATTGTTGTGACAAACATGGTCTCACGGGATAGGGTAGTTTTGCTAACTGCACTGGCGTACCTAGAATCTGTGGGGTGTGCCAGCTGAAATGTAGCAGTGCTTTGATTGGATGCAAAAGGAGCACACAGAACTTACAGTCAATGTCGTGTGCAATCAACATATACAGGCAGTCCCTGGGTTACGTACAAGATAGGGACTGTAGGTTTGTTCTTAAGTTGAATCTGTATGTAAGTCGGAACTGGCGTCCAGATTCAGCCGCTGCTGAAACTGACCAGCGGCTGACTACAGGAAGCCCGAGGTGGGCTTACTGTAGTCAGCGCTGGTCAGTTTCAGCAGCGGCTGATTTGCGGACGCCTGGGGCAGAGCAGCTGGGGTGCTACTGGACCAACCCAGCAGCACCCAAGCTGCTCTGCCCCAGGCGTCCCGATTCAGCTACTACTGAAACTGACCAGCAGCGGCTGAATCAGGACGCCTGGGGCAGAGCAGCTGGGGTGTTGCCGGGTTGGTCCAGTAGCGCCCAGAGCGGCACTGCGGGACCAACCGGCAGCACCCCAGCTGCTCTACCACAGGCGTCCGGAGAAAAGCCTGGTCTGCTGGAGGGGTGGGGGGCACACTAGCTGCGCCCCCGCCCCCCCAGCAGACCAGGGAGACGTGGGTGGCGGACCAAGACGCACCGCGGTCCCGCCGCCCGCGTCCTCCGCAACTTTGCTCCGCGTCTCCCTGGTCTGCTGGTCTGCTGGAGACCAGCAGACCAGGGAGACGGGGAGCAAAGCCGCGGAGCACACGGGCAGCGTGACAGCCCAGACACGCCGCGGCTGTCCGGCTGCTGGCGTCCTCCGAGGCTTTGCTCCCCGTCTCCCTGGTCTGCTGGGGGGGGCTTCCCCCCCCAGCAGACCAGGGAGACGCAGAGCAGCTTTTCTCGCCCCGGAGGATGCAGGCGGCGGGACCGCGGTGCATCTGGGTGTCCCGCCGCTCCCGTCCTCCGGGGTGAGAAAAACCCCGTTCGTAACTGCGGATCCGACATAAGTCGGATCCACGTAACTTAGGGACTGCCTGTACCTCACTTCACTTGCCCTTGCTTTATGGGCTTTAGTAACACCGGCAGGAAAAACACCTCTAACCTCTGACTGAGTTCCTCTCTGCCCTGTTTCTAAAGCTTTTTGGGATGAAACGCACCACACACAAAAATAATAAATAGATTCCCAGGGTCCTGCTCGTATCCTAATCAATAGCAAAACCCCACGCTGACTTCAACATGAGCATGACGGAATTTCAAGTTTGCATGCCAATTTCCTTTTCAGCTACCGGGCAACAAAAATGCTGATCATAATTTACAACAGCACAGAAATTAAATTGCTATTACATGGTATGTTAAGCACCTTCTTTCATCTGTGAGCAAAACAAAAGGAAACTTAAAATGTTTATCATGCCAATGAACTCACACTTCCGAGCTACACTGAGAAATAAAACCCTTTGGTATCTCCTAGCCCACTTAGCCATTTTTTTTTTTAGCCTCTTATAACTGATGTTTCGATTCTGCTGTGGCTAGATTAGCGTTCGCTGAATCCAGAATCATTTTAAACTCAATGCGTCACAGTGAGGAATACAAGGGCAAGACTAGTTGGGAGGCTTTTACTGTCATTCCCAAGTATTTCCATGGGGAGGACTGTAACAACATGACATTTATTATGCCATTCTTGAAGAATTTTTAACAGATTTTTTCACAGATAAAATGCTAACCGACTGCCTGATGATTTGGGTGGCTACAAAGAATGGACAGAACATACTGCAGCACTCAATGCGATAAAAGGACAAAGGGAAATTCATCTAATTAGATTTTTACATTAAATTAGGGACAGCTGTGATTTACTAACCAGACCATTTTCCAAATGCAAAGAGTACAATGAACAAGAAGGGCCAAACTACTCCGATTTAAGTCACAGGCACAAATATTTATTATGCCTGTAATAACACAGGCTCAGCTAAGCTCTTTGGGACTGGGGCAATCTCATTTCAGTGTTGATAGAGTGCCTACTAGAGTGGGGCCCTGTTCTCAGTTGGCTAAACTCTATCATAATGATTAATAAATTATAACATATGAATAGTTGCACTTAAGTTGCACCTGTTCAGACTTGTGTTTGCAGTGGGGACAGGAATCAACCCAGCTAAAAACTGAGATGAGGCAAAGAATGTGAAAGAATTAAGACAATTTATATGTAACGTGTTGGTAACATGCTGTTAGCTATCATTCTTAAACATTAAGATTGCATATATCAATGCTAAAAGTACCCATGTTCACTTTCTCTTTTAAAATCTGCAGTCTGCTACTATGTGTTGTTCCAATCCTTGTATTGCTAACATCCTGCTGCCATGAAAGATAAAATGTAATATGACTACATAATTTAAATTTCTATGTATTTTTTTGGCTAGAGCCTGTTTCCAAGGCATTTATTCATACACTGAAATGATACACTTAGCACATCCTTAATTACAGCCTGCCAAATTATGGAGAAGGCAGCAAGAGATGGGCAATTTCACACCGTGAGACTATACCGATTTGGCACAGTAGGTGCAAGATTTTGTTTACTTTACATTGCAGTACTGCAGAGCTGTATTTTTTTTTTCAATTGAATAGCCTCCATTCACTAAAGAGATGAATGTTTTAACAGAGAGAGATCAAGGTGAAAGTGAACTAGCAACTAACCAGGGAAGTCTGTTTAGCTGTCCAGCAAATATGTACAAGTATTCCTTTGTGCCTTCCATCTTCTACTACCTCTTGGTTGACATGTACACTAACACACGTTATAAATTACCTCTTCCAGAAGAAATCAAAGAGTTAAATACACAAATCTCCAATGTTCTGGGCACAACTATTCCCTTGGGCAGAATTCCAAATAAAGGCACAGACAAGAAGGACACTCATCTTCCAGGGTATGTGTACACTTGCACCCTAGTTCGAACTAGGGATGCAAATGCAGGTGACCAAAATTGCTAATGAAGCAGGATTTAAATATCCCGTGCTTCATTAGCATAATTTCGCCCACGCACTATTCCGATCGCCAGCTGTTCGAACCAGGAAGTGCGCTCCGGGCCGCATCAGTTGAAATCAAACCCCTTGGTTAGAACTAACGTTACTCCTCAAAAAATGGTGGGATATTTAAATCCCCGCTTCATTAGCAATTTCGGTCACCTACATTTGCATCCCTAGTTCGAACGAGGGTGCAAGTGTAGATGTACCCCCAGAGACAGTGTAAAGCAACAAGCTAGACTAATCAATTTTATTATGTTCCATTCTCCCACACTAAAATATTATTTTCCTGACTTTGTAGTCTCCTCTCTCCACACCCAGTGACATTATGCAATGATGGATTTTAATGTACAATGCAACCCAATATCACTTTATTCTCCACTGGGTAAAACTCCAGACTGTCTTCAGGTGTACTTTCAGTGCAAGGCAAACATGGATGAGCTACATTAAATTAGGTTTAAGTTATGCAAATTCCCATAAAGTAAAGTAAAATGTAAAAGAAAATAAATTCAAGTCACATCCACACCTTAAAATTCCCTGCACCTTCATTAGCTCTGAAAGACAAGAGAAAAGTTAACAAAATCAATAATATCTCTAAGCAACATGGTTTTTAGCAACCTCAAGTTGCTATAATCAATAAGCCATAATCAGACCACACAGTTTTAGTGTATTAAATACATAATTTTAAAACCAATGTATTTCCTTTTAATTAAATTCCTAATAACAAATGAAATACTATTATATTGCATTTATGTAGTCATTCCTTTTTCTCTTCTATTGCATTCCTGTAAATTAAGCTCTTTATGGCTTCTTTAGTTTTAAATCTGCCACTCTGAAGTGAAAACAAAACAAATCAGACAGATTAACACACTCAGATCTCATGTATACTGTAAACTATCAGATATAACTAACTTTCCTAGGAGTGGTCTGGAACAAAAAAATTGCATGAAAACAAAAGGTTACAAACATTGCTGGCTAGGTTTGATACTGTGTATCATTGGTATCTAAGCTCCTAATTGATAGTGCTCAATAGTGCTAACAAAACAGAATGTACCACTGAAGAGATCCCTGAGGCTGACCATTGACTTTTCAGAGTATATTACTCCTGAGGCAATTCTGCACCAAAAAATTAAAAATTCTGTTTCAAAACTTAAAAATTATGCACATCATATTTTACAGTGCTGCAAAATCCTGCACATTTGTCAAAATAATACAATATAACCATGCCAGTTTCAGTTATTTTGAGAATTTATTTCAAAATATCTGTTAGCAAGTATGACTGTAACAATACAGACAAAAAAAAATAAGATTTTTTTTTGCCAAATAGATTCCTTATTAGACATTAATATAGAACTTTGAATGGTAATTCATTTAAACTACCATACTGAAACATATTTCCTGCCCCCTTCCAAAGCAGTGCAAAGGCCTGGGGGAGTCAGGGGTAACAGAAGAGCTGAAGGAGAGGGAAGTAATTGCTGGGAAGGAGCCTTGGAGTGAACCTGAGGGTGGATGGGAGAAATATGGAACAGTTTTTGGGGTGGCGGCAGATGGGGAAGGATTTTTAGAGAGCCTCCCCCATGCAGACCAGAACAGACCCCTAACTGCTGTCAGGCACAACAGCCCAATCCCAATTCAACACCCACTTTTTCCACCCCAGTGTGGCTCTGCAGTCTCCACTCCCATTCAGCCTGTCTCTATGTGGTTACCCCACTAGCTCCTGAGCCAATGCCCCAGTCTTTCCCCATTACTACCCCTTCTAAAACACGGTCCGTGACCCCTCAGCAGCCTGATGTGAACTGCTCTATCTATCCTTTGCCTCCTCACCTTGCCCCTCTATAAGGAATGTATCCTCTCTGCTGTTTTTCTGCCCTCTGTTATGGTGCTACAGCCCCTGGTGGGCAAAAGGTGTAACTGTGGCACCACTTCAGCAGAATCTATATTCACCACTTCAGCAGAATCTATATTCTCCAGAGAAAAAAAATCTGCAGGGAATATGAATCCTGCACTTACACAGTGGCAGATTTCCCCTAGGAGTATTCCATACTGATTAGTGTAGACACTCTCTAGGAAAGAAGGATAATACCAAATGCTTCAGACATAAGCAAAAAACAATTGACCAATTACTTCCCTCGCCTCCCCCCAACAACAAAAATAGACAGCCACATCTAGTATAAATCAAGAGCTACACTGGCTTCAATGGAGTGTCATTAATTTATGTACCAGCTGATCATCCGGACCAAAGACAATAGCTAAACAAAGGCACAACACTGTACATTTTAAGCAGGTGAGGATAGGGGAGAACCAGCTAACAGTTCAACACAAGAAAAACAAGCCAACAGAGTTTTGCCTATTAAAAATTATCTTAAAAAGGATGGCTTTCACCATGAACAATGACCACTTTCTTAAGTCTCATTATTTATGTGTCAACTAAGGATGTGTCCATGAAATAACACTGCACTTAGTTTGTATTGAAAGAAGCAGAACCAAGCACTGCTCATTGAATGTGTACTGACTAACTGCTACAGACACATACATGAAATAGAGAAAAATGTCTCTGGAATGCCCTACATGAACCAAGTGTTGGTGTGAAGCTTTAGACTGCTATATTTAGGTATCACCATCTCCAATATGTGCCTTATATATAGGAGAGAGAAAGAGAGAGAGTGATGAATAAAACCAGCATTAGAATTAGCTGCTGAAATGTATTTTAAAAGATTAGCAGGATTTTCCTAGGTGTAGAGGACCAACTCATACGGGCTAGAATTTTATCTTCCAGAGTGCCTCACTTTATTTGTTATCTGTATTTGTGTTTGACACTGGACAGGAGAGTATGGTCAGAATGATTTAAAAAGGGACTGAAAAAATGTTATCAGCAGGAAAAAAAGATAGCAATAAGCATTTCTGTTCCAGGAGTGGCTCTCCCTGATCTATTCTACTGTTGCAGAAAATATTTAACAATTGCATATGTTCAGAGAACATGACACAAGTAATCTGGAATCAAATTTTTAATGTAAAAATCTCCTGCTGGTTAGCTCAATCCTTTAAGTTTTCTTTAGTAGCTGAGACTTCATAATCTCTCCCTTCATCTCCACAGCAAGTTATTTCTGATTTTAAGTTTTGAAGAGGAAAACATTTTTTACAAGGTCTGCAACTCTTAAATTTCTGCCTAAGAATAAAGGTTAAAAAATGAGTCACCTAAAAATCCCACAAACACCAACTCCTTGTTACTGCTGTTAGTTCTTACCGGCTCTTTGGATTACTGCACCCAAAAGAATGTTTTTGTTGTTGCTGTTTTAGTTTTAAGTCTTCACTCATTTTCCTGTTTATTTTTTGTACATCATGCATTATAGACAATGAAAGTGAATTGGTCAGTTTCACATTGTGTGCTAACTGAACTTTTGCATAATAATGTAATGTTTGTGCTGCAAGCACTTGAAGGAAAGCTTTAAAACCAAACCAGCAGAAAAACAAATTCAATCAAGCCACATTCACCACCTTAGATTTGGGATCTAAATTGCCTGACAAAGGTCCTTTAGAACTGTTAACAGAAAAATGCCTGAAGTCAATGGAAACTAGGGATGTGAAAGTGTAACTGATATGCCTGGGCTTATCCGTTAACATTCATGATTAGACACAGGCTCCCTTGTACGCATGGGGAGCCAGCTTAAAAACCAGCTGCCGGTGTACACTGGCTCCCAGGGAGTCATCTGCTACCCATGCTGCTGCCTCTGATACAGACGCAGCAGCATGGAGCTGCATGTAAGAGCTGACTGCTGCCCTACATGTAACCACTGAAAATGTCAGCTGTTAAAATTTATGTAATTAAGAAATCATGTAACATCCCTAATGGAAACCAGCAATAGACTGCATTAGCAGGATGTGTATATTCAGGGCTCGACAAACTATAGAATCTACTCGCCCGTGGTGAGTAGATTTCAGCCGCGTGACCCGTTTACTGGCAGTGCGTGCATGCACAATGCGGCTCTTGCGCATGCGCAGTGCCGGACTGGCGAGTGGCTTTCGCTGCCGTTTGTCAAGCCCTGTGTATATTTATATCACACTATGGTAGAGACTCAAGTTAAAGGATCATTACTAAGTTTACAAAGTCAATCACTCAAAGCTTAGAGAGGCCAGAATTAAGGTTGCCTATTCAATTTATTGTTTTCTCATTGCTCAGCACGGCCCCAACCTACAAAATATTCAGACCTTGCTCTGGACACAGAATTTGTAATTTCCTCATGGGCTTTTCTGTGGTGCTCATTACTGATGGATCCAAATGCTTCACAAATACTAATTTATTTTCAGAATACTCCTGTGATCATGATTTCCATTTCACAGATGGGGAGCTAAGCCACAGAGATTAAAATCAAACGTACCCACAAATTTTAG
The DNA here is from genome assembly GCF_052426305.1 of Pelodiscus sinensis. Classification (NCBI taxonomy): domain Eukaryota; kingdom Metazoa; phylum Chordata; order Testudines; family Trionychidae; genus Pelodiscus; species Pelodiscus sinensis. Next base: position 71,142,705 of record NC_143059.1, on the reverse strand, counting down.
GTGCCTAATTTGAGACCCACAACTTGATTTTTCAGATGATTAGCATATTATTGTACTTCAGATGTTTAAAGCACAGATCCCTTTGGGACTGCTCAGTGCATCTGCAAATCAAACTCCTAGGTCTTGAGTCAGTCACCCAGAAAATAAGGAACAAATAATTAGTGACCTGCATGCAATGTGTTTGAATGACCCGTGCAGCCTTAAAGAGAAAGTCTTTGGCAGAGATAATGATAGAATCCAATTTATCAGGTTAGTATTCAACTGCCTTAACCAGGATACTACCTTATCTCTTCATGAAATCCCATCTCATTCACCACACACCTTTCCACTTTTGCAACAAATGAGGCAAAGGGGGACCTACATATGTACTTAATTCACTACACAATCTTAATTCATTCTTAGGTCCTTGTCTATCCTGTGTGCTGAATAATGCAGGGATCAAGTGGAGATAATGATTACATCATTAAATGCAAAATGCAGAGCAACCTGAGGGAATGGGAGCAATGAAGATTACACAGGCAACCTTAATTCTGCCATTTCCTAACATTTCAGTGCTTGACTGCAACTATAATGTCCTTTTAATGTAGTTTTGTGAGAGCCATTTCCTAGACTTTAAATAAACCAAAGAAAGAAATTCCATCATACTGACACCCAACTGGTTCATCAGCAGGGTTGGAACCAGTGTTCCCAGTAAGGTGAGCACCTCCATGGCCACCCAGGACAGATTCAAATGCTGTCCAGCTTACTAGCAGAGCACCCACGGCCAACAGCCTGTGTTTCTCCTGGTGGTGCACTTATGCACATGCCTCAGCACACAACATTTATTCTGCACAAGTGATGGAAAAAAATTAGAGGGAATCTTGGTTGGAACTTTTGGAATGACCACACAATGCTCAGCCATGTGACCTACGGAGTACCAGATAGTACTAGTACATTGTCATCCTCTACATGGGCCAGCACTAGAGGGAAATGGGACTCTTTGCCAGTAGGTTTCCTGAATATTTGCTGACAGCAGGAGTGTGGCGAGACTCAAGAATCTTCTGTTCCATTCAAGACTCTGGAAAATGTCAAGCAGACACAGACACTTCTGCCTTTCCCCCAAGCTTTACCTCTTCTGCCTTGTTCCCTTGGACCAGTCCCTACCCCAGTGCTGCTCTTTCCCACCTTTGGCTCCTTGATCCAATCGCCACTCTTTAGGCATCTCATCTCAGTCTCAGACTCCTTGCTCAGCCAATTCTACGTTCTCCATCTAGGCTTGCTGTCTGAGTCCCAGTCACTCCCTCTCCCCTCAGACAGTCCCACTGTCCTTGCCCAGCCAGTCCCAGGTCTCCCCTTCAACTTAGTGCTCCCTCCCCAATCTCTGGCTCCCAGTCTCTCTTCTTGGTGGTCTCATTCAGCCTTAGGTGCATCGCCCTGCCTTCCTAGCTCTTCATCCTGGTGTCGTCCTCTCCCTGATTATCTACCCCAATCTCTTTGGTTCGCCAAACCCATTTATCCCCCTTCTTTCAACTTGTCAGAGCTATCTCCCCTCTTCCCCTGGTACTCGGTTCTTGTCGTTGAGCCCAGCCAGCCCCACTCTTCCCTATCTAGTCACTGGATCAGTATTCTGCTCTCAGCCTGCCAACTCCCCGTCTTGCCCACTTCCCTCTCCAGCTCCAAGTTGTAGCATCTCTCCCATGACATTCAGTCCTCTTGTTCATATATTCCCAGCCTCCCCATCCAGCTCCTGGTCCCAGCTTCTCCTGCCCTGCTCCTATCTCCCAGACCCTCTTTCCTCCCCATTGCAGTCACAATCTAGTCTTTTCCCTCTCCTTGGTCCAACTCTTGTCCACTTTGCATTCAGATCAGGTGGCTTCCTCATCCACGCTGCCAGGGTGTCATTGCGAACACAGAAGAGACTGGCTTCTGGCTCTCAGCTCCAGTGCCTGGCCCCACCCTAGCTGGAAGCAACCATGATAGGGAAAGTCTGCTTCACTCCTGCAGTCCTGGCTCTGCGGGGAAGGTACATACTTGGTCTGATCACACCCTGGAGCTGTTCAGGAGTGGAGTATGTACAATGAGGACCAACTCTTTGGAGATTTTAGCTGCTAAAAAAAATAAAAATCTCTACTGAGCATGCGTGAGCTGCAGTGTTCAAAGATTTGATCCAGTTTGGCTCATAGGCCACCAAACTTCAAGTTCTTCTTCAAAACACTAGCATTTTAAAAATATATCAGATATTAAGAATTTTTATAAAATGTGCAAAACATTTTGTCCAGTCTTCTTCATTGGAAAAGGGGAACTGTTTTGGCTGAACTTTAAAAAAAAAATCATCGTATGGCAGACACCTAGCATGATTAAGCTTCGGTAAAGTTATAAGCAACTGAAAACGAGGCCTTATAGTGTCAGGTAACTTAAATAATAGACAGTGCTACTAGCCCAGTCTATAATAATTGTTGAGAAATGGTGCTCTCACTGCCCGGTTTGTGTTGGTCAGACACATTAAAAAAATACTTCCTCAAGTTATCAAATTGCCACTTGCTTTGTCCATCCCTAAACAGGCAAATTACTTGTTGGCCTCAAGTCCCTAGCAAGCTGACAAAACAGCCCTTCTCCCTCAAAGCTTGGATGCCTGTGCCCTCTGAAGAGGTTCTCTTAAAATTACATTGTGTGTCTAGAACATCAGAGTGTTAAACTCTGGATAGCAGACTACTGTGTAAGTCTGTAGTGCTGAACTGAGTGAGCTGCTGGAAGGCACGTCATGAGAAGGATCCCAGATGCCAAGTGTTTGAATGAGGTGTCAGTCTACTGTTGTAATCTGATCATTGATCTTTATGTGCTATAACCTGATTTAGCTTCACTGCGCAGAACATTAACACTGAAATCACAGTGCATATGGTATCATTTCTTTGTTCCCTATGAAACTCAGGAGTGCCAGCCTGCATTTTGGATGCCTTTCCTGGTAACTTATCTCGAGGATACAATGTCATTTGTGGCAAGCAGAGGGCATGTAATGACGTATAGTCACAATCTCCTCGTTATGAGAACAAGTCCCAGAATGGTCCGTGTCAGAGTAGCAGCATAGCATCACCATGAGTTCATTTCTGCCAACAACACGGGTGGGAGAGGGAGAGAAAGGGAGACCCATCCTCAAGCAGTTATCTGGACTACCCATTATCTCTAAAAAGAGAAGAAAATCAGGTTTAAAAAATAAGTTAGCATCATCTCTACAGCTAATGTTCTGTAGTGACTGGATCATTTTGTATTCTGTAGTGACTGGATCGTTTAAATGAATCTATCTGAACATTTTAAATGTCATCTCTTTAATAGCATCTGACCGCATATCTTTCGACCAAACAGGCCTGAGACATTGCAGCAGTATGTTGAGTAGGCTCTGTGTGCTGTTCCAGACAACGGAAACATATAGTCTTTGAAACACAATGGCCAATAATACTAATGAACACATCAGTATGACACTTTGTACCTCAATGTAGCATCCTGGAACCCCCATACTGATCACTGTCACATAATTATTACCTGGACAAACTGGAAAAATGGTCTGAGGTAAACAGGATGAAGTTTAATGAGAATAAATGCAAAGTGCTCTACTTAGGAAGGAAGACACATACAGAATGGGAAGTGACTGTCTAGGAAGGAGTATGGCAGAAAGGGATCTAGGGGTCATAATGGACCACAAGCTAAATAGGAGTCAATAGTGTGATGCTGTTGCAAAAAACCGAACATGATGCTGGGCTGCATTAACAGGAGTATTATGAACAAGACACGAGAAGTCATTCTTTTACTTTACTCTGTGCTGATTAGGCCTCAACTGGAGTACTGTGTCCAGTTCTGGGCACCACATTTCAAGAAGATTTGGAGAAGGTCCAGAGGAGAGCAACAAGAATGATGAAAGATCTAGAGAACATGAGCTATGAGGGAAGACTGAAAGAATTGGGCTTGTTTAGTTTAGAAAAGAGAAGACTGAGAGGAGACATGATAACGGTTTTCAAGTACCTAAAAGAATGTTACAAAGAGGAGGGAGAAAAATTGTTCTCCTTGGCCTATGTGGATAGGACAAGAAACAATGGGCTTAAAATCCAGCAAGGGAGGTTTAGGTTGGACATTAGGAAAAACTTCCTAACGGTCAGGGTGGTTAAACACTAGAATAAATTGCCTAGAGAGGTTGTGGAATCTCCATCTCTGGAGATATTTAAGAGCAGGTTAGATAGATATCTATCAGGGATGGTCTAGACAGTGCTTGGTTCTGCCGTGAGGGCAGGGGAGTGGATTCAATGATCTCTCGAGGTCCTTTCCAGTTCTAGTGTTCTATGATTCTGATACGTTTTGTACAAAGTATTCCTTGATCTATTGAACATTAATATTCTGTTGGTTTGCATATGCTATCATTGTAGGTAAAGTCATGAAGTATTACTATACTGTGAGCTTGGGAGAGGGCGTCCATAATCAGTCTTTCAGTTACAACAAAGGAGTAGCCATCAATAGCCAGATGGCATTAATGGCTCATCAACACACAACCCACTACTCTGAATTAACACACATCACAGCAAGGATTTTTCAAGCAAGCTGGAAGAAGAGAGAGACTGAAATCGTCACTTGGCCTCTCTTCGCCTCCCAGCAACTCAACACCTTTGAACTGAGGGAATTTGGTTCCGGGGTGGAAGGGAGCCCCAGTCTGTTTACCTAGGAACATAACCTGATTGTAACATCCGTCAGGATGAGAAAACTTTCAATTCAACTCTTGCTTAGAGTAAAAGTTTAGGATTTACAATGTGTTTACTTTTTATTTTCTTAAGATAACTATCACTTACAATAACTGTAGAATGGAAAAAGATAGATTCTAAAACTTATTTTAATGTTTTAGTGTTTCCAGAGAGTGTGTCTAAAGTGCTTGGGAAATTCAATTTAGGTTACAAAGGCTGTTGCATGTCCACTGTCCTATGAAGAAATGAACTAAGTAATGAACTTACACTGGTCAGACTTCTGACCAGTGCAAGACCATATAGATCTGGTGTATAAAACTGGGGAGAATTGGCTGCAGTCTCTATACTGCAAGTGCAGTGCCGCTCAGAGGTTTGTAACTTGACATTTGCATCACAATGTGAGAGGCAACCCAGGTTGGCAGAACCGAGTGCTCAGCCCTCCCACGGTCCAGGTTGCACCTCGGGACCCCATCACCATCAGACAGGTACTTTAAAAAAATTACGATTATTCCAAAGTCTAAGTCTGGTGCTCACATTTCAAACACTCGTCCTTACAGCTTCACACAACCTGCTGCAGGTCTTTGTTTGACTCACCCAATGAACTCCAAAAGCAGTGAGACATCAAGCTCTGGTGGGATTCGGAACACTGATCCCAAGACTTTCCGAGGTCGTCCTCTGCTCACAGGGACTGGCTGTGGGACAGCTAAAGAAATCAAAGTGACAAAAAATAGATATCAGCTACTGGATGTGACATACAAGCCAAAAGAACAATCAGGAACAAATGACCACTCAGTTCACCTATAACTTTCATTATTTCAGTTCCTTACAAACTACATATTTAGTAGGTACATATTTAGTACCAAATAACTGTATTTTCCTACATTCGGCATACCACCTCTCTGAATAGCGGTTCGTATCACAATGGGACATGTGACACAAGGATCTTTCAACCTCTAATAGTCTTTAAAGAGCTTATCTAATACTTTAATAATGTTACAATTTAAATTATTTCTTACCTTCATAAATGCTTAATGAGACAAAAATGGACATACATCTTTCCTAGTTTTAGACAAAATATGCATTGTGCAATTGCGTGACCTGAAATCCAACAATTCAGATTATTTGTTGAGTGCTGACAATGTACTTGTTGTTGCACAGCACACAACAAGTGAAGATAGCCCCTACCTCAAAGAGTTTAAAACCCTGAAAACACACAGAAGTGGGGTTGACTGGGAAGTCCTGAAGCATAGAAGACAACGTATATTTGTTTGTTCAGAAGTTTTCAGTTTTGTTTATTCTCATCGTAGGAACATAGGAATTACTTTAGTGGATCAGACCAATGAGCTATTTCCAACAATGGCCAGAATCAGATATTTAAAGGAAGAAACCTTGTACAGGTTGAACCTCTCTAATCCAGCATTCTGGTCTGGCAAGATTTTAGTTAGCCATATGTCCACTTATCATAGTCGTGGCCAAGTTTCCAATGGTTCCATAAAGTTTGTTTACATTTATCAGTCTTCGCTCTCAGTGTTCTGTGATGCTATTTAGCTCTAATTTACCCCTAAATGTCTTCTAAGAGCCCAGTAAGCAGTGGCAGTGATGGTAAGGCTGCTAGACAATACTGACCTCTCATGGCTTGGCAAATTCTCTCGTTCGGCACCCGTCAGTCCCTGAGGATGCCAGACTAGAGAGGTTCAACCTGTAGTGAGCTGTTACGGAATATCATTTCCACAAAAAAGTTCCTCTTAAACCCAAGAAGATGGAGATTGGCTTATGCCTCAGAACAAAGGATTTTGCTCTCTTTCAGTGCTCTTTAATATTTACTATCACAGTTCTGCATATGCTTGTTATTCATATTATCATAATAAAAAAAAAATCAACCATCTATTCTCCCCTGCTTTTTTCCTCCTAGCTGATGTTTGAGACAGGATGGTGCTTTGTCCCTCATATCATGACTAATTGTTTTCTTTAGTAGCTTCTTGTGAGGGAAACTTTGTGAAAGGCCTTTTACAACTTCAATAAGTTATGTCTACCATTTTATTCAAATAGCCAAATAATTCCAACAGATGACTGAGGAACAATTTTTCTTCAAAGCTGTGCTGGATAGATTCTACCGTACCATGATTTTCTAGATGTTGTATACATCACTTCTTAAATCTTTAAAAGATCAATGATGTATCAGAAAAGCCCCCACCCACTTCTCACTTTTACCCCTTCTTTTCATTAGAGGGTTTCTGATTAGTTAACTGAACTTCATAATGCCTTAGAAAGGTAGAGAAGGCGCTATAATCTTCATTTTACATTAAGGATGTTAAAATGTATTTATTTAGGTAAACGGGTAGCCGCTGAAATTTTAGAGAGGCAGCTGCACTGGGAGGAGGGAGGGCTGCGCGTAACCATGAAGGTTAGTTAACTCCTGAGCCCAGGCTCATTGGTTCATTGTGTAAACGTTTACACTTTCACATCCCTATTTTACATACAGAGAATCAAGCAGAGAAAGCTGAAAGCCTTTCACTGATATATGACTGAAGATAAGTTAACTGAAGAGCAATTAGTATGTCACAGACACAGTGCGAAAATGCAACAAATAACTTCCACTACTTCATATTTCAAAATATTGTAATGCCATCTCTAGTTTTTATGAACTATCTAAAAGATTAAGACATACTTTCAAAATACTTTCAGGAAGTTTAAACTGAGACTTTCTGTCCTTCCAAAAGTAAACCACTATTTCAAAAAGAAAGACTACTGTTAGGAAATTATTTAAAATTTCCTCTTTTCCTCTTTTTGTAATATTGTACTCCCCCTCCCCCAAAAGTAAACTCACCAGGTTTGGGTACTTCTAAACCTCTTTCTTTATAGAAATCATGCATCTGCTTTTTCTCTCCTGAAACAACAAAATACACAGCATAAGCTAGGCTTTGTTTCTTACAGACAATGCAATACAGTATATGGTGGTGTTTTTTCCAATAGATGCCTACAGAATTTACTGGAATAATTCCAACTGTCATTAACAGGGGCTTCCCAGGCATTGGTGGGAGAGCTGACCCTTGAGTGCTTCATAATCTCGTACAATTGGTCTCTAATATGTGCAACAACATGGTATAGGTTGGACATCCCTGGTCCAGCACCCTCAGGACCTAAGCTGTCCCAAACCAGGGAAGTTCAGTGCTCCCCTGCTGGCTGCACCGCTCCCGGGCTCTGGCGCTGACTTCCCACCCTGCTGCCCCAGGGTTCCTTGGCTGCTGCCAGCAGCGCTGTCACAGGGTGTTCCCTAGGGTTCCTGGCTGGAGCCACAAGGCCTCCCTGCCCTGCTGCACCAGGGGCTGCCCAGCCACCCTACCCTGTTGCTAGAGCCACCGGGCTACAGCTGGGGATTCCAGCCGCCCACCTCTGCCAGCCCCAGCAGAGGCTGCCCAGTCACCCCGGCCCCGCTACCACTGGGAGGTTCCTCGGGTGGGGCCGCCAACAGCCCTGCTGCAACCAGGGATTCTCTGGATGGGGCCAGGACTCCTCAGTTATGTGGCCCAGATGGTGCTGGGGGTTCCCCCGCCAGGGGGGAACTCCCAGCTGCTGCCTGGCTCACTAACACCAGGGGTTCCCCAGCTGGGGATGGGGCTCCCCAGCCACCTTGCTCCACTAATGCTGGGGGTTCCCCAACCCGGGCAGGGAGGACTCCCCGTATGCCACCTGGCCCAGACAGGGCTGCCCAGCCCCTGCGCTGCTCCCACCTCCTGAGCTCTTTGGTCCAGCAACATTCATGGTTCTGTTGAACCACGGATGTTGCAAGAGCAGAGAGTCCCAGATTTGGGCGGTTCAACCTGTATTGTAGTATATATTAGAGACTATAACCAGGACTCCGAAAACTACCACAGAATATTTCATTTTTGTACCAAATACTGCATACTATTCCTTAGTTTAGTCATATCCGAGAAACAGTTACTTTACTTCAACAGCTTTGAAAAGTTTGTGGACTTCTGTTACTGTAGATATGTAAAAAGGACTCAGGTTTTAATGGCACTTCAAGCAGATATAGATGATCATCCATGACGCATAATAGCATCCAAAGCATTCCAGAGAGATGACCCAGATGCAAATGGTCAAGTGCATTTAACTAGAGATGTAAAAAGGGTTAAAAAATACTAACTGTGTAACCAATTACAATTGAATCGGTTACATGGTTAAACGCCAGTATTTTTTATCCCACTGGTGGCAGCAGGAGTTGCTTTGGTAACCTGGAACCGAAAAGCATTAGCTTATTGGTTAACCAGTTAAACACTTACATTCCTACATTTAACCAGAAAATGTATGAAAATTATTATATGACTATCATACCACAGCCTTTGATGGCTCATAGTGAAGACTGCTCAACTGAATTCCTTATAAGGGCATTCTCTGAAAAGCCAATAATTCACCAGCTAATCCATCATTCATTTGTATCTCAGTCTCAACCCACATGCCTTACCTCCCAAACATCATATTATCCAAATAGACTCTCAGACTCTTCAGCACATACCCTTTCAGTTCAACATGATCAACCAAAATACACATGTCCAGACCCTCACACCAGCACTCCGATAAAAGGGGAAAGCAAAGCTGAGAGTAGCATGAGGTGAGAAGGAAGTTAGGCTTGGTATGCACTATGGAGTAAGGCTGCTTATGTCATTCTAATTATGTCAGTATCTACACTACAATGCTATTTAGGTAAGGCAATCAGGGTGTGTCTACACAGCACCCAGAACTCAAAATAAGATATGTAATTTGCGCTATGCAAATTGCGTAGCTTATTTTGAGTCTATTTCGAAATAAAGCACTATTTCGAGCCATCCCCTACTCCTCATAGAATGAGGTTCACAGGGATAGTGAAATAGCGCGTACGCTATATTTCGAAATAGTGGACGCATTCAAAAGACTCGGGGTAGCTATTTCGGGATACCTCTGGTATCCCAAAATAGCATTTCAGCATAGACATACCCTCAGTGTCTGTGTAGACATTGTATTACTTACATTAGCTGCTGGAGCTGACAGCTGGAGCATTCCCCATCCCATCAGTGCTGACAGCCCAGGCCACAGGCTCATAGCTGTAAGTCTCCCCCGTCCCGGCACTGACACCCAGAGCCTCACTGTCACCTGCTGGTAAGGCATTTTTGGGGAGGGGAGAGGACAACTGCCGTCTGTGCTTGGCATTCTTGTCAGTTTCATGGCTGTGATTATTTCACATTTCCCCTCTCGCTCCAGCTGTCAGCCCAGGAACTTAGAGGCTCCAGGCACCGCTTATATAGCTGGCAGTTCGAGCTGGCAGCCTCAGAGCAGGGGAAGGGGCTCCAGCTAAGCTCTCTCTAGGCTGACAGCCAGAGCTAAAATGTGAAATAATAGCAGCCATGCGCTGAAAAGAATGTCAGTTTCACTGCTGGTAGCCTCCCTGTTGTGAAGTTGAGCCCAGTGTAATGCCCCAACAAGCACTCTTGGTGAGGATACACATGGCAACTGTGGACATGAACCACTGCTCTAACTACTGCAATGTCTGTACATCGACTTAACTGAAACCGACTTAATTTTGTAGCACAGACGAGCCCTTGGTGTGATAGATATTGCAACCATATGCAGTATCTTTGGAGGCTACTGTATTAACCTTACAAGGGTATCACTGTGAGCTAGGGACTGTATTCTACTCCATGGGAGAAAGTTACTGCAACTCCTTCAGGAACCATGAACAACAGGTAGTAATGAATGCCATACTTGGGATGGTAAAGAGCGCCAGAGAAATACCATCCTAGGGTGTTTGTGTTAGAGATATTGGCCCAGGCTGACATCAGGAGATGCAAAGACAAAAAGGCAAAACAACAAAAAACACCTTGTGGTGTAAAGGACAGCTTGAACTGACTCAGGGGAATTTCTTTCTACCCAACAAACCAATGTAACCTTTCGTACACAGAGGGACCCAATCCTGTTAAAGGACTGCAACAGCTTTGGCCTGCCAAACTCCCCCAAAAGGAAAGATGCACAACCTCTAGTACAACTGGTATGTGTTAGGACCATCTTATTGCTGGATGTTTTCTCGGTTTGCTTTTGTCCATAAATATATTCTGTTTTAAGAGAGCTGTTTGGCTATTGGTAACATGAGCACACACTGGTCCTTGGCCTTGGACGAAAGACAAAGAACAGGATCTGGACTGCTAGTCAGACCAGCTGGGATAAACACTGTTAGAGCTCATATTGTTTAGTTTAGAAAAGAGAAGACTGAGAGGGGACATTATAGCAGTTTTCAAGTATCTAAAAGGGTGTTATAAAAAGGAGGGAGAAAAATTGTTGTCCTTGACCTCTGATGATAGGACAAGAAGCAATGCACTTAAATTGCAGCAAGGTAGGTTTAGGTTGGACATTAGGAAAAACTTCTTGTCAGGGTGGCTGAACACTGGAATAAATTGCCTAGGGAGGTTGCAGAATTTCCATCACTGGAGATATTTAAGAGCAGGTTAGACAGACGCCTGTCAGGGATTATCCAGGTGATGCTTGGTCCTTGATGAGGGCAGGGAAGTAGACTCGATGACCTCTTGAGGTCCTTTCCAGTTCTATGATTCTAAAACTAATATTTACTAATACATGTAAGTTCACCATATTAAGGAGCTGAAATGCAGAAATACAGTGTTGTGAATTGAAGTGGCTACCAACTTATCTGTTCAATTCCTTCCTGTTTAATTAGAATAACAGAGTGGTAATGAAACGAAAATAGACTTACTCTCCTCCAGACTGACAACTAATTTATAAACTATATCTTGTAATTGTCGATCCAACCTAATAAGAAAAGAAGAGAAACGATCCTTAGTCAGACAGGACACATTCACACAATAAATTACTGAATATATTAAAAACATGATGTAACAGATATGAGTATATTTTGGGTGTAATATAAAAACACTTGGATTAATCATGAAATTTTGCAGCAGAGCTAAATACAATGCTGAACACTATATTTACCAACAAAAAAATTCACAGATAAAGAATCAAACTCTGTCTGTGTGCACTCAGCTCTTGGCTACAGCGCTTCAGGAAAACAAACCTCTTGGACTGAAAATACATCATCAGGGAAAGAAGAAGAAATCTGCAGGATATTTTCAAAGACAATGTCAAGTATCTTAGGCCCACACGATAGGCTTTGTATAACTTTAATAAAGCCTAATAGAAGATTGCTAGAAGATTAAGTGTCACGATTTAGATTTAACAGCAGCAGCAACAGCATTGTGCTAGTGAGGGACAAGCAGAAAATGAAATGATTAGAGGCAAACTAAATACTGTGTAGATAAACAAAGAGTATATCACACAAGTAAATTTGTTTTTAAACTTATTTCAACTGCAATAACCAAAGATAATATGACATTCTAAACAAATAAAATATCTTCTTCCTATATATTTTAGAAATGTCCATCTGTCCGTACGTCTGTGAGTCCATTTGTTCAAGAGCTCATTCTAAATGGTAAAAGCTAGGACCTCAGAATGTGGTAGGCAGCTTCCTCTTATAACTTAAACCAAGGTCAGGGTTTGGTTGTCCCTAGGATATTGGACTGTGCCTGGAATTTGATTGTTTCCCATAAAATGGAAAGGGAGGGGTCTGGTGGAGGGACAGTTATACTGAAGAATGACCATGGGGGGAAGCAATAGGCCAGAGATGGGTACCGGGACAGCTATTTCCCCATTGGGCCAGGAGGAGGCAGGGGTGGAGAAAGGGACAGCTATCTACTCTATATTTCAGAGTTTGTCTGTTTACATGTCTATTTGTCTGTGTGTGACTGTCTTCCACCTGGACAACATGCACCCCTCCCCGGCTCTGCTTGCTGCAGCCACAGCGGCCATGGACAGGCGCTTCTCACCTGGCCCTAAGCTACTGTGGTGACAGAGAGGTGGGGTAATCCCCTCTACCCGGGGCAGCCTGCATACTGAATCCCTCATCCCTAGTCCCATCCCAGAACAATGATTTGAATGAAGAAAAACAAAAATGATTTAAGGACCTGGGCAACTTTGGGTAAATCTAATTTAAAATATTATAGGTAAATAAAACTGTTTTAAACCTGTGTTTTTAACAGTAAAATAATAAACTAATAGCAATAATTGAGATACTCTAATTACCTGATATTGTAAAGAGGCTGTGTCTGATGTACAACAATGTTGCATTTTGGACATCTGTTACTGTAGTAAAAATGTCTTACTATGCAACTTTTACAAACTGTAAAGAAAAAAAAATTGAAAAGCCCATTATATTGTAGCAAATGTTTACTAGAGATAATGCAAGAAGAGTAATTAACTTGAGACAGTAATCAAACAACAGTAAGTACATAAAACAAATGAAGCAAAATTAATTTAAGTCAATTTAATCTTTATGTAAACTTTTCACATGTTGGAGACAGTAACAATAGAGTGAATTTAAACACAGTATCAGTTTGGTGCAAATGTTTAACCCTTAACTAGGGCTGTCAAGCGATTAAAAAATGTAATCGTGATTAATCGCGTGATTAAAAAATGTAATTGCGCAATTAATCACGCGCGCTGCCCCTTTGAAGTCCCGCAGCCATGTTTCAAAGGGGCAGCACCGCAATAGCCCTGGATCAGCTGGAGTCACCAGCTGACTTTGCCTCTGTGCAGCGCTGCCCCTTGGAAGCGCCATGGTGGCGTTTCCAAGTGGCAGCGCAAGGTGGAGCCTGGGGTCAGCTGGGTCTCCAGCTGACTCTGGGCTCCATGCATCACTGCCCCTTTGAAGTGCTGCAGCGGTGCTTCAAAGGGGCAACACATTAGGAGCTTGGGATCAGCTGGAGTCCGCAGCTGATCCCAAGCAAATGCGCTGCCTCTTTAAAGCACCAAAATGGCACTTCAAAGGGGCAGTGCAAGCAGAGCTGGGGGATCAGCTGGAGTGCCCAACTGATCCCCAGCTCCGTGTTGCAAAGACCCTTTGAAGCACAGGAGCGGCACTTCAAAGGGGCAGCACAGCATTAGTGCCAGCGATTAACGTGTTAAAAGGATTAACACGTTAATCCTGTCTTGCGTTAATCGCAGGTGTTTACGCCGGTCAGTTGACAGCCCTACCCTTAACCATTCTTTTTTTTCCAAAGTACAGCTTTTCTTTGTGTTTCAAAAGAGCAAACAACCTCACTGACTGCTATAAGTTCATGGTGAATTACTAACAGTTTTGGCCTATTATTTTATACATTGGTTTGTCGGCCAATAGTTTTATGGACCTCTTTCAGAGCAATCTTGAACATTCAAATATATTACGTTCTATTGGAATAATGAGAGACATTTAAGATTTTAATTTTGCTAGGCATTAAACAGAGCAATACAAATGGAAAACGGACATTTCTGAGCCTGCTACAGAAAAAAACTTTCTGTTTATCTCTCAGAAATACCCAAGAGCCCTCACTTCAGAGTAAATAGTGAATACAGTAATTTTAGACAGGTAAATCCCAATCGTGGGGACATGAAAATCTCATTCATGATGTTTTGGTGGCTGATCACTCTCTAAATTTGAAAGTAAATTCTTAAAAAGGGCAACATGGAGACTTACATGTATGAAGACACTCTGTAATGGTTGTGGCATCTATAAAATAGCCTTTGCAGATGGAACACAAGATGTATGGCGTCAACTCTGACAGGTTTATCATGCGCTACAAATACAATTGAAATTGAAATTGTTTGAGAATGCAGGTAAAAGAATAAGGGCTCTCACTTTAACTTCTAAAGTTTCCCAATCTCAAGTCACATTAAGGGTGGAAATGTGTGTCCATGTGCAGCATCTAGATCTACACTATATGGCCCTGACTGACAATAACACTTCCTAATGCACCTACTTCCTAATGTACTTCAAATGTACCTCATGTATTTTTCTGAACAGAACTTTCTGCAAACATAGCGATTCAATGTGTTTTGCAAATCAGTTATAAAATACAAGTTATAAGTAGTTCCTTCAGATGTACTGGACAACTCAATATATAGAGCACTTTACCAGTATTAATGAAGTGGAGAGTGGTAACAAGCTAAAAACTTTATCAGAGGAATGTGCATAGGCTGTGTAATGGGCCCTCAAGTTTTCAATCTGAAAGAATGCTGGCCTGGCCTCTAGGTTCAACATGTATTTAGGTTCACATAAACATATATCAAAGCAAGGACTGCTACTATTCTGCACTGGATTTTGACTAAGAAAGCATGCTTGCCAGGAAGATAGAGAGATGTAAGGAAGAAACAAATCCACCAGCTCTTTCCTGTCAGAAATGTGTTATTCTGGAACAAGATGCCTTCCTTTCATGGGACTGGTAAGGTGTCCACCCTGAAAAGCACAGTTTTCAAGAGTGTACTTCACCGTTTAAAATTAAAATAAACTAACTCCTCCAATTTAGTCCAAGTCTTCTGCAACATCATTCACTTGCTCTCATACCAGCACCTAATCGCTGTGTGACCTTTGACCCACAACTTTTCAAACGCTTTCAACCTTATACCCACCTCCTGCCCTTTCTTCCCTTTTTCATGATGTTCATTGCCTCCATTCTTTCTGCATTCTCCACCATCCTAATTCACTTACTCCATCTCACCAACCCTTTGACAGTCTCTGAAAAAAGTCTCATGACCACTCAGACTTCATTCACTACAATATCATGCTACCCCTTTACTTTTGCCATCTTCCTTTCAAAGAGCTTTAATTCTCCATGCTCAGCAGTTCCAAAGCCAGAAGAGACCACTGTGATCATCTAGTCTGATGTCCCATATAACAGAGGCCAGAGACTTACAGGGTCATTGATTCTCATGTCAGCTCCCTCCTCCTGTGTGTCATGGCTGTCATCATCCTCTTGGTCACTCTATCAAACCTTGGGTATCATCAGAACTGCCTTCTTTCTAACTGCACACATCAAGGCTATGCCAAAACTCAGCTCTGCTTAATCTCTCATCCCAGGCATTGTATCTTAGCTTAACTATTGCAATCTTGGGCTTTCAATCTTGGGATATCCACCTGTTCCCCCTCATTTTAACCAAGCTGAATTCTATCTTAATCCCAACAGCCAAGCTACGCCATACAATGAGCTCTAGTCTCACTAGGTAGCTGCTCCGCAGGAGGGCTTTGACAGAGATAAAAATATTACATGTTGAAAACTGTTGTCAACACAGGCTGCACCTCCTGCCTGGCTCAAGCTGGAGAGTGGGACTAACATTGCTTCCCCCCCCCCCCCCGGCTCAAGCCAGAGAAGATGTTTCTGAAACTTATAACATAAGAACGGCTATAATGGGTCGGACCAATGGTCCATCTAGCCCAGTATCCTGTCTTCCAATAGTGACCAATGCCAGATGCTCCACAGGGAGTGAACAGAACAGGGAATCATCACGCGATCCCTCTCCGTCACCCATTTCCAGCCTCTGACAAACAGAGGCTAAGGTCACTATTCCTACCCATCCTGGCTAATAGCCATTGATAGACCTAACCTCCATGAATTTATCTAGTTATCTAGAACAGCCTTACTGTGTTAGCCCATTGGTCCATCTAGATCAGTATCCTGTATTACAACAGTGGGCAATGCTGTGTACTTCAGAGGGAATGAATAGAACAGGGCAGTTAGAGAGTCATGTTGTCCCTTCCCTCTTGGGAGCCAGGCCACCTCTTGCTGGGCTCCAACCAGAGCAGAGCCTGCCAAGAGTTGCTCTTAGTTGATACTGTCTGCACCTCTCCTAGGCTATGTCTACACTCGCGGCTTCTTGCGCCAGAAATATGCAAATAAGGCTAAGCATGGAATATCGCTGAGCCTCATTTGCATACTTAATGAGTCACCATTTTTGCAGAAGAGGCTCTTGCGCCAGAAGAAGCTGTCTACACTGCCCCTTCTTGCGCAACAAAAACCCTCTTGTGCAATGCCATTCTTCCTGAAAAGTAATCGGCATAACGGCATCGCACAAGAAGGTTTTTGTTGCGCAAGAAGGGGCAGTGTAGACAGACAGCTTCTGGCGCAAGAGCCTCTTCTGCAAAAATGGCGGCTCATTAGGTATGCAAATGAGGCTCGGAGATATTCCACGTTTAGCCTCATTTGCATATTCCTGGCGCAAGAAGCCGTGAGGGTAGACATAGCCCCCAGGTTAAAGGCAGAGAGGTGCATGTTGGGAGCTACCACCTCATAAAGCAGGGAGCACCGTCTCCATGCTCTGGACAGAGTAGTGCATGCTGGGAACTATCTTCTTTCCTAAAGGAGAGGCATCTCCCCTACTCTCCAAGCAGAGCAGTGCATGCTGGGAGTATCGCCTCAGGAAGGGGGAAGCATCTCCTGAGCGCTCCAGACAGAGCAGTGCATGCTGGGAGTATCGCCTCAGGAAGGGGAAAGCATCTCCTGAGCGCTCCAGGCAGAGCAGTGCATGCTGGGAGTATCGCCTCAGGAAGGGGAAAGCATCTCCTGAGCGCTCCAGGCAGCGCAGTGCATGCTGGGAGTATCGCCTCAGGAAGGGGGAAGCATCTCCTGAGCGCTCCAGGCAGCGCAGTGCATGCTGGGAGTATCGCCTCAGGAAGGGGGAAGCATCTCCTGAGCGCTCCAGGCAGCGCAGTGCATGCTGGGAGTATCGCCTCAGGAAGGGGGAAGCATCTCCTGAGCGCTCCAGGCAGCGCAGTGCATGCTGGGAGTATCGCCTCAGGAAGGGGGAAGCATCTCCTGAGCGCTCCAGGCAGCGCAGTGCATGCTGGGAGTATCGCCTCAGGAAGGGGGAAGCATCTCCTGAGCGCTCCAGGCAGCGCAGTGCATGCTGGGAGTATCGCCTCAGGAAGGGGGAAGCATCTCCTGAGCGCTCCAGGCAGCGCAGTGCATGCTGGGAGTATCGCCTCAGGAAGGGGGAAGCATCTCCTGAGCGCTCCAGGCAGCGCAGTGCATGCTGGGAGTATCGCCTCAGGAAGGGGGAAGCATCTCCTGAGCGCTCCAGGCAGCGCAGTGCATGCTGGGAGTATCGCCTCAGGAAGGGGGAAGCATCTCCTGAGCGCTCCAGGCAGCGCAGTGCATGCTGGGAGATACTCCCTTCCCGAGGGCCTCGCCTCCCTCCGCCGCCCGCTCTGCCCAGCTCGCGCCTGGGTGCCAGGCCCCCCCCTTTACCTCGCGCTCAGCGTCCGAGTCCAGCTCCGCCTCCTCCTCTGGGCAGGCCCCAAAGGGGGCCCCGGGCCCCCCGTCCAGCTCCTCTTCCTCCAGCTCCTCCTCCTCCTCCTCTTCCTCCCCGCTGGACTCGGAGCGGCTCCTCTCGACATCGAACGGGAGGGAGCCGGCCCCCGAGCAGCCAGGGGCGCCCCCGACCTCCAGCTCCTCCTCGCCCGGCCCCAGGCCCGCCCCATCCCCGCCGGACAGGCCCGAGACCACAGAGCCCACCTCCACCTCCATGTCCATAGCTAGGGGAGGGGGCGCCACTGCGGGATCGGCGGCTAACCGCCGCAAGGGACGATGGGAAACGTAGTTCCCAACCCTTCCGCTGCCTCGTTCAGCCTACCGCCGGGGGAGGAGGCAGTGCGCATGCGTGCGAATTTGTAGCGCGGGGAAATTGTAGCGTTCTCCGCCTCCGGGAACTTGCGACTGTGCACATGCGCAATGAAAAGCTCAAAGGCTGCTGGGAAATGTAGTTTAAAAATAGTTTTGCTTGTCCCCCTTCACACACCTTTCCCTAGGAAAGAATTGAATGTCAAGCTATCAAGTGAGGAAAGGGCATAAAATATCCCATGGAGACACACAGATTACAAAATACTTCCTCTCCAGAGAGGCTTTTAATAACTGCCCTTTAATTTAATAGCGACAAGGTGATGGGTGAGGTAAAATCTTTTATTGGACCAATGCAGTAAAGTCCCTTACTGCATTGGTGGTGGTGAAAATGGTACACTTATACTAGACCCTGGAGCCCCTGGGGGACCCAAACTACCTTGAAAATTGTGGTATGTGTATGGGAGAAGCAGACCAGCCATACTGTCCATAGGACAATTTGGGGCAGTCACCCTGGGGCTCCATGCTTTGGGGAGGTCCTGCAGTGGTCCCTCCTCCCCAACAGTGCTATGGATGGGATAGTCCCCCATATTGATGGGAACCCGTGTGGGTGGTGCGGGGCAGCAACAGGGATCACCCCCCGCCCCCCTCCCACACACACTAACTGTGGCGGGAGCCTGGGAAGCGGAGCGACGAATGCAGCAGCCTGCACAGTTCTACTGCCATCTCCCAGCTGGATTGCTCTGCTTCATTGCAGCAGTGAGAAGTGGCACATCCTAGCTTGCTTGGTTCCCTGGAACTATGCAGGGCTTAGGGGAGAGGAGCTCAGTGAGCAGAGATTGGGGTGCTCCACTTCTTTCCGTCATGGTGAGTATGGGATAAGGAGATGCGACCCCCTACTGCTACCCACACCTGCTAATTCCCTAGGTCATGTAGCTTCAGGGAAGGAGTGCAAGAGACCAGGGGGCGGGGCAGAGAAGCGATGGAGCAAGGGTGGGTCTTGCTGGAAGGAGTGGAGTGGCATTGGGGCAAGGGCAGAAAAAGAGGGGAATGTAACAAACATCAATAGACCCCTGTCATCTGTTGGCAGAATTGAATCTAGGACCCCTGGAGCTTAATGCACGAACATCATCACATGAACTAAAAGCGAGTTAGCTATTAGTTAAGGCTGAAGAGCAGTCATTATTTGTTGTGAGTGGTCTTGGGGCCACTAGATGGGCCAGTACACCACACCCAGAATGTGTGGGGCTTACAGGGGTAGACCTGGGGTTGGTTGCCCTGGGGGAGGGGTGGGAGGGTTGCTCTCGGGCTCCCTAGGGACAGCCCTGGGGAGGGGGCCCAAGTTACAAGTTTGTATTGGGTGGGGAAAAAATTATGCTTGAGCCCTGAATGCTGTTAGTGAAAGAGACAAGCTTTCAAGCATCCTCTGAGCTCTTCAGCTCTGGGAGAGGTACACAACGGGAGAACTTGAGGGCTCAGGACAGCACCAGCAGAGGGACAGTCAGTGTTATGTCTTAAATAGTAGCTTCAGGGAGTAGCTGAGTTAGTCTGTACAGGATAAACTTAAAAAAAACAACAAATGGTCTGCTAGCACTTTATAGACGAACAAAACATGTAGATGGTATCATGAGCTTTAAACGGTGATGTCCACGAAAGCTCATGGTACCATCTACATGTTTTGTTCGTCTATAAAGTGCTAGCAGACCATTTGCTGTTTTTTAAGTTTAACACATAGTGCAAGCAATAAAGGTGTTTGAGGAAAGAAATGGGAGTGGAAGGAAACACGCCACAATCCCTGCCTGGGAAGACAATGCAGATTTGGCCCTGACCCTGAAATTTCTCAACTGGTCAAATTATGTCATTCAGGCTCCACGCAGGAGCACGGATCTGCGCTTAGGGGACACAATGCAGGCCGTAAAGGGACGGATCGACCATCCCTTTCCATAGCCCCCTGCGGCCCGGACGTGTCGCAAAAGCTGCCAGGCTCCCGCCCGTTTCGCCTTCAGTGTCGCAAACGCGTCGGCGCGTGACGGCTGTCGCTGGCGGCCCACGGGGCGGGCCGTTAGGCAAGATGGCGGCTCTAGCTGAGGAGCCGGCTGAAGTGGCGGTGAAGCCGGACCCGGATGGCACTGCCCCGCCGCAGCCCCCTCCGGCTGCCCCGCCCGCCGCTCCCCTCACCCCGGCGCCGGCCGAGGGGGAGGCGGCGGGAGCCCCGGGGCCCGCCGGGGAGGCCGCTCCCGCCAAGCCCACCCCCCCGGGGCCGGCCGCCTCCCCCGCTCCCACCGACCGGCAGACCTTCCTGGCCGTGCTGCAGTTCCTGCGGCGCAACAACCTGCGCGAGTCGGAGGACATCCTGCGCCGGGAGGCCCGGCTGCTGGGGGAGGAGGTGGCCGCGGCGGCGCTCAGCCCCTCGGCGCTCGGCGCCCCGGGGACCCCCGCGGGGGAGGCCGACGCTGCCGGGGCCGAGGCGCTGCTCAGCAGGATCGCCGCCGCGGCAGCGGCCGGAGGGAGCGTCGCTGTGGGCGCCTCTGCCACCCCCGGCGGCGCCCCTGTCGTCGCGGCACCGCCAGGCAAAGGTGAGAGCCCCGGCGGAGGAGAGGGGTGGAGGAGCAAGAGCCTGGGGCCGGGGGGGGGCTCAGCCAGCATGGGGGTGTCACCTTATAAATGGGGGGTCTGTTCGCCTGACCACCCCGGAGAGGTTCCTAAGAACCGGGAGCCTCAGCCAGGATGGGGGTGTCACCTTATAAATGAGGGGTCTGTTCGCCTGATCACCCCGGAGAGGATCCTAAGAACCGGGAGCCTCAGCCAGGATGGGGGTGTCACCTTATAAATGAGGGGTCTGTTCGCCTGATCACCCCGGAGAGGATCCTAAGAACCGGGAGCCTCAGCCAGGATGGGGGTGTCACCTTATAAATGAGGGGTCTGTTTGCCTGATCACCCCGGAGCGGTTCCTAAGAACCGGGAGCCTCAGCCAGGATGGGGGTGTCACCTTATAAATGAGGGGTCTGTTTGCCTGATCACCCCGGAGCGGTTCCTAAGAACCGGGAGCCTCAGCCAGGATGGGGGTGTCACCTTATAAATGAGGGGTCTGTTTGCCTGATCATCCCAGAGAGGTTACTAAGAACCGGGAGCCTCAGCCAGGATGGGGGTGTCACCTTATAAATGAGGGGTCTGTTCGCCTGATCATCCCAGAGAGGTTACTAAGAACCGGGAGCCTCAGCCAGGATGGGGGTGTCACCTTATAAATGAGGGGTCTGTTTGCCTGATCATCCCAGAGAGGTTACTAAGAACCAGGGCATCTACTGCAGCTGGAAGAAGACAGCAGCAGTAGCCTCCCCAGGAATTGAAATTAGGGGGGGTTCAAATTTATGGGAGGGAGGTGTCAGGGCCGATGAGGGGTGAGACCGTGAGGGTGAAGGTGGGCTGTATGGCACTATAGTTCACAAAACTGGGGGGGTGTTGGGGAAATTCAGGGGGGTATACATCCCCATAGGGGGGGTGTAGGGAAATCCCTGGGCAGCAGAAAGAGTGGGGAGAATTACTAGTGAGTTAACCACGTAGACAAGGGGCAGTAACGGAGGGGGGTTTATGTGCTTTTATTTCTAGGCAGGGGTCCCCCCGTCAGGATATCCATGCCATAATGCTGACTTTCTTAGCAGAGCTGTTTTGTGAGCAACCTTTAGGGAATATTAAAAGCACCCTGAAATTTTTAGCACCAACCTGTGGGTTTTGTGGGGATGATGTTACAGCCTGAAAGTGTTTAGGTACTGTGATGATAGATATTAGAAGATGCATTTGTGCACACGTTTTAATAGGATGACTATCTTGGACAGTTGATGTTAAAAAGTAACAACCGACGATAAATGGAGTCATTAGGAAGGGAACAAAAAGCCATTACTATTTGAACTGTCCAATTTTTGGAGATGCTGTACATTGTAACTACAAACAAAAACTATGTTGGTTGTAATTCACCTATTGTTGTTTTAATGCATGTCTGCATGTGGGGATGCAGCTCAAGTTGATTTTTTTATTGACTTAAATTATTAAATAAGTCAAAGAAATTAGTTCTTTATTTCTGAAAGTGGTTAGATCTATAGCCACTATTCAGCTCTTGTGGGAATGAGTTTGATTGCCCAGGTCCTGTGCTAGCTTTGGTGTTTTACATCCAAGAATCTTTCTCTTTTTGCTGAAAGTTTTCAGCTGTCATGGGAGGTCCAAGATGTGGAGGGAGAATAGGATAGCATCCGCCAATTTTCTGGAAAACTTGGGCTATCACAGCAGAGACCTTGAACAGGACTCTGTATTGAATAGTGATCCAGTGTAGGAGGAAGAGTTGTACTGAGTCACAACACTACTGAACGTAGAATAACACACACACAGACATACTCTCTCTTTCTCTTTCCAAAGAAAGGAGGATTTTAGTGTTTCTCCTTTCTTTTGTAAAACAGGGAGAATACTTCTTATTTCTACGTGTTTTTAATAACGCCAGTGAAGAAAACTTGTTTTTCTGCTATTAATAGCTTTTTTCTTAGAAACATATTTTTAGCAAAATTAGGCCTTTAGTCATTTACAAAAGCTAGATTAAGTGGAACCAGGTAGCAAGTGAAGCACAAAAATTCAGTGGAAGTTGATAGGAAGAATTGCACGTTGAGTTTATAATTCATATATCTTCCGTCTCAAATTTAAATTTGGTGAACTCCCATGATTTGAACGTTAAGCAGTTTTTTGGAAAATTTTTGCAAATGGGCGTACAGTACGTACACAGCCCATTTTATTTTGAGTGCTCAATGTGCATTACAATTACAGGGCAAATGTTAGCCATTGTATTTTTGCATGCACTCTCTTTCATATCAGACATAAACTCTTTATACTTTTGCAGTTGGAGGAGGTGTTCCTGTAGAAGAGCAGCCAGATGTGAGCGCAGTGTTGTCTGCCTACAAGCAGCAGGGAGACCCAGCGCTGTATGAGGAATACTACAGTGGACTGAAGCACTTTATTGAGTGTGCCTTAGACTGTCATCGGGCTGAATTATCCCAATTGTTTTATCCTCTCTTTGTGCATATGTATTTGGAATTGGTCTACAACCAGCATGAGAATGAAGCAAAGTCTTTCTTTGAAAAGTAATATGTTTACATTCATGTGTTTTGCATCCTTTTTTAATGTCCTCAGTTTTGTCTGGTTAAATCTATTAGCACGGGCTTTTGAATTTAATTATTTTTTTTTAAATGAAAAGGAGATTGAAGAGAGGAAAAGAACAGTAGTTGTGGCACACTGTAATGTTGCAAACTGTCTTGTACAACTCCTTATGTTTTAGTCCCAGACATAGCAGAAGTGCACAGAACATCTCTTTTGCTTTACAATTATACAGTTTGGGGATAATCTTTACAGTAGGCTAGCGGTGGTCATGCATTCTCTTCAGGAACTGGGATTGGTTGATGGAGGGTTGCAGAGTCACATACAGAGTTTGATATTTTAATCTATTTTTGTAAGTTTCCAAAAATTCTTAAACTCTAAAGTCTGAAAAATGATTGCATTTTTCCCTAACTGGCTCCACTCCACCATAGCTATCTTTGGATTTAGATCAAGCTTGAAATATTTCAGCCCAAATGGGTACTTTTCCCCAGAGACTTGTAAATAAAAATTGCTGTGCAAACTTAATTGCTCTAGTAAATCAATAAAGCATAGTAGTGATCTGTATCTTTAGGTTAACTTTGTAAGCATTGAATCACTTTGATTTGTGTGCAGTTGGAAAAAATGTATGTTTTTATTAAATTTAGCAATCTGATATGAAAATTGTACTGAAAATGTAAATCTGATTTACATACAACAAATTAGCTCATTTTAGCGCACAGTAGAGATGCTCATCATTTGTGATCTCTAAAGATCCCTCTGACATTTTTCCTCAGGGTAATAGTGTTAGTCCAGGTGGCCTGGTCAAAAATATTGGTGGTAACATTTTGCCAACTTGAAACTCTCACTGCAGTTTTGTTAGAAATGTATTCTGCACTTCCTGTTGTAAACTGTTACTGTGTGCTGTCAAAGGCTGCAGCATTCCACTCCAGAAGTCATTTCGCTTGTGAAATTATCCTATATGTTAGAGGTATGTTATTGTATAGAGATATGTTATTACTTGCTATTAAGATGTACTACTAAGCAGTATACAATTTGTGGGTATTTGGGAGATTGTATTGTAGATAAACCGTGATTCATATGTTTTAATGTCTCTTTAAAATCATGTTTTAATAGGTTTCATGGGGATCAAGAGTGTTATTATCAGGATGACATGCGTGTATTGTCTAGTTTAACCAAAAAGGAACACATGAAAGGGAATGAGACCATGCTGGATTTCCGAACAAGCAAATTTGTCCTGCGCATTTCTCGTGACTCTTATCAGCTCTTGAAGAGACACCTTCAGGAAAAACAGAACAATCAAATCTGGAACATTGTTCAGGAGCATCTCTACATCGATATCTTTGATGGAATGCCTCGCAGTAAACAACAGATTGATGCCATGGTGGGAAGCTTGGCAGGGGAGGCTAAACGGGAGGCTAATAAAGCAAAGGTATGAGACAAATCCTTTTAATGCCTATTAATACCAGTTACAGAATGTAGAATAGTTTGAAGGGGATATAACCATTGCCTTAATATAAATAGAACTCTTGGCATCTGAGTCCTGTCAGCACATCTGGGATGATGATGGTAGAAGGTGGGGAATTGAGCTTTGAGGCAGAGGGCTCCCTTTGCCATCAGACCACTGGAAGATACAAGCTTGTTTAGTGGACTAAACATAAGGCTGGCTTTTGAATTCTTATACTGGCTTTGCCACTGGCTACATGTCTGGCTATAAGATCAGTCATACTGGGTAAAATCAAAGGTCCAGCTAGCCCAGTGTCCTGTCTTCTGACAGTGGCCAATGCCAGGTGCTCCAAAAGGAATGAACAGAACAGATAATCATCAGGTGTCCATCCCTATCATCCATTCTCAGCTTCTAGCAAACAGAGGCTAGGGACACCATCTTTGCCCATTCTGGCTAATAGCCATTGATGGATCAATCTTCCATGACCGTACTTAGTTCTTTTTTGAACCCTGTTACAATCTTGGCCTCACAACATTCTCTGGCAAGGTCATGAAAAGAAATATATGGTGCTCAGCATCTCTCACTGCCAGTTGCCCAGTAGTATGATATTTAAAAGTAGCACTTACAGTAAGTATCACAAACTGTTTAAACTAATCAGAAGTGAAGTTACATTTTGTTAATCTATTACATTAAAAAAGGCTAGATACTGTTCATTAATTTGCTGCTACTTAAACATGTTCTATTTAAGGATTGTTTTTCATTGACAAAAATAATGCAAAGGAGTTGTTGTTGTTTTTTTTTAATGGAACTAACTCCTCTCTTGGGTTGTAGGTTTTCTTTGGCTTATTAAAAGAACCAGAGATTGAGGTGCCTTTGGATGATGAAGATGAAGAGGGGGAAAATGAGGAAGGAAAACCAAAGAAGAAAAAACCTAAAAGAGATAGTATGGGATCAAAAAGTAAAAAGCAAGATCCTAATGCTCCTCCACAAAACAGGTAACCTCGAAATTGGCATGAATACCTGATAAATCTAATCTATTCCTTATCAATTCTGGATTGTTCCTTACACTGTCTATAGTGCTTTGTTCAGTTTAGTTTCAAATGGGCTTAGCAATGAGGCTTCCATCATTTCTCTTGGGAGATTTACTCAGCCCAAAAGACCTGACCCCTGGGAAGATTTCTAGACTTTCATACTAAATTTTCCCTATTAGAGCTTCATCCCATTACTCAGTAGCCTCTTCAGATCACTCTAAGCAATATCTCACCACCCTTCCTGTTTACATCCTTTGAGTATTCATGGTTATCAGATCCCCTCCCTCATTTTACCCTCTTTATAGACTGATAAACTTCAAGGCCAGAAGGGACCATCACGATCGTCTAGTTTGACCTTCTGCATGTTGCAGGCCACGGAACCTCACCCATAACTGTTCCTGAAGTCCTCAAATTTTGAGTTGAAGACTTCAAGTTACAGAGAATTCACCATTTACTCTAGTTGAAATCAGCAAATTTCCCATGTCCCACATTGAGAGGTAGTTGTAAAGCCCCAAAGGTCTCTGCAATACTTACCTGGGGGAAAATTCCTTCCCAACCACAAGTATGCGATCAATTAGACTCTACACATGTGAGTGAGACCCATGAGCCTGAGACAGAATTCACACATGGCTCTCGGTATCTCATGCTCCTCTCCTGCCAGCATCTTGGAGGTGTTTACCAATAACAGTTGTGGATGAGCCATATGCCATTGTAGGCAGTCTCATACCATACCCTCTATAAACTTATCAAGCTCAGTCTTAAAAAAAATTCCCCCATTAGTGTTGTTGGGAAGCTGTTCTAGAGCTTCACTCCTTTGATGGTTAAAAATCTGTAATTTCAAACCTAAACTTATTGATGGCCAGTTTATGTCCATTTGTTCATATGTGAGCAATGGTCCTTACTATAAGTAATTCCTCTTCCCTCCCTGGTGTTTATTCCTTATTTATAGAGAGCAGTCAGCTCTCCTGCCTGCCCTCCCCATCCTTTATTTTGTTAGGCTAAAACACTAAAAATTAACTTTTCTCTTCTAAGGTAGGTTCTCCATTGCTCTGATCATCCTAGGAAACCTTCTCTGCCCCTGTTCCTCTTTTGAATTAATCTTTCTTAAATATGGGAGACTGGAATTGTATAAATTATTTCAGATAAGGTTTCACTAGTGCATGGTTGTAATGCTTCCCTAACTACTAGTGATACCTTACCTGATGCATCCTAGAATTACATTACCCATTTTTAATGTCTGTATCACATTGCTCATAGTTATCCTGCGATAGACCTAAGTGAATTCCAATGGACAGATCTCTGTCTTTTATAGTTCTATTTTAATTAAGTATTTAATTAGTCCTGACAGACCTCCTTTATATTCCTCCTGGCTTTCATTCTAATGTTGAGGTGCCTAGGCTTTTCTGTCCCTTCAGGGGGGATTCTGTATATATTTAATTCACATTATTAAAGCATTCCTGCTTCATAAGATACATTCTTTTTACAGAATTCCTCTTCCTGAGCTAAAAGACTCTGACAAGTTGGATAAAATAATGAACATGAAGGAAGCCACAAAACGTGTGCGTCTTGGTCCAGAATATTTGCCTTCAATCTGTTTCTACACATTCCTTAATGCCTACCAGGTAAGCAAGGGCACCTGGGGTGGTATGAAAAAGGGAGGGAAAAGTTGCAAAATATCCGAGGAAAGGAAAAAGGAAGCCATAATGTGGTTCTGCAGAGAAAATTCAAACCTAAGGTTTTAATGCTGTGGCTGAATCAATTATTAAGATAGTCACTTTGGTGTCTGGTAAAGATCCTTCTCAATTAATATTGGGACCAGAAACCTACAAGCACTTACATGTCTGGGGCCAAGCTTTTATATCTTACGCTGACCTTGCTGAGAAGTTCTTTGAATAGATCTGATACAGATTACTGAGAGAAAATAAGGTGCTTATGTTATAGCAGAAAATTAGTGGTTGAAACAAGCAATTTTGTAGCTAATTTCAATAAAGTATTATGCAATTGAAAGTTTAGATTTAACACCCTATATAAAGGGAAGCTCTGTTTAAAGATTTCCTTAGACTATCTCAATGCTGCACTCGTTTTGTTTAGGCATTTCTACATTCCTTCTCTTTCCTTTCACTTTTTAATTGGGGTGCAGGGGTTTCCTTACAACAGTGAGTGATGGATCATGAATTTTGCAGATACTGTGTACTACAGTGCTGGGGAACAGGGTTGGTGTGGCTTATTAAATGGTTCTTTTTATAAAATATCTTTAACTGGCTTAGTGATATTAGCTATAGTTATTGTTTCATATACTTGTATTTTTTGTCCGGTCTTCTTAGAATCATTCCCGTAGCTTATGAAGAACTATGGGAATTAATACTATTTTAACATTAATGGCAGGATTGTTTACTGCTTGAACTTTGTTATATGCCTCCTCCCCACATTAAAGCTCAAAATAAAGTGACTGTTTTGTGTACAGGGTCTTACTGCAGTGGATACCACTGATGACTCCAGCATGATTGTAGGAGGTTTTGCCGACTCCACTGTGAGAGTATGGTCTGTGACACCAAAAAAGCTACGCAGCGTGAAATCAGCAGCAGGTAATGAAGACAATAAGACATACTTATCTTAAGTATTAACTCTGATAGTTTTATGCAGTCTGTGCACAGAAAAATGCTAATGTCACAATAGCTTTCTTAAATTGTTGGAAGTAGTCAAGGGTCTGTGAACTTAAGCTTTTAAAGTGGATAACATGTACATATATTTAAAAACTTAAAAAACAACATAGTCTTTAATGTGCTACCAGACTAACAAAATATGTAGCTGGTATCATGAGTTTTCGTTTGCACAGCCCGCTTCTTCAGATGACCAGAATGTTGGAAGTCCAGAACCAAGAATAAATAAGGGAAGAAGGGGAGGGGAGAGGAGGAAAAAAACTGAAGGGGGGAGGGAAAGAGGACATTGGGTAGATAAGTTTCAAAGGGATAGCCTAGAGGACAGTCTGTAACAGGAAAAACTTAAACAACAAATAGTCTATTAGCACCTTAAAGACTAAATAGTTAAAAGAGGCTGATAAGAACCATTAGTTTGCACTAGGAAAGGAAGAGTGCTAATACCAGAGTCTACACAGACATCAAGAACCGTTAGCACCTTCATTGGTTGGTTGGTTGATAATGTGTGAGCCATCTGATATTGTGATTTAGACCATTTGCATGAGAGTTAAACTTGAGAATGAAGTGGAGTTCCAATCCTTCTCTGTGTATTTGGCTTGTGGAATTGGTCTGAAACAAAACAGACTAATTTTTGTTTCAGATTAATTTGCTAACTCAGTTGTTTACCTGATCAGGTTGCTCCGTGACTGTTTTCTTATCTTGCTAGACGAGCCAGCATGTTTCCACGTATCCCAACATCTAAAATATACATTCTACATATTGCATCCTATATACCTAGGAACGATATGAACAAGTTGAGGATAGTCCAGAGAAGAGCAACAAAAATGAGGGGGGTTAGAAAACCTGATTGATGAGGAAAGATTGAAAGAATTGTTTAGTTTAGGGTAGAGATGATAGGAAGGAACATGATAGGCTTTAGGTACATAAAAGGTTATTATAAAGAGGACAGTGATCGATTACTCTCCATATTCATTGAGATTAGGATGAGAAGTAATTGGCTTAATTTGCAACAATGGAGACTTAAATTAGATATCTTTTTCTATCTATAAGACAGTTAAGCACTGGAACTAGTTATGTAGGGAGGTTGTGGGTTCCCTCTCATTTGTGGGTTTTTAAGAACATGTTAGTCAAACACCAATCAGGTGTGGTCTAGGTATAGTTAATCCTGACTTGCAGTGTGGGAATGGACTAGATGACTTATTGATGTCCCTTCCATCCCTACATTTATGAGACTCATACACTAAATTTGGATAACTTGTAATTAATATGAAAATCACATTTTGTGTATTCCAGAAAGCTTAATCTGGTTAGTATGTGGTAGTAATAGTTTTGTAGAGGCACACAGTACCAAAGGAAGAGTCTTATCAAGGCTGCTTAAATGATGAAAGCAGTAAGGTATCAATTGGTGACTTAGACTGAAAACTAACTACTTATGTTAGGCATGTGTGTTATCAATAAAAAGTTATTGAAATCTTAAAAACGTGACAATTTAAAGCTTCTAGGGAGAGATGTAGAAATCAGGGCTCTTCAACAGAGTATCAGTCTTTCAAGATAATTATAGATTGAATGGTGAATAGATCAGAAATGGCATATCTGATGGTTGAACTAATCCTAGATGCTCTTGGTGAAGTGTACAAAACAGAATGGTTATTTGGAAATAAGGCTCAGAACAATTCTAAAATGTCTTCTGAAAATGCATTATTATACAATAATATACCTATATCCAGAAATATATTTGCATGGTCCATTGCTGAGCATGAATGTTCATCTACTGAATTTTTTCCAATTGTTATATAGGGTAAGATATCACAAATTCAGAAGTGAAGGGTCTCTTCAGATCCTTCAAAGCTGTAATATAAAGGTTTTCACTTAAATCATCGTAATCACTGTTTCCTTCATAACAGTGCTCAAGAAATTGTTTACGTTTGTGTGCTATGTAACTTTTTGAGTCAAAAACCAAAACCTACTCTAGTTTAAACATCCTAGTTGTTTTGGAGTTTGTGCTAATATTCAAGAAGAGTCTTTTTTCCTCCTTGGTGTTAATTGCAAGTATGAAGTAGACTATGTATTCTGCCTAATACATTTATTTTTGTATAAATATAAGTGTGCTTAATTGTTGGCAGACCGCGTAGATGAATTATACATGTGTGTTTTAAATGAGAACCTCTGAAATTTTACAGATCTCAGTCTCATAGACAAAGAATCAGATGATGTCTTGGAGAGGATCATGGATGAGAGAACTGCAAGCGAGTTGAAGATTTTATATGGTCACAGTGGACCTGTCTATGGTACCAGCTTCAGTCCTGATAGGTAAAATTTTTTAGAAATTCCCTAGAATATTATTTTTTAAGTGCTAATGAAATGTTAGTTGCAATAAACATATAGTTAGCTCAGCTTTTTCTATAAGTTGGGACCGTACTTGCACATGCATTTTGTAATGGTACCATTGCAAGAAAATGTGAAGGCCTGATATTGTGAAGATCAGAACATCTGCTGCATGGCGGTCAACATTTTTAATTCCCATTGAAGGTAGTGGGAGTTGACGGTGCTCAGCACTTCCCAGGTTCAGGACTTATGATAGCTAATTATACAGTCTTATCTGAAAGTCATATCTTAAGTTGTTTTAATTGATTATGTAAATGACACACTTGAAGTCTTACACTGTTTGTGCAGTGTACAACCAGCATACCAGAATATTCATAGAGTATTAGAACTGGAAGGGACTTTGAGATGGCATCAAGTCCTGTCCCAAGCACCACCTAGATCATACCTGATAGATGTCTATTTTACCTGCTCTTAAATATCTCCAGTGATGGAGATTCCACAACCTCCCTAGGCAATTTATTCCAGTGTTTAACCACCCAGACAGTTAGGAAGTTTTTCCTAATGTTTGTCTAAATCTCCCTTGCTGTAGTTTAAGCCAAGGAGAACAATTTCCCCCCCTCCCTCCCTGTGACACCCTTTTAGATAGCTGTTTTCAGGTATCATGTCCCCCCTCAGTCTTCTCCTTTCCAAACTAAACAAGCCTACTTTAAACTGCTACTTTGAAATGCTGTGTGCAGCCCAGGCCAGCTGGGGACTCCCAACTGGCCCCGGGCTGCACATGGCATTTCAAAGCAGTAGCACTGTGTGGATCTTGGCACTGCTGCTTTGAAGCGCCTCACCATTCTCCTCCCTCCCCCCCGTTTGCCTCTTTCTGATAGATGCAGCAAGGGGGAGAGCGACTAGTCGACCAGTGTGTCGACTATCCCGTAAGCATTTGCTTATCAGATAGTTGACTAGTCGCTCACATCCCTAGCCCAGAACTGGACATTTGGGGCCTAATCAGCACTGACTAGAGCAGAAGAATGAATTCTTGTGTCTTTTTCACACCACTGGTGTTAGTGAATCCCAGAATCATGTTTGTTTTTTTGCAAGTGTCTCACTGTTGACTCATATTTAACTTGTGGTCCACTATGATCCCTTTCTGCAGTGCACCTTCCTAGACAGTCACTTCCCATTCTGTGTGTGTGAAACTGATTGTTCCTTCGTAAATGGAACAACTTTGCATTTGTCCTTATTAAACCTCATCCTGTTTGGCCAGATCATTTTGAATTATGACCCTGTCCTAAGCATACTCTCTTGGTGATAAATGTACCATCCATTGGCTAGCTTTTGAGTGGGATTTGCTGTAGAATTAAGTCCTCATTGGATTCAGAGACAATTGATATGGAATAAGTTCCAAACATTGTATTTCTCCTCCTTTACTTTGTAATAGGAACTACCTCTTGTCCTGTTCAGAGGATGGCACTGTCAGATTGTGGAGCCTTCAAACATTCACATGCCTTGTGGGATATAAAGGCCACAACTATCCAGTGTGGGATACACAGTTCTCTCCCTATGGATATTACTTTGTATCAGGTGGACATGACAGAGTGGCTCGGTAAGAATGGGAATGCAGGAGCGGTGGAAGCAAGTTAAAAGTGGGGTGGGAGGTGTGATGGTTCCACGACCTCCTGTCTCCCCCTATTCTGGCACCCCTGCCTGGATGAGCTTTCTATTTGGATTTTATAGTAATGCAAATATCTGCATACTGAGAGTGAGTAACCCCCTTAATGCTGGTAATTGGTATTTCCTAGCACGCGTCCCATTGGGAATGAGTTTTCATCACACTTGGTTTAAAAATTAAAGTGTTTTAGTTTCCTTTTTCACTTTTTTTATATACAGACAATGTTAGCTGGGGGCATCCCTAAAGAGATAGTGTTACTTTTTCTCCAGCCGTCTGGTGCTAAGACAGGATAATGCATATCCCTGCCCCTTCATTCTGGAGAAACTACTGCATCTCTTCATTTACTTTTTTAATGGCCACAGTTGAAGAACTTCTTTTGCTTTTGTTTTGGAGAAGGATTTTCTTCTCTTCTGCTAACTCTCTAAATGGGTCAAGTGGAGGTATCTGCGTAATAAGCCCATGTATCTCTACATATAGGATTTCAAGCTTCACTAGCGATCTCATTTTTTTCTTTAGTCTTAAACCATTCTCTTCTTTTAAGCCTGTGGGCTACGGATCACTATCAGCCTTTACGGATATTTGCTGGCCACCTTGCTGATGTCACATGTACACGGTTTCACCCCAACTCCAACTATATTGCCACAGGCTCGGCAGACAGGACTGTACGACTCTGGGATGTTCTGAATGGGAATTGTGTAAGAATCTTCACTGGACATAAGGTAAAGGAATGGCAAAGACAAGGTGAAGGTGCTTCACTAACAGTATATGGTCAGTGCCCTGTTGGTATATTTTATTTTACATTTCTAATAAAAAAAAAAAAAAAAAAAATGTCTGTGGCTCCAGATCAGCAATGGGCAACCTAGGCTAGTGAGTGGGCCGCATGAGTGGCCCTCCTACATCTCAGTGAGCTTCAAGATTGTCGTAACCAAGATGGTTTCCTAGAATAGGGTAGTTTTAATAAATGCGCTTACGTATCTAGTATTTGTGGAGTGTGCATATTGAATCCTAGCAGCACTTTGGCTCTCACAGTGTATGTTTGTACAATCAGCACACCCTTCGCTTCATGTGCCTTTGCTTTATGTGCATGTGAGTTTAGTAATACCAATAAGAAAAAAAAACTATGCTGATAAAAATCAGCAGAATCTGGCAACCCTTCGTGTGGGGAACAATAAACAAAAAGTCTTGAGGGCCACACTTAGAACCCCAATAGCCTGCAGGTTTCCTACCACTGCTCTAGATACTTTGACTAATTTCCCCTCTAAAACAAAACTCCCTTCCCTTATAAACATTTGTTCCCATTAAGCACATCTAAATGGTACGCTATGAAGGTTAATACATTTCAGATTATTTTGGATCAAGTGAGGAATAGGTTTAAAAGTTTTGGCCTCCTTTTAGAGAAGACCCCACTTTCTTAAAAGGGATCAGGCTTGAATGCCTCTTTTGATCATAACTGTGATAATATGGCCCAAGAAAAAAGGCAATCTCTTAGAATCCAAGCAATTTAGGTAGGACTGCTGCAAAGAAAAAGATGACCAATGGCTCAGTTATTGTACGTTAAAAATATTTAATTTTGGGGGCCTAAGTTTGAAATGAATACAGCCTAATTCTTTTGAATGTAAATAGATTTATCTGATAATTTATGACTCTCCAACTGGATTTTTCTGTTACAGGGACCAATTCATTCATTAGCATTTTCTCCTAATGGACGATTCCTGGCTACTGGAGCAACAGATGGAAGGGTGCTTCTCTGGGATATTGGCCATGGTTTGATGGCGGGAGAATTGAAAGGGCATACTGATACAATCTATGCACTCAGATTCAGTCGAGATGGGGAAATTTTAGCATCAGGTATGTAGGCTGGACTTTGTCATTGAAAAAAAGGAGTTTGAACTAAAATGGTGGTGTTTTTGTGTGACTGACAGCAATCCAAATCTGTCTTCCTTCTCACTGTGAAGGTTCAGACTACCGCTCATTTTTTGACGAATACAGGATCTGTCGAAAAAGGGTTTATTTTCGACAGAGTCGTGTCTAGACTGCCATTTTTGTCAAAAAACTCCATTTTGGAAAAAAGCGATGGCCATGTTTATGCTAATGAAGCACGGGATATTTAAATCCCTGCTTCATTAGCAATTTCGATGTGCTTGATTTGCATCCCTCTGTCTAGACATAGCCTTACTGACCAATACTTTGCTGCTAGGAAGTTATACTACACAATTTAGTATCTGCAACCTTGAAAAATAGCTTCAGAATTGAGGCATAACTTATGCAAAGAACCTTCAGAATACCGTGGTAAAATGGGAAACAGTCTGGTATAGTGCTGTAACCCTCAGACCATCCCTCCTCTGAGACTGAGCACCTGTTGAAACTTGATGATTATTTTCTGTGTCAAACTAATTTTCTTGAGTTAATTTAATTAGCAAGTGAATTTCCTTTAAACCTTCTCATAATTCAGCTGTTGCTTCAGTGGAGTTTCAGAATACTTCTTTTGCAGATGTTAAGTGGGGTGTATGAGACTCCAGGTAGTGGCCAGCACAAAATGTACCTGGAACTTTCTGAATAAGTAAAAAAACGGGCAATATTTCAAGGTTAAGTGCATCTTATTCTTTCTTAATTACTGGGTATGTAAAGAACATGCATGCTCAGCAGTGTTTAGTCTCCAGAGCTGTCCCTTTGGGTACAGTGAATTAGAGCTCCCCTCCACCAGATCCCCCAGTGCCAGCCTCCTCTTTCCAGAGCCCCACTGCAACCAACGCCCCCCCCCGAGCTTCCTCCAATGCCAGACTCCAAAATTAGTCCCTGTCCCAGAGTCCCCCAGTGCCAGCCCAGCTCCCACCCCTCTCATCTAGCGCTGTGCTGCTGCCCATGTGGTGGAGGCTCTGGTGGCCAGGACTGGGGTACACTGCCAAGTGCCTCCCCTCCTGACGCTGGTGTTGGGAGAGGCATGTCCTAGCCCACCTCTTAGCCAACCAGCACCGGGCAGGGACGGGGTCTCCTCCGGCCATGGAAAAGAGGCTCGCTGGACAGTGGAATGGCCGCGCGGTGTGGGGGTCTCCTCCCAGCTGCGGAAGAGCACTTCCCTGTGCAGTGGGAGGAGACCTTGCCCTGCCTAGTGTTGGTTGGCTGACAGGTGGGGAAGGACACGTGGCGAGAGCAGTGTACCCCGGCCACCAGAGCCGCCATGGCCCAGCAGCCAGTGGTCCGTGGCCCGCTATGGCAGTTGGGAACTGCTGCTCCACAGGACCCGAATTTAAAATTTGCTTTTAAAATATTTCATAAGTGCGTTGCTGAAAGTTATAAAATCACATCTCTCAAAAAAATCATCATTCCATCTCCTTGGGCTGCCATTGGGCATAGGGCCGCTAGGTTAATTGTACTGTATAGGGCCCCATAAAACTTATGGATGGCCCTGCTCCCAGTGCCTACCTTCTGCTGTGGATCAGCATTGGAGGCACTGGCAAGGAGGGAGAAAGGATGAGGAGCAGAGTGCTCAGGGGAGGAGGCAGAACTGGGCAAGAAGAGGCCAGGCATTGACCAAGGGGTGGCATGTGGGAGGGCGGAGCCAGAAGGAAGCACACTCCAGCAGATTAGAAATAAAAGCTGATTTGTCCTGGGCCTGGCACCCCCCTCTAAGAAAAGCCCTGGTGGTCACATTTGTTTAAAACAAAAATTTAAATAGCTGGTAGCATTAGCTATAGTTAAGATTGCCTAACTCTTTTCATCATAAAACCCACTTGCTTATCATGTTGCCAGTCTTTAATTGTTCAAGCTCAACTTTTCCATGCTGCCTCTCTCCTCAGGCTGACCATTGTCGGTGAAAATGGTGGTGTTTATAGGAATTAGGTTGGGGAAAACTTGCTTAGCCTGTGTTAAAATGTTTACAGTTATTTCACTGAGAAGCATTAGTCCATCTATGCTTTGGAGAAGATCTTGGTATTTGGCAGGGAGTCAGTTTTTGCCATACCTGTGAAAATTCGTCTTAATTTTGCCAAGCTATAACCCTCTGTAAAATCTCAGTTTGTACATGCTGTTTGTATGCTAGAAGCTTGGGAGCATTATTCTCCAAAGATTCCCTCTGTACTGAGCATGTTCCATCCCCCACAGCTCGTGTGCACTGAGCAGACGGCATATGCTATCACAACTGAGTATGCTCCATCCTGGGGCTGCAGGAGCCGAGCAGGACTTTTCCTGCAATTGCTCCTCTCAGCTGCGGGAGGCTAGTGCCAGGGGCTGAAGAATGGGATTGCAAGGAAGAGATAAAGTGCAAGGGGAAAGGAATTGGAGATTGTAGGGGTAAGAGAGAGGAGTGATTGGAATGAGAACTGGAGCGGAGGGGGATCAGGAGAGTGGGATTGGGGACAAGGCATAGGCGCTCCCTCTAGTCCACATTCCCCGCAGAAGTCCATGAAGGGTGAGAGAATCTGATTTAATTGAGCATTTAACTTTGTAATTTCAAAGTTCTTTGAATCTAATAACTATATATAATAAATACAAAAAAATGTATTAATTAGAAATGTATTGCTAATTTGACTTTAGTAAGACACTCATTCTAGAGCCTATTTATAAAGTCATCCAACACTAGGTCTGAAACTAAGTAGTTCTTTCTGCTCTACTTGCAGAAAGCTCTTATATTGGACTGTGCTAAGGCCCCATCCTGCAAATACTTATTACATGCTAAACTGTACTATTGTGGGTATTGCTATTGAAGTCAGTTTGTTTGCAGCATTGGGCCTTACATTTTGAATGTTATGAGCAATCAAGCAAAGGCAGGAACAAGGTGAGTTTCATAAATAGTTTTATTAGCTTTAATTTTATTGCCTTACCTTGCAGCTCTTTCAGAATAACTTCATCACCGTTCAGTCTGTGCAACTATAGCTTTGGTAATTGCATACTGGAGAATATCGCTGACTTTTAGACTAAGTATTGCTTTTAAAGATGCTCTGATAGAAAAAACATTAAATTGTAACTCCTCGCTTTCTTCCTAGGCTCAATGGATAACACAGTCCGGCTATGGGATGCTGTGAAAGTATTTGAAGACTTAGAAACTGATGATTTTACTACAGCCACTGGACATATAAATCTGCCTGAAAATTCACAGGACTTGCTTTTGGGTACATATATGACCAAATCAACCCCAGTCATACACCTCCATTTTACCCGTAGAAACTTGCTACTAGCTTCAGGAGCATATAGTCCACAATAAACCATGAAGCTGTAAGACTGTGCGAGTCAATGCAGTAAGGACCTCAGGATTACTACAGAATTTGAAACAAGGAGAAGTATCTTCTACAAATGGACAGCATTATCCAGTTGGTGGGCAAAACTGTAAATTAAGATCCAAGCAGTGTTTTCTGTTTCATATGTAGCCTCCATTTGAAAATGCTGGAAATTGAGAAGGTATCACAGTTTTAAGGGAAGGAATTGTTATGGTGGGATTTTTTTATAAAAAATAATTATGGAAATGTGCATCTCTTCCCTACCAGAAGAAATAGTAATGGACTCTGCTAAAACTTCAATTTTTGGTAAGTTAAGGGTCTCAGTATGTGTTCTTGAACAGTTTTTTTAAAAAGCGCTTAGGTTACTGTTGGTAAACTTTTAATCAGTCTGACAGGCAAAAATTATTCAGATGATTTCAGAAGAGATGAATTTAGGAGAACTCCTCATAACCTGTGCTGAGTAAAAAGTATTTGAGGGCCAGTACATTACCTTTCCATTCCCTACTTGTGGTAGAAGCCATTTGTTTTACCTTTATTTCTTTGATGTATAATGAAAAATGTTTGAACTTCTTTGCTTGTTTTATACCCTAGAAATGCAGCTTTTTCTCATCACTGCATTTTCCAGAGTGGCTGAAAAAATCATGACTTGCAAGTTACTCAAGGCATAAAAACTAAGCATTTGTATGGGAGAAGTCAGAAGGGACTTTGGAATAACTGAAAGTACTTTTATCACCTATTTAAAAAGTGCTCGATAAAGGAACAAGAGTGGGCATATGCCATTTTATGACAGTTTGAAAAAATGTTATATTTAAATCTGCTTATGTTTGGGAAATTCAGGATCTGCAGAATCTAGAAAATTGAGAGAAGTGAAGTAGAAAAAAAATTGAAATGATTGAAAGTTAAGGTTTATTTACATTCTTCTATAAGAAGCCTTTTGCTAAGATTCATCCTTGATCCCTTCTGTTAAGGTAATCTTCTCCCAGTAATCATCACTGATATCACTTGCAACCCTTCCTGCAAAACTAGCAGTCCTGAGATTCTTGGTATTTCTAAGGTGAAAAAACAAGTGGCAAATTCTTTTTTTAATCCCTTCTTGTGTTTTCTATAACAGTTGAAGCAGCAAAAAGACACATGCCCAATTTTTCAATCTTTTGCAGGTTACCCGGGAGGAAAGCTCTAGTCACCATCTGCATCACTTCATTTAGGGAATTAGCGCTCACAGGCCAAACACAGTAATTTAATAAAAACAAGGAAGGTAAGATTTGATGTTTCTAAGGTAAAGCAGCTAGGGGACACCCTCCCACACAAAGGCAGCAGCTTTTCAACAAGTGCAGAAACTTCATCAGCAGGGAGCTCGCCTTTAAGAGCATATATTTAGGGGAAAAAAGCTTGGAAACTACATTAACTTTGAGTCCCTGTTTCAGTAGCTGAGTTGGTATGATACTCGTACTTCAATTAAACCTTCTTTCAGCGCTAGATAGCGGTCAGACTCTAATACAGATACAGTGAAATGAAATATGTGAAACAGTTGACCTGCAGCAGGAAGCAATTACAACTTTGACAGCTAAAAAAAATCACTGCCACATTCTGCCTTTATATTTTGTACAGTTTTATACTTTTGATATTTTATAATAAAGACTAAAAATATTTTGTGCATGTTTTATTGTGTATGTTACAAGAGAAGGGCATTAATTTTTCATGTTGTTGAAAAAGAAACCAGCTCCAACCCTGAGAAAAAACATGCTAGGAACCTCTAAACAGAAATGAAATCAGTATTTTAGTATGAAGAACAATACAGTTTATCACTGTTTTAAACTGTTCATGCACAGTTTTCTCCTAACAATGAATAGGATGAAGTGAGTTTTACCCACAGAAACTCATGATGTCAGTTTCTAAGGTGTCACAGGACTGCTCATTGTTGTTAAAGTTACAGACTAACATGGCTATCCCTCAGAATTAATAGGGGAGACAATTCTCCCCACCCAGTCATCTTTCTTTATATTACAGCCATGACCAACCTGCGGCTCGTGAGCTGCGTGCGGCTCTTGCCCCCTACAAGTGCGTCTCGCAAAGCCGCTCCTGTGCGTCCCCCCCCCACTCAACGGACTGCCCACCAGCTCCCTCCCACCCCGGCTTCCCTGTGCTTACCGGGTTGGAGCTGCGGAGTTTTAAAAATGGTGTCCAAGGTAGTAGCTTTCTTAAAGGGGCAGGCTCCTTTTATATATAAAAAAAAAAATTTGTTTGTTTGTTTGACAATTCTGTTCTGGGGGCCTTTTTTTAATGCTTGACAATTCTGGTGTGGCTCTTCACATTTTTTCCGCTGCAGTTTTGGCTCTGTTAAATGGGTTGGCCACCCGTGCCATATTATATGTAATATAGTGGTAATGCCTCTACTTGACAAGCAGAAACGGGTGGGGAGAAAATAAATAGGTTTGGAGAGTGTGTGAGAAAGCTAAGGGAGAGAAGTTTTACAAAAAACGAGTGGACTAATGTGAATTGAGCGTAATCAAATTAATATTCTCATTTCTTTTTCAAATTGCCCTTTTTTATTCCACTTAGCCAATTCCTCCTAAATCCACTCTTTCTACCATGTCTAGACTATCTTTTTCCTACCCAATACATTTTTCACCCTCATTTTACAGAATAGTAGGAAAGTTTGAAAAGGAATGGACAGGGATAATACTGGTGGGGAGACTCCCTTGTTGCTCCCCACCTCCCTCCTGGTCACACCTCTTCCTCATACATGTGAGAAAAATACCTCAAAATTTTGGCTCATTACAATTATTTTTAGAATGCAAGTACTGTATTATGGAGTTGCAATTGCTTTATAATTAAGCAGAGAAACAAATTTCCATTTTATGAACCCTGCTGTCTTTCCACCCTCTTTTAAAAACGTGTGCTGATTTTTCCCCTTAATCCTATCTTCCAGGAATATTTTGTTGAGGGGATGGGTTGTAGTTAATCAGACAATCCATTTTCTCATTCTAGTTCTGAGAAACATCTCACGTTTTGAATACTTTTACTTTTTTGCCTAAAGATGTTGAAGTTTTATAGCTTTACCTTAGCTGACAAAGCCTTATTCTGTATTTACAGCTGCAAGGCTATAAAGCTTTCATTATTTGATTTGTCACGTTTTTGCATGTAAGATGTTGCAGTTGTAACCCACACCAAGTATTATGGAATTATGATACTCTGGTAGTAGCTGAGGATATACAGAAGTTTGTATCTGCTGCAGGGGTTGAGTGGTGAGGCTGTTAGCTCATTGACTCTCAGCCTT
This sequence comes from Pelodiscus sinensis, assembly GCF_052426305.1. NCBI lineage: Eukaryota > Metazoa > Chordata > Testudines > Trionychidae > Pelodiscus > Pelodiscus sinensis. Next base: position 71,101,796 of record NC_143059.1, on the reverse strand, counting down.
TCTGGACTCAGATTTGACTAGTGTACCTCCCAAGTTTCACCTCACTTAAAAAACAGACACAAAACAAAAGGGTAGAGTTAGTTAGCATGGAGGAGGGAAGATAAGGGATCAATACAAGAGACGACTACTACGGTAGCCAAGAATACACAGCCTGATTAAAATGGGAGATGATTTTGAGGAGGTAGGTCAGGGTGCCTAGATTGTCCCAGGGGATTGACCTTGAGAGTTGTTGGAAAAGGACAGCGTCCTAGAAATTAAGAAAAAGTAAATGTAATGTCCCTCCAAGCTGAGGGGAAGGGTGACTTGCATTTGAGTGCACTTAAACTCAAACAGCATTTTGAACCTTAAATTCTCACCCATCATGGGGAAAGTAGGTTCCTCTAAAGGTTAAATAATGAGGATGGCCCAAACAAGTAAAATGTTAAAATACCCTACACATCTTAAAATGATCCCATGAAATTTCTGGTTAATTTATGATTTTGGAAATCTGTTAATTTCTTATGAAGTTTACTATCTTTTAAAAATCTTAAATTCTAGGCTAAATTTGATATAAGTTCTTTAAATATGCATATAGTAAAGCAATGACTTACATTTAACTGCTGATTAAAACTATCAGTAAGTCAAACTGTATTTGTTAAGCACACTTACCAAAACAAACTGCATTTAAGTCCTTTAAAGAGAATGAGCATGAAAAAAGCTAGACCTGAAAAATTTAGCTTTAGTACATAAAATATTTCCATTTCTATATCTAGAACTTTATTGGTGAAGTAGGGTTTCCTGCATAGGGTTTCCATTACCTGACCAGGCATTGTCCACTCATGCTTTGCTGCAGGACTGAGACTAATGCAAGTGAGGTATGTGAAAGGAAGCTTGTGCAGTTTGTCACGTGACTAGGGTTGAAAGAAGAGGCATGTAGTGCAAAATACTTTTAAAATGCTGAACCTCTATTGCTTAGTTTGAATCAGTAGGGCTTCCACAACTTTATTACTGAAGTGGCAGTAAAGAAGGGCATTAGAAGTGAGAATGAATCACAACTGTGACTGGATGGGGAAAAGCGCAATTATCCAATCAGCAATGCTGGAGTTGAGAGCCATGGTGCTATGTTCACTCTACCCTGAAGGGTTAGTTCTTAAATGGAGTTACAATCCTTAGTTTGGTTCCTGGGAGATTCCAGATGTCATCCTTAGAGCTACCCAGCATCTGTCTTGGATCTCCCATTGTCAGTCACACGGTTACCTACCCCCTTCCAAGAGGTCCTAATGTACAGAAGAATGGCCTTTAAGGACAAATACAGCAACAATGTGTTGAGAGGTGGTCAGAAATAGCTGCTTTGTTCTTGGGTGATTAGAAAAGTGAAACAATCAGGACCTCACATATATCCATGAAACATGAAGAAGCTGGAATTATATAAGTTTGGAATGTCTGAATACCTGACAAAGAAAGCCCTCAGCTTCCATCTACAGCAGGGGTCTCAAACTCCCAGTGGGAGGGCTCTCTCTGGCCCTAGCAATTGCATAATCTGGTCTGGCAGTCCCAGGTGAAACGTGTCCACTAACCATCAACCCAACCTCCCTCACCCAAGGGACATGGCCTTAAGAATGAGGGTGGGTGTGTGATAGGGCAGCAATAGTTGAGCCTGCCAACTCTCCCCCTAGCAGTGGGGCTTGGGTATGGAGAAAGGACCCCCCCCCCCCCCCTACACGCTGAACAGTAGGGCCTCTTGTGCAATGCTGTTACACTTATTACTTTTCAGGAAGAATGGCATTGCACAAGAGAGTTTTTCTTGTGCAAGAAGGGGCAGTGTAGATGCTCCTTGTGCAAGAGCCTCTTCTGAAAAAAATGGTGGCTCATTAGGTATGCAAATGAGGCTCAGCAATATTCCATGCTTAGCCTCATTTGCATATTACTCACAAGAAGCTGCAAGTGTAGACATAGCCTGGGAGTCCTAACTCTTAAAGCTTAGTGTTTGACATACCTTAATTTATTTTCAGGACCTGTTTTTGATAATACAGCTGCTTTCTACCATTACTCCACCTGTCAGCAAGAGAGCCTTTAGAGCTCTGTTAAATACCTTGATGTTCCTTCACTAGTTACCTGTTCAATACAAATGTGATAAAGTCCAAGATCACTCTCTACCTCACAAAAGCATTATACTTTTAAGAGCTGGAAAGTCATGAGCCTAGTTGTTTTTCCTATTTAATAACTGGACAATTATGTTTTGTTTATTTTATTGAACTCCGCATAATAGTCCATTGCAAAATTAGATGTGAGGTCCAACACTAACACATGCCAGCAGCCTGCAAAGAGAAAAAAAGATTTAGATTAATACTGTAACTGTCACAAGTAGATATTGCTCAGTGTTACTGGCTAATGCTAGGGTATAGGTGGTCCCCTCCCCAAGCCAAATAAAAACATGTTAAGATAAGCAACTTAAAGGAGATATCCTAACACTGAGTGCCCCTTCTGGGCACATTGTACAATGGTTCAACCTTCCCTCCCTATTTAAATGTTTATAGTGGGGACTCATGAACAAGCTTTTACATATCCTTTGTGATGTAGGGTCTATCTGAAAATATCCAACCAAATGATACACAAAACTCTCTGCATTGGAATATACCAGTGGACAGCAACCTGCAACACGTGCCACTTATGGCACACAAGCCGATTTTCAGTGGCATGTGGGAGGGAGCTCAGCCCCACTCCTCCTCCCCCATGCAGCCGCTGGAGAGCGCTCCCTCCTCCCTGCTGCAGGCCAGGATGCAGTGGAAGGAGACAGCACAAGATCTCCTCAGCAGTGTCTGTCCAGGATCGGAGACTGCAGGCACTGCGGCCACGTGGTCTGGGGCCAACCCAGGACTGCCTAGCACTGGCGCCTCCGGTCTCTGGTCCATGTGGGCTGCACCTACGTAGCTGGACCCAGACCAGAGGCAGGGGGGCCTCCTGGGCTGGGCCTGGACCACATGGGCCCTGGCAGCAGGGCTTCCCTCACACGTGCATGAGGCCAGGAAAGGTCCCCTACTCTCATTCCCAGACCCCCCATTTCTCCCCCCCCAGCTTGCTCTGACACCCTTGTTCCTGTGTCCTCTCTCCTGGAAAGACACCCCACACTGCTCCTTCATCCACGTTGCTCCTGCACCCTCCTCTGCCCACACACTACACCCTACCTTGCTCCTACTCCCTCCACCTGGCCAGACACCCTACCCTCTACCCAGACCACAAAACTTCCCTACCTTCCTCCCAGATCCTGCACCTCATCCCTATCCTTGCTGGCAGCCTTGTCTTGCACACTGTACCCCTCATTTTTGTCCCTATCCCACAGCCTAAGAAGGTCCATAAAATCCACTAACTCTGGAACCCCAGGAAAGTAAATCTGTCGTATGGGAAAAACTGAACCTCAGTTCACGACCCCCCCTTCCCCATACACGAGGGAAGGGCACCAGAGGAGTGAGGTGTCTCAGTTGGGGCCACATCAGTGAGGGTTGGGGGTTTGAGGAGTTTTTTTTGCTTCTGACTTGTGTGGTCCCCAACTGATTTTTCTGTGGGTCAGTGACCCCTGATCCAAAAAAGGTTCCCCACCCCTGCCATAAAGAAAACATTGAAACCTTTTGTGTTGGACATAATATTTTACTTCATTTTAAATGAAGTTGGATAAACATAAGAAAATTAAAACACTTCATCTGTTTCATAATTTAAATTAAACCGTTCTCCCTAGCTGCAGCTGGTTCAGAAAATAAGGTCACCATACCCAGCCTGCTCTTGCCTCCCACCTCCCCTTTATCTCCCAGCACACAGATCCATGAATAAGTTAAACCTGGGTACACCACTTCTGAAAGGCTGCTGGACCCCTTCCCCCAAAAGGTAAGATCTGCATCTTTATTTATCAATGAACTTGCTGTAAGAAAGACTATTATTGACTTGAAAAAATATCACCGGCACTCAGACCTATACATAGAGGTGAATAAGTCAAAACAAGGCACTCCAACTCGGAAAGGCTGCCGACTCCTAGAATATACAGTCACAGAGTAGCTACTCGAACCGGAAGTAATTCACTGTCTCAGCAAACTTGATTTGGCCTTACCAGCACTCTCCACACATTTTTTTCAAAGAACCCAATGCCCTGAGTGCCACTTCAGTAATAAAGTCTCTCCACAGTGCAAGTTGTAGAAGCCCTATTGCTTCAAACTAAGTGGGTAAGACAGCAGGAAACAGTTGAGACTTCAAAGAGAGGGGCTAAAGGGTTGGTTTTTTTTTTTTAAATCTTGTCTGAGAGATACTGTTTGGGCTGCAATTTTCCGTGCCAGGTATGTCAAAGTTATAAGTAACTGAAAATTTTTCAGTTGCTTGCATGGAAGTGTCAGCCAACCTCAATGTGAGCCTGGTAGCACCTGCTATACAATTCAAAACCAATAAAAAGGCTTAATTTTTTGTTTTTTTACTCCACTACTGTTAAAAGCACTGCAGATAAATGTTTATTTGCAATCCAGACAAGGGATGTAAGCAACTATTCAACTATCCAATCAGCAAAAGCTTATCGGATAGTCAACTAGTCCCTCAACTAGTCGCTTCCTCCCCCCTTGCTGCCTCTATCAGTTGCTCCCCCGCTCCTTGCATTTGCTTATCGGATAGTCAACTAGTTGCTTACATCCCTAGTCTGCTTTGGTCTTAACTATCTTGAGCAGTTTAGTATCATCTGCAAATTTTGCCACCTGACTGTTTACCCCTTTCTCCTGATCATTTATAAATAAAGTTGAATAGGATGTTCTTCTGTTCTCACACCCCATCTTCTCTCATCCTCCATCACCCTTGCTTGCTAGCGGGGGGGAGGGGGGGGAAGGGGAGGGGAGAGATGGGGACAGAATTTCTTTTGGGTGCTATAAAAAGCCAGCCACTTACCACTATTTTTCCGTCAGCGCTGGAGTTTGTTTTTTAGGCCTTAGCTTGAAATATAAGATGATCATGGTAATGCTTGCATATGTAGCTAATACACACTAGAAAGGAAAAAGAAAATTAAACTTAGGTGCCTTCTCATGCACCCTTGAAGCTTGACTGTTAAGGGCAAGTTAACTAGTACATACATTCCTTCTGCCTGTTATGGTGTAGGAATTGAAGTATCTCTGAATACCAGTGAAGGTGTGCTGAGTTCCAGAGTCGTGTCCTGCCATGGTTGCTGGTCCTAAATGTAATTAAGGAAAAGTTAGTATGTCTATTTTCAGGTCTGTTGGCCGGAGAGTATCAGCAGATGACCAATGCAATGAATATTTCCAGTGCCACCTCTGTAGGTTTTACATTTAGGACTGCTAGTGCAAGCTACTGATTTTTTCATTAATTTTATTTAGAAAGATTTGGGTATACATACTGGAAATAGAAAGCAAGTGATTCAAGGCAGAGCTATACACAGCTGTATAAAAATAAAGGCAAATTACTTAAGAATGAGTGTTTTCCAGATGTATGAAAGGGAAAACCAAGAAACTTGTGCAACATGGTTAAGATTTTTTAAATCCTTTGGGGTGAAGTTTTAGAAACACATTTCCATTAGAAATGTGTAATGATTAACCGGCGGCCAGGGGGCTGTTCCAACCCAGCAGGGCCAGGCCAGAGCAGCACACCATGGATGGGGGGCAACCCTGAGACCCCCTGGCCACCCATGGCTAATTGCTTTAACCAGTCTTTAACAATCTTTAACCAGTTAACTGACTAAACAGGATTTTACATCCTTAATTTTCATTCTTCCTATTTTTGAAGATCTCAAAGTTAATGAATAAACTTATACTATTGTTACAGATACATTCATAAAGTAATGCAACACAATCCCTAACCAAGATAAACCTTAGCTATTTCTGTTCTTCATGCCTCATTAGACTAGCAATCCCACAAATTGGTTTACCATATTACTGAATGATTCCTACGTTTTATTGTTCTCTGTCCATGTTTATAATCTATACACAATTTTCTGATTCTGTTATAATTAAGTTATTCAATATTACTGTAGAGTATTCGTCTAGTAATTTTAAGTTTTTCCCAGGACAAATGCTTGGTGTTTATACTAGGGCTCACGCCAAGCAACTTTAGCAGTTCACCAGATGAGGTCACTCCATTATCACTGTCAATATATCCTTCTCAGCTATAGCTATAAACAAAAACTTCATCACTGGATGCTCTCTCTATTCAAGACAGCTGATGCACCATTCTGTTCCTAATCTAGGACTTTGATTGGGGATGCAATAGTGCAGTCAACTAAACAATTAGCTGACAAGCAGGTGCTTATCAGTTAACATTACCAACTACACTCAATATCCACCCTTCCCAGCAAGTACGTTTTTTAGCTGGCTGTCTCAGTTCTGCCTCACACCAGGATCGGTCATCAACCTCCATGCCAGCTCTTAGTGCAAAGCTGTAGCGGGGGGGTCGATGCTGGTCCCGACACTAAGCGCTGGTGTGCGGGCAGACTGGCTCAGTCACAACTCATGTTGGGATGCAGCATCAACCCCTGCTGCGGCTCTGCACTATCAGAGGAGGTGGGGGGGGGGGGGAGGTTGCTGCGAAGCAGCCTCTGCCAGGGTCGGCCCAGGACTGAGCAAGCCAGAGGCGGGGTCTGCCGCTCGGACAGTCCCGCCCCCCCCCCCGCTCCCCGCCTGCTGCGCGCGCCCCCCCCCCCGCTCCCCCCGCTCCTCGCCTGCTGCGCGCGCCCCCGCTCCCCGCCTGCTGCGCGCGCATCCTCCCCCGTTGCCTGGAGACGGGGGGGGATCCGCGGGGGCTGCGACCGGCCGGGAGGGGGCTGCGACCGGCCCAACAAGCGAGCGGGGGGGGGGGGCGGCGGCTGCTGCCAGACAGGGGACAGCGGGGCAAGCGGCCCGCAGCGAGAGCCTGGGCAGCCGCGCTGGGATCCCGCCCGAGACAAGGGGCCCCGGCCCCGCTCACCTCTGCGCTCTCGCCTGCACCAAGCGACCGGTGCCCTTCGCCGACACCGCAGGCAAGATGGCGCCGGGAAAGCCCGCCTCCTTCCGGGCCTGTCTCCTGATTGGACAAGACGGGCCTTCCGCCCTCCTGTGACGTGCGGACGAGGGAATGCGGATTGGCTCCGGCAGATGCCCATTAGCCGATGCTCCGCCTCCTCGCCCTGGATTGGCCTGCGGCGTATTCCGCGTTTCCGGCCTCTCTGCCTATTGCGAGCCCGAGGGTTCCGCTTGACCTTTTACCCCAGTCCCTGGGAGTGCTTCCGGGTGACGTCGATGGGGCTCCACATGTGCTGGTGAGCAAGGTGAGCATCCTACCCGGGGGAGTCCTGACACGCAGCCCCGCCCCCGCCGGGGAGCCCCTCGGCTTGGCCGCTGGTTTCCCCGCCGGGTGGCCCAGGGCTCAGCCCCTGCTGGGGGCCGAGGCTCCCTGTGTTTCGTGACCCTGCGCTTTGCTGGGCCCTGGGGGCCTCCTTCCTCCGGCCCGATGCGTGTGGGGGCCGCCCAAGCTGCACCGTGGCGACGAGCAGCCTCTGGCCGGCGCAGCCGGGGCCCCATGTCGCTGGTTGGTGTCATTCCCCCCTCCCCTGCGCTTTTCACCCTCCCTCCGCGCTTAGCCTTGGCAGCGAGGCAGTCCCTGGGTTTGTGTGGCCGATTATATTGGCTGGCTCCGCTTGTCTGTGTCTCGTTGTTTGCTGTTGGCTCACGTGTAATAGACATTAGATGAGGGGTAGAAATGTAGCCGTGTTAGTCTGGTGTAGCTGAAACAAAAGACAGGACTATGTAGCACTTTAAAGACTAACAAGATGGTTTATTAGATGATGAGCTTTTGTGGGCCAGACCCACTTCCTCAGATCAAATAATGGAAGAAAATCGTCACAACCATATATACCAAAGGATACAATTAAAAAAAGTGAACACACATGAAAAGGACAAATCAAATTTCAGAACAGAAAGGGAAGGGGGGGGGGGAGAAGGTAAATGTCTGCGAGCTAATGAAAGCTCATCGCCTAATAAACCATCTTGTTAGTCTTTGTTTCATACATTAGATTAGTTTCTCTACCTTAAACGGAATTTACGTTTTGTTAGTACAGGGGTTTATTTTGCTCATACTTGTCTATGTCCTTCCTGCAGTGTTATACTATTGTTGAATGGTGTAAAACAACACCTCTCAACAATTTAAAGATTATGGTGTGTACTTGAAGCAGTAGGGGGGATGTACAGGGGTAAAATATAATGACTTAAATTGCAGTTTATCTGTGATGCTTTATGTAGATGCAAAGGGAAGTGCTATGGCATTTTAATTGACCACAAGTTGTCCGGACTTCTGCTTTATTTAAAAATGTCACTTCTGGTAGCCAGTGGCCCCCAGCAAAATGCTGGCTTATACTGGCTCAGAAGGACTAGTTACAAGCACTCATATGCAGTGCTGATTTCTGCAGGAACTGTGGTACTGCTGTGTTTGAGATCTGGCCTATAAAATTCTGCTGGCATAGCTTTGTTGGTTAGGGGTGCAGGGAAAATGACACTGTCTATCCCAAGGGTGTGTAATAAATTTCACCGGGAGGCACTTAATGAATTTTGGTATGTAGTTATGGGCCAGCTCCACCCCAGAAGGAGCAGGGCCTGGGCAGAAGGAACGGGGACTAGCCTCCCCCCAGATTTGTCCAGGCCAGAAGCTTTGAATTAAAGATACAGCAAAAGGCCTGTGACGCCCGACTCTTCCACTACTGCATTGCCTGGCAGCTGATGATGAAGTGGATTTTACCCACAAAAGCTCATGATTTAAATAATGTTGTTAGTTTCTAAGGTGCCACAGGACTGCTGGTTTTTGAAGTTGCAGAATAACACCCACCTGAGACTGCTACCAAAAGAGTGCTTCTGCTGTTTCATCTAATGGGGGGCGGGGCGGAGAGGGGAAGGAAGGTTGTAGCTGTACCAGTAGAAGAACTCCTGCTGGTAATGCTGTTGCTACACTAGGGTGGCTCTTCTGGCACAGCTTTGTTGACCTAAGGATGTTAAGTATAAGTTAATTGAGTAGTAGATGGAATTTCCAGTGAGTAGTCCATTGGGGTGGGTGGGTGGGGGGGCCCGGTGGGTGGGGGGGGGCGCCCCGCCCCGCCCCGCCCCTGCCCTCCTGCTGCAGCTCTGCACTTCAAATGTAGTAAGAATCTGCCAGGCTCTTACTACATTAAAGTGCAGAGCTGCAGTGGTCCTGGAGGCAGTATGAGCTGAAACTGAACGGGACCACTGCAGCACTATGTCCCTGTCCCCCACACTGCGGAAATAGTGCTGGGGGGACCTGGCTTTTAAGTTGGCTTCTTCCCCCCGCCCAGCACCCGCTCCTGGTTTCCACCCTGTGCTGCCTATGATACCAAGGTGGAGACGGGAGAGGAAAGAGAAGCGGATAGTCCAGTAGTCACTCAACTGCCTCATTACCTGATAGACCTTGGCTTGTCGACAACTTGCTTACATCCCTATGTTGGCCAAGGCTTTGTAGTGTGGACGAGCCCTGACTACTTATGGTTGTGAGATCTGACAAGATTGCAGCCCAAGGTGATCTGTCTGAAGGCATGAATTGTTACTCCTTTGTGGAGCTGGTGCTTTGTCTGTTGCACATCAGGGTGCAGGTCATTCTTTTCATGTATACGTGGTTCTCAGATGTCACTGAGGACTGATACGGTAATGTTGGGGAGAAGTGAAAAGTTCTGGTGACTGATATATGTGTATAATCTGAAGAAGAGCGCTGTGAGATTGAAAGCTTGTCTCTTTCACCACTGGAAGTTGGTCTAATAAAAGATACTGCCTCACCCAACTTGTGTCTTGTACATAACTGTCATTTTCAAATTCATTGAAGGGTTCTTAGAGCCCTGTGGTTTGCTTTGAACCCTTTTGCTTTCTGTATTTTTTTTTTTTTTGTCATTTACTACAAAGCCAAGTGAATCTTTGTTTAGTTTCCATTCTCCTGTCACTTAAACCCTGATGTCATAACAGTTGTGGAGTTCATTTCTGATTTTTGTTTTGTTTTGTTTTTGTTTTTCCTTTAGAAATGCACACATGGAATCCATGGAAGAAAACTTCCCTCGCGGGGGCACCCAGAAAAAATCTGTACAGGGAAAAGCGCCCAGACAACCAATCGAACAGGATAACTTATTTGATGTGAGTTGTGTGCACGTGCTTGATGAAGCTCTCCACTGCCGATTAGCTAAGTGGTTAACCCTGTAGTTCTTACTCCCATTGACCCTGAGTTCTTTCTGCAGGACAGAGCCCTAATGTTTGTTTTAGGACTTCCTCATGGAATCTGTGACTTTTGACAGATGTCTGACCTTGGGTAAATGTGATTGCAAACCATTCATCTGAACTTCGGGGTTTGCAACAGTATGTCCTTCTCACCCCAAACTTTAGCAGTTCCCCCCTGATCTTTGATGATGATTTTGCTCCCTTTTTTTTTTTTTAGTGGAGCCACAACCATTATCTCTTTCAATTCTCTTCTCTCTCCTTGCTCCCCTTAAAATCTGCCTTAGACTTGTCATGAAGAAGGATCCCAGAAAAGAAAGAGGATCCACGATGATCAAGGAAAGCAGAAGAAGCTCAAAGCAGAGAAAAAAGAAGCCATTAAGACCAACGCCAAAGATTTTGAACTTCTCACAGTTGAGGTCTGTGGATAAGTGTTCAGATAAAGCGTTGAAGTATCTAAAAGGTGAACCAGAAGGGGGGGAAGGGAGCAGGCGGCTCCCTGGTTTGTGTGGGGAGCTGGCTTTTAAGGTTTGGAAGGTGGAACATGCAGTAGCTTTTGCTGGTTGCTCTGCAGAAGTTTCTGTTGGTCACCCTCCTGCAAGAGTGTGCCAGGTTTCTCGAGTCTGGGAAGCTCATGTCCCCATCAGTCACTCTTCATCCCAGCCCTGACGATGGGGTGGGAGGTCATCCTGCTCCTAGGGTTTTGCACAGACCTGTTCAGGGGGTGGCTTCTGACTGCAATATTTCCATAGCGGGTGATCGAGTGGCTTGGGGAGGTGCCGATAGTCATTTGTGGCCTGAGGCTGGGGTCTGAGTTTTCCTCGATTTTCAGTCTCATTACACGCGGGGAGTCTGTGGCTGGCTGAGACCCGCTGAGTGCCGTTTCTTCTTTTCCTCAGGCCCTGAGTGAGGGGATGCTGCTGCTGGGCTGCGTGAAGGAGTCCAACGACTTCGAGTTGGTGGTCAGTTTGCCTAATGGGCTTGTGGGATTTGTGCAAGTGACACACGTCTGCGATGCCTACAGCAAAATGCTGAATGAGCAGGTGGTTCGGGAAGAGCTCCTGGAGGTGAGGGGATGGGGTGCGTCCTGGGGCTGGGTTATATAAATGGGGCCTCGCAAGCAGAGCCCCATTTCCACTGTTGTACAGGAAATTCGGATCCCTTGCGCGACCTGCTCTCTTGCTTCTTTGGCCGATAGCCAAATGTTCGGTGCAACCCTCACCGTACACGCGCTCCCCGCTTTTAAGGCGTTTCCATGGCTATCCTCTGGGGGGAGGGGACCTGAAGGATGAATCGGGGTGGGGGTGTGTTTGGGAGAATCTCTCCTTTCCGACAGGGCTGCTGAGGACTGTGCCCTTTTCCCCAAACCCTGTCCAGCCCCCAAAAATGGCTTCTGTGATGTTCTGTGCAGTGTGTTACCAGCTAATGTTCTAGCAGTGGAGCGACTGTGCCTATTGTAAGCAGCCCGTGTGATTCCCTGGTGTTGCTAAGAAAGGAAGGGCGATTCCGTTACTCTTCGCGCATGCTTATATTTCCCCTCCCCTGAGAGGCAGTGCTCGTTTAAAATGGAATTTTTGGAGCGGGAAAATGCTGACGCCCCCTGGCCCTTTTCCCCCTTTGCATGAGAGACCTGGAATGGGGATTGGGATCAGTTTGAGTGAAACACGTGGATGGCGGGTAATGTAAGCAAGGGGAGGCGTTGCCTTCCCAAAACTGCCTACACTCTCTGCCGGCTGCCCGGAAAAACTGGGGCTGCAGCACAGCTGCCTCAGGCACTTTGGCCACCTGGGAAGGGTGGGGTCTTGCCACTCGCTGGGGTTAGGGGCAATAACCTTGGGAGGGGGATGGACTTGATTCCACAGGGGGCGAGGCCTCATGCGGAAGGGGCGGGGCCTCAGGCTTGCCTTCCCCATCCAGATCTTCGCCCACCATCCATAGAGAGGCATCTTAATCCTGACCTGTACATCTCCTGCTGTTGGACAGAGCCTGGCAGCTGTGTTTGAATGCTTCAGTCTCAGCCTTGTAACACTGTCTACATCTTTCTTCTTTGTGTCCTGAGTCAGGCTTGAAACTCCAGGCTCTGCAGAGTTGAAAGACAAGACACAGGTTCTCTGGGCCCCGATCTTTGTGACGCGTGGCTACTCCTGAGACCAGAGCTTTCCTTTGGGTTTTGGATTTCAGAAGCCTCTTGCCTGACAAGTTCTGGTCTCCTGCATGACTTCATGATGTTATGTTTTTTTCTGATCTCCTTTAACTCTCTGGCTGTTTAGGATTTGAACTCGCTGTCAGACCTGTACCCCCCTGGAATGCTGGTCAGATGCCATGTGAGCAGCGTGGAGAAGACCACGGAAGGACGCCAGAGCGTCAAGCTGTCAATTAACCCCAAAGATGTCAACAAAGCTCTGAACCCCACCGCTCTCCGATCGGGCATGGTGGGTGTTCCCGGTGCACCGCAGCCTCCCAGCTCTTGGGAGATCTCGTCCCCCTCCCCTTCTTCTGCTTGCATGAATCCAGTTTTGCCGCTGCGTGCGGTTAAAGCCAGGATCTGTGCCTTTTTTGGTGTAATTGATCTTGGAAGAAAGTGTGATCTAGTGGGCAGAGTGCCGGTCTGAGCTGTGACTCAGGAGATCGGTTCTTCTGCCACTGGCTTGTTGGCTCTTGGGCAAGTCACTTTTCTCCTTGTGCCTCAGTTTTTCCATCAGTAAAACGGGGATAATTAGACCTGCCGACAGGGAGAGGGGCAAAGGGGGCAACTGCTCTGGGCTGTGGCGATTCTGAGGGGCCCAGGGCTTCTGTAACCCTGGGTCCTTTAAATTGCTGCTGGAGCCCTGCACAGTGCGCTCCCTATGGCTTTGAGGGCTGGCTGCCCAAGCCCCGCCCTCTTTTCCTGAGGCCCCACCCCTTCCTGGGAAGTCTGTCAGCCGCACGGGGGATACTTTTTCACCCCTACGCACCACCTCTGAGAGGTATCACATGCCTGGGCTCCTCAGTTACCATTCATGGTGATGCGCAGGCTCCCACCCTGCCCCTGGGGAGCCGGCTGCTGCCCCGCACTGCGGGTGCTTGTGACCTCTGAGGTTTTCAGTGGTTACGCTGTCCCCCAATTACACGCTTTTTAACATCCCTAGTGTTGTGAGCTTAGTTAATTATTCCCTTGCACCCCCTGTCACGGAGGCTGCACAGGCAAATCAGAGGGTGGGTACCGGTCACGTTTCAATGTCGTGATGTTTCCAGCACTTCAGGAAGCCAAGACTCCACTAGACTGGTGCCTTGCTTGGATGAGAGGATGTCCCAGTGTCAGGGCAGGCAGAGCGTAATGTGCCCAAAGCAGGGGGAGAATTCCAGCTCTCTGAGCCCAGGGGAGAAGGAAATATGAATTGTGAGCAGCCTGCGACCAGAACTGCTCTCCTTGCTGGCCTAACCACTCCCTTGTGATGCTGAATTGTAGCCTTCCCTCTTCCTGCAGTTACTCTCTGGCCTGGTGTCTAGTGTGGAAGACCATGGCTACCTCGTAGACATTGGAGTCAGTGGTGCTAAAGCATTTCTGCCTCGTCAGAAGTCCCAGAGTTACCTCAAATCGGCCAACAAAGGTAAGGTGCCCAGCTGGAACAAGAGCTGGAGGGGACTGGGACCTTTCACCCCTCTGCTGCTGACTCAAACTCTGCTCCCGTCAGGCGAGATCAGACGTCTCTGCTGGCGTTCGGTTGTGCTCAGGCCGCTGTGCAATGAGCTGTTGGCCAGTCCGTTTCCTGATGGCCGGGTGTCCTTCCAGTAAACACCGTTGTCACTGCTTGTTCCCCGGGTTGGACGCTCTTGCAGAGAAGCCCAGGCACAAATGGAGATGGGCACCAGCTCTCCCATTTCATCTCCCTCCCCCCGCCGAGAAGTATTTGTCCAGACATTGCTTGAGGCACATTGGCGGGATGTTGCAGGAGAAGGCTGTACAGCTGCTTTCTGTGTGTTGTCCTCAGGATTGAGTGGTCTCCAGGGTGGTCCAGACAGCCCCTTCCCATAGCACTACATCCGCAGCCCTCTGGAAGGGACTAACCCATGTGGCAGTTTCCTGGCTAAAGGCCTGTGCTCTAAAGGCATGTGCTTGCATGCTGATGTAAGTCCCTACATGCACTAGAACAGGAAACCTCTTGAGAGCACCGTTCCCTGCTGCTCTAGTCGGGTTCTCTTTGGGCTCAGGCTGGCAGAGACCTGAAATAGCAGCAACTAAAGGAAAGAGATTTGTGGCCTGTCGTCCGCAAAGGCCAGAGATAAAAGGGAACTGGTCTCTTCACCCTCGGACTGGTGCCAGAAGCTTGGGGGGAGGGGAGCTGTGATGCTGCAGGCGCTCGCTTCGCATTGTGCTCTCCAGAGGAGCATGGAAAAAACCGTTCTCATCCTCGTGTAACGGAGCCACATTAGTGCCCAGAGGCCTGTTGGGATTGGGGTCAGGTTTGTTCTAAGCAAGTTCAGCCACGGCAGTAGGCAAGGTCCTTACTTCCAGCCTGAGAAATCATGGGGAGAAGACTGCACCTGTTCAGTCTTAAGACCTAAGAACGGCCATGCTGGGTCAGACCACAGGTCCATCTAGCCCAGGATCCTTGTCTTCTGAGAGTGGCCAATGCCAGGTGGCTCAGAAGGAATGAACAGAACAGGGAATCGTCAAGTGATTCCCTCCCCTGTTCCCCCTTCCCAGCTTCTGACAGACTGAGGTTAGGGACACCATTCCTACCCATTCTGGCTCATAGCCATTGATGGATCTATCCTCTATGAACTTATCTAGCTCTTTTTTGAACCCTGTTGTAGTTCTAGCCTTCACAACATCCTCTGGCAAGGAGTTCCACAGATTGACTCTGTTGTGAAGAAAAAACTTCCTTTTCTTGAATTTAAACCTCTTGCCTATTAATTTAATTTGGTGACCCCTAGTTCTTGTGTTACGAGGAGTAAATAGCACATTTTTATTTACTTTCTCTACACCAGTCATGATTTTATAGACCTCTGTCATATCCCCCCTTCGTCATCTCTTTTCCACACTGAAAAGCCCCAGTCTAATCTCTCCTCGTAAGGAAGCCAATCCATAACGCTGAAAATTGGTTGCCTTTTTCTGAACCCTTTCTAATCCCAGAGTATCTTTTTCAAGGTTGAGCAACCACATCTGCACACAGTATTCAAGACAGGAATATCACATTGTCTTTATATAAATTCATATCTTATTATCCATCCTTTTCTTAACGAGTCCCAACATTTAGTCAGCTATTTTGATTGCCACCGCTTCTTGAATGGATGTTTTCAGAGAACTATCCACAGTAAGGAATGCTACATTTCGATTAACCAGCTAATCGAGTAGTCAATGGAATTTCTATCGACTACTCGATTCGTCGAAAAGGGAGGTGCTCGCTATCCCGCTACGCCTCTGCCTGTGAAATGTACAAGAGCCGATGGTGGCTCTTGTACGTTTCTAAAGAAGAGGCACAGCAGGGAACCCATGGGTTGTTTCCCCCGCTGCATCTCTGCTGCTCCTGCCCCCATGCTCCAGAGACAGTGCTGGGGGGAACCGGCTTTTAATCCAGCTTCCCCCAGCGCTGGCTCCTGCTCCTCCCCCCGGGTGCCTCTGATACAGCGACTAGTTGAGTAGTGACTTGACTACCCGATAAGCGTAGGGTAGTCAACTAGTCGCTTACATCCCTAATCCACAGTGACTCAACGATCTCTCTTGAGGGGTAACAACTATGTTAGATCTCCTTTTATATGTATACTTGGGATTGTTTTCCAGTAGGCATTACTTCGCATTTATCAACATTAAATTTCATCTGACTTTTTGTTGCCCATTCAGCCAGTTTTGGGAGACCCTTTTGTAGTTCGTCGTGCTCTCTTGGGACTTAACTTTCTTGAGTAGACTATCAATACTTTCTACAATAAATGCTTTGTAATTCCATGAATCAATTTCCCTGCCTGCCAGCCATTTAACATTGATTTTCTGATCAGTGTTGCAGCAGATGTGGATCCAGAGCTGAGGGTGGTGACCTTACAGATCCTTTCAGGGAGACTGTCCCATGCATGGAGGGACATGGGCAAATATGGTTGAAACTGGCATTGATGATAACATAGCTGGGCAGGGCATTGTGATCAGAGATGAGTTGATCAAAAGGGAGGCAGGGATGTGAAGAACTTTGAAGGTCTGGAAAAGAGGCTTGAATTTGGCTAGGAAAAGGAGCCAGCAAAGGGTTTCCGACAGGGAAGCTGGGGCATATGACCAACAGGAAGATAAGGGTTTTTTTTGCAATGTTTCCTGCCTTTGTAGGGGCCGAGCTGAAAATAGGCCAGTACCTGAACTGTCTCATTGAAGAAGTGAAAAACAACGGGAGAATCGTCCGTCTGTCTGTCCATCAGTCAGAGGTTGCTGCGGCCATTGCAACAGAGGAACAGAACTGGACGTTCAGTAACTTGCTGCCAGGGCTGGTGGTGAAAGCCCAGGTGCAGAAGGTAAAACTGTGCTTTTTCTGAAGTTAGGCTTGGGGCTGTGAGGGGCGTCTTCAGCTGTGATCTGCCCCTGCAAAGCTGCGATGGAACTCAGCGCGTTTACAAACCCAGATACGGTTTGTTTGTTTTTCCTGCCTGCCAGCCCTGCCGGCTCAGCCTCCGAATTTGAGCCTTGTTCTTGTGCCCAGTCACCAAGCTGAAAGACTCCAACGTCTGTGCTGGGAGAGCGGTGGGGGTGAAGTGTGAGGAAGAGTCAAATCCAGTTTGCTCTTCTCCATCTCTTGGTTTTGTAGCTCTGCGGAAGATCAGTCACTCTGGAGGAGTAAAATCTTCCATTGTTACCGGCCGATCTGGTGCAAAAAGACATAGGGCAGTAACGAGGTTCCATTTTGGAGTCTCTTTCTGTAACAACACTAAGGCATCTAAAAGTTCTCCAGAAAACGTGAACGGCAAATCAGGTTAGATCTTTGGCCAGAATTCTGCACCAAGTACAGATGAAAGTGGCTACTTGCTGGAAGGATGGGGGAAGCATTAACTTTTCAAGTCTCTGGCTCTGGCCCTTTCTGTTGTGACTGTGGAAATAGGATAAACTTTCCTCCTTTCCATCTGACCATTTCTATGGTCCGTGCAGAAGTTGGACTAGGGAACACATGAATAGTGGTGCTCTGCCCATTTGACACCACTTTCAGTACCTTGTGCAGCTCTGTGCTGTTTAACAGTCCTTCTCCTTTGATCATTCATGTAATAGGTGGCACTGAAAGTTTAGGTTTCAGAGTTAACACCCAGTCATGTAAATGGGTGCAGCAGACATCACTAAACTCTTGTTTCAGGCAGTTTCCAGATACAGTGAAATCTATTTGTTTACACTCGATTTTTGTGTCTTTTTTGTTTTTGTTTGTGGGTTTTTTTGTGTGTGTGGGGGGGGTGTTTTTGCAGCCACAGGGGTTGGAATTGTAGTGGGTGGTTTTGTTTTTGAATGAAAAATTATGATTTGGGAGTTTGATTGCATCTACCAAGGGAGAATGGTCTGAGGTCAATAGGATGAAGTGAATAAGGACAAATGCAAAGTGCTCCACTTAGGAAGGAACAATCAGTCTCACACATCCAAAATTGGAGGCGGTTGTCTAGGAAGGAGTACTACGGAAAGGCATCTAGGGGTCATAGAGGACCACAAGTTAAACATGAGTTGTCAGTGTGATGCTGTTGCAAAAAAAGCAAACCTGATTCTGGGAGGCATTAACAAGAGTGTTGTGAGCAAGACACAAGAAATCCTTCTTCCACTCTACTCTGCGCTGATTAAGCCTCAATTGGAGTATTGTGTCTGGTTTTAAGCACCGCATTTCAAGAAAGATGTGGAAAAATTGGTGAAGGTCCAGAGAGGAGCAACAAAAATGATGAAAGGTCTAGAAAATATGACCTGTGGGGGAAGACTGAAAGAACTGGGTTTGTTTAGTTTGGAAAGGAGAAGACTAAAAGGGGATATGATAGCGGTTTTCAGGTATCTCAAAGGGTGTCATAAAGAGGAGGGAGGAAAAATTGTTCTCTTTGACCTCTGAGGGTAGGACAAGAAACAAAGGGCTTAAACGGCAGCAAGGGAGGTTTAGGTTGGACATTAAGAAAAACTTCCTACCTGTCAGGGTGGTCAAACACTGGAATCAATTGCCTAGGGAGGTTGTGGAATCTCCATTTCTGGAGATATTTAAGAGCACGTTAGATAGACATCGGTCAGGGATTATCCAGGTGGTGCTTGGTCCTGCCGTGAGGGCAGGGGACTGGACTTAATGATCTCTCCAGTTTTAGTGTTCTGTGATTCTAAGATACCTATGCGGGGGCGGAGGGCTAGTAAAATGCCACCCGCATCTGGATGAGAACTTTTAACACACATCCTCTGCTCTGACCTCCTGTATCTCGCAGACCACCAACAGCACCCCATTACCCCCATGCCAAGCAAACAGCCAAAATCATATAGAGGCGTTACAGCCCTTGAAACAGCTACTGCTGTAAGTCACAGAATTGACTGAGGGCACCCATGCCTAAGGCACCTGCGATGGCAGGGAATCTAATTTCTGATTTAATTTTGTGCCCTACAGAAGAATTTCTCTTTCTTGGTTTAGGTGACCCCTTATGGCCTTACTCTGGGTTTCCTCTCCTCCTTCACGGGGATTGTGGACTTCATGCACCTGGATCCAAAGAAAGGGAGGAATTACACGGAAAGTCAGATGGTGAGTGGATGCTGAAGCGGCTGTAGGAATCAGAAAGCTGCTGAGCATGTCTGTCTCCTTTCCTTCCTTTTGGCAAAGGGCTTTGTTTAAGTGGCATTGGTGGCATCAGCGATTGTGGCGTTGGCACTGCTGCTTTCTACACCCGGGTGGGGAGAAGGGAGGCAGCCTCTGCTGTTGGGTCCTGAACAGAGCCACTGGAGAGCCTGCGGAAAGGTGCCCCATTATGGTTTTGGTAGCTGAGGGGCTCACAGAAGATGTGGAATGGCTTGTGTGGCCAGTGTTCCCTGTAAGCTGGGTGTTTGGGCAGCAGCCCAGGAGAAATCCAGGTGCCACCCAATTGATTGGCAGAGTGCCCACAGCCAGCAGCATGTGTTTCTACGGGTGGTGCACATTTGCACATGTCTTGGTGCATGTAACAAAATGTATTCTGCCCTTGGATGGAACATTGTTTGTGGCAGGGGTTAATTTGCCGATAGTCTCACTCCCCTCCCCATATCCACACCAAGCCAGCTTACCACTCTGCACTTTCCATTATCCTTGCTGTACCCCGGCAAAGCCTCCACGGAGCAAGACACAATGTTAGACTGGGTGGGTGAAAGTGACTCTTGGCTCGTCAGGTTGCCAGCCTGTCTCATCGCGCTGTCCTCTCCTCCCCCGCAACAGGTGAAGGCCTGTGTCCTCTCCGTCCATCCCACCTCCAAAGTGGTGCGGCTTACGCTACGGCAGGGTTTCCTTCAGCCTGGCGGCGTGCTCAGCCAGCTCTCCAGCGGTCGGATCGGCACGGTGGTGGAGGAGGCGGTGGTGAAGAGCTTCCACCCAAAGGCTGGCGCCGTCTTTGAACTGGACGACGGCACGCTGGCTTTCGCCCGGGTGAGTTCTCCAGGCCCGACGGCCAGGACGCGGGGGGTGGGGTCGCTGCAAGCGGGTATGAAATCACCAGCCAACACAGAGACTTCTGGGGGATGGTATCTAGCACTGTACGTGGGGGTGGTGGTAAATAACGGCGGTGCTGCCGCGTTGGCAACCCAAACATTCCAGCGGGCTGCTCGTGCGTGAGAACCGGGACGTGAAAGTGGCTCTTCTGCATAGTCGGTGCTCAGGATGGGGGGTGGAGAGGAACCCTAAAAAGCACCCAGTCAAATTCATTCAGTCCATGTTAATAAGCGTTTAATTATTAACTAGTAGATGTACCTGTCTTTGCTCAGGCTCTTAATTGTGGTGATGGGCATGGGGTTGGTTTTCCTCCTCTCTGTGAAGACAAATACAAATTGAGGGGTGAGGAACCGAGCTAGAGAACATGCACTGACTGGCCAGTCCCCTACTGCTGTGGAGATACACAAAGTGGATCTGCATCCACGATAATTAACCTGTGTCCAACCCCGGTCTGCACACCACCCTATGTATCCACCCCCACCCCTGCACCCTGTCTTCCTGTTCCAGTCCTGTGCAAATACCAGCATTTGGATCCTCATCCAGTGCACAAAGATGGTAAATGCTACAGCTACAGATGTCCAGCACTGGCCCCACCAGTCGTGGCTTGGGGGAGCGGGGCTAACGTGAAAAAAATCCTTGAGCCCCGTACATAGGTTGCATAGGTATGATCGTGGGGGAAAGGATGTCAGGTTGCATTAGCAGAAGAGGAATCGCAAAGACAACATTGTTACTGTGTAGGGCAAGGGTGGGCAATAATTTTTTGCCGGGGGCCACACAGGAAGTGGGGTTTGCCTGAGTCTTCCTGCCCCCAGGCCTCCCAACCAATCTTTCCCGGGGGGTGTAGGCATCGCCTCTCCCCTGGTTAAAAGCAGCCACGGGAAACGTGCGGAGTCTTACTGGTCTGTTAGCTCCGCCCCAAGCCACTCCCCAAGTCAGAGCCGTCTCGGTTTCCAGATGGTGACCCATCGCCCTGTGTTTTTGTAGCTGAAGCATCTTTCGGACACCAAAAAATCCTTCAGGCCCGGGGCGTTTAGGATGGGAAGCAAGCACAGGTGTCGAATCATTGACTACAGCCTTATGGACGAGCTGGCCCTGTTGTCTTTGAAGCGGTGAGTGTCCTGTGCCGTTCCAGAGTTAGTTGTGGGAGCTGATGGGATACAAGGGGTTGATACCAGCTAGAACTCGCCCCATGGGGTTTCCACTCATCATCCCTGTCGATGCTACTCATCTGGCCCCCGTTTCTGGCTAGCGGAGTACTTCATGACCTTGAGCACGTTTCTCCTCCTAACAGTGCCTGCGAGGCAGGGCAGGGCTGTTCTCCCTATTGCACAGATGGGAACTGAGGTCCAGGGAGACTTAAGTGACTTGCCAAAGGTCACACAGGAAGGCTGTGCCAGAGCAAGTCTCAGGCTTGCACTCTAAGCGCTGGCCGTCCTCCCTGTCTAGTATAGATATTGCTGTCTGAGAGCCGGGGGGGTTCCCTGTGCACAAGGATGAGGATGCTGCCTGATGTCCTTTGCATCATACTCTGGGACAGAGCTTAGCCAGGTGGCTGGGCCAGTCCACCTTAACAGAGGGAGGGTCTCCATGATGCTGACACAGGGCTATGGGCAGACAGAGCAGTGGCATGATAAATGGGGCCAGGCATATTCTGGAAGACACCTGGGGTGGGGGAAGGAGGAGGTTGTCTTGTCTTTACCACCTCTGGGTTTTCTCTTGCACCCGAGCTGACTCGCACGCCAACCCTTGCTGTGTCTTCTCCCAGGCGGATTATCGCTGCTCCGTTTCTGAGATACCAAGACATCTGTCCCGGGCACGTGGTGGAGGTAAGCTCATGCGAGAACACTGCAGGTTTGGCATTGGAGACCGTGTGTGCTTGCCCCTGGGCCTTACCCGATGCACCTTTCCCTAGCCTAGTCAATGTCAGTTCGCGCCTCTTTGCTTCGGACCCGTGCAGGAAAGTGAGAATGCAAATACAGCGCCAGCAAAAATACCTTGCAAGTTCTCCCAGCTGTAATTACCTAGCTGAGCAACGTGTCAGTCCAGGTGCTCGCCTGAGTTGCCGTGGGGAGGGTAGGACAATCCTGAAGCCGTGTGTGCCCATTCGTACACTGGTCGTACACCCCGACTCAGATCCTGGCCTCTTTGAAGTCAGTGGGAGTTTTGCCGTGGAGCAGGAGCAGAACGCAGCAAGCACAGCACTGTCAGTGAGGGCGCAAGCAGCAGGGTAGGTTCCCTCATGTAATGCTGTTGCCCAGCATGCAGACTAGATAGCTCTTTGGGGGCGGTGGATCAGCTGTTTCCCATGGACACCGGAGCCCATGCTGAAAAGTACCAACCCTCCTCTCTCCTCCGGGCTCTAGGGCAAAGTGTTGGCTCTGAAACCCTTTGGGATGCAGGTGAAGGTGACTGATCACATCAGGGGGCTGGTGCCTCACCTGCACCTGGCGGACGTGTTCCTGAAACAGCCCGAGAAGAAGTACAGCGTGGGAGACGAAGTCAAGTGCCGGGTGAGATTCCCTCTGCCCCAGGGCCAGCCGACGGCTGGGGCTGTCTGAAGGTGTCCTCTCCCACCAGAGCGATGCTTGAGCCTTTAGAGATGGGTCTGATTTCCACTGAGAGCGGGTGACTCTCTGATGCGCTTGTGGTTTTCAGTGAGTCCTGGAGGCCGCTGGTATTTTGGAAAGAGAACGAGCTGCCTTTTCTTAATGGCCCCTTCCTATAGGCCACTGGGCTGAGGGGTGGGCGGTGGGACTTGCTGTGTGGCCCACGCTTTCGAGCTTCCACCCTGTTGGATGGACTCAGGGTGTTTGGTGCCCGGCTGCGCACAGCGGGGGCCTGATTCTGAGAGCTACGGAGCACCCACAAGTCCCCAAGAAGTGTTGGGTGCAGCAAATACCCAGCCATTGTGAAAATCAGGCCCCTCGGGGTTCAGGTCCTGCTCCTTTTTGGTGGGCACTTGAAACTGTTGAGGCCTTAACTTGTCACGTTCCCCTCTGTAAAGCCGTGTTGGCGATTCCTGCTCTCGGCGGCCCGGGATGAAGAGCGCGCTGGACGTGCCGGGCCCAATCGCTTCACTTCCCAAACCCTCGACGGGGTTCGGCGACTTCAGAGGCGGTGGCCATTTAAAACCCTTTGGGTGATTCCTTTTAGGAATCTGCATATCAAACAGGAGACCCCTGCATTGCCCAGTGCAGCTCCCCCGACGTCGTGCGGCCGTGTCGCTCTCCGGCAGCGATGTGCTGGAATAGCCTCCGTCTGAATTCCACCCACTTGCATGCGCACGGGGAGGTCGCTTTCCTGGCTTCCTGCTAGTTTATTCATATCCGTATAGGCGAGACCCGACCTACGACCCCTCCCCCCGCATTTACAGCCGCCCTGCTCCGGGAGCCATGGGGCCGCCTACTGCCTGGCACAGCCCCCAGCCAGCTCTAGGCACCATTCGCACCGCTGGCTCCAGGAGACTACAACTCCCAGGAGGCAAAGCGGGCCAGGAATGGAACCCCCATTCATAACATTGCCCCTATGGACAATAAGGGTTTGACTTACAATGGTTCTCCAGGAACCTATTGGGTCGTAAGTGCGGGGGTATCCTGTAAGTCTGTCCTTTATCTTAATTTGCTCCTGCTCTAACTTGCTGACTTTTGCGTGGAGAGAATTCAAGCTCAGGGAAAACCGCCATAAACTTGCCCACCAAGTCACTTGACGACACCTGCATTAGCAGGTTTAGCTTCCGGGACACGGGCAGCTAGTGTTTGTATGGCACTCTGCCTTACCGCCGAGGGTCTCGAGGGCTGTTGCTACTGGATGCTTGACACTAGTGCGAGCTTGCAGACTTATCTGGGATCCTTATACGCAGCGACTATGAATCAAGGGGGGGATGCCTTTTTCCTGATTGAACAGCATCTTTGCAGCCACGCTAACCTCTCGCTCCTTGCTCTCCTAGGTGTTAATATCCCAGCCTGAAGAAAAGAAGCTGCTCCTCACTCTGAAGAAAACTCTGGTCACGTCCAAACTGCCCGTCCTCGCTAGTTACGAGGCTGCAAAGCCCGGCCTGATGGCCCACGGCTTCGTTGTGTGCGCTAGGGAGTTCGGCTGCATTGTCAAGTTCTACAACGACGTTAAAGGGCTGGTTCCCAAGAACGAGCTGAGCTCGGAGCCCGTACCTTCCCCAGAGAAAGCCTTCTACGCAGGGCAGGTAACTAGCGCCCCTGGATGCGCCCCCGTGGAGAAACACAGCAGCGGCACTTGTGATATGGCACTGGCAAGCCAGAGAGCGGCTGCAGACTAGTAGGCTATGGAGGGGAGGCCACGTGGGAATTCAGCGCACCTTAGAAAGTCGTCAAGGGGTAGTGGGAAGGCAGACTTGCCTAGCAGTTACATCTGCCTGATGCTTTGGTTGGTAGCGTGGGGCGTGTTGGGCTCTCTGCTGCGCTAGGAGTAGACAGGCCGTGCGGCGAAGGGTCACTGACTTGCCACTGGCTTTGAGTGCCTCAGTGGGTGGTTCCTGGACAGGTGCAGGATGCTGTGGTACCACTGGACAGTCGTAAGGACAAACCGCTACCAGGGAAGAAGGGCCGCCCCTGGGAGAGGAGGCCGCCTGCCCCAGGAAAGAGTCCCAATCTAGCCGGGCCCGCTAGCAACCTTCTGTCCCCTGCCCTGTTGTGTCCCCCAGAACTCTTAGGAGCTGGAGTCCATCAAGTGTGGAACCTCTGCACGCTCACCCGAGTCCTCAGGCTTAAGGGGGTCACGCCAGCGGCTTTTCCTGCACACCGGGCCTCTCTGGGGAACGTGTGTAACTGGCACCGACCACTCAGCAAGGAATCCAAAGGGTCTGGGAGTTTGCAAACGCTTCTGTAGAGTGGTGGCTTCCTCTGTCCTGGGCAGCTAAGCCTGCTGGGCTGCAGGAGACTTTCCCCTCAAGGACTTGACAGAGCTGCGCTCTTGCCCGTTTCGGGGCCTGGCCGGCTGCTGCGGGTGCGGCTGGCATGGAGCTGTGTAGTGTCGTCTGCCCTGCGGGGCTGGCAAAGAAACCCAGTTCCCTGGTGGGTGGGGTGTCGGATTGCTCAGCGCAGGGGCAGGGCTCCATGCTGCAGCCCTTGTCTCAGAGGAGTGACAGCTTTTTAGTGTCAGACTCAAGAGATCAGTCTTTGTAAGGCTGGATTTTAAAAATCTGACCCGTGCGAGGCCTGGCAACTTGGCCCATGTCCAAGCTCTTTTCATTCCCGTCTGTGCTCGGGGCTGGCCCCGGGAGACGTGTGTCCTGCTCAGAACAGGTACGGATCCTTTGGTTTGCTTTGAATGCTTGAATCTCTAGCAGCGGCGTAAAGAGCAGCTGGTCTGGGGGTGGAACTTGGGAGACTTGTCCGGGGCAAGTTGCTTTAATGATGTTGTGCCTCAGTTTCCCATTTGTGAAGAGACGATTGCTCCTGCTTCGTGTTGGGTTTGCACCTCTGAATTCACGCCATGTTCGTAAAATACCTCGATGGGCTAGAACGCGAGGGAAAGAGTTCCTGGATAATTGTTTCACTGCCTGATGCATGGTCCTGCTGTACCCTGGGCATAAGTGGGGAGGGGTGGCTCGGAAGGAAGTTCACTGATAAGTCTTCTTTTGTTTTAATCTCTTTTCCATAGGTTGTCAAAGTAATAGTCTTAAAATGTGAGCCTGAGCAGGAGAGGTTGCTGCTGTCCTTCAAGCTGACGAGCAGAGCGGCCTCGGGGGACGAAGGAGAGCACGTTCCAAAGAAGAATCGGGACGTGACTTACCAAACTGGGCAGGTATTGATTACAAATGCCACCCGTCTCCTCCCCTTCCTGTCATTCTCTCCCCCCGCCCCTTCCACCTGCTCGCTAAGCAAAAGACTCAATGCAGTGTTGAATTGCTTCACTTCTAAAAGCTGCCTAAGGACTCTCGCTAGCTGGAGGCAGTGGCTGGTATGTTTTGCTTTGCACCTTTCGTACATGTGTGTAGAGAAATGGAAACGAGACCGTGAATCCTACAGGAGGGGTTGGTGGAGAAAATATGTATGAGAATACGTTAAAATGAGGCCCATAACAAGACTGGGTGAGGTGCAAGCCAGGGAGGAAAGAGGTGAAGAGAGGCCAGGAGATGCAGAAAGGCTGTTCCAGAGGGCAGGTAAATGAAGAAATGGCATCAGTGCATCTCCTGGTGTGAGGCTGGCATCCCATTAGAGTGCTAGGGAGGATCTCATGCCCTTTAGAAGAGGGAGCCCTTAGAGTTTTTGCCAGTAGTAGAGTGTTAATTTCAACAGTCCTAGTGAGCTGGTTATAAAGTCAGAGGGGACCACTGTGATCATCTAGTCGTGTGATGTCCGACCAGTTCTGAAGCTGTAGCTGCTAGTGAACTAGCCACATTATTCCGAAAATGTAAATAATATTGTGGCCACTGCTATAGCCAACAAGCCACACTCAACTGGCCAAATAGCCACATGTGGCTAGCGTGTTGGACACCACGAGTAATCTGAACACTGTTAACACGGGTCCTAGTGCTTCCCTAAGTTAATTCCCATTGGATGGGGTGGCCACGTTCACGTCTCTAGCTGTAACGCTGCAGTGTGCTAACGAACAGCTGCCTCGTTTTGCTCCAGAGGTGGCTGTGCTTCAGTGTTAGGTGACTATTTGCCACATAAAGGCAATAGTTTTAAAGTGCTCCAGTGTCCCTTTGGAACGAAAGACATTGCTGCCACGTGAATGCAAGTTTTATTCTTCCAAGCACGGGGATGTTCTGTGTTTAAATGATCTCGTCCCCTCCTCCCATCTGAGCAAATGAATTTTCCAGATGTTGACATCCATGGGTTGGTTTAATGCATTCTCTGCCATTGGAACGAGACCGTGCGTAGCTGCGCTGTTTGGTCAGAACCTCGAAAGCCTGGAGTCTGACAGGCTCACGTTCCATGTCCCCTGTTCTCTGTTCAGATGGTTGACGTGAAAGTCCTGAAGAAGAAAGATAATGGCCTGGAAGTTTCCATCTTGTCGGACAATGTTTCTGCACATCTTCCCACAATGCATCTGTCCGACCACGTGGTTAGCTGTAAACTCCTGTACCGTTGGCTACAAGAGGGGGATATCCTCCACAAGGTCATGTGCCTAAGTGACAAGGGAGGACACGTTGTATCCTTTGACTGCTCATTCATTAAGCACCATAGCGTGATGGAGCAATCGCTTTCAGATCTAGACTGTACACAAAGAAGAGCAGTTACACTGGTCTGAGGCGGAAGGCTGGTTCCATCCAGGCCTGCAGTGGTACCTAGACCAGACCCAGGGGTGGTTAGAGCTGGTATCTTGCGAACCACACACAGTTGACCTGACTGTTGTCCTATCACGGATGGGATTCCCAGCAGCAGACGTGTTTCTAGCCCTAATAGATGATGAGGCATCAGGCTTTGAAAATGTACCACTGGGATGACTCGCTTGTTTTTTCTCCCCTGCTTGCGTGCCTGAATGTCAGTTTGTGACATGCCTTTAGTAAACAGCTAGCACCAACACCCAATTCATTGTACGGTTTGTAGTCAGGGAGTTGCAGCTTCCAAATGGCGTAATGTATTAACTTCCAACAGGAGCCGTTTGTGAGATAAGGGCAGGGACGTAAGCGACTAGTCGACCAGTGATGTGTCTAGTCCCTTCCCCCCCTTGCTGCTTCTATCAGAGAGAGGCAGTAAAGGCGGGAGGGGGGCGGAGCAGGAGCCTGTGCGGGGGGGCTGGCTTAAAATCTGGTTCCCCCCCCCAAAAAAAAATCTCCACAGGGAGCAGGGGAGGTAGAGGCACAGTGGGAAACGGCGCGAGCAGGGACTGATTTGTACGAGTCCCGCAGGGAGTGCAGAACCAGCGGGGGACTCCCTCTGGCCCTCCACTCCCTGCTCCCTGCGGAGCTTCCCAATGGGCCTCTTGTACAGGTCAAAGGCTCAGGTGCTGCAAGGAGTGCGGGGCCAGCAGGGGACTCCCCACACTCCCTGCAGGGCTTCTGCTTTTGAACTGTAGCAAATATCCTGGCAGTTCAAAGGCAGAGGCGCCCTGGTTGACTAATCGAATAGTCGATGGAATTCCCATTGACTATTCGATGAGTTAATTAATCTAAATGTAACATCCCTAATAAGGACTGCTAACATCATTAGCAAGATGGAGGGAAAGCAAGGGGGGAATCGGAAAGCCTTGATTTTAGGATCCCGGATGGTCCAACCTGCAGAAGCTCTGGGGAGACCCTCGGTGGATACCAAGCGATTTAGTAGGTGCCTGAGCTAGTCTCCTTGCCCCTCCTCCCCTGATGAGAAGGCCCAGTTCCTTGACTCTGGTGGAGACCCTGTGCAGGAAGCCCGCAGTGATCTCGGCCGTACAGGAGGAGCAAGTGGTGAGGAGTTTCTCGGAAATCCAACCTGGCATGCAGCTGATTGGCTACGTGAGGAACATCATGTCCTACGGCGTGTTTGTGGAGTTCCCCTTCGGTCTAGCTGGACTGGCCCCCAAATCGGTAAGCTGGGTTAGATGGTCCCTCCTGCACTCAGGCTCTGCGGCCCTGCCAGGGTTGTATTTATAGAGTTTTCAGTGTCTCCGGGATGCAGGACCAGCACAAAAGCAAATGAGGATGCGCCGTGAGTGGCAAAGAGCCCTCTTTCCTAGTCCCGGCACAGCTCCCCCGCCCCCGACTTCCCACGTCTCTGGGCCTGCACTCCAAACAGCAGCACTGCCACAGTGGGGGAGCTCCCCCGTCAGGGAGGAGAGGGGGGAATTGTGACACCTCAGTTCTGGTCCCAGACCTGCCACTGATCTGATCTAGCACCTTGCCCAAGTCACTTAACTTCCCTGGTCCCCATCTCTGAGATGGGGACAGTAGCTGCCAGGCTCAGAGAGAGGTTGACGCTGAATTAACGTCAGTACACCTGCTCAGAGCGCTCTCGGGAAAGGTGCTCCAGCTCAACAGCCTGGCTAAGCCGCTGCGGATCTCTCTTCCAAACAGGCCATGAGTGACAAGTTTGTGACGGACCCCAAAGACCATTTTGAGGTGGGACAGACGGTGGTTGCGAAGGTGACCAGCATGGATGAGGAGAAGCAGCGTATTCTCTTGTGTCTGAAGCTGTCTGAGGTCGGCTTGGAAGACCTGGTCACCGGGAGCTTCTCCTTGCTGAGCCGGTGCTTGGAAGAGATGAAGGAGATCAGGGGCGTTATGAGCAAAAGAAGTGAGTTTTTGGGAGCAGTGCGGTGATCAGGTCGAACGTTAGGTCTAGAGAAATAAGGCAAAGCTTAAACCACCCAGATAAGAGGAGGATCAAAGCAAGTGAAGATTTAATCGGTGACTCAGGCTTGTTGAGGGAGGAGGATACATAGAATGAGTCCAGGCCTTGAAAGGCTACAGACGGGAACAAAACTTTCTGGGAGTGAACACCCCTAGCAAACCAAGAGCCAGGCTGTGCCCCCATCTGTAAAGGGCTTTGCTTTGAGCAGATTGAGGTCCTGAGTGATTAAGAACAGAGTCAGAAGGGCTACGGGGTCATTAGCCTTCTGCTGAAAGAGTCTAGAACGAGCCAGGGAGACACAACAATACAAAACTTAGTGTTTGCTGGTTCCTTGCAGGGGTAGGGATCTGGGTGAAGAGTAGAACCCTCTGAGAAGGTGACTCTGGGCCTTTCCATTCAGATCTGATTTATATTGGTACTTAGATCCTGTGGCCAAAGGCACAGTAAGGAAAGCCACATACAGAACAATAAGGCACAGGTGAAATCTACCTCTCAGAGGGGAGAGGTGTACGGTGAGCCAGCTTGTTTGGCCTCTGGGGAAAAGTATTGGCTGACTGCCCCTTCAGCCTAAGAGGACAAGGAAGGTACGTCTGTATTTCTGAATGGTTGCAGTGCAGTGTTTTGTGTGTGTACCAGCGTCCTCCCTCCCTGACAACCCGGGACACCTGTATGTGGCTGCCCCACTGCATACAAAGGCAGGAGCATTCTTGAGGGCATAGGACTGCTTTGTGTAGAAAAGAGGCACTAAATGCACTAATGCTTCGATCCCAAGATGATCGGCACCGTAGGAAATAGAGCCCAGGTAGAGGCTATACTGGAAAGGGACTGGGAATGCACACAGCAGTAATTAGGTGATCATCGAACATGACCTATGAAGGAAGACTTAAACAAGCCCAGTTCTTTCGTTGGGAAAGGAGAAGACTGAGAGGGGACATGAGAGCGGTTTTCAGGTATCTAAAAGGGTGTCCCAAGGAGGAGGAAGAAAAATTGTTCTCTTTGGCCTCTGAGGACAGGACAAGTAGCAATGGGCTTAAACTGCAACAAGGGAGGTTTAGGTTGGACATTAGGGAAAACTTCCTAACTGTCAGGGTGGCTAAACACTGGAATAAGTTGCCTAGGGAGGTTGTGGAATCTCCATCTCTGGAGATATTAAAGAGCAGGTTAGACAGATGTCTATCAGGGATGGTCTAGATGGTACTGGGCCCTGCCATGAGGGCAGGGGACTGGACTCAATGATCTGTCGAGTTCCCTACCAGTTCTAGTGTTCTATGATTGGAAAGGACCTGAATTGGGCTGCATTAATGCTATAGGCCTTGCCTCCAGAAAGGCCTCATTCTGTTATAGGTTAATGGCCCGGGGATGGTAAAGATCTGCAGAGATCGGCAGTATGGGTTTGAATTTTTTAGCTTTTCCTTAGTGTTGCCATTGGGATTAAGTTTTAATACTACTTCTTTGTGTGTTGGCAGGTCTAAACTATCTGATTCTATCCCTTCTTAAAGAGGGGCATGAAAAGTCAAACAAAGCAAAGGTGAACACTGCTGCTTTGTTTCTGCAAAAATTTCATCTCCACTGTACCTAACTGTCTACGTTTTCCCCTTGTTGTTTTAGATCATTCCAAGGTGGCCCAAAACCTCTGTGGATTGATACCTGGGAAGAAACTCCACCTGGTCGTTCAAGAAATGAAGGCAGATGGCTCAGCATTCTTTAACGGCAGCTGTGTGGCTGGACTCACCGTAACGGCCACTCGCTATCATGTTGGAGGTTGGGAATTTCTTTTATGGCCTTATTTATTTGTTGTTTTGTCCTCACATGTAGGATATGTGTTGCTCTCTCAGTGCTACTTCTGGAATGAAAGGTATTGATTATGCAGCGAAGAGTGTTACGTATTAGCGAGAATGGGGTAGTGCAAGCAGGAACTCCTGAGTTTCCATTTCTAGCTCTGCTCCCATTCAGAGCATGGCTTGGGCCAAGTTGATAAGCCCTTTCTGTGACACTGTTGTCCCTGTCAGTGAAATGGGGACAGTGCTCTCCTACCTCACTGGCTTGCTGTGAGGTTTAATTAGTGCTTTGAGATCCTCCGATGAAAGGTGCTAGAAAGATCAAGTATTAATGAACCGTGTTTTAGTTTTTTCCCTTCCTCTTCTAGGAGCTGGAATATGCTCCGTTGCAGCATAATTTTCCTCTTGATTCAATTAACTTTATGAAATAAAACTGCAATTTCAAATAAATTATAATTCAAATAATATCCCAGCAAAGTGTCATTTTAAACCGAACTAAAAATTATCCTGGGCATTCAGAGCTGTTTTTCACTTTGTTTTGTCATTATTAACATACATGAAGTGTGTGTGCACGCATGAGCATGTGCATACGTACACACACACACACGTATGTATGTATGTAATCTCCATACCATTATTAATAAATTTTACTCAAGCCTGCATTTGTTGCCTCTTAGTTGCAACCTTTTCATCTGGGTATTTGTTTTGTTTAAATTCAAATGAATGGTAACTATGCTTACAATAAAGAGTGTGGCCTAGTGGAAAGACCACTGGTATGGGCCTTAAGAGATGTGAGTTCTATTCCCAACTATGCTATTGGCCTGCTGGATGATTTTTGGACCAGTCACCTCCCTGTTCTGTGCTTCAGTTTTCCCCCCTCTGTAAAATGGGTATAATGATACTGGCCTCCTTCGTAAAGGACTTTGAAATCTCCTGACGAAAATTTCTCCATATGGCCTAGATACAGGCACTCCCTGGGTTACGCGGATCCAACTTATGTCGGATCCGTACTTACTAACAGGGCTTTTCTTGCCCTGGAGGATGCGGGCGGCGGGATCTGCTGGGGGGCCCCCCTGCTTCGGGCTTCCTGTAGTCAGCCGCTGGTCAGTTTCAGCAGCGGCTGAATCTGGACGCCAGTTCCGACTTACATACAAATTCAACTTAAGAACAAACCTACAGTCCCTATCTTGTACGTAACCTGGGGACTGCCTGTACTATTTCTTGTAAAATGGATTTGATCCTGCTGTAAGGATGGCTGTCTTTTTTCCTCCCCTCTCCCCAATGAAAGGCTAATTCTGCTCCCATCTCCCTCATCCTCCCAGCATTAATGCCATAGAGAAAAAGTATGGATCACTCCTCTTTTAACATGAGCGCTCTCACATCTGGCTGCTAGTAGTAACTGTATTCTGAATGGGTCCTTCCCTGAGTCAGTAACTTCCTGTGGACTGTGAAACAGTTTTATTGTTCATACGCCAGCATTCGTAGGTCAGATGCTCCTTGAATGTGCTGCCCCATAGCTTGTCACGCACCAGGGTCATGCTTGGTAGACTCCTCTGTGGCTACCAGCAGTTAATCTTGTTTTTATAGACAAGAGCTTGGTCGCGGGGCAGAAAGCAAGAGTCTTGGTTCTCCATGTTGATGCCCTCCAGTGCGTGGTTCACGTCTCCCTTCGAGAAGAGCTGTTGAACCCCAAAGCCCAGCGGGTACGTCTGACTTGGGTTATTATGTCTCGCGTGTTTCTGTCCCCACCTGATCAACGGGGGCACGTTTCATAAGTGGAAGCGGGCGGGGAGGAGGGAAGGGGTCAGAATTTCGTCGCTTGGCATCCAAAGTTCCAGCAGAAAAGTCGCCCTCTGTTTGTGTCTTGACAGTTAAAGGAAAACTCCCAGCACACCGCTGTCGTGCAGCACGTAGCAGAAGAGTTTGCCGTTGCCTCACTGGTGGAGGCAGGCCAGCTGACGGCCATCCCTGTGGCCTCTCACTTCAACGACACGTTCCGTTTTGACTCGGAGAAGCTGAAGGTGGGACAGACTGTCTCTGTGACCTTAAAAACGGTGCAGACGGGGGACTGGGGTGTCCTGTTAGCAGTGCAAGGCCCCGCCAAGAAAAGGGCTTTTGTAAGATCCCGGAAAGAGTCTGAGACCGTCGAGGAGGCCTTGCTGGCCATGAAACACTCCCTGCGCGTGGGAGACATGGTCACGGGAACTGTGAAGTCCGTCAGACCGACTGCTGTGACCGTTGCTATTGATGACAAGGTAACGGGCTCCATCCACGTGTCCCGGATCCTCGATGAAGTCCCCGTAGGCACGTTTCCGACCTCCAGGCTGAAAGCTGGGCAGCAAGTGACAGCCCGGGTCATTGGCGGCAAAGATGTGAAGACTCACAGGTAGGAAACGAGTTGTTGCGTCGCTTCCAGGGTAAGTTGTTGGTGGAGCAATCGTCCGGAGGAGACGAGCAAGGCCTCTTCCTCCCTGTCGTTCAGGCATTTTGTATTGCAGCAGTGCCTACTGCTGGTGTGAGGCCCAAGGGAGTCTGCCCCACACTTGGGGGTGGGCTAGCATGTTACTCTCGTATCACTGGAGATGCGAGTCCGTCCCTACCTTAGATTAGCCACGTTCGCTATCGGTTAATAGAATAGTCGAGTAACCACGTGAAATCTTTGTGGTTACTCGACTATTCTATAGTCATCGGACCTGGAGCTGGGAGTGCACAGCCCCTGCCTCTCTGAGTTGCTGCCTCTGTATCAGAGGCAGCAGCATGGGGTGCCAGGTGGCAGCCGGTCCATGAGGGGAGCCAGTTTAAAGCCAGCTTCCCATGCAGGCTGGCTGCCTACCGCCCCTTGCTGCTGCCCCTGATACAAAGGCAGCAGCACAGGGTGGCAACAGCCCCTGTCCACAGGGGGTCCCAGGTCCCTGCAGACAGAGGCTGCTCCGCGGCAGTGTCCCCCGCCCTCGGGTGGGAGTGAGGAAAGGGCTGAGCCCTGGGCTGTGAGTTATGAGAGCGCTGAGGTTTGGGGGGGGGGCTGGTAGTGGGGCGGGGCAGCCTTGTGGCAGCGTGCTGGGGAAAGACAGAAGGACTTGAACAATTTCCTCTGTTGCAGGTATTTGCCCATCACCCATCCCCACTTCACTCAGTCCGTTCCAGAGCTCAGCATTCGACCAAGGTGAGGGCCGCGGATTCTGCACTAGCCTCCTACCCGCCTGGGTTCATGTTTGTCCAGCGCCATGAAGGTGGAAAGTGCCCAGCACCAAATTCCACCCTCAGCTGCTGCTGGGGAGGTGCTGTCCCGCTGTGGGAGGGGAAAGGGGGCAGCATTTGCGATCCACATCCCCTGTGTGCCGCAGAGGCTCTCTCTGTAGGCTGGAGGGCGCAAGGCATCCACGAGACAGCAGGACGCATCCGCATGTCGCTCCCTTCTTTCCAGCGCTGTGCTGGCCACTGTGCGTTAAAGCTTGTCGTGCTTCTCTCTAACACAACTGCCCTGGCGCTGCCTCGCACGGGGCTTGGGTCAAATTGCCCCCCAGCGCTTCTCTCTGTCCTGGGGGGAGGGGTTGCTCGAAACTGGGAGTTCCTGCACTGTGCAGAGCAAGGGGGGGAGGAGAGTGAGGGGGAACTGTACAGGGATGCTGCCCAGGGGATAATGCATCATCGTAAACGGTCTCCTGGATTCACACCACGTCCTGCTGCTGGGGGCTGTAACTTATTTCCCATCTGTTCCTGTCCCTTCCCTGTGTGGCAGTGATCTGAAGGGGGATGGCAGCCTGGCTCCAAGGCCCTCAGGAGACAGTCCCAGCGAGCGGCTCGGGCCCTACAAAGCTGGGCAGACGGTGACTTGCTTTGTGAAGAAGGTGAGATGCGGGGGCTTCCAAAAGAAGTGCTGGGAGAGGGCGGCCTGGGTCCAGCCTGTGGTCTGACCACTTGAGCTGCGCCGGTAAAATGCCAGCTTGGCGCAACCCCAACCCAGCCCTGGTCTTTGACAGAAGGAAGGGGCAGAACGCAGAGGAGCCAACATCCCAGCCTGGCCCCTGCATCGTGTCTCCCCCTCTGCTCACTGCTTTGGGGATAGACCCCGCCGGTCCCAAAGGGCCAGACGCCCAAAGCCCAGGGCACGTGTATGAGGCTCACTGCAGGGTAGCCGCAGACCCTGTTAGCAGGCAGATGCCTCTGGGGCCAAGCCATGATTCCCGCCCAGCCCAAAGGTTGGATTCTGTCAGCAGCTCTGTGGGCAGAGAGTGGCCAATGCTGATTCCCCTCTTTGGGGAGACGCCTTCCCCTCTCTGATTGGTGCACAAAGAAGCACCTGTCCTGCGTTGGAGTCCTAATCAATAAGCAGTTGGCACCCAGGCCAGAAACCCCGGGGGAGGTTTTCTGGCTTGTGTTATGCAGGAAATCAGGCTTGTTGACCATAGCTGGGCCCTCTTGGCCTTGATCCGTGTATCGACTCACTCAGATGAATCCAGGAAGCTTCTGATGAGTCGTAATGTTCTCTCTTGTGGCTGGTTGGTTCCCCCTCAGTACAATACCATAAAGACCTGGCTGGAGGTGGAGGTTGCTCCCGAGGTTCGAGGAAGAGTTCCCCAGCTGCTGCTTTCCCTGAACCCCAAGGTAAGTCCTCGCCGGAGAATCAGACGTGCAAAGGTTTTACACACACGAGGCTGCGAGCACCTAAACACGAGTGTTTCAAGCAGCCTCCAACCTTGCGGTTCTGCTTTGCTTCCTGTGGATGGGAGGATGGGACACGCTCTTCTTTCAACCTGCCTAGCTGCTCCATACAGAGCGTTGTTGACTAGGTTGTTTTTAGAGCAACGTTAAACTGGGAACATCTACAGTTCATTTTTCTTTTCAAAAGGGAGGGGGGTGCAGAGCTTCTGAATCAATTGCCAGACTGTTAGAGAACAAAACCGATCGATTTGCCTCTTAATAACGAGATTAGGAATTCGGTGCCCTGCTAAATCTTTACACAGTAAGCCACTGTCTCTGTAGAGTTGCTTTTTTTTATATGTTGGCAACAAGATAAGTAACCTCATAATATCTAGCTCTTATGTCGTTGCTTTCCAGCAGATCTCAAAGCCCTTTACCAAGGATGTCGGCATCTTTATCCCTGTTGTACATATAGGGAAACTGAGGCCTGGGGAGGCGCATGACTAGCCTGAGGTCACCCAGCAAAGTAGTGGCAGGGTTAGGAATAGATCCAACAAAATACAGGACTATGTAGCACTTTAGGGTGTGTCTAGACTACAGAGTTTTGTCGACAAAAGTGGACTTTTGTCGACAAAACTATACCTGCATCTACACTACCACTGAGTTCTGTCGACATAACGTCGTGTCGACGCTAGTTAACCTCATTTTACGAGGCATAACGCCTTCTGTCGACAGAAGGTGTTATTGCATGTAGGGTTGTGTCTAGACTACAGGGTTTTGTCGACAAAGCAAGCTGAATGTAGTCTAGACGCTCTTTGTCGACAGAAGCTTTGTCGACAGTATCTGTCGACAAAACTTCTGTCGACAAAAGCCTGTAGTCTAGACGTACCCTTAAAGACTAACAAGATGGTTTATTAGATGATGAGCTTTCGTGGGCCAGACCCACTTCCTCAGATCAAATAGTGGAAGAAAATTGTCACAACCATATATACCAAAGGATACAGTTAAAAAAAATTATGAACACATATGACAAGAACAAATCAAATTTCAGAACAGAGGGGGGTATGCGGGGGGAGGGAGGGGAAGGTAGATGTCTATGAGCTAATGGTATTAGAGGTGGGGAAAGGTAAATGTCTGTGAGCTAATGGTATTAGAGGTGATAATTGGGGAAGCTATCTTTGTAATAGGTGAGATAGCCAGAGTCTTTGTTGAGACTCAAGCGTAGATAGATCCAAGGTATCCTAAATCCCAGTCCCGTTTTTTTTTTTTTTTTCCCCACAAGGCCAGGCTGCCTCCCTAAACATGAGCCTTTAGAGATGCTGTGTGGACTGCTTAGATTTATCTAGTGTTAAGGTGACATTTCTTTCTGGATTTAAGAGGCATCCAGAAGATGCACATAACACCCAGGGTAGATGGTGTGTCTCGCCTCTGTTTGTCAGAAGCTGGGAATGGGCATCAGGAGATGGATCAGTCTGTTCTGTTCATTCCCTTTGGGGCACCCGGCATTGAGCACTGTGGGCAGACAGGATCCTGGGCTAGTCGGATCTTTGGTCTGAGCCAGTCTGGCCGTTCTTATATTCTTATCTTCAAATGTGCTGAGGTTACCTTGGTTAAAAATGAAAGCGAGGGGCTGAAGTCCCTGGTACCAACCGGGGTCTCTTTCCTCTCAGGTCTTAAAGCATCCAGAAAAGAGCTTCAAGAACGGCCAGGCTTTGTCTGCGACAGTGACTGGAACGGATGCCTCTAAGACCAACCTCTTCCTGTCACTTATAGGTACGGGAAAGCCTTGTTTTCCTCAATATCCTTCTTGTCGTGGCCCCTCCTTCTGCTCAGCAATTAGAGACTGAAACGGTGGGGTGGGAATGTTGCAGGCCAGAGCCAGACTTAATTCTGCCCTGACAGAGAGAGACACACCCTGAAACTGGATCCAGAGTCCAAGGCGTGTTGATGTTCAGAGTCCGCCTGTAGGTAGAGGTTCAAGCCATGAGACTATAGCAGCAGTTCTCCTTCTAGGTGTCACAGGCCAGCTCCCAGTCTCGGCTCTCTTCTGAAGCAAAGTTGCTGCTGCTGGGTCTCCATCAGACACCAGGTGGCACACGAGCTGTTTATCCGCTGTTTAATGTGGATAAGTGTAAAGTAATGCATGCTGGAAAAAATAACCCCAACTGTGCGTACAGTAGGATGGGGGCTAATCTGACAATGACAAATCAGGAAAGAAATCTTGGAATTATCATGGATAGTTCTCTGAAAACTTCCACACAGTGTGCAGCGGCAGGCAAAAAGGCAAATAGGATGTTAGGAATTATTAAGAAAGGGATAGAAAATAAGACCCAGAATATCTTACTGCCCCTGTATAAAACTATGTACGCCCACATCTTGAGTACTGTGTATAGATGTGGTCTCCTTACCTTAAAGATATTTTGGCCTTGGAAAGGGTTCAGAAAAGGGCAACTAAAATGATTAGGGGTTTGGAACGGGTCCCGTAAGAGAGGTTAAAGCGACTGGGACTTTTCAGTTTAGAAAAGAGGAGACTATGGGGGGATATGATAGAGGTCTATAAAATCATGAGTGGTGTGAAGAGGGTGAATGAAGAAAAGTTATTTTAGTTCCCATAATAGTAGAACTAGAGGACACCAGATGAAGTTAATGGGTAACAGGTTTAAAACTAATAAAAGTTCTTCTTCACACAGCGTGTAGTCAACCTGTGGAACTCCTTGCCAGAGGAGGCGGTGACGGCTAGGACTATAACAGAGTTAAAGAGAAGCTAGATAATTTCATGGAGGTTAGGTCCATAAAAGGCTATTAGGCAGGGGATAGAAATGGTGTCCCTGGCCTCTGTCAGAGGCTGGAGAAGGATGTCAGGAGACAAATTGCTTGATCATTGTCTTCGGTCCACCCCCTCCGGGGCACCTGGTGCTGGCCACTGTCAGCAGACAGGATACTGGGCTAGATGGACCTTTGGTCTGACCCAGCACGGCCGTTCTTATGTTCTTATCAGTTACTGCGGGACCTGGCAGAACAGGTTCAGGGGCATGTCTGGGAGGAAGGGCTGTGGATGGGTGAACATGGCACCATTGTTGCGAAAGGGATCGTAACCCGAGAGTGCAAACAGGCTGAGGATGGTCGGGGACCGGGGGGATAACCCCCTACCTCCTTTCTAGATCCTTGATTTCCTTACTGCCAGCCTAGCAATAGCGTCACCCTTTGTGGGGGCAGACTGACATAACCCTTTTAATACCTGTGCCCAGGAGCCCACTCACTGGTGGAAGGAACCATCACCTTGGGCACCATAACGAAGGTGACTCCGCACGTGGGCCTAACCATTGCGCTTCCTTTCGGAAAGACCGGCAAAGCCGGCATCTTTCACCTGAGTGATTCCTACTCTGAGCAGCCGGTGGAGAACTTCAGCGTCGGGAAGCACGTCAGGTCAGCGACTGCCCTTGTCTTGTAACGTCTCTTGTTGCCTCCTCAAGCGGGTGGGTCTGGACGAATCCTTCCGCAGTGAGGCGATCCCCCGGGGCTTGGCTTGGTAGGAGCCTTGAGAAGTTTTCCTTGCTTTCCAGCTGGAGGGTTAACTCTTCCGGGGCAAATTGGAAAGAGTTGGAGGGCTTGTGAACACCAGTGCGGTTAGCGCTTGGGCTTTTGTAACCTTATGTTTGTCTCTGCTTGGAGCAGCTGCCCACTTCCTTCAGTTCCCTTTTCAGCTAGAGGATGGTGCCTTTTCTAGGGCGCTAGTTTGGCACTTGAGACCTGGGTTTAATTTCCAGGACCTTGGACAAATCGCAGACGCTACCAGGTATTTAGGTGCTGCTGTGCTCGGTGGGGCAATGCCTGACTGATTCAGGAGTCTGTCTTATTTCCCAAAGGAATGTAAGCACTTAGGAGCCAAAATACCATTGGCAGACCATGGGATTTAGATGCCTAAATGAGTAAAACCTTTTGGAAAATGGGCCTTGGTCTCCTAAATTGCTCAGACCTAGCAACACCTAAATACCTTTGAAAATCTGGGCTATGGTGTCTCTGCCACTGCGTTCCTCACCTCTGACCGGATTTGAGTGTTCAGAGCAGCGAAGTGCCCAGATACTATGGTGTAGGTTGTCTCGCTTCATGAAACTTTCTCGGCTGATCTCCTGCATGTGTGTATTTCGTTGGTCTGCGGTAGACCGTAAATGCTTCAGAGCACCGGTTTCTTAGTGCACCATCTGCGTTTAATGCTGCTATATGAAGCATTTCCCTGCTTCCTCTATTGTAGGGTTGGGTTTGTTTTTTTTAACCTGTTCCAAAGTTTCCCATTTTCTTCTCTCTCCCACATCTCTAGGTGTTGTGTCCTTTGCAACAAAGACAACAAAATAGAAGTCTCTCTCCGGCAATCCAGGTAAGGTGCCTTTACATTGGACTGTAGTTCACTTGAGAATGGTAACAAGCGCGGTGAACAAGTATCAGATTTTTGCCCACCCTGAAACCTGTATTGACGAGGCCAGCCCAGTGTGTGAGTTCAAATTATATAATTAGCCTGATCGCTCAGACTTTGTAAGGGGAAGGATAGGTCCTTTGAATGCAGGTTCATTCTGCACAGAGGGTTTCCCAAATACTGGCGAACATGAGGATGCCTGGTTCTGAGTAGATATTCATACATTTGAGTTACAGAAACCCTTCGCCATTCATGAATACGGAGAGCCTCAGCTCCTGGCCCCCACGGTGAGTTCCCCACGGCTCCTGAACTCTCTGCGGGGGCTGGGCAGCTGTCTCCCACCAGCCAGGCCAGGCCAGGAAACTCTGCAAATATGCGGAACTGTGAATAGCGATTCTGCGAATTGTGAGTGTCTCTTGTATAATCGGTTTAGGTCTGATTGAGTTTCACTGCTCCGCTAGCTCTGGGTGTCCTGTGTATTTACCTTTCCTCCAGTGAACTTATTTAGGCCTAGTTTAAAAAAAAAAAAAAAAAAGCGGGGGGGGGGGGGGGGTGTCCCACGGCTGAATTGGCAGCAGAAACATTTTACTTCAAAGCTGCAGGTGGGCGTTTTACTTTGTAGGAGAAATGGCCGATGAAGGGCTTGATCCGTTTTAGGTCTAGCGTCTCACTTTGTGCCAGGAGTGCATTGCAGACACAAGTGATGACCTCAAAGTACCCGATTGTGTCAGGGGGTCAGGTTGCTGGACCCATGAATACACCTGATGGGTTAAAGCCTCTTGGGGGCAGGAGGACACGACCCCCAGACTTTCATACCATCTCAGTCACTGCTTTTGCCTGTTCTTCTGGCACTAGCTCTAAAGTTCACCCTGCCAAGGGGTTAGCCGCAAGCCCTCGTTCAAGCGACACGGATCGCTGCGTAGTGCTAGGTACGTTCGGTAGCTGGCAGAAGACGCAGACTGTGCACTTAAATAACCGAGAGGAGAAACAAGGATGTTCTTGGTCCTTCACACTCCATAAAGGCTTCACAGCTTTCCAGTCGCTTAGCAGTTTGTATTGATTTTTTTTCAGGACTGGCAGAATATAGACCATTCAGTGGCAGTGTGGGTTTTCCTTCTTCCCCTTCTTTCTTCTAGGACAAACCCAAAGAGCAAAAACAAAGTGGAAGATCCTGAAATTACAAGTGTGGAGGATGTTCGAGAAGGCCAGCTGGTCAGAGGCTACGTCAGATCTGTCAAGCAGTCAGGGGTGTTCTTTGGGTGAGTAGAGAACTACAGTGGGCCATGTGGACCAGGGGCGGGCAATAATTTTAGACTGGGGCGGGGACACTTCAGAAATTTTCGAAGCGGCTCTGGGCTACCCTGGAGGGGGCGGGGCCAGGACACTTCTGTGCATCCCCACCCACAGATCGTGACTGGCCTGGGGGTGGAGGGCAGTGTGTGAAGTCTTTGTCCCCTGCCCCCCCCCCCCCCCCCAGGGAATTACCAGCTGTTCTGAACAGCTGGAGGTTCCCTCTAGGTGGCTGTGCCCCTTGTGGGGTGGGAGGAGACTTCATTCCTGGGGCGGGGGAGCAGCTGGGCATCCGTGGGCCTGATCAACCTTCTTGGCAGGCTGGATCTGATCTGCGGAGGCCCTTTTGCTAATCCCTGGTGTAGACCGTAGGTCTGTGTGCCCACTTGCTTTGTGTTTATAGCTCTTAGAATGCAAAATTCTGCAGCATCTCTCACAACGTAAGGCCACTCGCCAACATGAATTTCATTCTGCAAGTCAGAACTGTTCGTGTTGTCTGGAAGCTGCTGAAGTTGATGTGGAAAATGTTCTATCTCATACGGAAGCGGTCACCTGGCTGGCACATGCTATGTCAGCATCCTTCCACTCTACTCTGCGCTGATAAGACCTCAGCTGGAGTATTGTGTCCAGTTCTGGGCACCGCTTTTCAAGAAAGATGTGGAGAAGGTCCACAAAAGAGCAACAAAAATGATTAAAGGCCTTTGAGTCTTCCTTCATGAGCTATGAAGGAAGACTCAAAGAACTGGGCTCGTTTAGTTGGGAAAAGAAAACCGTTATCATGTCCCCTCTCGGTTTTCAAGTATCTAAAAGGGTGTCACAAGGAGGAGAGAGAAAAATTGTTCTCTTTGGCCTCTGAGGATAGGAGAAGAAGCAATGGGCTTAAACTGCACAAGGGAGATTTCGGTTGGACATTAGGAAAAAGTTCCTATCTGTCAGGGTAGTTAAACACTGGAATAAATTGCCCAGGGAGGTTGTGGCGTCTCCATCGCTGGAGATATTTAAGAGCAGGTGAGACAGACACCTGTCAGGGATGGTCTAGCGCCGTGTCCTAGAGCTGCCGTGACAGGGAAGCTGGAAACATGCATGATTCTGACTCTTTCTTCTCAGTTTGTCCAGCTCAGTTGTGGGCCGTGTCCAGTTCCACAACGTCGTCCCCTTCTTCGTCCCGAAACAATCCCTGTACGAGCAGTACCTGCCGGAGGGGAAGCTCCTCACTGCCAAGGTCCTCAGGTAGGTGGGGCGGTGAACTGGCAGATGGAGAGCTCAGTGGTGGGGGGCAGAAGAAACGGCGACATCTTCTGGGCAAACCGGGCTGGGGGGAGGGTCAGGGGAGTGCCGAGTCTGTCTTCCTAGAAGAGCTTGTTTAGCCCGAGGGCTTCTCTAGAGGGCGAGTTAATACGTGCCAAGTGGGGACAAGAGGAGCTCTGGGCACACTGGGGATTTTGTTCGTGCGTGGGAGCAGGGTTCGCGTGGCCAGTTAGTGTGCAACAGCCTGATGGGCTGTAGATTTACATGCCAACTTGCTCTCCAGACAAGTCCTGGTGAAACGAGGGCTGAGAGGGGCTCTGAGCACTCTCGGTAAATATGTCCCAGGAAGGGAGAAGAGCTAGGGTACATCTAGACTACGTTCGTCTGTCGAAAGAAGATATGGAAATTTGGAGCTAATTTGCAAATCTTCGGATCACGTTATCGGAATAGGTTTTTTTTTTTTTTTGAAGTGAAAGCAGTTTAGACGGGGGTGTTTCGAAAGAACCCCCCCCTTTTTTTTTTTTTTGAAAGAACCCTGTACACCTAACTTTTTTAGGGAAGAAGGGTTCTT
This sequence comes from Pelodiscus sinensis, assembly GCF_052426305.1. Classification (NCBI taxonomy): domain Eukaryota; kingdom Metazoa; phylum Chordata; order Testudines; family Trionychidae; genus Pelodiscus; species Pelodiscus sinensis. The sequence continues at coordinate 71,058,793 of NC_143059.1, read as the reverse complement.
TCGAAAAAGGGGGGTTCTTTCGAAAAAGGGGGGTTCTTTCGAAACCCCTCCCCCGGTCTAAACTGCTTTCACTTCCAGAAAAAACCTCTTCCGATAACACGATTGGAAGTTATGCAGATTAGCTTAATTTGCATATCTTTCATTTGCACATCCTCTTCCGATCGCGTTAGAAGAGGTTTTTTCGAAAAACCCCCTTTTTTGAAAGAACCCTTTCTTAAGAGGTGTAGAGGGTCCTTTCAAAAAAACCTCTTCCGCTAACGCCATCGGAAGGAGCTATGCAAATTAGCTCTGAATTCGCTTACCTTCTTTTGCCAGACGAACGGAGTCTGGATGTACCCCTCTTGAGGCTAAGGGACCATGCTGGCACTAGAACACATGGGAATAAACTGGCTGTGGAGACGTGTTAGGCTGGAAATTAGAGCAGGTGCCTAATAATCAGCCCAAGGAGGTACTGGAGCAGCCTCTGCAGAGGAATAATGGGGGAATTGAACCCAGCTGGTTTTAGTTTGAGCTGAATTATGTGGGGGCAGAGAGGGGGGCGGTGAACCTCCCTGCTGATCGCAAGATGTTAATTAGGGCCCCAGAAGTATCTGATTGGGGTAATTGTCAGATCTGGCTGGCGGGCTGGGTGGGACAAATATTCATTTGGCCTTATTAGCCTGGCGCTGTTAAAGGAGGCACAGGGGCTTGCCGGGGTCCCATCAGGGCCGGCCGTGCCATTCCTGCAGGGAGGCGCATGAGCGTGGAGACTTCCCCCTGGGACGTGGGTTTATCTGCAGAAGCTAGGGACGAACTCTGTGGCCCAGGGATCCCTTCCAGGCCCCTCTTCCCAAAGCGCTGGCGTTCCAAGAAAGGGGAGCATGCCGGCTTGTCTCTCCTCTTCCCCTGCAAACGTGCTGCAGCGTAAATAATAAAGAGAGCCACGTGGAGCTCTCGCTCCTCCCTGCCGACACTGGGAAGCCAGGCGTCCTGCCTGAGTCGCTGGGCCTGCCGCTCTGTGACACGGACAAGGAGAAGGCAGCCGAGTTCAAGAAGCTGAAGGCAAAGCGGAAAAGAGGAGACTCGGAAGGCGAACAGGTGGGTGTCTGCAGGAAGCTAGTTTCCCTGCTGGGGGTGGGTTGCTGGGCTGACCGGGAGAGCAGAAATGCCTTCCCTTTACTTCTGTCCTGCTTCACCTCAAAGCGGGGCATGGTGGGTGATGAAAAGCCAGCTACTTTTAATAGACACCGCCGTGACATTTGTGCGGCACAGAGAAAAGAACTCTGTCTGCCACAGAGTGGTGTCAATGAGATTGCGTGACCCACAGCTTTGCGTTGCATGAACAGGAGTGTCTGGCTGCTCCCAAGGCGGCCTTGAACCTGGGGCCTCTAGACCACAAAGTGCGAGTCTCAACAGCCGGAGCGAAAGGGTCGCGCTCCGGTAGCCAAAGGTGTAGCAGGCTCATCAACCTCTCCCTGGGCTCAGCGACCACTGGAGGGCGGTGGGGTGCCACACTGGGGGTGGGGGTTGCACACATGCCTCTGGCTCCTGCCATGGCCGGCTCCCCCAAGTGTGCATGCTTGTATCTCGAGTTTCCTGGCAGGCATCTGCCACAATTTGACCCAGAACAGTTGGCTTGACCATCTGCCCCGTGGACTGAGACCTGACCTACTCGTGACTTTTCTCTTGTGACTCATGCTGCACGTGCGTCTCCGTGGGATGGGGGAAGGTGGCGGCCGTTATTCCACGGCCTCCGCTTTCTCTGTCTGTCATCAGTGTTCCATGTTTAGAATGGAATTCCTTGAAAGGCCCTTTCCGATGGCTCACCCTTTCCCTACAGGAGCGGAAGCCACGGAAAAAGCGAGCTCGGGCGACGGACGAAGATGACAGTGGTGTTGAGGTCTATTGCCGGGAGGAGGAGGAGGAGGAGGAGGATAAAAGGAAACCCAAGGTGAGAGGATATGGTGAAGGAAGAACCAGAGCCATAAAGAGAATATGAAAAAGCAAAGAATTGGCTGGGGTGGGGATTTTTGGGGTGTGCTGTTACAGGACACATGGCTTTCATGGGGATGTGCCAGTTTCTCCTATGCTGGTGAGCAACATGAAGGTAACAGGCTGTCAGAGCTTTTGCTTTGACCTATCTCTTCATACGCAGATGAGAGAGAGCAGCCCCTCTTTTGTGCCTAAAAGAACCGAGGTCGTGCATGTGGCTCTTTGTGAGTTTGGTTACTAGCCGTCTGTAGGGAGGCAGCTCTCTGTACTGTAACCAGAGCCCTGACATCTAGAACAGGAGTCCTGTAACTTTCTGTTCTTCCCACAGGAAGATTGTTCCCGTGGGGTGAGGCAGGGAGTTTTCACCTGGGCAAGAAAGGGGTTTGGCCAGTGTTGGGAAGGGAGATCGTCAAGGAAAACCAGAGATGTGGGTGATTCTCCCTCGTCTTTCTGGCCACTTGGGTATTTTGTCCTCTCCCACAAGAAATAGGTGTGTTGGCTCCAGCGACCTGGCCACCTCCAGTCTGGGGGTTCACTGCCGTTACAACTAGAGAGAGTATGTTTGCTTCCTGTTCTGCTGTGCTATCACACAGCCATCAGGTTCCTCCCCAGAAGTGCCTGCATTCCAGTACTGAGTGAAGCAATGGCTCTCTTTCTCAAACATAATTTGAGGGGGCGGTGGCAGGATGAAAGTTTCTGTATAAAGGCAAACAGTTTATTCTCATTGCTCCAGAACGCGATTGAAATTCTCCAGTGAGCTTGTTTCTCTCACAGCTTATCCCTCCATGGACACGATGTGTTATGCCTAAGTCACTCTGGCGGGGGTGGGGAATTTCAGGTGTCACTTTGGACAGTGCACAGGCTAGGCGGTGGGTGACAGCTAGGCCCCCTCCCTGTAAAAGACTGGACCATAAAGCGGCATCTTCTACTGTCCTCCTTCGAGCAGGGGACCAGTCGAGTGGAGGCTCCAAGGCTGCAGGTTTCTAGTGGCTTCACTTGGGACGAGGGTTTCGATGCCCTGGAGGTGCCTGGGTCGCACCATCAGGAGGAGAGCTCGGACAGCGACAAGGAGGAAGAGGCACAGACCACGGTACGGTATCCTAGCAGGGTGGTTGCTGCTGTCGCTGGCCTTCTGGTCCCTCGCTGGCTCTGTATCTGTCAGGGTTAGGGTTATCTGACTGAGCCTCGGGTCGGAGGGCAAAGGCTGCGTCCACCCAAAGGAGTTGCTTCACCGGTTGGGCCGTCTGATGCTCTTTCACGTGTGAGGGGACGGGGGTGCTCGTGGAGGGATAGTGGGGGTCGGTGCTGCATGAGCTTGGTTTCCTTCTCTCTGCCTGGCCCAGGTACCTCAGCCTGTCCGTGGAGGTTCTGCCATTGCAGCACAATCTTAGCCATTCGCACCCCCGTCCTTCCAAGCCCTGGTCTCTCCAGAGCACAAAACGACGCTGGCACCAGCGAGCACTAGGCTTGTGCCATGGCACAAAGCTGGGGAGGAAATCCCAAACGCAGCAGTCAGAGGTGCCCAGCGTGGGGATGCGCTCAGGCCCTGGCGGTGCTTTGAGGGAAACCCACGTCCCTTCTCCCATGGGACGCTGCTGGTTTGAGACTCAGACCCCAGGCGATTCTAAGCCCTCCCCGCCCCCGTCCTCCAGCGTGCGGCTGTCCTGCCTCCATCTTCCTGACTTAGTCCCCAGTGCCCCTGCTTCCCGGTCTCACCCCTTTCCTGGCCCGCTTCAGGGGAAGAAGCGGACGAAGAAGGAGAAGGAGCAGGAGAAGCAGCGGGTGGAGAAGGAGCTCTCCAAGATGGAAGCTGCCCTGATGGACCCCGGTCGGCAGCCCCAGACTGCGGACGACTTCGACCGCCTGGTGCTGAGCAATCCCAACAGTTCCATCCTGTGGCTGCAGTACATGGCCTTCCACCTCCAAGCCACGGAGATCGAGAAGGCCAGGGCCGTGGCGGAAAGGGCGCTCAAAACCATCTCCTTCAGGTAAAACGCCCCTCCCCCACTCCGTGCCGTGGACACTCTTACTCAATGAAGGGACTCCAGCATCTGGGTGGGGCATAAAACGTGCCGCTCCAGCAGCCCCCTCGTCCTGCAGGGCTGCAGTTCTCAGCTCGCCGTGCTCGGGGGAGGACCCAGGCGGGCCTGCAGCGGTGGCACTCCGTCGGCCACATCCAGCCCGTCGTACGCGGCAGTCCAGTTCTGCCTGGGGTGGGAGCAGTATGGCAATGAATGGGTGCTGCCAAGAGAGGAGTTGATTCCATAGGTGCCGGGGTCTTTCTGAACCCGTGTCCCAAGGTGGCACTGTGATGCTCGTTTCGAGGGGGCCTAGAACTCTCCTGGCTCTTTCCATGGGAGTCGGGGGTGTTACTCTGGGCACGGTGGACTTATTTCACCATGAGTCAGATCATTCCGCCGCCACCTCTACGTTCTCCAGGCAGCTTCAATTGGTTACACAATTCTTCCTTGCCTCCTCTTGTTTCATGGGGCACAGTAAGACTACACGGTACAACTACCCAGCTCTGCCCTGTAGTAAGATGAAGGCCTAAAACAGAAGCCCATGTAGCACAGGCCTGGTCTGAGGCCTAGCTAACATAAAGCAAAGTTAAACAATGAGCAAGAGGTAGGCCCCTGTTCACAGAACTTGGCACGAACAGGGCTGAGAGTGCAGAACACTAATTGGTGCTGGTCATAAGTGGAAAGCACATTAAAAAAGACCTTGGTACCCCCTCCTCACAGATACAGACCCAGGTTCAGGAAAGGGTCTGAAACGACAGCATGATGGATAGAGATGATCTCATCAAACCACGAGGTACAGGGTGATGGGTGGTAGCTAAGTAGCGTCAGAGGGTGGTACCCTGACACATCAACAATGAGGTGTAAGTTGTTTGTACCTGTATATAAAATGGTGCTGGGGGGAGACACCGTCTTTGGAAGACCGGGGGGCAGTGGAAATTTCCCACTGACGTAAGTCTTTCCATTGTGGCAAATACATATGCAAAGTGGTTCAGTAGAGTCTTGACAGCTATGACTGCACTTAGCTTAACAATAAACCTGGCCAGGCACCTTCAGTCCTTATCTGGTTTGTGGTCTCTGGGGGCCTCTCGGGCTCTGCTGTGGAGACTGAGTGCACAAGTCGACACGGCCCACATCACTGAGCGCACATGCAAGCAGCCTTCTGGTTCTTCTCATCGACGGAGCCAGAGACCTGTGAGGACACCCCGGCAGGAAATCCCGACCCCTCCTGAATAACTGCAAGCCCCAGGGAACAAAATCTTTGCCCTGTTCCGCTTTCAGGGAGGAGCAGGAGAAGCTGAACGTGTGGGTGGCTCTGCTGAACCTGGAGAACATGTACGGCACGGAGGAGACGCTGATGAAGGTCTTTGAGCGGGCTGTGCAATATAACGAGCCTCTGAAAGTCTTCCAGCACCTGGCCGACATCTATGCCAACTCTGAGAAGTACCAGGTGGGTGCCTGTACCCCCAAGGTGCTGAGTGGCAGAATCCTTGCTGCTCGCCAGTAGGGCAGGAAACACCCCCTCTCCCGGTCTTAAGTGCCCAGCCGAACCCAGCATCTGCCCCCCAGCCATAGAATTACGGTGCAGACCTGGGTGAGCTGCTGGAACAACAAGGGAATTTGCCATCTCTTTATTTCTTACGCGGGTCTTCCCTGCGCAGCCCCTGCTTGTTCATCTGTTCCCTGTGTGGCATAACGGGATGATCGGTTTGTAACCAAAACTTAATTTCCTCCAGGCCCTCTGGAGTTGGCTCTCCTGAAAGGGGGAGGGGCCAGTCATGCTCATTAGAGCTTGGATAGATAATGCAGGTGCTAGGCAAGCCCTGACTTCATCACTGCTCCTGGGTTTGGCTTGGCCTAGCAGTGATAAGCAGGCCGGACTCTCTCCGGAGACCAGGAGAGGGAACACCAAACTTGCTGTCTCATAAACCCTAGGCCTGTATCCGGTTCCCAGAGTGCAGAGGGGAAAGGCCCAGTGGGATACCTCTCTGCCCCAGGGATACTGTGTCTTCTATAGTCAGGAGCCACAGAGGAAATACCCTTTTGGGGGGGCAACAGCTGGGCCAGGCATAGGCCTGGGGGGAGGGAGACCTGGGCTCTGCTCTTCGCTCGGCCGTGAGTTGCTGTTTGATCTTCGGAAGTCGCTCCGCTGCTCTGAACTCCGCTTTCTCCATCTGTGTTATCAAAGGGGGAGGAGCTACTGATATTCTCTGCCCCTCCCCCCGACAAATTGCACTAGAGACTGTACCAACAGAGCTATCTCAGCGTAACCCGCGAGTGTAGCTGCAGCCAGGGGCGGCCCGTGAGCCTCGGCAAACTAGGCAGTTGCCTAGGGCGCCGTCGGCCCGGGTGCCCGATGATGATGTCACAGGGCACCGGGGTGCCCCATGATTACGTCACAGCCATTGACAGCCGTGCCGGCGGGGGCGCTGGTTGCGCCTTCTGCCTGGGGCGCCAACTGCCACAGCCCGCCTCAGGCCGCTCCTGGCTGCAGCCTACGCCCAGGGAAAGGGTTTTGGAGTGATGTGGCCATCAGCCTAATTTAAGTGTAGGCCAGGCCGTGGAGGTCGTGGCGGGAAGGTTCTCTAGGCTGCGGCGCGAGGCTGTCAGCCGACACTCTGTTACTGACCCGTCCTTCCCGCTCTCGGGTCCTTCCAGCAAGCGGATGACTTGTACAACCGGATGCTGAAACGTTTCCACCAGGAGAAATCCGTGTGGCTGAGATACGCCACCTTCCTCCTGAAACGGGGCCAGACCGAGGCCACGCACAGGCTTCTGGATCGCGCCCTGAGGGGCCTGCCAGCGAAGGAACGTAAGTGCCCAGTGGCTGGCTGCTCACCCACACCGTGGTCTGTATCGGCCTTCCCCTTCACCGGGTTCCTGCTTCTCGGGGTTTGGTCTTTGGCCGTGGTAACAGCTGCAGTCTCCTGGCGCCCTGCAGCCAGGGGGGCGTCTTTTGGCCAGCCCGGCCGGAACGCCGTGCCACGGGCTTTGCACACGGCCAGGATCTGGTTTTCTAAGGTCTCCAAACCTCCACCCTGAGTCAACTGCCCTGCTTTGGAAGGGGGAAGGGCTGGGAGTAAGTCCTGCTGGGATTTGAGTCGCAGTTCCAGGGAGGACGTGGAGAGTGGACACCTGAGAGACCTACGCCTCCGACATCCCCTCCAGGAGAGCCGGATGCAATACTGACAGGGGGAGTCAGGTGCCCTCCAGTCTGGGGATGCAGAGCCCCTTCCCAGCCCCAAACCTCTTTCTGAGCGGAGACTAAAAGAAGTGGCTGCCGACAGCAGCTGCCGTGGCAGCTTTCTGCAGGCGTTGGGAGGGGGAGAATGTAGGAGGTGGGCGCCCCCTGCTGGTGAGTGCCGTGCTTTGAGGGGGTGTCTTCTCCTTGCCCAGATGTGGATGTGATCTCCAAGTTTGCCCAGCTGGAGTTCCACTTTGGGGACCCGGAACATGCCAAGGCCGTTTTTGAGAGCACGCTCAGCAGCTACCCCAAACGCACGGACATCTGGTCCATCTACATAGACATGATGATCAAACACGGCAGCCAGAAGGAAGTCCGGTGAGTGCTTGCGATGTGGGGGGGTGAGAGGGAGGAGGTATGAGGCTTAAAACGCTTCTCCTCCTCCCCCCTGCAGTAGGGAAGATCCCAGGGCAACAGCGAATCCTTGTTATTGGGGAGGCAAACAGGTCTGGGTTAGGAGACCTGTAGGGGTCCAATAGGCAGGTGTGGACGGGGAATTTCCAGCAGTGCAGAGCCTACAACCTAGAGACTCCAATCTAACTCTCTGGGATTCCAGCACACGGGAAGATACTTCTGGATTTTGGCCTCTTTTTATTCCCTGCTTGGATCGCTCCTCCAGTAACCGGTTCCGTGTCGGAGGCCGCGGAGCAAGAGTCTAGCTAACCTCTCTATTTAATGCTGCTGCTCTTTCGGCACCAGGAGCCTGTGTGTTCATCTCCCTGCCGTTGCTCCTCTGCATGTAGAGTGGTAGCGACAGCTGGCCAGCCCCTCCGTTTTGCATTCTCCCCATAGTTAGTGCTGGAGGAATTAGCTCCTCACTGGTAAATATTGAGAAACATCAACGTTGCCCCTCGCACACGCCAGTGCAAAGAGATTTCCATGGAGGAGGATCGGAATTCCCAGAAAAACGCTGCTTGAGAACTTACTTTTCATTTCAGACTAATGACTTCTCATGTATTTTCACGTGACTTGACAATTTGGGCTTTCATGGTTATAAGGCTTTAACTTTTTGAATCTCAATATCTCTGGTCTGACCCCGCCCCCTTGTCTGATTTCCACCCCCCCATAATTACCTGTGACAGTGAACATTTAAATGGATGACATTTTAAAAAAATGCTTATGCTCATAATCGTGCACCGCTGTAAAACCATCCAAACAGAAAAGACTTGTTAAAAGAACTAAACATTGAATTCTGCTAAGCCTGCCCAGGGTGCAAGAAGGGGGGCTGCTTGGTGCTTTGCTGGACACAAAGTGTAGCTAACCTGGGACCAATCCCTGAGCTCAGTGGAATCCTGTGGAATGTAGAGAGCCAGCTGTATAATTTGTTCCATAACCGTGGTCGCTCTGCAAGCAGTGAGGAAGGGGGCTATGAAGCACGTTGATTCACAGGGATCTGACCTTTCCTGCTCTAACAGGCTGAGTGCATGTACTGCATTTCCTTTGCCTTCCACTGAGGGTACAACCCATCCCGCCCATTGTTTCTGAGGCAAGGTATCAGGATGCAGGCCCCATGCCTGATCATGTTCTGAATGGGTGTTTGATTCTTGCAGGGACATTTTTGAGCGGGTCATTCACCTGAGCCTGGCAGCCAAGAGGATGAAGTTTTTCTTCAAACGCTACCTGGATTACGAGAAGAAATACGGCACGTCAGAAACCATCCAGGCTGTGAAAGTAGCAGCGCTGGAGTACGTCGAGTCCAAGAGCTCTCTTGTGGAGAGCTAACTTCCAAAGCAGAGACTCCAGTCCCAGGGCCGGCTCTCTGTGTGTAGTGCACAGGAGAAGTCCACCTGTGTTGGTAATCGTTGCCTTTCCTGAGAGAACTAGCAGCCAGCTGGATTGTGCAGGACCAGACTAAGGTGGAAAGAACAAAGTGTATGAAGCAAACATTTAGAGGAGCTTTCCATCTTTCCCCGCTGTGCAACAGACTTTTAACATGTGGATGATTTTGGATCTGGTGATTTAAATGCTGATTATTTTTTATAACTGGTAGAAACAGCTACCCTCCAACCTGCTTTCCGGTCGAAATGGGGCAGTTAGTGACTCCCCATCATTAAATGCAATGATACAGCATAAGCTTCCTTTTCTTTCCTGTCCCTTCTCTTTCCAGCATCGCTGGGAACATTCTCAAATTGCACCTGCATTGGTGTCTTTAGAGGCGCCAGTCAGTGCCTTTGTGGGGCCAGTAATTTAACAAAACCCACCTGATTGATTTCTCTTAAAGCCTACAGCCATCCAGTCAAACCTGATCCAGCGCTCAGGAGCAGCTCTTTGCTAGCGCAAACGGCCTGTGATGGACAGAAATTAGAGGGGCGACTGCCGCAGCAGCAGCTGGCTAAGACGTCATTAAACCGAGAGAAGAAACCAAGCATTTGATGCTGAAAAATAACCAATCCTATTTTAACCCTTTCGTACGTGGAATAGGGCTGCCTATTTAAGGTTCTTATATGGCTACCCTGAGCATAATATCAGAGCCCTTCTCAGTCTTTGAGAGCCTCATGCTGAGGAAGGACAGTGCTGTTACCCACTTGTACTGCCCGGGGAGTTGTGACACAGGTGAAGTGACTTGCCCATGGTCGTGCAGGAGGTCTGTGGCAGAGCAGGGATTTGACCCCACATCTCCTAAATCCCAGACATAGGCCTGTAACTACTGGGCTGTCCTGCCCAGTCCATGGTGTTTCATGCAAGTGGGGATTCTGGGAGGCCATTTTCCAACAAAAGGGCCAATTACTAGATCACAAAGAAACCTACGTCCCCACTTCCAGCTGCAAAGGAAGTTGTGACCTTTAGCAAAAGGACTGGTGAGACTGATATTTCTTTTGGACATGTTCCAGCAAGTTCTGAGCAAAACCTCCATGTGCCCTCCTCTCTACATCCACTTAACTCCTTAAGAGAAAATATAGAACTAGATGCAGTTATAGTATCAGGGAGCCGCTAGTTCTCTTGTGCTTTTCCAGATGAGCTGTTGTACATCTACTTGAAGAGCGTACATCCAAATGTTGAACCCTTCTTTGTGAAAGAAAACGTGACCCCTTCCATTTGCTGGAGAATAGTTTGCCAGCCGGATGTCTTTGTTCCCTTCTGAATCTGGGGATGGTAAGCAGCCATGAGATAGAAGGGAAGATCATCTCGTTGGTTAGTAATTGGTTAAAAGAAAAGAAGCAAAGGGTGGGAATAAACGGTCATTTTTCACAGTGAAGAGTGGTGGATAGTGGGGTCTTCCAAGGATATAAACAGCGCAGGTCCCGGTACAGCATATTCACGAATGATGTGGAAAAAGGGGTAACCAGGGAAGTGGAAATCCCTGCTCGCACAGTCAACCTGTGGAACTCCTTGCCAGAGGATGTGGTGAAGGCTAGGACTTTAACAGGGTTCAAAGAAGAGCTAGATTGATTCATGGAGGATAGCCATTGATGGACCTATTAGCCAGGATGGGTAGGAATGGTGCCCCAGCCTCTGTTTGCCTGAGTATGGGTGACAGGAGAGGGATTATGTGAGGATTACCTGTTTGTTCCCTCCCTCTGGGGCATCTGGCATTGGCCATTGTCGGCAGACAGGATACTGTGCTAGATGGACCATTGGTCTGACCCACTATGGCCGTTCTTATGAAAAAGTGTGGAGACTATACACAGGCACACAGTATTGTTAAATCCAAAGCAGATTGTGAAGCGTTACAGAAAGATCTCTCAAAACTAGGTCACTGGGAAATATAATGGCAGATGAAGTTCAATTTTGTAGGTGCAAAATGGAAAATTCAGTCCACCCGTACATACAAAATGATGGGCTCTAAATTCACCTGCTATCACTCGACACCGAGATCTTGGATTCCTTGTGGATAGTTTTCTGAGAACATCTCAATGTGCAGGGGCGCAGTCAAAGCCAAGAGAACGATGGGAACCTTAGGAAAGGGATAGATAAAGAAGAGGAAAAAATGTACAGAGAGGCAACAAAAATGAGGCTGGGTATGGAACAGCTTCCATCTGAGGCAAGATTAAAAAGCTTGAGATAGGCTAGAGGTCTGTGTACAGTAATTCCTCATTTAACACTCTAGATCTGTTTCAGAAAATGGTCGTGTTCAGTGAAAACGTGTTACGTGGGGTCAATTTTCCCACTGAAAATAATAGAAAAGGTGGGGGTTGCGTTTCAAGCGGTGATGTCTGTTGGGACCAGGACATAAGGTTGGGGGAGAAAGGGGACGGGCTTACAGCAGGGAGGGGAGGTGTTTGGCCCAGGGGAAGGGAAGTGGGGCAGGGGGAGGGGGGTTGGATTAGGAGTATGCCCCTGTGATGGGTCTGCCGGGACCCGCACTGTGTCCGGTGAGGGGGGGTTGCCGGAGAACGGCGCGGGAAGCGGTGAGCCCTCCGCCACTTTGCAGGAAGGCGGGGGAAGCCCCGCGCAGCTGCCGGCACCGGGCTGGTTGGGGAAATCGTGTTATTCTGGGGACAGTCGTGTAATTCAAAAAATGTTCCCTAAAAAAAAAAATCATGCTATCGCGAAAACGTGTTAAGCGGGCACGTGTTAAATGAGGAATTACTGTATAATCATGGGTGGTGCGGCGAAGGGGAATAAGGAAGTGTTTACCTCTTCACAAGAACCAGCGGTCACACAGGCTTCGACTACACTACCGGCTTTGCCGGCATAGCCTATGCAAATGAAGTGTAGATTATGCAAATGAAGCAGTGATATGCTAATCTATGCAAGCTGGGTTGAGCAAAAAAAAAGGCTTGCATAAATTATGCAAATGAAGTGCAGTATGCTAATTTGTGCTTCATTTGCATAGGCTCTGCCAACAAAGCCGGCAGTGTAGACGCAGCCATAGTGAAATTAATAGGCAGCCGTCTTAAAACAACCATAAGGAAGTGCCACTTCACTCAACACCCCCTTCCCCTGTGGAACTTGTGAAGGCCAAGCGGGTTCAGAAAAGACTTAGGTGAGTTCATGGCTATTAGCCGAGATGGTCAGGATTGTGACCACGTGTCCTGGGAATCCCTAAACCTCTGACTGCCCAAGCTGGGACTGGAAGACCCGATGGATCACTCGATAATTGCCCTTCTGAAGCATCTGGTGCTGGCCCTTGTCGGCAGACAGGACACTGGGGTAAGTGGACCATTGGTCTGACCCAGTGTGGCCCTTCTGTTCTTAGCTGCCTTCTGCCCACCTTTCATCCCTTCTTTTGCATCTAGAGGAGCAGTGAGCATGGGAAGCGGCCAGTGCTCAACATCAGCTCAGGTTGAGAGCTGTCGTCTCTGGCTCAGTGGGGGTTGAGCTGAAGGGCGGGGTTATGGCCCCTTCTAAACGTTATGCAGTAAATCAGTGCAAGCAAACTTTGTGACGCTTCTGTTTCACCTTTACTGAGAAGGGTGGGGGCTGTCGTTAGCTGAATCCAAGATCGATTTGTGCTCTTTAAAGCAAATCTGCTCATTCCAGCCCGGGAGGCAGTGGAAATGAGTTGGCTACAGTGCCTGCTTTGAGAGGAGGGGGCAAGCTGTTCCCAGCTCAGCTTTGGGCTTCCTCCGGCAGGACAAAAGCCATGTGGAAGGTCCTAGTGGATAACCAGCAAAGCCCATGGCTAGAAGCCACAAGAGTGGTGCTGCTCTTGCTTGCTGCAGCCTGAGTTCCTGACTCAGCTGATGGGCATGACTAGCAGTCACGCGATACGCTGAACCCCGACCTCTCGCTATTTGTCACACTTTTATAAGATCCTGGTCTGTTGTAGCTTTCCAAGGAGAGCTGCATAGACTGCACCCGAAAGGAGAATTAAGAAAACCCTGCTCAGACGTTTCAGTGAAGGGGCTGCAGTTTCTTCGCTTCCTGCCGGCCTATGATGTCTAGCAAGCAGTCTGAGTTCATGTTTCTAATTGCTGGCCATGCTCCTGTTCTCTTACTTACAAGAGAGCACAGTGACAGAGCAGGGTCCGGTCCTCCCTCCTCCCACTGCATCGATTCTCCGTGAAACCTGCACCCACATCAGTGCAACAGGGATTCTGAAAGCAGCGTCACCAACCCTCATGCGAGGAGTAAATTTCTAGCCTGCCTGTTCAAAGAAAAGCTTGAAAATGTGACCTAAGTGCCCCCAAAATGTTCAGGAACCAGAAAGCAAAGAGGGAAAAAAACCCCTGAAAAAACTCATTTTTAATCCAGTTGCACAAGTGTGAAGGGCTGATTCCTAGGGTTTGTACACTTGGGGGTTGACTACCGTGAAAGGCACAGCAAAGGTGCATTAAAAACAAGGAGCCCATCTGAAGGAGCATTATAAATAGGAAAATGTGCTGCCACCCATTGAAATAGACATTTGTGCGTATCTAATTCAACATGCAATTATAGACAGGAGAATCGTGCAATGGCTATAAATGCAAACCCAGTCTTCGGCCAGTGGTCAACACAGCAGTGCAACGACAGTGGTACATTTCATCCTCCCCTGTGTCTGTTTCTCAGAGTAGAACTTAGCTCTTGAGAGAGAGAATCAGCAAGGATCTCGTCCAGGAACCATCTTAAGGCAGCGGAACTAGCTTTAAAAGTCCAACAAAAGAGGGAAGGAGTGGTCACCGCTTCCCATGGCTGAATCCCTCCAATTCCAGTCACTGCAAACCTGAGTCTTTACAGGCACAAGACAGGTGGTCCTAATGCAGTTGTTTGACTAGCTGGTTTCTGGTCTCCTTCCAGTAAGAGAGAGATGCTTAATTGATACAACTAATATATTGGATCATGAGCTTTCGTGGGTAAAACTCACTTCATCAGATGTAGTGGAAGGGGAAATTACAGAATACAGAGTACTTTGTGGTTCTGTAATTTCCACTCCCATTATATCTGATGAAGTGGGTTTTACCCACGAAAGCTCATGATATATTTGTTCGTCTCTGTGGTGCCACAGGACTGCTTGTTGCTTTCAAAGTTACAGACTAACGGGGCCATCCCTCTGAGACTGGCTCCATCTAAATGCAAAGTGTGTGTATGGCAACTAAGTCCGACTATGAGCTCTCAGAACCTAAGCCAGGGAGGAACGGGTCAGTGCGTGGAGGAGAAGCCCAAGGAGCTGCCGAAGTGGTTTTGATGACTCAGCTTGACCCAAGCCAGCTCAGCAGGATGCTGGCGTGCTGACGGAGCTGTCTTCTAGATGCATAAAACCAAGTTGATGAACTTTTGTGCTCATGACACAAGATGTTTGGGGCCCTAGCCAGTTTCCATCTGGATTATTGGATTCCACTTCATTAACGATCCCTATGCAATGCCAGCATCCTGTTGCTGGCATCAAGTCAACTTGACCCCAGAGAAGTGGAGGGGGAGGATATACAGGTAAGCCAATAGGTCACATCTGGTGACATGCAAAGCAGTATGGGATGGCAATTAGAAGGCTTCCAAAACTGAATGAGCAACGTGTGTGCACGAACATGGATTTGTATTCACTCGGTGCCCAGGGAACTTGGTATATACTTGTACTGTGCAGCTACTGTGCTTTCAGGGTTTGTGTTGTGTGAACGCAGGTCAGTTCAATGTGTACAAATCCAAGTTTGTGAACACCACCTCCTCCTTTCCTTCCCCTTCTGTAGACAAACTCTTAGATTCTGGAGTTTTTCTGTGCATTGATGGGACTACTATTGTGTTCCTCCCCAGAGGCAACTGCCCATCAAGTGCTCTGGGAATTTCTTGGTGCAACAGAACTCCAAGATAAAGTCTTAAGCATCAACTAGGCAGGTGTGCTGGGTGAAATGAGAGAGCAAAGAGGCTGTAGCACTTGTAGCTGCGATGGGGAACACTGGCAGAGTATTAGGTCTGGTTTCCCACCTTGAACACGTCTTTGTGCGTGCAGGACCCGGGGGCTGGGTCTGTGCGTAACAACAAAGCTGTAGCACTGATAGTCTGGAGACAGGTGCACATACCTGCTTCAGGTGGCATGTCCTCCGTGTAGGAGCAACGGTGCACTGCTGTGTGTCAGAGACGGGTTCCTGGCACGATGCAGCTGATCTTTATCTCGAAGCTGTTCCTCTTTCCTCCCTTGCTGGGCCAAGGAGGCTAATTAGCAGCAAATCGACTAGCCATGCACATGTTTGTACCTATCTGAGCATCTAGTGAAGCAAAGATGGTGAGGAGAACCGGTCCCGTCATCCCCTGGCTGCTGGTTCTCTTAGGTGGCCAGGAAGACCATTTCTTGACCATCAGGCCCTGGCCCGTTCCCCTCCACCCCTTTGGCCCACTTATGGAGCCGGCTGTAGAGTGGGAAGCCGTTGTTTTCCCGGTAGAGATAGACCCCAGTGATGGCGTTCCACTGCGGGCTTGGCTGGACGCCCTCCACAGAGAACTCCTCCACCAGCTCCTTCTCCTCCTTCTCCAGAGCCACGAAGCCGAAGAACTGCTTGACGTTGTTGGCAGCTAGGATCTTGGAGTGGACCTCGGCAGTGCGCTGGAAGAGCTTGTACTCACTGGAGCGGTACTGGGCCCAGTAGCCCTCTTGCCGGTAGCTCAGGGGTGAGCAGCAATGCTTCAGGCACTTGGTGATAAACACCAAGACCGCCACAACCCCAATGAGCAGCCACCCGAAGAGCTGAGGAGACAGAGAGGGGATGTGTCAGACCAGCTCGTCAGGCCAACCTCCAATGAAAAAACCTGTCCGGGTTTGCCCCTGTGTGAGCTGGCTCACTTGGATTTTGTCCGTGAATGTGAGGCAGGACCAATAGCCCTGACACGAGCAAAGGCAGGTTCTGCAGGAGATTCCCAGCAGCCCTCTGCCAACGCCCGTCGTCCCGGCCCACAATGGTTGCTGCTCCTCCCAACTGGAGCCATGACACAGCTCGGCTGATGCTCCTCAGTCCCGACCTGCAGCTTCTGCTCCTGCTCCAGCTTGGCCAGTGCCCCCTGACCTGGGCACTAGGGATGCAGAAGGTTAACTGGTAAGTATCACCAGCTCCTTGCCTGCCGCAAGCTCTCATCTGGAGAGCCAACCCCTGCCCTAGTATGGGGGAGGAGGGGCTGGGAGCTGGCAGCCAGCCCCTGTGCAGGACTGGGAGCAGGAGCCCCACAGGCTGGGGGCTGCTCCAGCTGGCCTGGAGTCCCCTGCCCGGATCTCAGTTAAGGTTTAACCGGTTACCCGATTAGGACAACTTAACATCTCGCTGGTTAACTGGTTAACCGGGATTTTACATTCCTACTGGGCACCCCTTTCTATTCTAGTTCAGGGACACCCGCCATCACCTCTGCTCCTGACTGGGCCACAGGGGACAGCTGCAGTGGGAACGGAGGAGTCTGCCCCACATCCAGCATGGTGGTGCAGAACCGCAAAGCCCGGGGCTAGCTGGTGCGGAGGTGGTTCTGAGACCTGATCTCTGTCTGCAGAATGTGCTGTTCTCCGTCCCCTAAAACTGCTGCTTTTTTTTGGAGGTCCCCACAGAGCCTTAAACAAGTGTCTTAAAAGCAAGCCCCCCTCCGGGCAGACGACTTGCAGAAACTGCAGGTTTCTGGTCACTAAGCCTGGTCTCAGAGCAGCTCGCACCTCAGCTGGGTGGAAATGGCCCCCAATTTCTGAACACGCACCGCTCCCAGGCACAGGGCGTGGGCTTCTCTGACAGCACGCTGGGAGCTCCGATTGGGGGATCACCAATCACCTCGCCCCAGCGTGATCCTGTGGGGCAAGCTGTGCCGAATGGCTAGACTGGGGCGGGGCTGGAGAGAGCTACCACGCTACGAAACGCGTTAGCCCAGAAAGCAGAAAAGGCACAGGAGGGAAATGCTCGAGATACAGAGGACCCTGAATGTGTCTAGTTGCTGCTCCCCCCCCTCTGCCCCCCTCCCTGCTTCCTGTGCGGTTGACACCTTCTGTCTCCCCTCGTTGGCTGGGGGAGTTAAGGGCTCGGCTTGAAAAGAGAGAGGCTGGCATCCTGCCCAGGCATCCTGCCCAGAGCTGGGTGTTTCAGGGCTGCCTTCCCCAGTTTGCTTATCTTGACTTCCCCGTGCTGGAGTTTCAATGAGAAGTAGATCGGCTAAGCCAATGGTTTTCAGTCTACGGGTCATGGAAGGTCAGGCCCTGGGTCTCCTGGCTGCAGGGGGGTCAGGTGAGCAGTGCGGGGGCTAAGGCAGCTCCCTGCCTGTCCTGGCACTGCAGACTGTGCAAGGCCCCAGAAGCGGCCGGCAGCAGGCCCAGCTCCTAGGGGCAGAGAGGCTCCACACACTGCCTCTACCCCAAGCACTAGCTCCGCACTCCCATTGGCTGGGAACCTTGTGCTGGCTGCTTTTGGAGCACAGCATGGCCTGTGGTGCCAGGAGAGGCAGGAAGCTGCCTTAGCCCCCCTGCTGACTGAGAGCCACTCAAGGTCAGCCCCTCCTGCCCCAGCCCTGACCCCCCCCAGCTGGAGCCCCCTCCTACACACCAAAGTTCTCATCTTCAGTCCCGCCCCGGTGCCTACACTCCTGTCAGATGATGTCCGGTCATGGGCCCCAACAATTTTCTTCAACTGGGTCATGAGCAAAAAGTTTGAAAACCGCTGGACTAAGCCACACAGGGAAAGGGGGTGTTCTCTCCTCCCTCAGAGGAGGGTGATGCGGTACCAGGGTGGGGGGGGGGAAGTAATTTTCCCATGGTCACATGGTAAGCGTGTGGCAGAGATGGGAATGTAGCCCTGTTCTAACCACTAGGTGTAATATTCTGGTTTAAGTAAATGGCAAAACTCCCTTTGATTTCAGTGGGACCAGGATTTCAACTTCTGTCTCTGAGCCTTGGAGTCTTGGCTCTGTCTCCTCTCCTAACTCCCAGCTCAACAGTCTCACCCTGAGCCAGAAATGACAGGAGCCCTGCCTCCCGGTCCCTTGTCTGTTCCTTCCACACTCACGTACCAATAGGCCCATACCTGCGACTCGTATCTTAGTCGGCGTATGACTTCTTCCTTGAAACTCGTCAAGTTCCCTGGAACGTCCTTGCAAGGGAACCTGGCCAGGGTCTCTGGTCCGTATCTGGATGGAAACTTATCTAGTGAAGCAGGGTCCACAAATTCACTGAGGGCGCAGATGTAAGCTTCTCCGCGGAGCAGCGAGATGACGGACCAGGTGACGGGGGCCACGGCTGCCCGCCCCATGATGGAGCCGAAGAGCAGGAAGGTGGCTGCAGCTGAGAAGTTCTTGGCCCCTCGCTTGTGGCACTCGGCCACCAGGTTCCAGGTGTGGTTGTTCCAGATGACGCCGATGAGGAACAAGGCCAGGGCTGGGACGCCAATGGCAGCCAGTCCATAGATGTAGTTCCTGGCTGGAGAGCAGGGGCAGTGGAATGCAACCACAGAGAAGAGCTCCTGGCTTCCCACCGTGCCCAGGGCCACCAGCCCGTTAAAGATCATCACATCTTTGCTTTTGAAGAACAGAGAGAGGAAGCGGAAGTTTTCAGTGATGAGGGCGGCCATCTTGTCGTCTCACCTCTGGATGGAGCTTCCAGCCGGAGGTGCCTACGGCCGCCTGGGTCCTCTCACCTACAACGACAGTAACAGCCTTGAGAAATGGGTATGGCGTAGCCATGTGGCTCTGCTCCCCTCTTCACCCTACCCTGCTTCCCACAGCACTCCCTGGTGCCTTTGGAGGGACTCATGCCTGGATGAGGTCAGACCCAGCAGGAGGAGGGAATCACAGCAGGACTCTAGAGAAGTAGGTGTGGGGGTGTCTGACTGGTGCCATGGATCTGACTCCACATCCGCTGGGTTCTTTGCTTCCGGGCGTCTGCCTTCGGCCAGGGAACACTGCAACAGGCGTGGAGCAGCACTAAGGGACGCTAGCTAGCTCCCATCTTGCTTCCTCCCTCTCCCCTTCAGCCTGTGGCCCTGAGACAGAGGGAGGGTAGAGCGAGAGCTGCCTCCGTTGCAGGCCCTACGGGACCGCTGGCCACAATCTAGCATGTTTTTAAAGGTGACAAGAGCCTTAGCGCCTGTGAAGCCAGAGCTGTCCCCAGTCACTCGGAGAAATCCATAGGCTGACTTTGGCCCCGCCCCCGCGCGCTAGCCAAAGTACCGGAGGATCCTGCTGCACCACAACCGGATTTAAATGGGGCTTCAGCAGTAGCCCCGGATACAGCTGGAAGTGTCGGCTGCGGTCCTGTGTGGCCCCATCACCCTACTGGCTGAGCCACTTCCAGTCTTTGTAATGTGTGGAAACGGAGAGCAAAATGACTTGCCCAAGCTCTCACTGAAAGGCTGTGGCACAGAAGGGACTTGACCCTGCTGCTCTCAAGTTCTAGGCAAATGCTATGGAGCAGCCTTCCTCTCCACATGCTCTCCCTCCTACATGCGCCAGAGATCACTACTTGCTTTCTCACGTGCTTGCAGACGCCCCTGACACATCCCATCAGCCGCAGTGACATAATGAACAATACTGATACTTTCTATTTCTTGAGCTCGCTGAGGGCGTAAACTTAAGCTTGCGGGAAAACCTCAGGCTTTTCCATTTCCCACTGAATTCCCCCAAACAGTATTTGCCTGCGATGACTTTTTTTTTTAAGTTGCCTCTGATCCTGTCTCTTCGGCTGGCTGCCTCTTTTCTCCCTCCTGTGAGAGGCCAGTCCAGCCTTCGTTAGCAGATCGGCATGACCTTTCTCATGCCACGTGAGGAGTCTGCCACAAAGGAAGGCAGTGTTCTCGAATGCTTAGAGCGGAGGCTTGAAGCGGGGCGCATAGACTGCATTCCCAGCCCGGCTACCGTTTTGCTTTGTAACCCTGGGGCAAATCACACTCTCTCCTCGTATCAGCGAAGGCAGAGGTTCTCCTAGCTCAAGTTTGCTGGCTCAGCAGGGCAGGTTCTGTTTGGGGTTATCTGCCTAAGGAATGAGTAAGAGCGGTGTGGGGAGGTCCTTGGGCCAAATGCTTCCTGGAAGGGCGGGATCTGCTTTAACGAGGGGTATCTAAGCCTTGTCGGCAGGACTGGATTGAACTAATAGTTGCCGGGGGCCAGTATTGTTGATGAATGGGTGGGTGTCTTGTAACTAACACCACTCCCTGTTCCTAGGGTGGATAGATACATGGAAAGGTGCCTCTTTGGGTGTTTTAATCCTGGGTAATAGTCTCTGGGTATGTCTACGTTATGGTGTAAGCCCAGGGTTCAAATTCAGGCTCAGGCCTAACTCCCCTGCCATCTACACACAAATTGCACTACTTCAGGGTTCAAACCCAGGCTATCAGGACCCCATGGGGGGCAGAGGGACCGAGCCTGGGTCAAGCCAAGATGCAAGGTAAAAGCCTTATTCCTTTGCAATGGACTCATGCTCTGGGTGTCCTCCAAAAGCATTCAGTAAACCCCTTGGATCGTCTTTGTCTTCAGGACTGTCAGAGTTGGTGGATAGCGGTGCTCCCTATAAGCTCTCTGCTTGTGCAGCCACTCAGGAGCGAGTCCAGCACTGCCCAGCTGATTAGCAGAGCACTTGTAACTAGGTTTTTGTTTCTACTAGTGGTGCACATTGGCACAGGCCTCCGTGCACATACAAATTTATTCCACACATGGATTGAAAATATTAGAGGGAACATTGGTGGCCAGTCAAGTTTTCTGCCACTGCACCCCAAACAAACGGCTAGGGTGACCGCAGCAAGAAGGCGCCAGGAAGTCTGGGATGGGGGTGGGGGGACTTGGCCTGCATAATACTCCATAGGCGCTGGAGGTGAGATCAGGGCCCACGGTTCAGCAAGCCCTAGCCTGGGGTTACACTTAAGTGTAGATGCTCAAGGTTAACAAACCCCAGTCTGCTAACTCCACTTCTACTAACTCGGCTTATGCTGCAGCACCGACATACCCTCCCTCTCCAAGGGTGTCTTCCCTGCGGTCTTAGCTCAAGTTAAGCTGGCGTACGTAAGAATGGCCGTACTGGGTCAGACCAAAGGTCCATCTAGCCCAGTAGCCTGTCTGCCGACAGTGGCCAGCACCAGGTGCCCCAGAGAGGGTGGACTGAAGACAATGATCAAGCGATTTGTCTCCTGCCATCCTTCTCCAGCCTCCGACAAACAGAGGCCAGGGACACCATTTTATCCCCTGGCTAATAGCCTTTTATGGACCTAACCTCCAGGAAATTATCTAGCTTCTCTTTAAACTCTGTTATAGTCCTAGCCTTCACAGCCTCCTCTGGCAAGGAGTTCCACAGGTTGACTACACGCTGTGTGAAGAAGAACTTTCTTTTATTCATTTTAAACCTGCTACCCATTAATTTCATTTGGTGTCCTCTAGTTCTTCTATTATGGGAACTAATAAATAACTTTGCTTTATCCGGTGTTACCCATGACTCCCAGCTGCCCATGAAAAGTTCTAAGTGATGCTTTAAACTGGAACTAGCTCACTGGCCACGGGATGGCTTGAAGCTCCAGGACTACAACTGGCTGATACTCCGGCTCGTCGTAGTGGAGCTATTCCATCCCCTGCAGCAACTCACCAGCAGCTAAGCCAGTCCCAGCGCTCTGGGTAACTCGGGGCGGTTTGGCTTGTGGCCGCGAGGCTCGCTTGCTAGCTGGTGCAGTGAAAATAGCGTCTTGATGTAGCTCAGATCTCATGTGTAATGTGCATGGTGGGCAATGGAAGTGTTCTGCCGGCAGGTCAGATTACAATATTCCTTAGCTCAGGATAGGCCAAGTGGGGTGGGGCAATTGCGCTGCATTGGCTGGGGAGGAGTTAAAGCAGGCAGGAGGGAGCCTGCACGGAGCCCTGGCCAATTGGAGAGGAGCTTTTAAGGAGCCAACCAGAGGACCGTTTACTGGGGCAGCCCTGTATATAAGGAGCTGCCCAGCAGTGTGAGACAGACAGCCCTGATCACAGGTGGTTCCTGGAGTGGCACCCTTAGGAGAGCAGAGCCAGGGAGGCTCCAGGCCTTGCTACAAAGGCCAGGAGGGTGCAAAGGGTCACAAAGGAAGTAGCCGTGAAGGAGGGCAGGACAAGGCTGCTGTTGGCGGGTCCCTGGCCTGAGACCCAGAGTAGGGGTTGGATCTGGATTCCTCTCCCTTTGCACAGTGCCTAGCTACCATTGATGTGAGGCCTGACGCTTTCCCCCAAGGCTGCAGCTGGCCAGCACTGGACTGAGCACAGCTGATAACCCCAGGGAGGGAGAGAAGAGACGGTTGCAGCGGGCACTGTCCTGGAAGCCACGGGACTCCAGAGCGAGAGCGTGGAGGGGTGAGACATGGCCCCAAGGGGCTGCCCTGCTGAGTAAGAACTAATTCCCCGGAGCAACCAGCAGGCAGTGCCACAGTGAGTCCTGGTCCGTGGCATCTGGTGAGCTGCATTGCCTGGTGTTGGAGAAGGGACTGATACCGAAGCCTGATGCTCTGGTGGCAGCAAAGGTCATGGTCTGGCCTCACCAAAGTCAGCCTGCATGTGCACAATAGTGCACCCCTAGGGAACACCTCAGTGCAACGTTTATCCCCAAACTCTTTTCACCAGTGCATCTCCAAGCACTGCTGTATCACCACCTGCGTTTTACGAACGGCACCACGGAGGGGAAGTGGCTGTTATCCCCAGGTCCCAGCCCGCGCTGTCGGGTGCAGGACTAGAACCCAGGTCTTGGAGGTGCCTGGTCCGGTGCGTTATCCCCCCAGGCAGTGCTGCCTCTGGGAGAGGTGAGAAGGCAGCAGTTTTGGCTCATCAGGGCTGGGTTTCTCTGTCTTTGGGCTTCTTTTCAAGCTCCAGGTGGGAGCTAGGCTTCAGCTCATTGAGGCTAGCGCAGGGGTAGGGAAGATACGGCCTGCAGGCCGGCCCCAGCCTATGGCTTAATTTCATCCAGCCCTCAGCCGGTCTCAGGACCCCCCCTTCCGGCCCCCCTGCTGGGGCTGGAGCTGGAAAAGCCGGCTCACCCTGCCACAGGTGAGAAGCCCCAAACCTCAGCATCCCCCTCTCCTCCCCCAGTGGAGCTGGAGCCATTTCTCTGTATCATCTACCCCCCTCCTCGGCTGGTGAGTTGACCATTTTATATTTCTCTCTCAAAAAAACAAAACAAAAAACCTTAAAATTTAAGTTGCTTTTTACTTGTGTGGGACCAGCGATTGGGGGGTTTTGTGGGGTTTTTTTTGGGGGGATGTCAATTTTCCCACCTTTGGTCTAGAGCTTTGACAGAGTTTAATCTGAGAGGCTGGTGAACCTGGCCTGGAGTTGGTATGAATAACTACACCACGGCCTTCTGCATCTCCTGAGTGGTGCACAGCCGTCTGAGGGGCAGATCCGGAAGGAGTGCGAGTTTGTAGATCAAGTCCCTCCTGGGTAGATGGCTAGCCCTGGGAAAGGGCCAGCCCTGCATGTTGATGGCAAATGTAAAATTGGTGTCATGGAAACCCCCAGTTTCCCTGGAAAGTAGAAGTGAGTTTTTCATATTCATGCCAATGAGCTAGAGGGAACCAGTTTTTAAGGTCTCCTGTGAAAGGCCCACACACCTCTGGTACTTAGTTTACAGGCCCCGGGAAGACTGAGTTGATCCTATGGAGATTACGGCCGGGCACGAATCCAAAACTTGTGCCTGAGCTAGGGGTCACCAAATGAAATTAATAGGTAGCAGGTTTAAAACAAAAGGAAGTTTTTCTTCACACAGTGCACAGTCAACCTGTGGAACTCCTTGCCAGAGGAGGTTGTGAAGATTAGGACTTTCACAGGGTTCAAAAAAGAACTAGATAAACACCGAGGGGCCTAACCTCCATGAATTTATTGGCCAGAATGAGTAATGGTGTCCTGAGCCTCTGTTTGTCAGGGGCTAGGAATGGTTGACAGGCGAGGGATCTCTTGCGGATTACCTGTCTCTGTTCACTCCTTCTGGGGCATCTGGCAATGGCCACTGTCAGAAGACAGAACACTGGGTTAAATGGGCCTTTGGTCTGACCCAGTCTGGCCGTCCTGATGACTTTACTAGCTCAAAATGGGTTAATTCCTACTCTACTCACCGCTCCAGTCCATGGGTGAGTACAGAGTTCCGTCCATTGCTCTCTATTATTCCTGTCCCTTAGTGATTCTATTACACTTATTCTGTGAAATCACTAAGATTTAAACACTTAAAAACCAGGGGCCTGTTTCCTTCCGGCGCTACCCCGGTTTTCTAGCAGTGACACTCACTGGTCTTTGAAGTGCTGCTCGCACAAACTTAGAGAAACTGTGTGAGGAATCAGACCCATGAGCTCGAAGGCCATGAAGTTTGTATTATGCAGGGCGCTGCAGACACTCTGAACCCGAGCTGGGCTGATAAAATCCAGGGCCGCTCTTAAGTGGAACACACAGTGCTTGCACAAAACCAAAATCATGCAGCGCTTCCATCCAGGGGCTGGAGCTAGCAACAGGCCAAGCAAAACGAACTGTGGGTGGCACAGAGGAATGCGCCTTCCTCGGGGCAAAGTGTCCCATTGCCAGTGGATTTCATTCCTCGTTACGCAGGTAGAGGCTGCTTAAAAATAAGCACACGCGTTTCAGCGCTGCCCCCGGCATAAAGGTAAAGGCAAGATGAAAATGAAGCCACTTACTTGAGAGATGGTTAAATCAGTTCTCAGCTGCACTCCAGGAGTAGCTGTCTCCCACGCTGCAAGGGGAGGAGGAACCCGGCTCAGAAAACACCCGCGCAAGAAGTGAAACCAGTTCAAAATAGCCTTTATTTTCTGCAGCTTCCTGTCGGCTTGCCTGGGGATCCTTGTTCTTGGCTGTTTTGTGACGGGAAGGGGACGTCTCGGCCTTGCGTCAGGGTGGGGCTCGCTCAGGCAGTGACCGGCCCGTTCCTTTCTGCCTGTGTCAAAGCAAACGTTGTGCCTTTAAAAGGAGGAGGAAAGGCTCTGAGTGCTGGGGGGGGGGGGGAGAGGAAATGCATAATCCACCCCCAACCCAGAGCGAGATGGAAATTGGGCATGTAGCTGGCCTGGGCGTGGCTGGAGCTCCCTTCCTCACTGCCCCACGGAGGCTGCTTGCTCTGCTCACTGGGGAAATTCTGTCCGAGGCTGGTCTCGCCGGGCTTCCCTGGCACAGTAAGAACGCCAGAGCCGGGCACCCCGGGAGCGTAGGGTTATGTCCTCACTCCGTCCACTGCAACTGGCTCCCTTGGAAAGGTGGATGCCAGGGGGCTGCAGGGCAGAACTGAGATGCTGTGGTGGATCTGGGGGGGGGTGTCCTAGGACAGCAGTAGCCGGGGAGGGGGGGGGACTGCAGCCAGATGTGCAGGGGTGGAGCTGGGAGGGTGTCTCAGGACTGCAGTAGCAGGGGGAGCTGCAAGTCAAGAGCAAATTCCTATGCCCCCTGCTGACATGCGTAAGCCCCGTCGATTTCTGTGGAGCCTGGGAGGGGGGTTGGCGGTGCCGGGATGCGGGAGCAGAGGCAGCCCCCTGCGCACACTGGAAACGGAGAGAACTTTGGTTTAATCAGAAGCAGATGCTGGCAGATCTCAATTCCCCAGGATCCTGCTTTGGGGAGGGCTAGATCCTGTTCCACATGCCAGCAGCGTGGCCCCCAGGACCTCTGTCCAACCAGGGGGGGCCATTTGGCTGCAGTGATGCATGGGGACGTGCCTGTGGCTGACACATGGGGACAGAGCCTACAGCTCTTCTGGTAGCACGGGGCCAATTGGCTGTTTGGCTGAGTGCCCTGGCACCGTCTTCTAGCCAGGCAGAGCTGGGTGTGGCCAGAGGCTGGGGCAGCCGGTGCTTTGGCAGGAGCAGCACATTCCTGCCTGACTCTGCTTTTCCGCTTTCCAGAGCTAGGCCATGATGGCAGAGGAGGAGGCTGGGCCATCTCCCTCCTCCCGCACCTTACAGCTGGCCGGCCGACTCTGCTTCTGCTTGCCAGCTGCAGCCCTCTTCCCCTCCTGCTTCACGGAGCCAGGCCCCCAGGTTAGCAGAGAGAGACTCCCAACAACAGCCCCATTGATTTGTACACGGCCTGGGCTTCCGCTCTCATCCCTGGATTGGAACAGAACTCTTCCCGTGCGCCCTGTCTGCATGGGCACCCTCCCTTCCAGGGCCTCTGGGTTTGGCTTTGAATCTGCACCTCTCCTGAGTTCAGGGGAGTTCTGATCTGGATTTCTGGTGTGAGCCTGTCTCTGGCTAGTCCTGATTTAACCCTGGCTTTACCGCACTTGCTGTGTCCTCTTAAGCTTTCCCCCAAAGAGCCTAAGTAAGGAAAGGATGGGAGGGGAAACTGAGGCATGGAGCAGGTGTATGACTGGCCTATCTTCTCAGAGCCAGCTCTCCCAGGGATGGGATTTCTGCCAAGGCTGGCACCCCTTTTACAATGACGGGAGTTGCTCCAGCAGCCCTGTGGTCAGTGTAGCCGTGGGTGAGGGTGGGAAATCTTTCTCTGGCTGTATGCCCTGCTGGCGCTGTCTCCTGGGGCCAAGCAACCAGTCATAGCTGCTGTAGGAAGCAGTCTCCTTCCCTCTCCTTGCACTGCATGAAGAAAAGCTTCCTTGGCGATATTGTCTCAGGCTCTCTGCAAATTCAGGCTACGCTCACGCCATGTTTTCAGGCTTTCTTTGTGCCTCTGAGGGTTAGACACACACGTCTTACAGAAGGAAAGTTGAGATTCTGGTTTCATCATGTGACTGCAGGCAGGGGCTTGCGGTGCCTGGGTCCCCTCAGCTCCTTGATCATTGTAGCTACATGTGGTTGAGCTTCCTCCAGTTTCAGTCTTGTTCTGGTGGCCAGCAGGGAATTCGCACTGCCAGAGGCAGCCCCTGCTGCAGGACACGGTGACTCTGCATGTGCCACCCCAAATTGCATTGGGCGCTTTCGGCTGCTACTCCGTCTGAATACAAACGTTTTCCCCTCACTCCCACCCTCTTCCGGCCAGCTCTGCTTCCAAGCTTGTCTGATTCTCTTCCCCAGGTGCACTGTTCCAAGCTGAATCTCATGTTGTTTAATAATAGTTCTGTTCCTAGGCGACTGGTGCCTGCGGGGCAGGAGATGCGGGCAGGGGGCAGGAGGAGACACCCCCTCTAGCAATTCAAGTTTTTGTGGGGTTCCGGGGAGGAGGCCGTGCAAAGGTGATCGGCTGCCTCGACCCTGTAATCCTGGCAGGGTGTTCTGCACACCCCCCGACGAGGGCTCACTTGCGGGGCTTTTGCAGCTGTCCTGCAGGACGCGCACGGAACTAGCGGAAGCTGTTTGCTCGGCTGAGCAGATCTTTGCCAGGTGACTCATCTGCAAGGCCGGGTGTTTGTCTCCGCTTCAGGGGCCGTGGGAGGGACCAGAGCCTCTGGAGGACGAGGGCACGTGGGTGGGACTGCCTGGGCGTGAGCCCTCGGAGAAGGATTATCTTGGCGCGGTTACCAAGGAACATGGCCACGGGGGATCTGGCTGCCTGTGTCGTCACTGTGGCTGCCTCTGCGAGGGCTCGGAGCTTCCCGGGCCCCATCCGCCTGCAGCTCCAGTGTCCCTCTGTGGGGCTGGAACGTTTTTATGGGGGGGAGAGGGGGTGCTGAAAGCCAGTGGTCCTCCCTTTAGTCCTGTAAGTGCCCCCTTCCCGCCACCCAGAGCTGGAGCCTGGTTCGGGGCTGTGCGGGTGGGAAACACAGATGAGGTTAAGTCAGCCAAGGCTGGGACTTCACATATGGGGCTGGCGGCAGCCCCAGGTGTGGGGCTGGAAGCAGCTGGGACCCACCTGCAGAGCCAGGGGCCCGCATGCCGGGCTAGGAACAGAGCCCCAGACGCAGCAGTCCTGGGAACAGGGCCCTGGGCACAGGTCCTGCAGCAGCCAGGGCCCTATAGGCTCCTTGGGGGGCCAGGAACCAGAGCCCCAGGCATAGTCCTGCAGCTGGGACTGTAGGTGCGGAGCCCCAGACACTGGGCAGGCCGCACCGGGACCCCGGGCGCGGGGTTGTGGGTGAGACAGGCACAAAAAGGAATTGCTGCTGCACCCCCTGGCCCCTGCTGGTGACCCCTCCTCTGCCGCCCGATCCTGCCGTGGCTCCCCAGCCTGGCCCCAATCCTGCAAGGGCAGGCAGAGGTGCCATTCCCACCCCCAGCCCAGGGGCTGCTGCGCGGAGAGAGAGCTTGGGGATCCCTCCCTCCTTGCAGTAGCCCCAGGGCACCCTCCTTCACCCCAGCCCCCTCCCGAGCCCGGCCTCACCCCATAGCCTGTATCCCTACCTGGAGCCCTCACACCCCAGCCTCCCAATATTCTGCTCCAGTCCCGAGCCCTTTATTCCTGGCCGTACCCCCAGCCAAAGCTGCCCCAGCCCTGAGCCGCTCGTCTCCAGCCCCACCCCAGAGCTTACCCCCCCATAGCTGGAGCCCTCACACTCCTGGACCCCAACCCTCTGCCCCAGGCCTGAGCCCCCTCCCACACTCAGAACCCCTTGGCTCCACTCCTGCCACATGAATTTTGTCACGTGCACCCATGTGAGGTCGACATGTCGCACGTCCCCTCCGCGTCGCACGTCCCCTCCACGCTGATGTGACAAAATTCATTCCAACCGGCGGTAGGAGAAACCAGAGGGGACCCTGGTCAGAAGTCACGAAAGGGAAGCATGTGTGTCTAGTGATCTGGAAGAAAAGGGGTGTGGTCCCTTGAGGGGCTCTCTTCAACAGTGAGGTGACGGGGATAAGATTTCAGTGCTGGACAGAAAGGCCAGGAAGACTTTGGAAGCCAGTTTTTTGTTCTATGGTGATTGACACTGAAATGTGCATTTTAGATCAGGCTGGTCTTTGGATGGATTTATTTAAAAAGTCCTGTCTGCCTGACGCTCCAAATATTGAAGGCGAAAGAGGAATACTTAGCTCGTGTATCTGTGCAACCGTTTTCTAGCAATGTGATTGTTATAATTGTCAGCAACCCGCTAATGAAAAAATGTTAAAGAAAAATTTAAACTAGGGCCCTGTAGGCTAATGTTCTGAGTAAATATTAGTCCCCAAAGCTGTCCTTCGGGGGCTGCAGGGCTTGGGTTAACGCCCCTTCTATGCCAGCCCTTGACTCTCTCCTGCCTCTTCCAGCCCCTGCTCCGTCCTCATTACAACGGAGCGGGGGGACCTGGTGTTAGGGGGAGCAGAGCAGGTGGGAGCTTCGGCTTCCGTACGGCTCTAGTGGCTCTGAGGCGGTCCCAGGATTGTGCTAATAGGTCTCTGGCTGGAACGTCACTTTTGTGATGTTCCTCCTAGATCCCCTCCGGAGGAAGACTCACCAGGCACCAGCAGCCGGCTGTGGTAGCCTCCAGGAAGGGTCAAAGCAGGGAGAGCAAATGGGGGGAGGACGGATACTATGGTCGGGGGGAGGCAGAGCCTTCCCTGGCTGTTTCTACCTGCAGATGCTACAAGGGAAGGAAGTCCAGTCCATGCCCTATGAATCAGCCTTGGCAACGGACACAAACAGCCCCTGGCATGCTACCTCTGGGCACCCAAACACGGGTTTCTGCTGGCATGGGGCTCCCTCTAGTGTCTGTGAAACTGGTTCTTCAGCAGTTTAGTGTATAGTCACCAAGGCTACATCTATACTACAGGGTTTTGCTTGGCAGAATATGCTAATGATGTGCTCATTAGCATTTGTTACGCTGTCATTAGCGCATTCTCTGCCGGAAGCTTTTTGTGCAAGAGGTTTTTTGTGCAAACACAAGCAGTGTAGACGGGTCCATTTTGCACAGAAAACCCCTTTTGCGCAAGATCCTTCTGCCTCAAAAAAGGAGGGAGTTTTTGCACAAAATGGATCTGTCTATACTGCTTTTTGCGCAAAAACCTCTTGCGCAAAATATCTCAGGCAGAGAATATGCTAATGACAGTGCAACACATGCTAATGAGCACTTCGTTAGCATACTCTCTGCCTGCAAAACCCAATAGTGTACTTCACTAGCACTTTGGTTGGTAAAACTTTTGTCCGTTGAGGGTGTGAAAACACCACCCCAAGTGACATAAGTTTCACGGTGTACCTCCTTTTTTGAGGCATAAGGATCTTGCGCAAAAAGGGGTTTTTGCAAAAAAAGAAATCGTCCACACTGCTTGTTTTTGTGCAAAAACCCCTCCACAAAAATGGATTGGAAGAGAGTATGCAAATGAAGCATGAGAAAATGCTATTCCGCGCTTCATTTGCATAGGCTCTTGCGGCTAAACTCATAGGCTACGTCTACACTGGCATGATTTTCCACAAATGCTTTTAACGGAAAAGTTTTTCCGTTATAAGCATTTGCGGAAAAGAGTTTTACCAAAGCACTTTTTGCGGAAAAGCGTCCGTGCCAATCTAGACGTGGTTTTGCACAAGAAAGTCCCGATGGCCATTTTTGCAATCGGGGCTTTTTTGCGCAAAACAAATCTGAGCTGTCTACACTGGCCCTCTTGCGCAAAAGGACTTTTGCCCAAGCGGGAGCAGCACAGTATTTCCGCAAGAACACTGACAATCTTACATGAGATCATCAGTTTTCTTGCGGAAATTCAAGCTGCCAGGGTAGACAGCTGGCAAGTTTTTCCACGAAAGCAGCTGCTTTTGCGGAAAAACTTGCCAGTCTGGACACAGCCATAGTGTAGACATAGCCCAAGAGTAAAAGGGAGTTATACAGAAGCGGGGAAGGAATGACCAGGTAGCTGTTTCTCATACTATCCCAACAAAAAAGGAGCAGCTTCCCCACCTTGTAATTTGCTTCCTCTCCCTTGCAGAGAAATTGAAAGTGGCAACACCCAGCAGTGATTGCTCAAAGCATCACATCTGCTGAGAGGGCAGGGTTGGAGATTGGCTGTGGCGGTGCCAGGCGGGCGGCTGCCATTTTGAGGGTGCCACAGGATTGGTAGGGGAGGGCGTTTGCCAGGCAGGACAGCTGAGGGAAAGGGAAATGGGTGTGTGTGCTTGTGCCTGCCATGGCATTGGCTGGAAAGGCAGCAGGCACTCAGGGCTTTAGCATGAGATGGAGGCCATTGGCCCTGCTGGAGTAGCTGCCATTTGGAAAGATGTGGGGTGAAGAGGCAACATAGGCTGATGAAGGGAAAAGAGGGAGGCGAGGACCTTGGCCTGACAGGCTTCTAGCCAACGTGGCTGCGGCCGTGGGGCACCCGGAACAGAAGCGAGCAACGCAACGTAGCATCATCTGTACTGTTATAAAAGGAGAGGTGACCGTCACCTCGTCTGTCACAGAGAACCTGTGAGAATACGCTGGAAGCCTGGAGAAGCTTCTAGAAAATGCCAGAATGAGGGAGAAATGAGGAGCTGAGGGGAACCCCGCCCTGTGGCAGGTGGCGTGGTGGGCTACCTTGGGCGGGGTGCGGCTGGGGCCCTTCCCGTGGGCTGCCATTGGTGGGGGCTTGGGGCAGGGCTCAGCACCTCCCCAGCAAATGGCCAGCATGTGCGGCGGGGGGCTGGCGGCGGCGGTGGTACCATGCAGACCTGTGCACATTGGGGCGGGTGGCTCATGGGCCAGGGCTCCGTGCTGCTCCTGGGGGTGGCCTGTCTGGCAGGTGGGGGCAGCGCCGTGGGGTGGGGGCAGCACTTTGCAGCTCATGAAGCAGCTGCTGCCACGGCACAATGACTGAGTAGCACATCGGGCCCCGGGGACAAAGAAGTGGGGAATGCTGGGAGCGATGGGGCTGGCGGTAAGTCCCTTTCTGCGGCTCTCCGCCCATCCCTCCCTCAGCCCCCCGAGCCAGTACCCCCGGGTCTTCCCGCATCCTGCCCTCCCCCGTGTATGCCCCATCTTGCCACCTCATCCTCCCATCTCTGCCACCCCTCCGCCTGCTGTACTGCAGCTGTGAGGCGGGGCCCAGCTAGTAATAATAAATGAGAACACAGCTGTTCTAAAAAGACTTGCACGCCCAGGTTCCCTGTGTAGGATCAGTCTGTCTGGGCTACAGCCTAGGAACCGGCGTGGGTTGTTGCAGGGAGGAAAGTGACGTGGGGGAAGAAAGCGCCCTGGGTGGCGTGGTCATGTTGTTAGGTAAAATCCCATCCGGCTCCTCCGAAAATGAACAGGTTACAGATCCCCTGTTGGGTTCCATCCGCCCCGCCTGCCATTGCTCCTCATTTTAATGTAGGTGTTCTTGGGTCGTTTGCTCTTTCTTTGGCACTGTGTGGTGTCCTAATCATGCCCCCACACAGACAGTCACCCAGCAATGGCCACAAGGGGAGTTTTGTGCCTGGCAGCTGACCACAAGAGCTCCCGGCACATACATACCTCCCCAGAAGGAGGTAAGATCCCGGGTTTCGGCTCAGCTCCAAGTGGCTGCCCAGGACGTGGTGTTGGGCTTCAGGAGAATTATTGTAGCTATTGTGATAAAGCAGAATCCAGGAGCAAATGGACAAAAGCTGCCAGTGCACCAGTTCATAAACAGGAGAGGAGCTAACTGGTCAATCCAGCCCCAACGCATGGGTGGGTATGCAGGCAAGCAGATAGGTCAGTAAAGGTGGCTTGCACAGCAGCATGGGATAGCCACTGGAGGAGTAGTGCCCAGAACAACAGACCGGGCTAACTGGCTTTGCAGCAAACTACTTCATATCAAAAGCGGACTGCAGAGTCCTGGGATACATGTGGAGTCGGTGCACCGCCATGAATCGCACCGTGCGTGTGTAAGCATTCTCAAACCGGATTAACTCCACCTAGCCCAGGTTAAACTCCAGGTATAAACACGCCCTCAGTAGGTGCCTTTTGTTGGATGAAATCCTTGTCACTGTCGACTTAGATTCTAAATCGGGCCTGCACAACGCGGAAAGCAGCAAGGGCCGTATTACTCCAAAGAAAACAGCTGCGGGCTGCAAGGGTAGGGTTGGGGGGAGGGGGGTGACACTTTATTAAGGAGTTTTCAATTATATCAGGCCTGTACAACATACGGCTCGCAATGGCCTTACCCTCTCCTCTCCCAGCATCACCCTGTCCCCCCTCCCACTGACACCTCCCCTCCTGCCCTTTTCCTCATTGTCTGCACTTGGCCCCCTGGCATTTGTCTCTCCTCCAGCCTGTCTCTTGGTGCCTTCCCCTTTCTCCTGACCTGCCCCCCTCCCCTCAGCACAAGCCCCTTCCCCTCCCTTACCTGGCTTCTGCCTTCCAGTTTTTGGGGCTGCTGGAGTCTTTTTGAATCCGGCGGTCGCCAGCCGTGATGTCATGACACCACATCACGCCAGCGTCCTGGAGTCTGCTGGCATCCTGCCCTCTGGCTCGCACCCTGCCTCCTCGTGCCGGAGCTGCACGCAGGCAGCCCGGCGACGAGAATTGCCACACTTCACCCTCCCCGGCGGTGCTCTGCTCCTCCGCCTGGCCGGCAGATCGGATGGGGCCGCGCTGCCTGTATTCATCACGGGCCGCACAGTGAGCCCTGCGGGCCGCGTGTTGTGCAGGCCTGTTCTAAATTGAAATTACTGGTGGCGGGGAGGGAGCGGTCTCTGTTGATCAGCTTTAGAGGCAAACCCTCCATTGACTGTAGCACGCTGGGAGACGGGGGGTGAGAGTGGCATTGCATAGCCATTGGTTCTACCTGGAAACCTGATTCTCGTGCCGGCCTATTGGAAGGGGACGTCTGGTGCTCCTCTCCCCGTCTCAGCTCAACAGCCCACCCCATCTCTGATCTGCAGCCCCTGCTCCTCCAAACGGGTGTCCTTGTGGTTTGGCTCAGCTAGGTGGAGTAGGGGCAGGAGGGGAAGCAAGAGGCGCTCTGAACCGGCCTCCGTCTGGAGCGGCCAACCTAGTGTCCCGGGGATACCCCTTGGAAGGAGAGCCCTACGTGCCGGCCTCTCCAAGGCCTCGTCCGACCTTTGTGCCCATCCTCACACTTTACTATAGTACGTGACCATTTCCTTCCTGGGCAGGCTGAGGTGACTGTGGTGCCGATTTGAGCTGTTCCCATTCTGCAGCCCCTCCTGCTGGAGGCAAAGCGGCGGCTTGCATTTGTGCCAGCTCCGTAGGAGCTTGTTCATCGTCCCCTGGTCTGTGATACCCAAGAGCTTCTCCTTCTCTTCTCCCGCGTCTGAGGGGGCCTTCTCCGGGGAGTGGCTGTGCCCCAGGCCCATGTCCTTGTTCGTGGCCTCAAAGAACTGCTGGATGCAGACCTTGGCGAAGGTCTTGGCATGCTCTGTGCAGGTCTCGTCAAACAGCTTGCGCTCAATGTCTATGTAGTGGGACCAGTACTTGCTCTTCAGGAAGGCAGCTTGGGTGAAGCAGGGCCGGAGGGCCCTGACCAGGAAAGCCAGCATGGTCATCAGCAGCACGAAGGACCAGCCCAGAGCCTGCAGGGGAGGGAAAACAAACTAGGAAGACCCAAGGTAAGGCTCAGCCAAAGCCAAGGCACTTTGACTTAGCAGGGTTGTTCAGATGCCACCCGGTCAGGCCCCTCTGTAAGGAAGACGCTGGTATGTTTTGAACATGCTGCCAAGTCCTTGCCTAGCAGGAATTGCTTTATGTCAGTGTTTCTTAAACTTTTTAAGACCGAGGGACACCTAAAATGTCCGGTATTTTCTGATTTTTTTTTTTTCCCAGCCAGGAGGTGAAAATCCCGGGTGCTTACCTGGTTCCGCAGGGGAGCGGTCTGGCCCCGAACAGGAAGACAAGATGGCAGACAGTTGCCTGCAGCCTGTTAGGGCCAAAAAGTCTCAAAAGCATTTCTTAAAGGGTCCACGCTGTTTTTTTTTTATTATTATTTTAATTTTTTTTTTGCTTAATAACTTTGGTTTTTCCCCCCACTCCCCTTTTTCTTTTCTCAATAGAATTTTTTCTCCAGTGGGGTTTTTTTGGGGGGGACGGGAAGGGGGAAGGCTATTCAGTATTTTTGGTTAAACCATCTGACAACCCAGGTGCGTCTAGAGTACATTCTTCTGTTGAAAGAGGAATGGAAATGAGGGAAACTGAAAATGCAAATGAAGCGCAGATTTACAAATCTCATGCTTCATTTGCATAATCACGTCCAATCGCTTTTTCGAAAAAGTTTTTTAAAAAAAAAAGTCTAGACACAGTTCTTTCGGGGGAAAAAAAACCCTTTTTCGAAAGAACCCTGTAAACCTCATTTTTTAAGGAATAAGTGTTCTTTCGAAAAAGGATGGGTTTTTTTTTTGAAAGAACCACGTCTAGACTGCTGGGTTGTTTCGAAAAAACCTTTTTCAAAAAAGCGATTGGACGTGATTATGCAAATGAAGCACGAGATTTGTAAATCTGTGCTTCATTTGCATTTTCAATTTCCCTCATTTGCATTCCTCTGTTGAAAGAGGAATGTAGTCTAGACACACCCTAAATGGCTACAGAGCCAATGTGAGTGCACGAACTGATTGACACCATGCTCGCCTTCTAATGAGTCCTTTAATTACCAGGCAATGTCCTTTTATGAGGTGTACTACTACTCAGCATTTATCCTGACACTACAGATAAGAACCACAGCAGAGTAGGTAGGCGCTTCCATACTGCTGTAATATGTGTACTACTGCCCCCTGCTGGATAAAATCAGAAAGACACATGTGGGTTATAAGCTCTGTACTGCTAGTAGTTAATGGAGATTCTCCTTTTGCTCTAGTATTAGAAGCCTGTTCTTTGGATAGCAGAAGTTCTACCCCCGGTGTGTGGCATACCAATATAGTAAGAACTGTTAAGTTGGAGGCTGCCGTGAATGTGTTACAGCGTTATCTGCAAATGGATCATATGCCGGGCAGTGGTTTCCTAGCAGAGGAAGAATAAAGGCTCTAAAGAGTTAAGACACTGCCCATAAATAAAATGAAGCAGAGCAGCCAGGACAAACCTCACTGACAAAGAAAATCATCTTGCTTAGACTGCAGGCTGGATTTTACTTTGCCCGATGAAAAGTTCAAGGGAATTTGCATCCTTTCGAAACCACGCGGAACAAATAAGCTGAGAGCAACAACCGGAAAGTGTTTTGTTGACATGGCTGGCTTAGCCTTTGGTGATATTTACATTGCAAATGAGGGGATCATTTGTGCATTGGCCACATACCTAGGTGTAGGTTAGAGCGATTTGCACACACAGATGCACCTGCCTTCACTTCTCCAGCAGCCTTCTGTTGCTTCTGCATTGCATGGCAACTACCCTCAATTGCACCAGCATCTAGTCCAATGCCCTGTGGCTGATAATTGCCAGCTATGTCTTTAACACACCTGCTCACATGGTGCCAGTCAATGGGGGTGCGTCCTGATGCAGGAGGATCAATAGTGTAATTGCAGGCGCTGCCCTCATTCAGACAACTCTCTCTTTACTCTAAGCTGTTAGACTCTGTAACACGCAGCCTCCGTGAGCTGCAGATCCGTGTGTGCAACGGGTCTCTGTTCAGAGACCGTCTCTTCTGCAGTGATGCCCCAGGTGCTGGAGGGTGTTTTCTAGGCAGCCTGGAGACCGGGGTTCTGTTAATGGTATTCACCTGCCACGGGGTGGGCATGGGGGTAGGGGGGCTGGGATGCTGGTGGGTGAAGTGCTCTGCGGACCTCAGGTGGAAGGTGCCATAGTGGTGCTAGGAGTGATCATTCAACTCCTATCGAGGTTCCGTTTATAAAGAGTTGAAACAACTGATCGCTGGTTATAGGCAGATGAGTGACGTAAGGAGAATAAAAGTCACATCGGGGTAACCGTGTTAGTCTGTAACTTTAAAAACAAGGAACCCCGTAGCACCTTATTGCCTAACGTATAGTATCATGGGCTTTCGTGGACAAAACCCACTTCCTGCTCCTCTGAGGATGTGGGTTTTGCCCATGAAAGCTTATGAAACTACAGGCAGTCCCCGGGTTACGTACAAGATAGGGACTGTAGGTTTGTTCTTAAGTTGAATTTGTATGTAAGTCGGAATTGGTACATATTGTAGGGGAAACTCTAGCCAAACATTGCTCCAGAGCTCAGTTTTATTCTCCCACACCTCACTTCCCTCAGTCCTTTATTCTCAAGCTGAGCTGTCTGCTGAGAAAAGCCGCTCCGCGTCTCCCTGGTCTGCTGGGGGGAAGCAGCTAGTGCGGGGTTGCCTCACCTCGTTTGTAAGTAGGGATCCGATGTAAGTCGGATCCATGTAACCCGGGGACTGCCTGTATATATATAAGTAGTATAGATAGCTCTAAATGGCCAGGTAAGCCGGGCTAATAAAAAACTTGTGACTTATTTGAGCCCAGCAATCTAATGACTAGCTCTTTATTAAAACAGCTACTAATCATCTATTAACCCTTTATCAATGGCTGCATTATGACCAAATTATCATGATACCAGCAGCCTAGCAGCTACTTCAGATGTTCCCACTTTGTGCGGGGGGGACCTGAGACCACAACCCAGCCCGTGGGTCCGCATTCCCCAAGCCAGCTTGTGTGGGAGCAATGTCTCCACCAGAAATTGCTGCCCTTCGAAAAACATGTTCCTTTCCTCCATTCACTAAGCAGCTCTTGTTCTCCTTGAGAGTCAGTGTCCTGCAATTTTGCTCTCTGACAGCCATGTCATGTGATTCTGTGCTGCTCTGATGTAAGAATACTTGCCGTGATAGGATCCATTAGCAAGAAGAGGCCAAATTTAGCTCTGGGGTAGGCATGCATAACTCTCATTGACTTTAGTGGGAATTGCCCCAAGTATGCCATGGGCTAAACATAGCCCTGGATTTGTAGGGATCACTGGCCTGCCATAGAAATGCAGCCACTTCTGGAGTGGAGCATGGCTGTCCGTTGAATGGTGCAGTGCAACACTTCCCAGAATTGAGGACAGGCAGGGACTGTGCAAGCTGAATCCAACGGATACTTCATGGGGGGGGGGGGTGTTAGGAAGGCACCATCTAAGCACCCACAATGAATTAAGCCACTGAGATTGACAACCCTCGTCTTCCAGAAAATCCTGACTTGGGGACTGGACTCGATGACCTCTTGAGGTCCCTTCCAGTCCTAGTATTCTATGATTCTGTGATCGTTAATGTTTATGATGATCCAGGGCCTCAGATTTACATGCCATCCAAAAGTTGGAACCGGGCTCAGCCCCAGAGAAAGAGCACCCCCTGCTGGAGTACCCACACTACTTCCTGCACCCACCGGGAGTTTCTTCCCACCCTGGTAGTGGCCAAGCTCAAAGAGCCGAGAGCCCGGCTCTTACCTGTGAGATGCAGCGCAGGTACCGCACCGCCACCTCCCTGGCAACCAGCTCCTGCCCGTTGTAGATCTCTTTGCAGGGGATGCGGGCCAGGATTCGCCGCATCTCCTTCTCCGACAGGCCCGTGTAGCTCCTGTTCCCCAGCTTCTCCACGGGCACGGCGGTGCTGAACGCGCACATAAAGCACTTCCCGTCCAGCAGCGTCACGGAGATCCACACCGCCGGCGCGATCATGGCCCGCTGGGCCATGGAGCAGAACATGTAGCGCAGGACGGCCGGGTCCTTCTGCCTCATGCCCGTGGGCCTCCTCCACTCCTCTGCCAGCATGGACACGTTGTTGTTCATCACAAAACCCAGCAGGAACAGGACAAGGGGGGGCGCGAGCAGGATACCCAGGCCGTACGCCAGGTTGTAACTCGGCAGGCAGGGGCAGTTGAAATCGAAGGCTGAGTACATCTGGGCACTGGCCAGGGCCATGATCCCGCAGATGCCGTTCATGAAAGATTCCTGATTGGACTGGAGGAACTGGAAGATCATTCGGAACTTATCCATCTTCACTGGCAGCCTTTACCTCCCTGCTTCCTTGAGCCCAGGCCAAGATCTTGTTCCCCTTTTGCTTTATTCTTTCTCTCTGGGAGTCTTCCCTTCCTTCTGCCAAGACCCACGGCACATCTTCCAGGAGCTCTTGATTTATTCAATCACCTGGAAAAATGCCCCTTTCCTGCCTCCCCAGTGTTTAAAGCAAACAACTCACCATTTTCTTTAGCTTATTGAAGAAACACTATTTGCAAAAATCCTTAATTTCTTTTCCCCTCTTCTAAGAGTGTATTGTCCGCAAGACTTGGCTAGTTCTTGGCTTGGTGAATCTGCTGCCTCTATTCTCAGCATCCTCATTTGGCCAGTTCTGCGCTCATGAAGCCCTTTTATTTGCTGGGTAGTTGTTGTTATCTTGCTATAGTCCAGACAGCAATCTAGGCTCTGGGCAGCAAAGGGAGTTGGCTGAGTTCTGTGAACTTGTTTGCAAATGCTGCAGTGTAGCTGAATGCTCCTCCCACGGACAGCTGGTAATCCGGTGCAAACACCTGACTTACCTCCCTAGGACTATCTCGCACAAGGAGGGGAGGGCACACTGATACAAAAATCAGGGTGGCTAGAACTCTCCTCTCTCTCTCAGGGGAAATGTATTGAATCTAGCAAAACAATTGGAGTGATGCAAAGATTTATCTACTCCCTTGCTCCTTTCACTTCTTTGGGAACTAGCAATGATCCCTCTCTCTGTTGTACTCTGGCTGGGGTTGCAAGGTTAAGGGAACTCTAGAGGAGGGGGTAGTAAAGTTGCCCATGATCCAAAGTGCGATCCATCTGTACGGTGTAGGTCTGCTGTCCCATCCTCCACTTTGCCCCACAGGGCAACACACACATTTGCAGCCAGGTGTACAACGGGACAGTTGTCGTATTTCAGACCCTTACAGGGCCGAGCACTTTACAAACACTAGTCAACGAAGACTATGGGTGGATGAGAGTTTGCACAGGAAGTAGCATTATCCCTGGCTTTTTAGGGATGGAGACTGAGTTACAGACGAGAGCGAGACGTTGGCTAAAACCCAGTGGTCAGAGTCAGGAGCACTGGGTTCTGTTCCCAGAGTGCTCCAGTTTGGCAGTGTGATCTCCCACAAGACATTTCACTTCACTGTGCCTCCGTTCCCCATGCATCAGCTGAGGATCACCAGCCTCACCCAGCAGGAGAGGGTGCACGAGGGTGCCCCTTTCCCAGCATTCGACACTGGGAACCTCCAACCTCTATACAGCCTACTGCCTCTGGCGCTGTTGTCTAGGGAGGGGAAGCTGTCTGGAAATGTAGACTCCATCCCTCACTCCAGGGAGGCAGCCCAGAACACCCCCCCTGCTAAGAACTGAGAGGAAGAGTCTGTCACAGAGACTCCAAGGTTTGTCCATTGGGGCACTATTTGCTAGGGAGGAAAGCAGGAGGGAGCTGAGGTAAAAGGGAAGGAGGCTGTGCTACTAATTCTGTCTCAGAGAAGTAGCCCTGTTAGTCTGTAAGTTTAAAAGCAATGAGTAGTCCTGTGGCACCAGAGGCTATGTCTACACTGCGTCTACACTTCGGGGAACCGGAAGTATCCTGAAATAGCTATTCCGCATCTATTGAAGCATCCCGTTATTTCTAAATAGGCTTTGAAATAATGGGAGGCTTATTCCAACATCCCTGTAACTCTCGTTCCATGAGGGTCAAGGGATATTTCGGAACAGCGCTTTATTTCAAAATGAACTCGAAATAAGCTACGTTGTTTGCATAGCACAATTTGCATAGCTGGTTTCGTGGTTCGGGTGCTGTGTACACACACCCGTAGGCTTAGTCTACACTGCAGGGCTGTGTCTACACTGGCATGAATTTCCAGAAATGCTTAAAACGGAATACTATTCCGTTTTCAGGTTTTCCGGAAAAGGAGCGTCTACATTGGCAGGCTGCTTTTCCAGAAAAGCCCTTTTTCCGGAAAAGCGTCTGTGGCCAATATAGACGCGCTTTTCCAGAAAAGACTGCTGGGCTGTCTACACTGGCCCTCTTCCGGAACAGTGTTCCGGAATAAGGACTTATGCCCGAGCGGGAGCAGAATAGTTTTTCTGTAATAGCGGCTGATTTTGTACAGTAGAGCATCATTGCTTTTCCGGAAATTCAAGGGCCAGTGTAGACAGCTCGCAGCTTATTCCGGAAAAGCGGCTGATTTTCCGGAATAAGTGGCCCAGTGTAGACACAGCCCAGGGTTTTTGCGCAAGAAGCCTTTTGCAGAAGAGTTCTTGCGCAAAAACATCTTGTGCAAAAGCGCATCCAGACCTCAAAGCGCATTGCAAAAGCGAGGTGCTTTTCCGCAAGAGAGAGCCCACACTGCATGAACGCTCTTGCACAAGAAAGCTCTGATTGCCATTCTGTTAATGGCAATCAGAGCACCTGTGCTTTTTCCGATAGGGGTTTCTTGCGCAAGAAATCCCTGCAGAGCGTCCACACCTGCCTTTTTGTGCAAGAGCTCTAGTGCAAAAAGGAGTTATTCTTCTCCCCATGAGGAATAACTCTAGCGGCAAAAGCCCTCTGTTCTGTTGATTGTCTTGCACAAAAACACGCTTGAGGTGTGGAGGCTCCACCGTTTTTTGTGCAAAACTGGCCATTTTTGCACAAAAAATGTGTAGTGTAGACAGTCTTAGTGACTAACAAAAACAACCCACAGTATCGTGAGCTTTTGTGGGCAAAACCCACTTCCTCGGATGCGCTAGAGCAGAGTGCTATTTCTGGTAGTTAGGGCAGGATAGGGTCCGCGGTGACCTGGTCTAATGGCCTGTTAAAGGACAGGAGGTTAGAGATCTAAAAAGATGTTACCAGCAGAGCTCTTTTGACAGCGAGTCATGTGACATTTACACTGCCACTTTGGCTCTAGCTCAGGTGTCGGGACAGCACAATGAATGGTCCCTATAGTAAATAGCAAGGGAAGGGATCTGTCTTGACCAGCCGGCAGGTAACTCACATCCCTGTCCCTCTTATGCTTCTTTCCCTGTTCATTCTGAAAGGAACCATTAAGCTCAAACGGGAACCCAGGGACCCAGCTCAGTATGTACTGCAAATGTCCAGGCAGAGTGGATATGCTCAAGATCTGATAGTGGAGATGAAGGACACATAGGCTGTGTCTAGACTGGCCAGCTTTTCCGGAAAATCAGCCACTTTGCGGAAAAACTTGCTGTCTACACTGGCCGCTTGAATTTCCGCAAGAACACTGACGATCTCATGTAAGATTGTCAGTGTTTTTGTGGAAATACTGTGCTGCTCCTGTTCGGGCAAAAGTC
Organism: Pelodiscus sinensis; assembly: GCF_052426305.1. Classification (NCBI taxonomy): domain Eukaryota; kingdom Metazoa; phylum Chordata; order Testudines; family Trionychidae; genus Pelodiscus; species Pelodiscus sinensis. The sequence goes on along the minus strand of NC_143059.1, from coordinate 71,016,825 downwards.
CCTTTTGCGCAAAACTTTTGCACAAAAGGGCTAGTGTAGACAGCCCAGATTGGTTTTCCGCAAAAAAGCCCCGATCGCGAAAATGGTGATCGGGGCTTTTTTGCGGAAAAGCGCATCTAGATTGGCCACGGATGCTTTTCTGCAAAAAGTGCTTTTGCGGAAAAGCGTCTGTGCCAATCTAGATGTTCTTTTCTGAAAATGCTTTTAACGGAAAACTTTTCCATTAAAAGCATTTCTGGAAAATCATGTCAGTCTAGACATAGCCTAAGGCCAAAGAATTCAGTGCATTGATTCCAGGGCTTCATAAGCTGGAGAAATAGTTGTTTACATTAAATCCCAACCTGCCCTCTGCATATGAACCGGAGCAGCGTCTGGCGGTGTAGGAATAGGGTGCTAGGAAAAGAAACATTGTGGGTGAAGGAGGGCAGTCTGTTGACAAAAGCCCAGGCCAGGAACATGGGAGAACAAGTTTCAATTCCTGCCACAGATTCCCTGTGCGGCCTTGATCAAGTTACTTAGCACGCCCTTCTCAGAGAGGGGTAAATTATCCCCCTAATTCCCATGGTTGCAATGCTATAGGGAGGATGGCCATACAAGTAGTGTGCCAGGCAGAAACATGGGAAAGCATCCCTTCGGGAAGTCATCCAGCAGCTTGTGCCGACCTCAGGTCCCCTAACTCCCACTGAGAAAGTGACGGATTTGCCTTCTCACACACGTTTTCCCCACGTTTCCTCCTGCTAACAATCCCCTCCCAGTGGGCGGCGTTAGCTAGGGGACTGGTGCTCTGATGTGTTCTTTTCTCCACATTCTGTCCTCTCGTGCCTGCTCCTATGGTCTCTAAGGCTATGTCTAGACTGCAAGCCTCTTTCGAAAGAGAGCGTCTAGACTGCACGTTGAACTTTCGAAAAAGCGGCTTGCTTTTTCGAAAGACAGCATCCAGTGAGTCTGGATGCTCTCTTTCGAAGAAGCCCTATTTACATTCAAGAACGCCTTCTTTCGAAAGAGGAACTTTCGAAAGAAGGCGTTCTTCCTCGTAAATTGAGGTTTACCGCCATCGAAAGAAAAGCCGCGTTCTTTCGATTTAATTTCGAAAGAACGCGGCTGCAGTCTAGACGCAGGTGAGGTTTTTTCGAAAAAAGGCTACTTTTTTCGAAAAAACCCCTGAGTCTGGACACAGCCTAAGGGCTGCCACACTTGTGCCTCCAGGGAGGGCCGCACTGAAGGCAGCATGCAGAGTACGGACCTGGCACTCCCAGCTAGCGTGGGTGTAACTAGCGGTGTGGGCAGTGGGGTATTGCCTGGGTGAGTACAATACAGATGTGCCAGAAGAACCCCTAGGGCAGGGCTGGGGAACCTTTTTTGGGTCGAGGGCCACTGACCCACAGGAAAATCAGCCGGGAGCTGCACACAAGAGAGAAGCAAAACAACCCCCCTAAAACCAAACTCCACATTCTCCTTGCACATCAGAGCCTGGAGTGGGGGGGCAGCCCGGGCTAGTAGATTTTGTGGGCTCCCTAGGCTCTGGGGTGGGGCCCCAAATGAGGGGTTCGGTGTGTGGGAGGGGGCTGCTGGGAAGAGGTTTTGAGGTGTGGGGGTTTAGGCAGGAGCGGCGGGGGGAAAGCCTCCAGGCAGCGTTTTCCTTTCCCAGGGAGGGCAGAGGGTGCAGTAGTGCACGGACCCCCTTGCAGGCAAAGCCCGTGGGTCGGGCCCAGGCCCAGGCTTGCCTGACTCAGGCCATGAGGCTGGGGGCTCCCCACTGTGGGGGAGGGGAGCCTTGAGCCTCGGGGCCAGATCCAAGCAAGTCGGGGGGTAGGGGGAGGCTGTATCCGGGCCTGAGGTTCCCCACCCCTGCCCTAGGGTCTATACCCTATATGGCTATTGACACGCCCAAGCGGTGCCTTCCAGGTCTGCTCTGCAGCCTTCCCACTTCCAGAGCCACCGGGAACGTCTCCATTTACCGCAGGGAAAGGCTCCAGTAGCGCCTGGCCTATGCCAGAGCCCTCCATCGGCATGCGTAGCAGCACATCGCACAGCGTGGGTGCAGGCTGCCCGCCTTTCACTGTGGTGTGCCGCTACGCAGCCCCTACGCACTGTCACCAGTGTAAACGGGGGCTTAGATCGAGGTCTCCAAGCCTTTTCTGCACTGGTGGCCCTTGACATGCGGGACTCCTCGACCCACCTTAACTTTGCCCGTATACTTGCATCCTCTGCCCTCCACCAATGCACAAACCAATTGGTCAGTTCACTCTCACTGGGGCCTTGCTACGAGAAGGGTGCAACCGGTCACTGTGAGGCTCTGTGTGTGTTTGGCAGAGATTGCAGAGTGAATAAGACAGATCCCTCCAAGCCGTTCAGAACTGCAGACGGATGTTAGTGAAGCATGACAGCTGCCGTTGGTCCATGGAAGTTTATTTCCTGCAGTGTGAATCAAAATGACCTGGACTGCCTTGTTAAGGAGTTGCCCACGGACATTTTATCCAAGTTGCTCCAAACAATGGACAGTCATTAGGTGAGCGTCTCAGGAGATAGTTGGGTGGAACTGTCCCCATTTTACAGATGGGAAAACTGAGGCCATTTAGGAGATGGGAGTATGGTCTGGAGATAGGGCACTAGTCTGGGACTCTAGAGATCTGGGTTCAATTTCTTCTTCCTCCACAGACTTTCTGTATGATCTTAGATAAATTAGTCAATCTCTGGTCTCATCGGTGGTGGGAGACTAGCACATCCCTACCTTCCAGGGGCATTGGGAGGATGAATACATAAAAGATTGGGAGGTGCACAGATACTATAGGAGTGGGGGCCATACACGTGCATATATAGGCACAGAGTGAACAAGTGGTCTGCCCAAGATCTCTCAACAGGGTAGTGCCCAAGTCAGGAACACAGTTCAGGAGTCATGATGATTAGACAGCACTACTGGCTGTCACAACTTAGCATCCAAGCAACTGGTGATAACACTGTGTCCTTCTGGAGATGCTGTGATTATGGTCAATGGATGCTGAGTACAACGCACGTCGATATTAGCCAGGAAGTCTTCATTCTGTCTTTGACGCCTGCTCAGTAGCTAATCGCATGGTCTCATCAAACAGGAATGGAGATTCGGCTGTGCAAATGAAGGTGAGGTGGTTGTCTGTGGTAAAGAAACTTTGCAAAGCAAATTCCAGGCTGGTTAGGAGCTTGCTGGCTTCTCTGCTCACCTGGCGTGGGATTTTTCTGTGACATCAAGGGTAGTGAACATCAAAGCCTGAATGAACAAGTAGTAAAAAGCCTCCTCATATTTGCAGAGGAGTCTTTGATCGCTCCAGAAAAGCTTTGCCTTACATGAAAAGTGGGTGGAGGACCTGACTACTAAACACCTGTGATGCTTTGGCTGCTCAGCAGGATTCAGAATAAAGCCCTCTATGAGCCGGTGTCTTGATTTTTTTCTTTCCTTGTGGCTTTGTTAGCCCTGGGCTTTTGTTCAGCAATCCTGCCAGCTGACTGGGAACTCCAAACACTGTCACTTAAGTCAAAGTTGGTACTATACTTCCAGGACCCAGTTTGCCAGTGGGTTTGGAACAGCTTCCTAGAGGGGGGTGAACCGTTCACAGTGAAGAATTCCTTCAACGCCTGCAGATTATCCATACACCAAACACTAGTTTGTTTTTAATCCAGTTGTCTCTTATTTACAGTCACGGGCTATCAATAATATGTTTTATGCAGCTGTATTTTCAGCCCGTAAGTGGCTTGTGAAACATTTCCCTTGACTGTGGCTTTGTGTAGCAGTTTGGCCTACTTCATATTGTGCATGGAGGGAACAATTCATCCTTGGGCAGAGGACATAGCACAACTCCGGGGACTTAGGTAAGGCCGAGCCCTCATGGTCACCTTCACCAGATGAATTTCACCTATTTCCCCTAACTTTCACAATGTTTTTTTTTGCTTTCTGATTGGAGGATTCCTTCGACCACAAGAACTTTCAAGACGGCTACACAAACACGTTATCTCATGATCGTTCATGCCACTTTCTGTGAACAAATAACATGCCTGTTGGAATGTCCACAGAGAACAAATGGGCGACACGGTGACCTCAACAGTGCGGCAAGTTCACGGTTTGATGTGGCAGGAGAGTGAGCAGGAAACTAAGGAAGCAATGAAGCTATTATTGTGGGAGCAAAAGAGGGCAAGGTCAGAGGTGGCATGGGAGTCATGCAGGTGAGGATGAGAGATCTGAGCTTGATCTGGTGTTTGAAGGAGAGCCAGTGGCTAGCCACCCTGAAGGAAGATCACTGTAGCACGGGCGGGCAATAATTGTTGACCAGGGGCCCCTTCAGAAATTTTTGAAGTGGCTCTGGGCCACCCCAGGAGGGGCAGGGCCTCAGGCAGACTGGGCGAGGCCAGGACACTTCTGTGCTTCCCCACCCATAGACGCTGATTGGCCTGGGGGTTGGGGAAGCGGCAGGGCGTCCACGGGCCAGATCAACTTGCTTGGTTGGCCAAATCTGGCCCACGGAGGCTCTTTTGCCCACCCCTGCTTTAGCACTTGCTAAGTATCATTATTATTACTCCATCTGCTACACTATGGCTGTGTCTAGACTGGCCAGTTTTTCCGGAAAATCAGCCACTTTTCCGGAAAAACTTGCCAGCTGTCTACACTGGCCGCTTGAATTTCCACAAAAGCACTGACTTCCTACTGTAAGAAATCAGTGCTTCTTGCGGAAATACTATGTTGCTCCCGTTCAGGCAAAAGTCCTTTTGTGCAAAAGGGCCAGTGTAGACAGCTCAGATTTGTTTTCCGCAAAAAAGCCCCGATCGCAAAAATGGCGATTGGGCTTTTTTGCGGAAAAGCGCGTCTAGATTGGCACGGACGCTTTTCCGCAAAAAGTGCTTTTGTGGAAAAGTGTCCGTGCCAATCTAGACGCTCTGTTCCGCAAATGCTTTTAACGGAAAACTTTTCTGTTAAAAGCATTTCTGGAAAATCATGCCAGTCTAAACGCGGCCTATCTGTTTGTTTTTAATGTGGTTGTCAAGAATACTTCCCAAAGTGTCCTGGTCATTAAAGTGACAGCGGTATCTAGAAAGGATGGTGGATATGAAAACCTTCACATGGCTCCAATATGGACAGAAACCTGCGGGTTAAGAACGTTGCTCACATCAGTGAATTAAGTATCATAATACACTTGGGGCATGTCTAGACTACATGGCTTCGTTGCCGGAGCCATGTAGATTTGTTTATTGGGCAAAGGGAAATGAAGCGGCGATTTAAACAATCGCGGCTTCATTTAAATTTAAATGGCTGCCACGCTGAGCCGACAAACAGCTGATTAGCTGTTTGTCGGCTCAGCGCGCTAGTCTGGATGCTTCGCAGTCGACATCAAAGCCCTTTGTCGACCGCCCCGGTAAACCTCATCCCACGAGGAATAACGGGACGGTCAACAAAGGGCTTTGATGTCAACCGCGGAGCGTCCAGACTAGCGCGCTGAGTCGACAAACACCTGATCAGCTGTTTGTCAGCTCAGCGCGGCAGCCATTTAAATGAAGCGATGATTATTTAAATCGCCGCTTCATTTCCCTTTGCCTACAACCCTAATCTACATGGCTCCGTCGATGGAGCCATGTAGTCTACACACAATCTTGGGGGCTAAGGATGTAAAATGTCGATTAATTGGCAAATTGAACAGTGAGTGCAATTTGAATTGACTAATTGATTAGTCAATAAGGGCGCATCTGCCTTTGAAGTGTATCAAAGGTGAAAGCACTGTGGGGAGAATGAGGCCAGCTGGGGATTCAAGGGGGACTCCAGCTGACCCCGGGCTCCATGCGGCACTGCCACTTTGAAACACCCTCTCCTCTGCCTCCCCCCTTGCTGCCTCTGTCTGATAGAGGCAGCAAGGGGGGCAAGTGACTAGTCGACTAATGCGTCAACTAGTTGTTCACATCCCTACTGGGGGCAGTGAGACTTTAACACCCTCCCCCTTTTACGGGGAAAAAGCTGAGCGATACCGAGAAGAGATGAGAATCCAGCTCTCCAGACTCCCAGTCTTGTATAGAAATAGAGCTGGGCAAAAAGTTTCAGAGAGTTTGTTCACCAAAAAATACAGTGAAGTTAACCTGCAAACTCAGATCGAATTCAGTGAATATTTTCAGTCCAAAATGGATATTTCCTCCCCCCCCCCCACAAAAAAAAACCCTGTCTGCATGTTTTTTTAGTTTTGACATTTACAAAATGTGACGTTTCTTTCAGACCATTTTAAATTCAGCTCAGTTTATTTTTAAATAGGGTAAAAGACACCTGAAAATCAAACAAAATGAAAAAAAAAAACTGTTTTTTTTCCCAGGGTGACCCAAAATGACTATTCTTTCGAGATTTTTTCAGGTTGGTCACTGAATCAAAAAATCAACAATTCACTCTGCCCTCTCTATAAACAACCCTAATTTCCTCCCTTTTTGCATGTAGATCTTTCTGTCATTTTATCATAGTTTAAAAGATGAGAACATGAAAATCAGCATGCAAAGTAACCTGACAGAGCGAGCCAGGGTACTGGTCTGAACCCACTTAGGGAAATAACCAATTTGACTTGAGAGTTGTGAACATGACAGGTCAAGTGCCCAGTCTCTGATTTCTTGCTGTGTCTCTATTAAAACCACCCTGCTCCTCCACTGCATCATGAGGGCAATGTAGTCTGTTCAGTACCCCTCTGAGTTTGCTGCCGGAAGATGACGGCCATCGTTGGTTTTGTATTTTGTCCTGAAGGTGTTTGGGATCACTGTCCTCTTTGGCTCTTGTGTCATCCAGGTATGATAGTCTGAAGAGAGTCTGGCTGGTCAGTTAGTTATAAGGCATACCTCGCATACCACTGTCTGACCAGAATGAACTTTACAGTGTAACGCAGCAGGCAGTGGTGAGATACGCTGCAGGTGTGAGTTCGCCATTCATCTATCCAGCTCCCCTCCTAGAGAAGTAGGAAACTGAGGAATGCCTCCTTCCCTTCCACGTAGGCTATGTCCAGACTGCAGGCTTCTTTCGGAAGAAGTTTTTTCAGAAGAGAGTGTCCACACTGAATGGACGCTCTCTCGCATTTAAGCTGTGATTGCTATGGACGGAATGGCCACCAGGGCACCTGTGCTTTTTCTTCTTTCCTCTTTTGCGAAAGAACTCCCTCTTCCCCGTCCCCACACACCGTTTTCCGAAAGAGCTCTAGCTGAAAAAGGCTTCTTCCTCATAGAATGAGGTTTACCAATGTCAGAAAAACCCCCTGAGTTCTTTCCGTTTTTCCCCCCAAAGAACGCGATTGCAGTGTGGACTTAAGTGAAGTTTTTTTTCCGGAAAAACAGCTGTTTTTCCGAAAAAACTCTTCGGTGTAGACATACCCGTAGTATGTTGCTGAGTGGCTATAGGCCCCAGACTGAAAGTGGAGTCCCTTCTGCTCCCTTCCCTCTACTCTGCCGCAGCAGGTCATTAACACGTGTGTTTCTCCAAAAACTCTCTGGCTGTGTCTAGACTGGCCAGTTTTTCCGGAAAATCAGCCGCTTTTCCGGAAAAACTTGCCAGCTGTCTACACTGGCCGCTTGAATTTCCACAAAAGCACTGACTTCCTACTGTCTGAAATCAGTGCTTTTTGCGGGAATACTATGCTGCTCCCGTTCGAGCAAAAGTCCCTTTTGTGCAAAACTTTTGCGCAAAAGGGCCAGTGTAGACAGCTCAGATTTGTTTTCCGCAAAAAAGCCCCGGTCGTGAAAATGGCGATTCGGGCTTTTTTGCGGAAAAGCGCGTCTAGATTGGCCACGGACGCTTTTCCGCAAAAAATGCTTTTGCGGAAAAGTGTCCGTGCCAATCTAGACGTTCTTTTCCGAAAATGCTTTTAATAGAAAACTTTTCCGTTAAAAGCATTTCCGGAAAATCATGCCAGTCTAGACGTAGCCACCGGTATTAGCAATGCGGCTGCTGCACAAACAACTAGAAAATTACAAAGAGATGCTATAAACATGCTGCGCTACAGGAGGGGCAGTAATATTGCCCGACCTGATTCTGCCCCCTTTACCCACGTGAGCTGTCTTTTCTGCATACTACAGTCAAAGGCAGTGTTCAGTGGGATCAGGCCTGGCCATAGATTTGGCCGTTTGGCTTCCTTTACAATACATGAGGGAATTGACCGTATGCCTGGCGATTTCTGTGCAGAGACTTGCTGGTCCGTGGTGGCTCTAGGCCCTGTGACAAGTTATGAAAACACAGCTCAGACCCGGGGTTCCATTCGGCGTTCTAGCAAAGGGAGAGTTCTGTCCTCTTCCCAAGGAACCTCCTGGAAAAAGGGCCCAAATCTTTGACTCAAACTGGGCTCCCTTCCCCCCCCCTCCCAGATTTCAAGGCCATCTGTCCAATACGCAGGTTCCCTGGGTGGTGGCTAGGAGAGAGCTGAAGGTCTTGTCTAGATCCCATTGGATTTCCTGTGAGATTCCCCAGGATGCTCATTCCAGCACCAACGTCTACAAACCCAGCAGGGCCACCGTGATTCCCTTGCAAGGACTCCTCCCCGCCATCGAAGCCTGCTATGGGGCCTACACTGAGGGGAGGGAGACGTTTCCCTCTCCACCCGCAATTCCACCCACCCACAGGGGAATCTGCCAGACTTGGAACCTATGGGGATAAAGAGGGAGCTGTTGACTGCTTCTGGGCCTGCGTGAGGGGTGACATGGGGCAGAATAGGATACAAGTGGCTCCCAAGAGAGAACAGACGGGGGATATAGAGGTGCCCCTTCAGTCTCTGTCCTGTTCAGCATCCCTGGCCTTTGAGGGGGAGCTGAAGTACTCTTGCTGCAACCTCTCTGGGGCTGGAAGGAAGTGAGGGAGGGAGGAGAAGAGGCTGCCCCCAGAGATGTGCCCCCCCCCCATGCATGGGAGCGGGATAAAAGACCCAGGAGAAAGTAGAAGTAGAGCAAGTAGCAGCTACCCAAGCAAAACTGGACTCTTCCTAGCGGTGTGTGGGAGGAGTGGTCATTCAGGTAAGCCCCCTTTAACAATGAAAGGAAGATGCAGACGCCGATTGCTCCCCTGGGTAACAGTTATTTACCCTGGGCTCGATAGTAAATACAAGTCATTTTATTACTTCCAAGACAGGGAAGATTCCCACCCCCCTCCGGAGGTCATTCAGCAAGCTGAAATTAATAAAAAATTTGCCTGCGGTTTACAGTGGACCAAGAAATGTCAATTGAGCAAAAACTTGCATGATCCTTCTGCCCCCCCGCCAAAGTCTTGGACACATGGTGGGCATGAAAGCCAGACGGGCGAGACAGTGACTGTCAGTGCTGTTTGTGGTATAATGCGTGTCTCCACCCAGCTCCGTGTTGAATAATTAGCGGATTGTTTTATGTTATATTAAGCAATGCAGGTGATTGCTCTCAATTTTAAATGGCAGGACATTTGATTTTATGAATAACTTGGGAGGTGCTGATTTTCGACTTGCATAACGTCCCTGGTTTTGTTGTTCGTGAAATGAAATACTACGCGCAATTAAACGATGCCAACGTATTTCATGGCTCTTTAATGCACTGAGAAGATGGGGTCAAATCATTAACGTTAGCTAAGCAGCAATGCTCGAGGTGAGCCGTGAGAGGAGAAGGGGGCATATCTTGCGTGCCGCCCCGAACAGCTAGTTGCACCCAGAGTAGGCTACAGTTCTGTAACAAGAGATGCGTTCCCCAGGCAGTTTCATGAGGAGTTGTGGAGGACACCGGCCAGTGCCAGAAAGTTACAAAAACATTTCTCTCTTAACCTTGTCTTCTCTTGCTCATAACCTAGTGAAAGACTTGCCGAGCTCGGGCCAGTTTGCACACTTGCGTATGCACGGCTGTCTAATCGACCGGTCTCTCCGCTGTTGCGACCTGGGACTTACTTCGCTTTTAAGGACAGACGCATTTTGATGCCTCCCCAGGGTGACAGGGCCCCCTTTAAACATCAGTTTGTCGGGAGATTTGGGCCTTTTGTGGCACTTTCCCCCTGTTACTCAGGCTGTCTGCCCAGGGCATGGACAGTCTCTCTCTGCCCACCGGCTGATGCTGGGTTGCCTGACTCACATCCAGCGGGGGCTTGTGGTAGTACCATGATTTCAAGAGCTTGTTCATCTGCTCCCGGTCTGTGATTCCCCGCAGGTGATCTTCTTCCCCTTCTCCCGCCTCGGCCTCCCTTGGTGCGTTGAAACGCCGCAGTTGGATCTCCTTCTGCATGCTTTCGAAGAAGTGGAGGATGCACTTGTGGGCGAAATCCCGGGCGTGCTCGCAGCAGGTTTCCTCGAAGATCTTTTGCTCGATGTCGATGTAGTTGCTCCAGTAGCGTGTCTGCAGGAAAGCGGCCTGATTGAAGCAGGGTCTGAGCGCACGGGCGAGGAAGGCTACCATGATCAGGATCAGGAGAATACTCCAGCCAAGGGCCTGGGTGATACGGAAAGAAGCAATGAGGCAGAGAGAGTGACTCCGACATTAGTATAATACACTTGCTGTTTGCCTGTATAGCCCTTTGCTCAAACCGAGGCTCTAAGCAGGAGTGAGGAGGTGGGAAGATGTCGGGGTGCAGGGTCTAGCCGAGGGCTGTCCACCCTCCAGTATTGTGCTGAAGTCTCCGGGAGTTAAAGATTAATCTTTAATGAAACATTATGTCATGTGATGAAACCTCCAGGAATACATCCTTGCAAAACTAGCAACCCAATCCTAGCTACAAAATCCAGCCAACTGCACCTTGATGAGTGTACGCTCCGTAGGAAAGTGGGGCTCTTCTTCTAGAGCCCTGTGAATGGCCTAATGGGGATAGGGCATTTTATCCACCCAGCTATAATCTACACAGGTAAGCACAACTGGAGTTCCCCATCAGGCTAGGACTGGAAAGGGGAGGCAGCAGGCGTAGGCCAGGTCTGACAGACCTTTGTCAAGCTTAGTCCATGCAGACCTGCTGCTGTACCTGCCTTTTACCAGGGCTGCCAGGTGACCACTGGAATCCCATAAAGCACGGATGATGTTCAGTGCCCGTATTGGGCTGTGTATGTGTGTGTTATTAATGGGATGGATGGAATCTCAGGGGAAAATAAACGCCCCTGATTATCCCCTCTGATGTACATTTACCGCCCCCATTGGCTTCAGGGAGAGTTGCTTGCACAAAGCTGAAGGAATAGCAGGGCCCTAGGAATTCACAGAAATTAGAAGTCAGCTCCATCATCAGTGAATTGTAACCCTGCAAGGAGCTCAAAGCTAAACCAGCTGTAACTTCCTAAGAGAGAAACTGATTAACCCTTGTTTTTCCTCTAGTATCACTCCATCAAATCCCCAGCCTGGTGAGTGATCTGTGTATAGAGCAGGGAACGAACATGCAGAAATCCTTGGGGCTGTCCCTGGCTCTGCCACATATCATTGTACAGACCTTGGGCAAGTCACTTCACCTCTCTGTATCTCTTTCCTTGCAGGGAAGTTGTGAGATTTAAAGCTTGTGAAGCGTTTCAACCTCCTTGAGTGGAAAGGGCTTTAGAAGAAGAGCCTCTCACTATTTTTGGTATGAGCATCCTTATTTTTATTATGCATATTTCCAAATCACCATTGCCCCCCAGAATCCTGGGGCCAGCAGCTGACACAAAGCTTTTTCTAGTATCCTCCATAGGGGACTCCAGTAGAAATTACGATGAGGATGGTATCATTCTGAATGTCAGAAAAATGGAGCATAGTCCAGCTTTTAGTTTAGTCCTGTGGTTCTCAACTGGTGGTCCACGGTGACTTTTTCGGTGGTCCACAGGAACGTTGTCCAAAGTCACATGGCGTGAGCAGGCGCCGCCGTTAGGCTGTTTTACGCCACGTTCAAACCAAAATGTTCATTGTCTGCTCTTTTTTATCATGTCTCCAAAAGGAGGTGGTCCACGAAAATTTTTTGATTGGCCTGGTGGTCCGTGGACTGAAACGAGTTGAGAACCACTGGTTTAGTTGATGCCAAAATGCTCCCTGACTCCAGAAGGAATAGGAGCAGGCTCATGCGTCTTTGAGCTTTTCTACAGACCCAGGCTCCCAGAAAAGCCTCCGACTTACTTGTGACCAGCATCTCAGGTACCTGGAGATCGCCTTCCGGGCAGGGTGGTTCTTCATGAGCTCATCATCTTTGCAGGGCACTTTGGAGAGCAAGAGCTGCGTCTGGGCAGGGGTGGCGTTGGCAAACCCCACAAACTTTTCAGGGTCAATGGAGCTGCTGAAAGCACAGATGAAGCATTTCCCATCGAGGAGTGTGACGATGATCCAGATGATGGGAGCAATCATGGCTCGCTGCATGATGGAGGAGCACATGTACCTGTGGGGGGAGAGGGAAGTGTGAACAGGTGTCAGCCGGAGGGCCCTGGAGACGAAGTCTGCCGCAGAAGGGGGTTGACACAGGCAGCAATCCTGTTGTCCAGGAAAGGGGGGGAGGGAGGGTGGAAGAAGGACACTGTTGCCCTGGGACCCAGTGATTCAAAGAAGCCCAGGGCTTCTGGTTGCTGCCTCAGCTACAGTAGCAGCGGCAGCAGCTAGGCGCCCCGGGTCCTTTACATCTCTGTTGGCTGCCTGTGTCATTCCAAGCTGCGCTGTGGGCGGGGGTGGGGGAGCGTGGTGTGCTCCGGGCAGGGTGGAGGGATAGCTGCCCCAGCTCCGCCCCTTCCTCCCATGGCCCCGCCCCTGCTGGGAGTGTGGAGCGCAGCACCCCCCCCCCCCGGGCTTGTCCAGGGTCCTGCTGAGGCTGTTGGTGCCCCTTGCCAGGGAATACCATTTAGCCCAGCCGGGCTTTTGACAGCATTGTGACAGATCACGTCTTCTCTGGTCTTAAATCTCTGCTATGATGTTTTCTTGCTTAGGAATCTATTGCACAGTCCAAATCTCTTCACACACTCACCAAAGTATAAAGCTCGTGCATGGGTGCTGCGAGGATCTGGTTTTCAAAGTTTCCCCAAGAAGCAAACCAAAAGTGTGCCTGATTAAGGATTCTCTTGCATATGCCATGCCTGGTTCTCGGTCAGCTCCCTCTCTTCCCTTCCTTTCCCTCTCTCTACCCCCTTTCTTCCCCCCTCCCAATTCAGCCCATCTCCAAAATAACACCTCTGCTCTGTCAGCCTTTCCTTGCCTCCATCACCTCACCTCACCTCCCCACAACAAATTAGAGCAGTCCCTGTTGCCTTAGTCTATAAACATCACCTAAATTTAAAAAAATAACAAAACATGCACAGTGTATCAAAATGATCCTACAGTTGTCTTGCTGTAATTTCCCTGAAGAGACGTCAGCATTGCCATTTTCTGTCGTGATGAGGGGGAAGAAAAATCATATTCAAACCCCGTCTGTGCTAAAAACGGCTGTTATTTGTCTATTATATATTAATGCGGTGACGCCCGTTGAGCTCCAATTGAGCGTGTAATGCCGTTGGACAGCTTTTAATTATTTATCCCTGGGGCACGCTTCACAAATTTTATTCAGTGTCATGAGCCTCATTCTCCTCTCTTTACACCAGTGTAAATCAGGAGTAACTCCACTGCACTCAGCAGAGATGCAATGGGGCACAAATATGGAGTAACTGATATCAGAATCTGATCTTTTGTGTCATTTTTCCCCTTTAAGCCAGGGAAGTAACGATGGAGGGCATTAGGGGCAGCCAGCAGAGAACTTTCTACACTGTGTAGTCTAAATTTTGCCTTCCTTAGCTTCAGGCCATGCCTGCTTGTGTTATAAATACATTAAGGATTGTAAAGTACTTTGAGCTCTACTGTTGAAAAGAGCTTTATAAGGTATTAGTATAGTTCTCTTTTTCTGGGACTCAGAATTATTCTCTTCCTTCATTCCTTCCACTCAAGGATCTGATAGAGGAGGTATCTGAGCCTTTAGCTATCATCTTAGAAAAATCATGGAAGTCAGGAGAGATTCCAGAAGACTGGAAAAGGGCAAATCTAGTGCCCATCTACAAAAAGGGAAATAAGAACAGCCCAGGAAACTACAGACCAGTGAGTTTAACTTCTGTGCCAGGGAGGATAATGGAGCAAGTCATTAAGGAATTCATCTGTAAACATCTGGAAGAAAATAAGGTGATAGGTAACAGCCAGCAGGGATTTGTAAAGAACAAATCATGTCAAACCAATCTGATAGCTTTCTTTGATAGGTTAAAAAGTCTTGTGGATAAGGGAGAAGTGGTGGACGTGGTATACCTAGACTTTGGTAAGGCATTTGTTATGGTCTTGCATGATCTTATCAATAAACTAGGCAAATACAACTTAGATGGGGCTACTATAAAGTGGGTGCATAACTGGCTGGATAACTGCTCTCAGAGAGGAGTTATTAATAGCTCAGAGTCATGCTGGAAGGGCATAACAAGTGGGGTTCTGCAGGGGTCTGTTTTGAGACCGGTTCTGTTCCATATGTTCATCAGCTATTTAGATGATGGCATAGAGTGTACACTTATTAAGTTTGCAGATGATGCCAAGCTGGGAGAGGTTGCAAGTGCTTTGGAGGATAGGGTCATAATTCAAAATGATCTGGACAAACTGGGGAAATGGTCTGAGGTAAATAGGATGAAGTTTAATAAGGACAAATGCAAAGTGCTCCACTTAGGAAGGAACAATCTGTTTCACACCTGCAGAATGGGAAGTGACTGTCTAGGAAGGAGTACGGCAGAAAGGGATCTAGGGGTTATAGAGGACTACAAGCTAAATATGAGTCAACAGTGTGACACTGTTGCGAAAAAAGCAAACATGATTCTGGGCTGCATTAACAGGAGTGTTGTGAGCAAGACATGAGAAGTCATTCTTCCACTCTGCTCTACACAGATTAGGCCTCAATTAGTTCAGTTCTGGGCACCACATTTCAAGAAAGATGTGAAGAAATTGGAGAGGGTCCAGAGAAGAGCAACAAAAATGATTAAAGGTCTAGAGAACATGAGCAATGAGGGAAGGCTGAAAGCACTGGGCTTGTTTAGTTTGGAAAAGAGAAGACTGAGACAGGAAATGAGAGCAGTTTTCAGGTATCTAAAAGGGTGTCACAGGGAGGAGGGGGGGAAATTGTTCTCCTTGGCCTCTGAGGATAAGACAAGAAGCAATGGGCTTAAACTGCAGCAAGGGAGGTTTAGGTTGGACATTAGGAAAAAGTTCCTAACTATCAGGGTTGTTAAACACTGGAATAAATTGCTTAGAGAGGTTGTGGAATCTCCATCACTGGAGATATTTAAGAGCAGGTTAGACAGCTATTTGCCAGGGATGATCTAGACGGTGCTTGGTCCTGCCGTGAGGGCAGGGGACTGGACTTGATCTCTCAAGGTCCCTTCCAGTTCTAGTATTCAATGATTCTGTGGTTTGTATTGTGGTTACTTTGAAGGTCTTCATAGAATCGCTGTGCTATGGGACATGCATAATCTGTTGTAATCATTGTGAAGATCATTAATGAACAGCTGGCATTTAAAGCATTTAAGGGGGAACTTCTAAGGAGCTGAGTTTAGAAGAAAGGTAAGTGTTAGGGAGATAAGGTTGTAACAAGCAAGAGGGCTGGAAGAAAGGCAAAGGAGTCAAAATTGCTCACAAGGGGTGAACCCCTCACCTGATAATGGCCAGATCCTTCTTTCTGCCCCCAGTAGGTCTTTTCCACTCCTCCAGCATCACCAGCGACTGTCTGTTGAGAATGAGACCACAGAGAAAGAGGGCCATGGGAGGCAGAAACATGATCCCCAAACCATACACCATGTTGTACTTGGGCAGGCAGGGGCAGTTAAAGTCAAAGGAGGTGTACATCTTCACACTCGCGAGGGCTAGCAGCCCGCAGATCCCATTCATCACCGACTCAGAATTAGACTGGAAGTATTGGAAGATCATTCGGAACCGATCCATGGCCCTGTATTGGCTGGGGGCTGCTTCCCAAGGGGAAATTCCAAGTTAACTTCAGATTGATGAGGTGTTTGCTCAGGGCAGATGGTCACGTCTCAGTGACCCTTTTCTTGGGTTTTCTGGCTGTGTGCATTACATGCCTCTTGTTTCATTTCAGGGTAGAAAGGCTGCTTAATGCATTAGAGTGGGCAAAGAGACAGGAACGGGAGAGCAGTGCTGCTCACGGTGATGCATGAAACTGTCTCAATGGGACCAGATTCCTTTCTTGTTCCTGTTTCCCTTCCAGGGTAGAATTCTGCCTGACGGCTCCTGGACACAGTCTTTCCAATTCTGTCTGTAGTCCGACACTTCCCTTTCACAGACGGATGCAGGGGCTGGTTCTTTTATTTTTAAGCAGACGGATACAGCCTCAGTGTATTATTTTTTCTCCCCCTATTACATCCACAGGACTTTAAGAGATGCCACACAGAAGCAGCCTGCAAGTATGATACGATTCACAGTCCCAGGTCATGGAACATTAGCTTTGTCCTGTAGAAAGAGTTGTCTCCGGATGCCTAGGAGCCCGTACTGATGGTGTGTTGTTAAATGAGTCATCGCTAGTGATCAAACTAGCTATTCAAATGAGCTTATTTGTGTATACGCCTCCTTCCTGTTGGCTCCTGTGCAGTAGCTCTTAAACTGTCATCTAGTTGCTAGAGAACAGTGGGACTGGAGAGAAGGGTTCAAATCCCAGTTCTGCCAGGGACTTGCTCTGGGGCAAGTCATTTAATTTCTACACCCTGTAACGAGGCACAATCAACCTTCCCCACAGGGGTGTTGCGTCGATTGTTTTCAGATTCTTGGATGGAACTTTGATTCCAGGCATGTCATTTCAACCAGTGGTTTGACTACATGGCATGTGAGTAACAATGAGAGGCCCTGTAGTTTTCAATCTCCATCTGCAGCTCTGTGTTGTATTGTTACTGGTACGTTAATACATGCTGAGCAACGCTGTCTCCTTGCACTCCCTGTCTGTCTGTCTATATCACCTGCTGTCTCTTGTCTTCTACTCTGATTGTAAGTACTTTTGGAAAGGGACTATCTTTTTCTTCTGTGTTTGTACAATACCTAGCAAAGTGTGGTCCATGGCTAGCTCTCCATGATGCTATGCTAAAGCTATCGACTAATACTACTGCAATATGTGCACAGATAGCAAACCGTAGTCATATATATACACTCACTACACATGGTCTCCGTCAAACCTGGGAACCTTTGGCTTTGTCTACACTGGGAAGGTGTGGTGGCAAAAGTGCTGTGGACGTGCAAAAGTCGCCAAAAGTGAAAACCGGTCAAGCCAGTTTTTCTGTCTCTCATTGGTGACATTTCATGGCCACGTTGCCAGTTCGCCTGTCAACAGATAGAGCAAAGCATTGTGGGTCAGCATCTCAGTGCAGTGCTGTAGGAAGGCAGAGCTGATCCCTGCACTTCTTGGGATTCCCACTGAGTTCTCCACCAGCATTCTCAGCTGCTGGGAGTGGCATCATGAGTAGCTCTCTGAGCTCTCCATGTTAAGAAATGTCAAAGCAGCACGGCAGTCTCTCCAGCCCTCCCTCTGCAACAGCAGTCTGCCCGCCGCTGTGTTCCTAGTGCAGGGCAGAACAGATACATTCCAATTATTTGTCTGTCTGTTTCCCAAACTAAGCAGCTCACTCAGCTGTCGGATACTTCCTGGAGTTTTGACAGGAGAGAGGCGAATGCCTGCAGGGCAGCAGAGATCACAAAACACTGAGCACAGCCATCTGGGTAGGCATTGTGGGATACTGGTACCACATGCCCTTGACGGGGCAGGGGCAAGAGACTTCTCTAGGTACTGAGTAACCCTGGCAGGGCAGGGTGCAAAGACTTCATGTACTCCCCCACCTCTAGGCCTATCAGAGTCTGGAGGTGGGGGAGCATGCAGGCTGCCAGAGGGGCTGCACCTAAATGGAACAGCCCCCTTCCTGCCCCTTTGGGGCGGCCTGTAACCACTTCCAAAATTCATAACATGGCCCCCTCTTCAAAAATTATTGCCCACCCCTACCTAAACTCAAAACTCATCAAAGACTGAGAGGGGACATGAAAACAGTTTTCAAGTATCTAAAAGGGTATTACAAGGAGGAGGGAGAAAAATCCTTCTCTTTGGACTCTTAGGGTAGGACAAGAAACAATGGGCTTAAATTGCAGCAAGGGAGGTTTAGGTTGGACATTAGGAAAAACTTCCTACTGTCTGGGTGGTTAAACACTGGAATAAGTTGCCTAGAAGGGTTGTGGAATCTTCATCACTGGAGATATTTTAGAGCAGGTTGGACAGACACCTGTCAGGGATGATCTAGATGATGCTTGGTTTTGCTGTGAGGGCAGGGGGCTGGACTCAATGACCTCTTGAGGTCCCTTCCAGTTCTATGATTCTGTGATAATTTATACTGCAACTATCTGGATGTTCTCTGGGTATTGAAATCTTAATGCTTCTAGCAATAGTCGGACAGTGTGAACCAGGGAATGAATGGTTGTCTTTAATTTGAAAAATTAATTCTGTGATACAATACCAGAATCCCAACCCTTAGAAATGTAAAAGCACTAACAAGTTCTAGCCAGATAAACTTTCCTTGGAGTCAATGCATGATTAATGTACATTTTCTATTATTTTGTGTATCTCATTTAAAATATTTGAAGGGATGAAGATTCTATCTCTTCCCTTAAGATCATTTTACAATCCAATAGGTCTCAGAAGCAAGTATGTTTTACTTCCTGATATTCAATTTAAATTTCCCTTTCCTGACCTTCATTCCAGACAGCAGAGGGTTCACCCTCCTTACCGCTCCCGCTTCTACAGGCATTCTAAACACTGCATTAAAACATTTGCTGGTTTTGCTGGGAAAGCAAAGCTCTGCCTTGCTAGCAAAACAACCAAAGCAAATCAAGCTGCAATCAGCAGAGGTACCAACCATTCCTCCTCCCCCGATGAAATCAACCCATTTCAAATTCTGAGTCAGCGGGCATGAGTCACCTGTTACAGGAAGTGAGTAGGAAGCTGCTTTGCTGGACTAATGTGTATGACATAAACCATTTAAAAAGAGGGGGAAGGAAGGGTGAGATGGCCCCACTATGTGTAGATGAGTTCGTGTGCGGTTTGGTGATGCCGAAGATTGAAATGCTGCCTCCCTTCTGCCAGGACAGCGAGTGCTGTTCCCTATTTGCATATCAACAGGCACAATTACTTTAATCGGAGACAGATGCGCACAGCCGTAATATTTATGTTTTCCTTTACCGAGGCATGGAAATTGCTGGTGAATTGCATTCACCAGCAATACAAACTCGTACGGGATGAGCACCATCCTCCTCTATGCTGCAGTTCTCGGGACATTTCAGAGGCACCCTCAGCCTCTCCTTCACTGAACCCTGCAGGTTGTGTGAGTCCTTGGTAGGCACCTGGGCTTGTCCCATCTTCAAAATAGTAGCTGGGATTGTAACGTGCATTTCTCTAACGTCCTGCATCTAACCATGTGACATCAGGTCCGCCGATGGGGTGGGGGTGGGGCAAAGGGACAGGTGCCCCGGAGCCCAGTGATTTAAAGAAGCCTGCAGTGGTGGCCACTGCTGCAGCGCTCACATCCCCATGTCCTTTAAATCGCTGCTGGAGTGCGGTGCTCTGAGCAACTCGTAGGGCTGCTTTGGGAGGTGGGGCACAGTGTGGCGTTCTCCATGCAGCGCTGGGGGTGGGGGCCTGTGGTCTGGAGGGTGCTGAGGGCCAGCTGCCCACAGCCCTGCCCCTTCCCCTAAGGCCTCACCCCTTCTGGGAGCCTGGAATGCCTCCCCACCCTTGCCCACGGGCCCGGCGTGGCTGTCGGCTCCCCTGCGTGGATTATACGTTTTGAACTGCATGTAGAGCAGTCACGTTTGACAAATCACTGCATCCTGCTGTGAAATGCAGACACGTCTGGGGAAGAACAGAGGAACTCCTGACTAGTGTCCACCAACATGAAAAAAGAAAAATTAGGAACCACAGTGGCAAGGATCCTGCATGCAATCCAAACTGCCACAGGTAGGCAGAATATAGTTGCTCAGACTGGAGGTTTGGCTAGGGGGCTAGGGCTCTTGGAAGGGGCGCTGTCTGATCTCTAATGTCTGCATCTGCTCAGCACCTCTGTGATGCAGTGTGGGTACCTTGCTGGTTGCTAGGCTTGGGCTGTGGGTGACCCCCACTGGCTGCTGTCTGTACCACGGCCCAGCCGAGTAGCTGATGGGACAGGGAGGTAACCTGTTCTACCAGTTACCCCCCAGGGAGAGGAACAAAGGAAGGTGGAATGCTGCCCCTGGCTGGGGGCAGGGCTGGAAGGGACGGTCTTGAGTTGCTGTCTGGGAAGCAGGGGAGAAGGAGCTAGGGAGGGGGCTGGGATTGTAGGGCCCAGCCACCCCCCATCTCAAGGGGGGGCACTGAGGCCTCCTAGCCCCAGTTCCTGTAACCAGATTATATCTGTGCTGTGCTGTATCCTGGAGGAGCAATAAACTCCCTCTATTCTACTGGCTGGTGGAGTCTGTTCGTGCCACTACAGGGGTGCAGGAGGCGGGGGACCACGACGCGCCACCACAACCTCTGTTTGACATCATAGGGCTACTTAGAGCTGGGAGAGGGTATTGGTGGTTTGTGACGAAAACGGAACATTTCGCAGTTTGTCACCAAAAAACGCGGGGGGGAGCTACCTCAGGATGAGTAAAATAGGTATGAAACATGACTGAATGCTTAAACTCATTTTCAACATTAGGCAGAATTAGTTCATCCAACTCATCTTCGTGTCTAGTAAAAATGAGGGGAGGAAACCCACCTATCAAAAGAGCTGTTTAGATCTATGGGGAACTGATGAGTCCAGCCAATATGCACCTGGTAGTCCCTCCACTTTGTCCTTCATCATTGTTTCAATCATTTGGACTTTGTAGCTCTACAGAAAGCTGCCTGTGACTCATGCTGAGGGGAGCTATTTGATGTGGCAGAGCCGGATGTGGGGCGGAGGTCACTGTGCGTTACCTCCCACAAGCTACTGTTCCTTCCCCCACCTGTGTGTGTGTATGCTGGGGTGATCGGACACTGTCTTTGATGCACTCCCAAACGGAATCAAGGCACCAGAAGTAGGAGGAAACAATTCTTTAATCATTCACGTGTTTAAAATGTCAGGCCTAGAACTTTTATCGGGGATAGGCGCGCGCGAGAGAACCCATGACACCCAAGCAGCAGGCTCTTTCGCCTTTGGGAGCAAGGCGGATCCCATAAAGCGAGACTTGGAGGGGAGCAAAATGACAAAACTTCTGCAAAATGGTGCAGGTTGCCTAGCTTTGCTTGTGACCCACCAACACTTGGCAGATTCCATCCGCGTGACAGCAGCCCGTGTGCATGCATACACACAGTTCCCAAGCCTCAGCCTAGTTAGTCCCAGTTTCCCCTTCATCTGAATTCCCAATCCCAGTTCCTCTCTCTTTCCCCATCCCAGTCTCCCTCTCCTCAGGCTCCTTGTCCCAATCTACTCCTTTGCCCCTCTTCCCCAATCCAACTCTTGTCTCGTCTGCATATGAATCAGGCAGCTTCCTCTTCCCCAGTGCCTAAGCCAGCTCAGGGAACAGGGGGACATTGAGAGCACTGGAGAGACTGGCGCCCTGTTCTTGTGTCTGGTGCAAGACCTGGATGTCGGGCCACAACAGCTCAGAGGTGGGACATCCCACTTAGCCCCGGGCTGGAGCATACATTGTGGAGATAACACTGCGTACAAATGTGGTCGCCTCTTCTCAAAAAGGATAATATTGGCACTGGAAAAGGTTCAGAAAAAGGCAACAAAAATGATGAGGGGTTTGGAATGGGTCCTATATGAATAAAGATTAAGGAGACTGGGACTTTCCAGCTTAGAAAAGAGGAGACTGAGGGGGGATATGATAGAAGTCTATAAAGTCATGATTGGTGTAGAAAAAGTGAATAAGGAAAAGTTATTTACTTATTCCCACAATATAAAAACTAGGGGGTCACCAAATGAAATTAATAGGCAGCAGGTTTAAAACAAACAAAAGGAAGTTTTTCTTCACTCAGCACACAGTCAACCTGTGGAACTCCTTGCCAGAGGATGTGGTGAAGGGTAGGACTTTAACAGGATTCAAAAAAGAGCTAGATAGATTCATGGAGGTTAGGTCCATCAATGGCTATTAGCCAGGATGGGTAGGAATGGTGTCCCTAGCCTCTGTTTGTCTGGAAATGGGTGACAGGGGAGAGATCATGTGAGGATTACCTGTTGTGTTCCCTCCCTCTGGGCCCTGGGCATCTGGTATTGGCCCCTGTTGGCAGACAGGATACTGGGCTGGATGGACCGTTGGTCTGACCCAGTATGGCCGTTGTTATATTCTTTAATATTTGGGGAATTTTATCTGTGAAGCTCTAGCAGCTCTCTACTGAATATAAGGTGATTATTGGCCATTTACTGAAATTGGGGATGAGATGGGATTGGTGGCCATCTCCCAGTACCAAAAGAAGGGGGAAGGGCTGATGAGAAAGCAGGACTGGCAGTCCCCAGGGCCAATGGGGAGAGGCCAATGCTCCTGGTCAGCCTGACTGACAGGGCAAGTTGGCCAGTGAGGGAGTCAGGAGCCACAGGTCCCGTCCTCCGTGTGAGCAGGAGATGCTGTCTGGGAGGACCAGAGTGGGGCCCAGCTAAGGAGAGAGCAGGATGCTGAGCTGAGCTGAGGAGCGGAGCTCCACTGGCCAGAGCAGCTGCCTGGGGAAAGCCACGTAGCTGGGGCCAGAGGAGCAGCCCCAGGAGCGGAGCTGGAGGCAGAGCAGCAGCAGCGCTGAGGCAGAGGGGAGCTGGGGCTCCAGCAGTCCGGAGCCGAGTGTGGTGAGCAGCTGAGGAGAGCCAGGGGCACCCTGGGCAGCGCCCCCAGCCAAGAGGGCTTGCAGGCTGCACTGGGAGGGGCATCCTAACCAGTGTGCTGTGTGCACCCAGGCATGTGCGGCTGTGCACCACCAGCAGAAACGCACACTGCCGGCTGTGGACGCTCTGCTAGGCGACACCAGAATCTCTGCTGGGCGCCGAAGCGCTCAGCGTCCATAACCCCGCTGGGAAGTGTGGGTGGGGTTGATGCTGGGAAGAAGGGTCCTGCCACCTAGAGCCTGGGGCAGGTAGCCACTGCCAGAGCAAGTGTTTGACCTGCTGCAGCACAGTCAGGGCTGTGAACTGCCCTCACCCTCCAGAGATGGCTGGTTGTGGCGTCTCCATGCCCACAGCGTGGGGTTATGTGTTTCCCTCTCCCATTTGTTCCTTCCTTTAAAAAACGAGTTGCTGTTTAATAAATTGCATTTGCTTTGAACTGTATTCAGTGGTGGGCAAGTCCAGGAAGCATCCAGAGTGGCGAGAGCACCCCAGAGTGGGGACACCTTAACCCCTGCCCTAAGTGACCACAACAAGGTCGGGGGTCGAACCACCAGGTATCCTGAGCCCAGCTTTGTTGGGGCTGCAAAGACTGCCACACAAGAGAGCAGAAGGGGAGTCCTTTGGGTCAGGCAGGCATCTTGGCAAAGGGAATCGTAGTAGAGAGGTAGCCGTGATAGTCTGATCTTGCTAAAAACAAAAGGAAAAACTACGTAGCACTTTAAAGACTAACAAGATGGTTTAATAGGTGATGAGCTTTCGTGGGCCAGACCCACTTATCTGAGGAAGTGGGTCTGACCCACGAAAGCGCATCACCAAATAAACCCTCTTGTTAGTCTTTAAAGTGCTACGTAGCTTTTCCTTTGGTTTTGGCAAAGGGAGTAAGAGTGAGGACTTAGATTCTCTTACTAACCAATTCCAACAGCGGGATCATTCCCTCGCTGACGTGAGCATGTGCTAAGAGTTTGGGGTTTTTTCAAAAAGGCTTATAACTTGGCCACCTTTGGGTCGATTTTCACGGGGATGGCAAAAGGCACATCCTTGATCCAAAGGCCACTCTCTTACCAAGTATCAAGTCCCTGTTCTGTAGAGTGAGGGCGCTAGACCTTCTCAAAGAACAGACACCGGAATTTTTAACTTAAGGAAAGCAACCTGTTTTTCTCTAGCCTCATTCTCAGAAATGGCTGACCTGTTTTGGGTGAAATGTTCCCCAAAAACGTAAAGCAGACATCTGCTGCAGAAAATGTTATCTTACACGGTTAAAATTTGCTAAACTTTTAAGAAACTGAAACAGGGTTTATCATGGAGTGGCTGGTACCTTAAGGGGAGAGAGGGTGGAAAATGATTTTGATCATGGGATAGGAAGGTCATATGACTAACTCAGACCAGACCTAGACATTTGAGGGACAGGCTTGGGGCAGACAAAAAGGCACGTAACTGGAAGTTGGTAATATTCCAGCCAGGTAGGTAAGAAGTAGGGATGTAAAAGAATATTTGATTAATCAGATACAGAGGCAGCAAGGGGGGGAGGGACTATTCCTTGCCCTGGCTTATCAATTAATCGTGTAATCATCTACACTTTGACATACCTAGTCTCCAGACAGGGAGTACCTTAAAATGATATTGACTGGGTGGAATTTTTAAAGAACCCCATAAAAAAATCGAGGAAAGGCACCACAGAGCCAGCCCCGGCCATAGGGATACTCCAGATGTGGCAATGCATTTACAGGGTCTCAGAATAGTAAGTGCTGGGCAATTTTAAAAATGGGAAGTTCTATCAGTCCTGCGTATAACACATATACATGAGCCAGGAGAAACACATTCCAGAAAATTTCTAACTCGTAATTTCCTGAAGTTCTCCCATTACTCAAGATATGATAACCACTCTGAACACTCCCTTCCCTCTGAATTAGCCACTACTAATATATTCTGTGGCTATGTCTACACTGCCAGTTTTTGCCAGCAGAGAGTATGCAAATGAAGCGCAGATTAGCATTTTGCTTCATTTGCATAATCTATTCCGAGCCGGTTTTGTGCAAAAACAAGCAGTGTGGATGTTTCTTTTTTGCACAAAATCCCCCGGGGGAGATATAAAGATTTGCAAATGAAGCGCGACAAAATGCTAATCAGTGCTTCATTTGCATACTCTCGGCCAGCCAAAGCTGTAGTGTAGACAAAGCCTCTCCTACATCTAGTAACTTGTCTTGGGGGAAGGGCGACATAACCTCATAAAGGGAAATTATTGACGTGCTTCAGGTTTAGAATTCCTTGTGGTAAACGTGCATACTGCAAATGGACTGTGCGCACAGCAGTCATGGCTAGGGATGTTAAAAGGCATGTAATCGGCTAATTGTGTAACTGCTGAAAATTTCAGCTGTTACATAGTTACACATGGGGCAGCAGCCAGTGCATGCTCTTAAGCTAGTTCCTGGCTCACACCGGCTGCTGCCCTACGCTGCTGCCTCTGGTACAAAGGCAGCAACGCAGGGCAGCAGTCAGCTCCCCAGGAGCTGAACCAGGAGCTGCGAGTAACGGTTTGGGTAACCAGTTTAAATGGCTGCACTCTTAAATCCCTAGACATGGCAGTATTTATGTTGCTTGCAGTGGTGTGGTAGCCATGTTGGTACCGAGATATGATCCTTCCTCATGGTTGCACCTAGGGTATGTCTAGACTGCATCCCTCTGTCGGCAGAGGGATGCAGATTAGGCAGGTGGTCATTGCAAATGAGGCAGGGATTTAAATATCCCACACCTAATTTGCATAAATGGCCGCCACGTTTGCCGACTCAGCACTTTGTTGGCAAAAAGCAGCAGTCTAGAGCGGGATCTGTCGAGAAAGAAAGCCTTTTTCGACAGATTCCCTTATGCCGCCTGCAAGGAGGTTTACAGGATCTGTTGAAAAAGCCTTTCTTTCTCGACAGATCCCGCTCTAGACTGCCGCTTTGACAAAATGCTGAGTTGGCAAAACACGGTGGCCATTTTAATGCAAATTAGGCACGGGATATTTAAATCCCTGCCTCATTTGCAATGTCGACCTGCCTAATCTGCATCCCTCTGCCGACAGAGAGATATAGTCTAGACATACCCTTACTTGTTCTAGCCTCAAGGGGGAAACCATCACTGAATGAACCATTAAGGAGTAAACGGGGATGGGAAGGGATGTTTCTTCCATCCATATACCCTGCAGCTATTGGACAACAGCAGGCGTGGTTCTTACCCCTGTTGTAACTCCAGTGTCAGTGAGGTTACAGGAGGGTAAATCAGGTGAGAAAGCACCTGATGTACGTTTTAGATTTGCAACAAATGTAGCTCTAAATGTGCCTTCTTTCTAATGACGTGGCTCATTAACTCGCACAATGGGAATGCGGCTTCAGTACTACATTACATTTAAACGAGTGTTGTATAACAAGGGAAAGTAGCCATCAAATGGGCCACAAAAAGGTGTGTGAGATGATGGCTCCCGACATTAATAGCAAGTTCACAGTTCATTAGAGGCTGTCTGGAGAAGGAGCCGTTTGTGAAATGAAAGAAAGAAGCCAGCGTAGGTAGAGATCCATGTGCACGAGGGATGGCAACTTTCTAATGGCACAAAACTGGACACTTTATCCGGCCCCTTCCCCAAGGACTCACACGCCATTCCCCTCACTTCCCCTGCTCTGGGGCAGGGAGTTGGGGTACAGGAGGGGGTGAGGGCTCTGGCTGGGGGTACAGGCCCTGGGGTGAGGCCATGGATGAGGAGTTTGGGCTGCAGGAGGGGCTCCAGTCAGGGGCCATGGGGTGTGGGATGGGGTTTGTCGTTCAGACAGGGGTTTGAGGTGCAGGAGGAGGTGTGGGGTCCGGGTGGCTCCTCGGAAACTGCTGGCAGCCCTGCAGCACAGAGGCGGGCTGCAATCCTGCAGCTCCCATTGGTTGCGGTTCCCAGCTGGGAGGGGTGCGTTGCAGAGCTGGTGCTCAGGATGAGGGCAGTGTGCAGAGCCTTCCCATATACCTAGGAGCTGCAGGAACCCACTGGCTGCTTCCTGGGAGCTGTAGGGCAGGCGAGCAGCCTGCCTTCGCCCTACTGCGCCACTGACCGGACTTTTAATGACCCTGTGGGTGGTGCTGACCAGAGCTGCCAGGATCCCTTTTCACCTGGGCGTTCCGGTCAGAAACCAGACAGCTGGTCACCCTAATGTGCACCCAGATTCAGACAGATGGAGGGGCAGACATGTTACCCGACGAACACTTTCTGATCTGTTCACGTCCTCTCTTGGGCAGCTGCAACACAGGAACCAGCTGGGAGGGAAGCAGGAAGATTTAAGTGAGGCTGCTCTGCTTTTGTTCACACTGCTGTAAATCCAGTTTTGCAGAATTACTCCACATTTGCACTGGTGTCACTGGAAGTACCTCTGCGCACATACTGGGCCAGCTCAGGTACTGGGAGCAGTGGAGCTAAGGGAACAGAGAGTTCTGGGTGGATATGTGCAGCCCATACCAAAGCCCTGTTGCCATGTTTTCTCTCCTCTGGTACTCAAGCTAGTTAGATCTAAGCTAGATTGGGTATGTCTACATGAGCTGCCCACATACCTTGCAACTGCAGCGTAGACACATCCCGAGTGTCAGCAGAGGTGTTTTCTATTAGGGATGTGAAACTGTAACCATGTACATGGGGTAATGTACACAGTTACACACGTGCCCCCTTCCTCCAGTACTGCTGCCTCGGTATAAGAGGCAGCAGGGTGGAGGAAGAGAGTAAGTGAGAATGGTGCATGTGGGGAGCTTTTAAGCTAGCTCCCTGCATGCTCCCATGGTGCAGCCTTCCCCTCTCCCCCTCCTGCACTGCTGCTTCTATATTGGAGACAGCAGTGTGGGGCAGAGGGCAGGTAGAAACTCATACGCGTGGGGAGCTGGCTTCCCATGTGCACTGGCTCCTGCCTGCCACCCACACTGCTGATACTGTATCAGAGGCAGCAGAGCACGGTGGCAGGTGTGAGTCACCTGCCAGCCCCGCATGTAACCGTATAACTGCTGCAATTTTCAGCGGTTACATGATTACTTAACTAAATGCATTTTAACATCCCTAATTTCTGTTGCAGTTCTTTGGGTAGCACCACAGGGCTAGCGGCACTGTTTTATCACAAGCTTCCCGTGTGCTTTTGGGCAAGGAACAAACCCCGTGTGCCTTTCCCCTACTGATAAAACCTGTCCATGCTCCTATTGAGAACATGCCAGTCCTTGTAGCGTGGTGGTGCGGATGTGCTTAAGGATGCCTTGAGGATGGATAACTGCACAGGAAGGGAAAATATCGTCATGCTGCATTTTTGCTGCTGTATGTGATAGAAGGCACCGGTGGTCTCTCAACAGACGACAGAGCATCTCACTGCCAATTTAAACCTCTCTCTTTGGCATCTCTCTATTAGTTTGGAAAATTCTTTTGGCCTGCATATTGCCACGTTGACTCAGAGGGTGTATCTGCAACGTTTAAGGAAAATCCATCATGCTGTGCTTCAGTTACAGAAAATATCCTGATTGGAAACATTGTTTCTTAGAGAACGTCTTTATTTCCATCTAGAGTTAAGCTCCTTAGCGTA
Organism: Pelodiscus sinensis; assembly: GCF_052426305.1. Lineage (NCBI taxonomy): Eukaryota > Metazoa > Chordata > Testudines > Trionychidae > Pelodiscus > Pelodiscus sinensis. The sequence continues at coordinate 70,988,504 of NC_143059.1, read as the reverse complement.
TGCAGATGATTTTGTACAACGGGCAGGCATGTTTGAATTTATTATGATACTCTTCACTGCCTTGGAAAATTGGAGTAATCAATTTGAATTTACAATAAACTCCCAAAGTGGAAGTGCTTGCTTGGTGGAAACGGGACAGTATATAAAGTGTTTTGAAATGCAGCAGCAGCGAAGTGGTAGAACAAGTAGAATCTTCTGTATACCAAGGAAGCTTGGTAGTTCCAACGCTTCCATTAAGGATGCGGTTAAAAGGAGATGGGCCTTAGCCACCAGTGCTATGTGGAAACTGACACAATTATGAAAATATTAGGATAGCGGAGGAGGAGCTGTGCTCAGGGAGTAGGGGGCTGAGTAGGGCTGGATGGTGGAGGGTGAGCTGTGGTCTGGGGATGGGGTGGGGAGGGACAGGGAGTGAGGGAGGCAGCTGCCCTAGGGCAAAAGAGGGGACAGCTGGTACCACCATCGCTGAGTGCTCCTCCAGGTTCCAGGAATAGCTGCTGCTCTTCCTGCCCTTCCCCCATGGCAGAGACCAGTTACTCTGAGTAACTGGACTTGCAGGCTATGCCTAGACTGGCATGATTTACCGCAAATGCTTTTAACGGAAAAGTTTTTCCGTTAAAAGCATTTGTGGAAAAGAGCATCTAGATTGGCACGTGCCAATCTAGATGCGGTTTTGCGCAAGAAAGCCCCGATCGCCATTTTTGCCATCGGGGTTTTTTTGCGCAAGACAGTTTTCAGCTGTCTACACTGGCCCTTTTGCGCAAAAGCATTTCCAGAAAAGGGCTTTTGCCTGAACGGGAACGTCAAAGCATTTGAGCAAGAAGCACTGATTTCGGACAGTAGAACGTCAGTGCTTTTGCACAAAATCAAGCGGCCAGTGTAGACAGCTGGCAAATTTTCTGCTTTTGTGGAAAAACTTGCCAGTCTAGACACAGCCGTAACGTGTGTCTGGGGTCCCAGTGGAACTGGTGGCAGAGCAGGGCTGGGTGGCACTCCCTCTCTGCCTCCAGGGGGCTGACCCCGATCCCCTATAGCCCCTGGGTGTTCCTGTGTGCTGCCCGGGGGAGGTGTACCCCACAGTTTTGGGACCCACTGCTCTAGTGGGAGTAGTAGCAGATACTGATTGGTCCTGATTGCCCAGGGGGCAAAGCAGAGCCCAAGAGTAGGAGATCTTTCAGAAGCATATAGCTGTCATTGTGGCTCCTGCCTTTACCCCAGCTCTCAGAGTAGGGGCCATAGCCAACAAAAAGGAACACGTCTTGGCCTTTCCTTCCTTGGCTAATCTTTAGGTGCTATAATAGCTCCTCGCATTCAGCTGACCTAGACTACAATGCTGAGGCACATTGTCTGTGCTAAGCAAATAATGAGTAATGGTCATTGAATAAATACAACAAAAGACCTACACTGTACAATCCAGATTGTTTTCATGAATAAGGCTCTTCGGCGTTTATGCAGTCTTGCTATATTCTATCTTATAACTTCATTAAATCAACCATGTGTAGCTGGCTACAGGCTAGGGAATACATCACTTGGCGAGTTTTTATTTATTATAGAAAGAGCTGGTTACATGTACTGCTTCCCAGGCAGCTAGATCTTAATCCCTTGGCCTGTAGGAAATCTCTGTTTCCTGATCTGCACATTTATCCTCAGCCAATTTTCCAACCAGTGACCTGCTGAGAGAGCTTTTTGTGATGCTGTTGACCTGGCTGGCTTGGAGATGATGCCACAGTCAGATCTTTCCATGTTGGCTCAGTTCCCAATCTAGAAATTAATGGTATCTAGCAGGAGGCATCAGGCTCGATCTGTTGATATGCCATCTGATGATAATCTGTCTTCCACTGCCATGCAGATGTGCCACGGACTATTAAAGTTCTATGAAGGATGTTTCCCTCTAGCGATTAAATGTGTCTCAGAACAAACCTAATCTGGCCACGAGTGTCTGGCCTGCAGATCCCATTGCAGGATCAGGGCCATCTGAACTCTTAACTCAGCCTCACTGCTTACGGAATAGGAAGGAGAGCTCACATATCTGGAGTTCTGTTTGCTCAAAATTCTACATCTACGTCTACACCGGCATGATTTCCAGAAATGCTTTTAACGGAAAAGTTTTCCGTTAAAAGCATTTTCGGAAAAATCGCATCTAGATTAGCAGGACACTTTTCCGCAAAAGCACTTTTTCCGCAAAAAAGCCCCGATCGCCATTTTCGTGATCAGGGCTTTTTGGCGGAAAACAGTACTGAGCTGTTTACACTGGCCCTCTTGCACAAATGATTTGCGCAAGAGGGCTTTTGCCCGAACGGGAGCAGCACGGTATTTCCGCAAGAACAGTGACGATCTTACATGAGATCGTCAGTGTTCTTGCGGAAATTCAAGCGGCCAGTGTAGACAGCTGGCAAGCTTTTCCGCAAAATCAGATGATTTCGCGGAAAAACTTGCCAGTCTAGACACAGCCTACATGTAGGGACTTACCATGAAAACATGTCACAAACCGTGAAATCTGGTCTTTTGTGTGTTTTTAGCCAATACTATATAGCTCTCACAGGGGAGACCAGTGTTTCTTCAGATTAGGGGCTGTGACTCAAAAGAGAATAGTAAAGGGGGTTGTCAGGGTGTGCGCACCCCACCGTGCCTCAGTGACCCACTGACTGTCTCCATCTAGGCCATCTCCGAGCAAGCTACACTCTGTACGGGCTGCTCATCACCAGCACTGGGATATATCTGCTGCCCCGCTTACCTGGGTTGCGTTGCTACCACCCTCCAAGCCCCAGGCCTTGCTTCAGGTCCCCAGCCAGGGGATGCCTTAGCCAGCGCTCCCCTAGCCCTGCCTGGCAGCCCCAATACTGTTCTCCCTCCTGGGAGCCTTCTGCTTCCTCTACTGCTAGCTCTTCACTGTCCCTTCTCCAAAGCAAACCGTGCTTCTTTATATATCCCCCAGCTGGGCTCTCATTAGCCCTAACAGCCTCAGCTGTGTCTTTGCTTTCAGCCCCTGCTCCGGGCCTGAGTTTTGCCCTTAAAGGGCCAGTGCAGGGCAGGCACCCTGTCACAGGGGTCACAAGGTTATTTTAAGGGGGCTGTGATATTGTCACTTTATTTCTTCACTGCCTTCAGAGCTGGGTGTCTGGAGAGCGGCAGCTGCTGATGGAAGGCCCAGATCTGCAGGCAGCAGTGCAGAAGAAAAGATGACAATACCATACCATGCCCTCCTTCCTTCTGTTCTGCTACTGGCAGTGACTCTGCCTTCAGAGATGGGCTCCTGGCCAGCAGCTGCTGCTCTTCAGCTGCCCAGCTCTGAAGGCAGCATCACTGCCAGCAGCAGCACAGAAGTAAGGATAGCAATGCCACAGCCCTCCCAATAACCCTGTGACCCCTCCTCCCACCATATACCCGTTTTGAGTCAGGACCTCTACAATCACAACACTGAAATTTCAGATTTAAGTAACTGAAATAATGAAATGTACAGATTAAAATAGCCTATGACTGTGAAATTGACCAAAATGTGCCATGAATTTAGTAGGGTCCTGTCAACTCACAGGGGCAGGGCCCAACAGGGTTGTGGATTTGCTTCAAGACAGAGTTGATTAGGGATAGATGCTTTTATTAATCTCACTGCATCACTACTATTACAGGCTTAATACTGCCAGATGGTTACACAGCTACTGCAAAGTAATACACCAATAAGTACAGGCAGAGCAATGCATAAAAGAGTAACAGGCACTTGGAAATGCTTGCACCCCTTCAGGATGGCGGGGAGTCCCATTCTGGTTACCTCACGCTAGGCCACAGTGGACGTAGCTCCAGCTGGGGGGTCCAGGGCACCCTTCAAGGTCTAGGTCCCTGGTGAGACTCACAGAGGGGCAGGACTCCCAGTGATCTTATATTACGCTTGTTTACCGGGTGTGCACGCACCTGGCTCAGCACCATTCTTATCACTTCCATGAGTTGAGACCAAGGTCAAACTTGTTTACTGCTTAGTTGTTTCCCAGCTCAAGGCATGGGTTAGAGCTGATAAAGCCCAGCTGCTGTTTGGGCTTGCATGGTCCCAGGCTGTGCTAAGCTGGGTACAGCAGGGATGAAGACTTCCATCCCAGACCTGCTAAGCTGCAGGACCCACATATGTGACAGGCCCTATCGATATGCTTTTGCGCTAAGTCACCTTCTGGGCTGCTTCATGTGGCCAAGATTTTCTGCTGAAAACTCAGCTGGTATCATGGAATTATTTTAGCCAAGATCATCAGCTATGTCACAAGTGAAAGCTGCTCTCCACGGTAAAGACTCTATTATTGCATTTTTTCCTACCTCTTGTAAAATTTTTCATATAACTCCTGGCTGACGGTACGCCAATAAAATACATTTGCTAATTCAATGGCATTCTTGCATTTGTACCCATCTGTTAAAGAGGTATAGTACCCTTCTACCCGGTATGAAAAAGGCAGTTTGAATGGGGATGGGATTGGAGATAAGTTTAGAAAGTGAAGATATTCTACTGCAAGATGACCCCTTGGGTACCATATATGGTCCCATGCTCTGTTACAAGGAATTCTATGTGTTGACAGTTCTAGTAGTGGCCCACAATCTATGAACTGCTTTGATTCTGCATTTTTCAATATTTAAACAGTCTGAATGTCTTGGAAGTTCAAACCAGAGCATGAATTTCTTAAACGTGCTTTTTTAGTTAGTGCTTCATTTGTGCCTGGGCTTGCTGGGACTGAGGGCAACAGAGCCTCCTTCTGGCACCTTTTTCATCACAAATTAAGTACCGGACCTACCTAAACCTGAAAAATATCCTCGGCCCAGTCCCAGACTTCTTTTTTTGGGTATAGATAGCTCTTGATTATGGTCCACAGCTCAGGTTGCTGACTACTGCTAAATGACTGTTTTGCTTTAAAAGAGTAGGCTGCAGTTGTTCCTATACGTATGATAACAGAATGAAGAATGTTATAAGTGCAGCATGATTCTCTGAACAGTTTCAGTCCAGTTCTTATGGTTAGGATAGCATTTACTGTGAACTCTCCTTTGCAGGTCCATTTCCCCTGCTTCCCCCTCCTTTGTTTTTTGTTTGTTTATTTATTTATTTGCACTCACAGTTCAGTTGTGGGCACCCGTTTAATTACTTGTCATTCTAACTCCCTGATTGTCAGCAGAGATCCTCTGAATACTTGTGTCTCTGACTAGGTTTGCACCTGCGCGCACACACTCTCTCTCTCTCTCTCTCTCTCTCTCACTCGTGGGTATAAAAGATAGGGTTATCGGTTAATTGTGCCTCTGACTAGGTTTGCGCGCACACACACACACACACACACACACACACACTTTCTCTCTCTCTCACTTGTGGGTATAAAAGATAGGGTTATCAGTTAATTGTGCCTCTGACTAGGTTTACACTCTCTCTCTGTCTCTCTCTCTAATGGGTATAAAAAATAGGGTTATCAGTTAATCATGTGGTCAACTTCACGTTGACATCCCTACTTCAGATGCCTATAATTCTTGGCCGCTACTGACATGAGTGGTAGTCTGGAGCAATAGACCGATTCCTCCTTGCCTAGTTCCTCTGCCAGCCAGACCCCTCTTCTACATTTTAAAATGTAATTAGAAATGTGAAGATGCTAAGTGCCAGAGTTGATGCAGATTTTGTCAAGCCAATCACAGTCACTGTCAACTGCAAATCCTGTTTTAAACTCCACTTCAAAATGCCCACAACTTTCTGAGCTTCACATGTTATTAAGCCGTTCGGCACTGAGTGGCGCTGCTGTCCCTGCAATAGCAGAAGGCTGGATGTAAAGTTTCTGGTCTGTTTCAGTGTAGAACTACAATGTGTGTATTTGCCAAACCTAATAGCCAAAGAAGGCCTGGCTTGTAATATGCGCAGAGTTCCTGCCACATGTGTTGAAGAACTCTGAAGATCAGGTCCTAAGTAACTTTAGGTGGGTTGTTAGTCCTGATTATTGACCATATTCTCATTTGGACAAATGCATCCAATCTGCCTAAAAGTCTTCTGTCCTCATATAATACATTTATAGGCTGAAATGGAAACCCTGGGTCTGATGAAATGTACCTGAATGTTGAGAGAGCTGTGGTTCTGAAGGTGAACGGTACAGCTGTGGAATATTTTGGTGTCTGTATTTATTAAGATTTATAATAGTCTACACAAGGAATAAAAGCACCTAATAATAGGGTTCTAAGCTAATTTATAGAGTACTTTGGGAACTCTCTGGCCCAAGGTTCCTATAGTTTCAAAGCTGATTATGCACTAAAAAAAACCCTGGAGCCATTGTATTGATTATTGAGAAGGAATAACACACAACACAGTGAATTTATCCTCCTTTGGACCAAGCCACCGAACTGAAAGCCATTTCCTCAAGCACAGCTAGGCATGCATTAAGACATCCTGCCTTAAACTCTGAAAATGCCTCCTAGCCACAGAAAATACTGATTTATTTCCAATGCAACATTGAAGTTCATCTTCTATCCATGCTCTTTAGCTTTGCATTGTAAAGACCTGATTTTTTTTCTGCTGCTTTTGAGGGTATTTATACCTGCATGGCATGGCCATATACCGTTACCAGTGGAGAGCAAGGGGTCTTTTTTGATGGGGTCTGACACTCACTTTGCAAAGGTGTAGAACAGATGCTCACGCAAGAGAGTGGGGAATCCAGCTCCAGTCTTGGTTCTCTCTACACAGCTTGACTTTCCTCGTTAGGCCCCAATGCTACAAGTGTGGTCATCCAATGCAAACCAGAGACACAGACTTAGCTCATGTATATAACTTCTCTGCAGTGAAAAATACTGCACGTCCTTTAGTCTGACATCTGACTACCCTTCTTGTCAGGCACTCCAGCCTTCAGCAAAATAGTCACATGGAAACAGTTTCAATCATCTATTTATCCCGACAGATATGGGATATTGGATGAGAGGAGACTTTCAGCAGCAGCTGTCACAGAGACAGTGAGCGAGAAGCACTAAATAGCTCTGACATCCCTCTTCTCTTAACAGCCACTTTTCTCTTCTAAACACTTCTTTTACCAGAGAGAAATCTGCTCATGTCGCAGGGATGCCCTTGGTTGAAATCAGCACCATCTACCTGTTAATGGATCTGGGCAGAAACCCTCCCCAAACAGTAGAGAGGACTGCATTACTTAGAAATTAAGGGAATCCTTTTAATGATCTGGCAGGGAATCAAGTTTTTCTGCTAGCCTCCCTCCAATATCCATTGTAACCAAGGAGCATTCTCAAGCAGAAGGGTTTCCTGCAAGAGCTTATATCACTGTATGTCTTTGGAAGGCTTCTGATCTGGTAGAAGGATTCGTGGAGAGAGGAGAATCTTAGCTGGCCACGCATGTGCATAGTGATGGAAGTCTATTTCCACAACCCAGAAAATACCTTTGGACTGAACCACACTGGGAAACTGAGTCACGTAGTAAAGGGCCAAATGAATCCCTGTTGTAACTACACTGAAACTGGAGCCAACTGCGTTATGTTGTGGGTGAATTTGTCTCATTATATTGAGCCAGAGTTTCTTCTGGTGCAAAGACTTAGGGCCCGAGTCACCTCCAAAGATATGTCTTCACTATGGGAGGGATCAATAGGGCAGCAATTGATCTGGGGAGGGGGGGTTGATTTATCATGTCTAGTACAGACACGATAAATCAACTGCTGATCACTCTGCTGTCGACTCCAATACTCCACCTCGATGAGAAGCGCAAGGGAGTAGATGGCAAAGCGTCTCCATTTGACACACTGCAGTGAAGATACCATGGTAAGTACATCACTGAAGTTGTATAACGTCGATCGATCTCCTGCAGTAGTGTAGATCAGCCCTAACTAAGACTGGTATAAGTCATTAGCAACCTTGAAATTGGTTGAGTTTCACTGATACAGAAGTACTGAGAGAAGAATCAGACTGTTAGCCTGTACTCTCTTCATGGCTGAGCCTGCTTTGTCAGGGGCAGCGTACCATCCCAGAGCCCTTTACGGTATCTCTGCACTGAGGTTGGGAGGTGTGATTGCAGCATGTGTAGATGTACTCGAGCTAGCTTTGATCTAATTTGAGTAGTAATAGCAGTGAAGCTGCCCCATCACTGTATTATCTGTTTATTGATTAAACACAACTACTTCGTGCTAGGGGTGTGAAAGTGGAAACGTGTACATAGTTAACTGCTGAGCCTGGGCTCATCGGTTAACCTTCATGGTTACATGCAGGGCCCCCCCCCCTGCGCTGTTGCCTCTGATACAGAGGCAGCAGTGCGGAGGGGAGTGGCAGGTAGCGCCGCAGCAGCCAGTAAACATGGGGAGCCGGCTTAAAAGCCTGCTCCCTACATGTGCTGGTGCCTGCCTGAACCCCTTCCCCCCATGCTGCCGCCTTTGTGTCAGAGGCAGCAGTGCATGGGGGTAGGGAGAAGGCAGAAGCTGGTGCTTGCTTTTAAGTCAGCTCCCCGTGAGGCGGGTGGATTTTTTTCCTGCCCCCTATGTCAAGAAACCCTCCGGCTCTGGGAGTTCTGCATAGGATGTCTCCAGGTGAAGGGAGGGGGCTATCTCTCAGGAGTTCAGAATGACCTAGCAGATCATTCTGCAATCAGGAGTGGTCAATCCATCTGGATGTCATACACTCCATCTTCCCAAGGTGGGGGTTTCCCCAGGTCAATCTGTTAGCCACTCGGAACAACAGAAAGTGCCCAGTGTTCTGCTCCTTCCAGAATCACGTCCCTGGTTTGGTCACAGATGCACTCCTGCTGTCTTTCCCCGCTTCTCTCTCGTGCATAAGGTACTTCTCATGGTCTACTGGGCCCGAGCGGAGGTCATTTTGATGGCCTTGAGAGCACTGGTACACCCACTCTTGGAACTGTCAGTGGACACCCTGATTGTGTTACCTTTCCACCGCGACCTGATCACTCAGGGCTGTGGTCATCTTTACCACCCAGACCTCCAGTTCCTGCATCTCATGGCTTGGAAGCTTCATGGTTAAACTCCGTGGAACTTCTGCGCACGGAATTTCTAAGGGAGCTCCTATGTGGCAGCAGGAAGCCACCCACCAGGGCCACTTATTTAGCCCGGAGTCACACCTCCAGGTGCCTATACCACTCACCTATAGAGTACCTTCTACACCTGAATCAACAAGGGTCAGCCATCAAACTACATTTCCCTGCTATTTCAGCCTTCCACCCAGAAGAGTCTGGATGCTCTGTATTCGCCAGCCACATGCTAAGATGTTTCCTCAAGGATCAGGAATGATTATATCCGCAGATTAGACAGCCTGTTCCTACGTGGGACCTTGATCCTTTTCAAATTAATGGGCCCCCATTCGAACCATGGGCAGCTTGCTCCCTTTTGTACATATCATGAAAAGTAGCCTTTCTAGTCATCATTTCCTCAGCAAGGAAGGTGTATGAGTTAAAGGCCCTCACCTCTGACACACCTCACTTAGTCTTTCACAAGGATAAGGTGCAATTTGGGCCTCAACCGGCTTTTCTTCCTAAGGCTGTGTCACATTTTAGCTACAACTAATCAGAAAAGAGATCTTGGAGTTAGTTCTCTGAAAACATCCACGCAGTGTGCAGAGGCGGTCAAAAAAGCAAATAGGATGTTAGGAATCATTAAAACAGGGATAGAAAATAAGATGAAGAATATCTTACTGCCCCTGTATAAAACTATGGTACGCCCATATCTTGAATACTGCGTACAGATGTGGTCTCCTCACCTCCAAAAAGATACTTTGGCATTAGAAAAGGTTCACAAAAGGGCAACTAAAATGATTAGGGGTTTGGAACAGGTCCCATATGAGGAGAGGTTAAAGAGACTGGGACTTTTCAGTTTAGAAAAGAGGAGACTGAGGGGGGATTTGATAGAGGTATATAAAATCATGAGTGGTGTGGAGAGGGTGAATAAAGAAAAGTTATTTACTTGTTCCCATAATATAAGAACTAGAGGACACCAAATGAAATTAATGGGTAGCAGGTTTAAAACTAATAAAAGAAAGTTGTTCTTTACACAGCGCACAGTCAACCTGTGGAACTCCTTGCCAAAGGAGGCTGTGAAGGCTAGGAGTATAACAGAATTTAAAAAAGAGCTAGATAAATTCATGGAGGCTAGGTCCATAAATGGCTATTAGCCGGGGGGGGGGGGGGGTAAGGAATGGTGTCCCTGGCCTCTGTTTGTCAGAGGCTGGAGATGGATGGCAGGAGACAAATTGCTTGATCATTGTCTTCAGTCCACCCCCTCTAGGGCACCTAGCACTGGCCACTGTCGGCAGACAGGATACTGGCTAGATGGACCTTTGGTCTGACCCAGTATGGCCATTCTTATGTTCTTATATTAGCCAAAACTCATTTCTGCCTGTTTTGTATCCTAAACCTCATGTCAGTAACCGTGAGAAGAGGCTTCAGTCTCTGAATATTCAAGGGCATTAGCCTTCGACATCAAGTGCACTAAAGCCATTCAGAAAGGTGAACCAGTGCTGGTGGTCCAGATGAAAGGATTCCTGGTCTCGTCTCAAAGAATATCATCCTGGATCATGTTCTGCATCCTCACCTGCTCATATCTGTTCCAGACCCACCTGCCTTTCCATTGGTTGTAGTATCTGGCCAGAAGGAATTGAGTCTGTGCCCGGTCTTCAGGGTCCTATATGGAGGTGCTACTCCAGGGGCCTGCACTGTTGTCCTGACTGGTGCTGTAGGGAGAAAACTTCCTGACAACTCTGCATGCAGCGCACACGCACATCTAATTGGAATGGACACGCGCAACACCTCTCGAAGAATAACAGCTTTTTTATGGATCGCTATTGTTCTCCAGGATGCGTTCTTCTGCCTGTGGCTGGTGACTTGTGAAGGATCATTTAGATCTGCTGTTCATCAATGCATGGCCAGACACATTCTGGAAAGGTCAAGCTGTTTTAAAACTTGGAGGTCCAGCCTTCGGTGTCTCACCTCCATCTCATCCCCACAGTTCCAATTTGGGGGGTCTGGCTCGGAACTGGACACTTTGAAATTCCAATGTTTTCCTGGAACGAAGACGGCAGGGAAGAAGCATTCTGGCATTCTCTAGCACCTTCTATCCCAGGGTTAAGGCTTGGGGCACATTCAGGTTTCTTTATTCCTTCCCCCCTTTAATTGTATTTTGCTTAGAGATGTGATATACCCCATTGCCAATGAGGTAGATGCAGTTATATTGGTATAAAGATGCTTTTACCTCCATAGCTTATTAACTTTCCCTTGTAGTAGTAAGCTATTATAAACACCTTTATACTGCTATACCTGCATTCATACCAGTGAGGTTATAATGCTTAACTATACTGATACAGCTTAAAATAGTCATTTTTTGTGTGTAGTCAAACCCTACATAGAGTTGCATGCCAGCCTTCATCCCAGGCCAGACCCATCTCAATCTAAACATGCCTGTCCTTCCGAAGCAAATAACTATAACGTGTCTGATGTCACAGTTACAGGGCTAACTGCACCTCTGATGCCATCTCACCCATATGTGTGCACCACCTCTCTCAGGGTGCAGAGTTTTTTTGGAAAAAACTTCACTTACGCCCACACCGCAATTGCGTTCTTTCGAAAAAAAATTGAAAGTACAGAGGGTTTGTTCCAACATTGGACATTCCGCAGAGCTCATTCGGAAAAAGGCACGTGTGGACAGGGAAGAGGGAATTCTTTCGAAAGAAGAGGAAAGAGGAAAAAGCACAGGTTTCCTGGTGGCCACTCTGCCCATAGTAATCACAGCTGAAATGCAAGATAGCGTCCGTTCAGTGTGGACACTATCTGTCGAGAAAGCAGATCGCTTTTTCAATGCGCTTTTGCTGTGTAGACGCTCTCTTTCTGAAGAAGTTTTTTCGGAAGATCTCTTGCAGAAAAGCTTCTTCCGAAAGAAGCCTGCAGTCTAGACATAGCCTCTGGCTTCCAGCCCTCGACTGTCTCTGGGGGTGAAATCATGTGATTCTCCTACTCTACTGTGGACCCCGCGTTGCAGTCCATTATGCACCAACTGTGATCACCTCAGCTGCTCTGATTTCTGTCCAGACCCTGGAGCTTTGTTCCCGCTGGGACAATGACAGCAGCCGAACAGCCTCCTTCAAGCAAGGTAACATTTATTTAGAACCGAAGCAATTCATAGAAAACATATAGCTTAAAACAACAAGCCAGATGGTGTATGTATCTAGCTTTCCCCCTAAGGTTTACCATTCTCTGTTCCTTATTCTCTCTGCAAAAACAACAAGGTGTCCTGTGGCACCGTAAAGACTAACAGATTGATTTGGGCATAAGCTTTCATGGGTAAAGAACACTTCACCCCATAATGCATCCGACAATGTGGCTTATGCCCAGATCTATCTGTTAGTCTTTAAAGTGCCACAGCACTGCTTGTTATTTTTGTAGACGCAGACTCCCTGAGACTTCTGTCTGCAAAATCAGTTTTTCTTTCTCTTTTTTCTCTCTCAGTCAGCCTCCCCAGACTGCTGCTCAAAAATGCCCCCTTTGCCTCCCAAAAAAGTCTTTTTACCCCTTCAGTGTTCTTTTGATCTAATAACTCCCAGATGACCCCGGTTTACCCTCTCTGGCCAGGTCTCACACACTCTTCATAAAATGGTTACATCTCAGTATTCTTTACACTATCACATGCCAACTCTGTCTGGGTATGTCTAGACTGAAGAGGTTTTTTTGGGGAAAAACATTTGTTTTTCCGAAAAAAATTCACTTACGTCCACACTGCAATCTCATTCTTTCGAAAAAAAATCGAAAGAATAGAGTGGGTTTTCCGACATTGGTAAACCTCTTTCTACGAGGAAGAAGCCTTTTTCAGATAGAGCTCTTTTGGAAAAAGGCATGTTTGGATGGGGAAGAGGAAGCTCTTTCGAAAGAAGAGGAAAGAAGAAAAAGCACAGGTGCCCTGGTGGCCACTCTGTCCATAGCAATCACAGCTTACATGCGAGAGTGTCCGTTCAATGTGGACGCAATCTGTTGAGAAAGCAGATCACTTTTTCAAAGCGCTTTTGCTATGTAGACACTCTCTTTTAGAAGAAGGGGGGGGGGGGAGAGGAATAGCTCAGTGGTTTGAGTATTGGCCTGCTAAACCCAGGGTTGTGACTTCAATCCTTGCAGAGGCCATTTAGGGATTTGGGACAAATATTTGTCAGGGATGGTACTTGGTCCTGCTGTGAAGGCAGCAGACTGGACTCAATGACCTTTCAAGGTCCCTTCCAGTTCTAGGAGATAGGCAATCTCCAATAATTTATACATTTTTCTGGAAGATCTCTTGTGGAAAAGCTTCCTCCAAAAGAAGCTGGGAGTCCAGACATAGCCTCTGTCAGGTCTGCTAGGGTCCAGCAGGGCCACAAAGCAATTAGTCAATTAACTCATTTAGTTTTATCACCCTGGTTGAATCTAGCTGTGAATTATCCTGCTCCAAAATTACTTTCAAAATTACTGCCAGTGACGGTGAGGTTGTTCTCTGGACTTTGGAGTGAGTGGAACAGTATGCCTGAATTAGCAGGCAGCATGAATTTTTAGCTTGGCCTTTCATTGTGGTCTCCCTTCTCATCTTTCTCTCTGGCCTCTCCCCACTTACAAGACACAGCCAAAACTGTCCTTATGGGGCACAACAGTACAACATTGAACTGTCCTGTCCTTTACTGGTGTCCATGTGTAGAGATTTTATTGTCGTGCAGAATAAGATGCCATCGTAATGAAGACAACAGTGGCATTTATTAGCAGTTAGCAGAGCTGCTGGGTGACACTCGTGTGTCTGAGAACGCAGGTCAAAGAACCAGCTGAAAGCTGGCAAGCACTTTCTTGGTCTACAATTAAAACAGACGGACAAGCAACAGGCCCTGTTTTTTCTTTCCTGCTTTGCACACCTGGTCAGTCAGACCAGAACTACATCCCTGGTTAGTCCTCCCTGGTGACACACACCCGGTATTTCCATCCATAAAGGGGTGAAGCCCCATAGCAGGTATGCCTTCCTGTGCTGGTACTTACAGGACCCGTGCCCTTCACGCCATCCTCTGTCCCCTTCTCAGCTTTGTATCTCCTGCCCCTCTCTAAAGCTGGCACCGTAGTCAACACTCCCCCGAGTTCCTTCCCTCTGTGACGTCACACCATCTGCTTCCTCTGCTCCTTCAGGCATCTGTAGAAGCCCTCTGGAAATGAAACTTTCTGCACGTTCTCCAGTGCATCTGAATTGTTTTGCTTTTCTAAACTGCAAGCTCTTTACAGCAATGCTGAGTATTAAGGATACTGTAGAAAATTGCTTTGTGGAGTCAAAAATAAAAACAATCATTTAGAAGCCGAAGGGCTAGATTCCAGTGGAGATAAGGACAAATACTTCATTGGGGATCATGACAAATTCCTTACTGGATATGCATGGCTGGGTTCCTGAGATTAGAATTTCACTGTAGATTGAGTAGCATATCAGATAGTCAAACTGTCTGCAGGGGCTCACTATTATCCTATAATACCTGAGCTGTGTCTTGCTGTAGGAGTTTTTGAATCACAAATGTGCTTTCTCAGCCCCACCCCCCCCCATGGAACCACACAACAGATTCACAAACAGATCAGGCTGATGTGTGAAAAGTTTCAGGGCGGTAAAGTGATCTAGTGGTCGGAGCAGGGAATCTGAGAGTCAAGATTCCTGGGTTTTAGTTGCAGATCTTTCAGTGCGTATGCATCTTTTTAAGCTTTGTGTGCCTCTTTTGTAAAATAGTGATAACACTGTTACTTCACTTGGCCTGAGGGGTTAGCCAAATCTTGGGGGTTCGTGGGTTATTTGCATTAAAAGCTAAAAATTAATGATAAGAACATCAGAACGGCCATACTGGGTCAGACAAAAGGTCCATCTAGCCCAGTATCCTGTCTGCCAACAGTGGCCAATATCAGATGCCCCACAGGGAGGGAACACAACAGTTAATCATCATGTGATCCCTTCTCTGTCATCCGTTTCCAGACAAATAGATTCATGGAAGTTAGGTCCATCAATAGCTATTAGCCAGGATGGGTAGGAACGGTGTCCCTAGCCTCTATCTAGCTCTTTTTTGAACGCTGTTAAAGTTCTAGCCTTCATTGCACCCTCTAGCAAGGAGTTCCACAGGTTGACTGTGTGCTGAGTGAAGAAAAACTTCCTTTAGTTTGTTTTAAACCTGCTGCCTATTCATTTCATTTGGTGACCCCTAGTTCTTATATTGTGGGAATAAGTAAATAACTTTTCTTTATTCACTTTTTCCATAAGAGTCATGATTTTATAGACCTCTATCATATCCCTCCCTAGTCTCCTTTTTTCTAAGCTGAAAAGTCCCAGTCTTTTTAATCTCTCTTCATATGGGACCCATTCCAAACCCCTAATCATTTCTGTTGTCCTTTTCTGAACCTTTTCCAATGCCAATATATCTTTTTTGAGATGAGGTGACCACATCTGTACGCTGTATTCAGGATGTGGACATACCATGGTTTTATATGGAGGCAATAAGATATTTTCTGTCTTATTCTCTATCCCCTTTTTAATGACTCCTAACATTCTATTTGCTTTTTTCACTGCTGCTGCACACTGAGTGGATGTTTTCAGAGAACTATCCACGATGACGCCACGATCTCTCTCTTGAGTAGTTGTAGCCAAATAGTCCCCATCATATTGTATATATAGTTGTGATTATGTTTTCCAATGTGTATTACTTTACATTTATCAACATTAAATTTCATTTGCCATTTTGTTGCCCCAACACTTAGTTTGGTGAGATCTTTTTGAAGCTCTTCAGTCTGCTTTGGTCTTAATTATCTTGAGCAGTTTTGTATCATCTGAAAATTTTGCCACTGCACTGTTTACCCCTTTCTCTAGATCATTTATAAATAAATTGAATAGGATGGGTCCCAGGACAGACCCTTGGGGGACCCCACTTGTTACTTCTCTCCACTCAGAAAACTTACCATTTATTCCTACCCTTTGTTTCCTGTCTTTTAAGCAGTTATCAATCCATGAAAGGACCTTCCCTCTTACCCCATGACAACTTACTTTACTTAGGAACGTTTGGTGAGGGACCTTGTCAAAGGCTTTCTGGAAATGTAAGTGTACTATAGCCACTGGATCCCCCTTGTCCACATGTTTGTTGATCCCCTCAAAGAATAGTAGATTAATGAGGCATGATTTCCCTTTACAGAAACCATGTTGACTTCCCCTCAACAAATTATGTTCATCTATGTGTCTGACAATTTTATTCTTAACTATAGTTTCAACTAATTTGCTCGGTACTGATGTTAGACTTACCGGTCTATATTTGCCAGGATCACCTCTAGAGCCCTTTTAAAATACTGGTGTAATTTCAGCTATCTTCCAGTCATTAGGTATGGAAGCTGATTTAAAGGATAGTTTACAAACCACAGTTAATAGTTCTGCAATTTCACATTTGAGTTCTTTCTGATGGAGTCAGGATGCAATTATGCTTCATGACAATGAAGATACATTGATTCTTTCCAGGCAACTTAACAACATGAGAATTTCTTTGCTTTATAGTTCCCAGCCTCTTCAGGCAGCATTTTGCCCCAAAGCACTCCTTCTTAGTGCTTTTCCTCAGGGTCATACTCCAAGTTCTTCTTTAGCTCTCTTAGGCCGTGTCCACACTCAGGGGTTCTTTCGAAAAAAGTACCCTTTTTTCGAAAGAACTTCCCTGCATCCAGACTCAAGCCGCGTTCTTTCGAAATTATTTCGAAAGAACGCGGCTTTTCTTTCGATGGCGGTAAACCTCGTTTCACGAGGAAGAACGCCTTCTTCGAAAGTTCCTCTTTCGAAGGAAGGCGTTCTTCAATGTAAAGAGGCCGTCTTCGAAAGGGCATCCAGACTCGCTGGGTGCTCTCTTTCGAAAAAGCGGATTTCCTCTATCGAAAGATCCGCCTGCTGTCTAGACGCGATCTTTCGAAAGAGGCTCTTTCGAAAGATGCTTCGAAAGAGCCTCTTTCGAAAGAAGCCTGCAGTCTAGACACAGCCTTACAGACTTCTGTGGCTGCTTTTGTAGT
Organism: Pelodiscus sinensis; assembly: GCF_052426305.1. Taxonomy (NCBI): domain Eukaryota; kingdom Metazoa; phylum Chordata; order Testudines; family Trionychidae; genus Pelodiscus; species Pelodiscus sinensis. The sequence continues at coordinate 70,971,519 of NC_143059.1, read as the reverse complement.
GTTTCCCCCCAATTTCTATCTCTCATATGCCCACACATTGGCAATCAAATCAATCCCCAGTCCTTGCATTTGAGGCGCCCAGAAAACCCCTTGGACAAGCATAGCCCAGGTTTGCATGCAGTCTAATCCACAGCTGGAAGCTTTTTCCATTGTTTCAGCATTCACTAAACAAAGGGACTTTTGACTGTTTCCTCATTTAGCCTGAAAGGTAGGCAGCTATCACACCTAGCAGTTTCACAATTTGGTGTGACTGCCCAGTCCCCCGCCTAAAATGGAACTAACTCATAGTGAAGGCATAATTGAGTAAGAAATTTCTGGCCCTTTGGAGCAGTGAGATTGTCATACAGCAGGTCTTCAGAGCCGTGTGCGATCCCAACACAACATAAACAACACAGCCCCTTTGGGTACATCTAGGGTACGTCTAAACTACATGCCTCTGTCGGCAGAGGCATGTAGATTTGTTTGTTCAGCAAAGGTAAACGAAGCTGCCATTTAAAAGATCGCGGCTTCATTTACATTTACATGGCTGCCGCGCTGAGCCGACAAACAGCTGATCAGCTGTTTGTCGGCTCGCCGCTAGTCTGGACGTTCCCCCTGTCAACATCAAAGCCCTTTGTCGGCAGCCCCGGTAAACCTCATTCCACGAGGAATAACGGGGCTGCCGACAAAAGGCTTTGATGTCGACAGGGGGAACGTCCAGACTAGCGGCGAGCCAAAAAACAGCTGATCAGCTGTTTGTCGGCTTCAGCGCGGCAGCCATGTAAATGTAAATGAAGCCGCGATCATTTAAATCGCGGCTTCATTTGCCTTTGCTGATCTGTCTAATCTACATGCCTCTGCCGACAGAGGCATGTAGTCTAGACACAGCCCTAGACTACAGGCTTTTGTCGACAGAAGTTTTGTCAACAGATACGTCGACAAAGCTTCCGTCGACAAAGAGCGTCTAGACTACATCCAGTTCTGTCGACAAAACAAGCTGCTTTGTCGACGTGACAGTGTAGATGCAAAGGACAGTGTAGATGCAATAACGCCTTCTGTCGACAGAACTCTGTGACAAAAGGCGTTATTCCTCATAGGATGAGGTTTACAGCCGTCGACAAAACTGCTGAGTTCTGTTGACGTTATGTCGACAGAACTCAGTGGCCGTGTAGACGCAGGTATAGATTTGTCGACAAAAGTGGACTTTTGTCGACAAAACCCTGTAGTCTAGACACACCCTTTGAGATGTTTGCACGGAGTGTGCGGTAGAAGAGCAAAGTGTTAACATGAGTGTTATTAACATGAAATGGGGCCAGCTCCATCTGTGCCATGGTTAGCTGCCACCCAGCCTGAGTGGGCAGGACTGTTGGCACCAGGTATAAGCCAGAGGAGCACCTTGCCATCATAAAAAAGGGCTGAAAAAACACATGGAATGACAGGAAGTCAAATAGGTTGGGCTTCTGCGGGAGGTTCCAAGGTATGGTCTGCAGTAAGCTGGTAGGGGAGTCTGTAGGAGCCTGCTCTCCAAAAGGGTCTCCATGGAGCAAGCCCTAGGAAGTGAGATTCTGCTAAACGAGCAAAGTACTTAAAGGCAGCTTGGAAGGCAGGTTGAAGTCTATCCCCAGAGGAGCGGAAAAACGTTTGTTTATTATCATTGGAGATATTTAAAAGCAGGTTACAGAAACATCTATCGGGGATGATCTAAACAGTGCTTGGCCCTGCCGGGAGGACAGAGGACTGGACTTGATGACCTCTCAAAGTCCCTTCCAGTTCTCATGTTCTGTGATTAACCTTGGGAGGAGACGAAACCTGAAAGATGGCCATGGCAGATGGCAGGCCCCACAATGGCAGACACTGGGAATTATTAGAAGAAGATCCCTTTCCATGCTGTGGCTTGGCTCAAGGGGGCATTCTGTGTGGCAGGGAGTTTCCCCCGTTCCACATGTGCTCCATGCTAACTGCTCTCCAGCCAAGCTCAAAGGCAGATGGCAACCTCCTGTCCTGTGCCTACTGCTGTGAGACAGAACAAGGAGTGTTATGGAACACCCATGGCTTCCAGCTCTAACTTTGTGAGATTGACTCCTGTGCAGAAGGCGAGCCCAAATCCTATGCACCACCTAAGTCCCATTTAAGCCCTGTGGGGCACAAACCTTGGGTCAGAGCCTGGGCTCGTTGAAGCCCATGGCTCAACTCGCACTGACGTCAGTAGCACTAAGGTTTCACCCCTTGTGTTGGCCTCTCTGCAGAGGAGCATAGTGTGCACATGGGGGCTGGAGGGCTTTGATCAGAACTTTGTTGTGGTTGGCAGGTGGGCTAGATCTGGGTCTCTATTGGTTTTGCTCCGGTGGTCAAACCTTCCCCCAGCACATCACTGCTAACGGGATCTCTCACTGATTCTTGGCAGACTTGTTTACCCCTGATGTTGACAGGGCTGGCTTCACCATGAGGAGAACCGAGGTGGCCGCCTCGGGTGCCAGACTGTGTGCGTGTGGGGGTGTCACTAGGACCCAGAGTATAGAAAATTGTATCTGCTGCCAGTACAGATGTATTCTCTCTGCTCTAGATGCACAGAGATGGGTGAGTGCTGTGCTGGAGGAAGGAGGGCACAAGAGACATGGCAAGGAGGCAGGAGAAAGGTGGAATGGGGGTGTCATTTGAGCTCGCCGCCTCAGGTGCCAAAATGTTGCGGGCCAGCCCTGCATGGTGAGGTAGCATCTTCAGCTTCTGAGTTAGTTCTTCTGTGTGTGGTTTTTGGGGTCGCTCAACCCTGCTTTTATAGATTGTTCTTCGTCTCTGTCTCCTATACTGGGCTTCTAGCGTCCATCGCCAAGACCTACGCTCGCTCATTTATACACAAAGGCTATGTCTAGACTGCAAGCTTCTTTCGGAAGAAGTTTTCTGGAAGGGATCCTCCAGAAAAACCTCTTCTGAAAGAGAGTGTCCACACTGCAAAAGCGCATTGAAAAAGCCATCTGCTTTTTAGAAATATAGTGCCCACACTAAATGGACACTATCTCGCATTTAAGCTGTGAGTACTATGGATGGCGTGGCCATCAGGGCACCTGTGCTTTTTCCTTTTTCTTCGTCTTTCAAAATAACTCTCTCTTCCCCGTCCACACACACCTTTTCCCGAAAGAGTTCTTTTGTAAAAAGACTTCTTCTTCATAGAATGAGGATTACCAATGTCGGAAAAACCCCTCTGTTCTTTCGATTTTCTTTTGAAAGAACACAATTGCAGTGTGGATGTAACTCAAGTTTTTTCAGAAAAAAGGCCATTTTTCTGAAAAAACTCTGCAGTGTAGACATACCCTCTGACTGCTTGGAGATTGAAGGTAATTTTTGAAAGAGCCAAACAACAAACAGGAACCAGAAAACACCCATAAATTGGCTCCACAGCTGTTCATTGCAGTCAATGTGCTGAGCTGACTCCCTGTGATCTTTGCTGGCTTTCAGCCTTCGCTTACTGGCCTGACTGGCTAAGCGGGAAATCTAATTGTGCAGTGTGTTGGTGTTTTGCATTATTTCAAATTATTAGGCTCCTGGAACACATGGCTACTAAATAATAATTGTATGTGTTACCCCCAAAAATATATTCTCACTGGAGAACAACCAGGGTTACACTAGCATGGGTTTATTGCCACTATGTAAAACTAAAGAGGAGAGAGCAGCTACCAAAGGTTTAAACTAAAGAAGATACAGTTCTCTCTCTCTCACACAAACACAAACAAGCAAGCACACACACCCCTCTATTCATTCACACACATTCATCCCTGCCTTCAGGCACTCACATACTCACACAGACATATGGGTTGCAGAAGGAGCCAAGGCATGTAGATCCTGGAGGGTCTGTCTGCTCATCATGGTTGAGGAAGCTGCTGAGGAGGAGAGACACTGGAGAGGAGCTTCTCAGGAGCAGGGGAAGAGAGAGAGAGTCTCACAGGTGCTCCCTCTCCTTATATTGTGTCTGAATGGCCCCTGTGACTCATTCACCACATCATCAGGGAGCATGCCCAGACTTCCCTTTATCCAGCAGGGAGCATGCCCAGACTGTGATGACTCATTGCCATGTGGTCCATTGTTCCCAGTCCTCTTCAAACACACTCCCACACTCATATTCTCTCTCTCTCCATTCACTCAGGGGAGAATGCAGTTTAGAGAAAGTTATAAACAAGGTGGCTGAGAGTTACAAAGATTACAAAATTGTAGTTTACATTAAGTTCCAAAAATTACAAAGTTTGAGAAAGATCACAATGAGTTTCCATTTAAAACCTTAGACCTTACAGTTTAGTGTAGTTTCAGAAAATCCATGTATATAAATAAAGTAAGCTCAGCCTTTTTTATGCAACAGTATGATTATTTGTTTGTGTCCTTTACTGACTAAACATAAAATCTTGATCCATGCAAAAATATTGACATGGAGCCATGCAAAGCTACCTCTTCCTGGGCGTTGATCGAAACTTAGAATAAGGCCAAGAGTCAGTCCCTACAGGAACCCACTGGAAACAGACCCGCTCAATGATGACTTCTCAGTTTACAGTTGCATTTGGTGACCTCTCTTTTCACCAGTCTCAAATCCATTTAGTGTGTGCCATGTTAATGCTTATATCACTGTAATTTTTTAATCAACATGTCATGCAGTACCACATCAAAGGTGACAGCACCGATGTACAACGTTACGAAGCACCAATTGGTAATCTCATCAAAAACCATCAAGTTATTTTGATAGGGTCCATTTTCCATAAATGGTGAGGATTTGCATTAATGACATGATCCTCCTTTAATTCTTTATTTGAGAATGATTAATTTATTAACCTATTGAGCAGTAAATATCAACAGAGTAGAGGAAAATCTGCGTTATCCATTGTATGAGGTGTCAAGGGCATAATACCATCTCCAGCATTTTAGTGACAGCATGAACATTAAGCGAAGAGCAGTGCAGTCAAACTGGAGTGATATCACTAGTGGTAGCACTTATTTTTAAATGTTCATATTTACTTGAAGTCAGTGACAGTATCTGCTTTCAGAACATGGGGACATCTGATGTGTGCACCAGAAAAGAACAGATCTGTCAGCTAGATTATTCAAATGAGCCTTTACTGGGGACTTGCTCTCTCCTCTGTTCCTCCCTGGTTTAGCGCTGCATCTCAGGATTACAATGCACGTGTTCTGAAATGCACGCTAGCTGTCTGTTTAAACAGGAATGGAAACTGGCACATGCCTGTAGGGTCAGTCTTCAGAACGGGGACAGGAGCTGCTCTCTTGGTGGGAGCAGAGGGGGAGAAAGTAAAGGGGGAGTTGCATGGGTTTGCTTAGCACAGCAGTTTCTGGAATCTGCCTGGTGAGAAGTGCGTCTCGTTAGGAATAAGCAATTATATTGTTTCTGAGAACGCAGGGAAGTTATTTTCTCAAACTTGGCATTTCTGAGTTTCTGACTGGTGCCCACCGAGCACTAGAAAAGCAAAAATGACTATGGCACGAGTGGGAAATAGGTCTAGGAGAGAACTCGCCGGGCACTAATGAAAACCCATTTATATGGGCAACGGGCGTGGGACTGGAAATGTCACTTGAACTCCATTCGTTCACAACAAACCGTATTTACCACCTTGGTCAAAAAGTTTTGAGCTGCGGACACAACGGTCAGATGGTGAGACCTTGAGAAGAGGAGCAGTGGTCAGTTAAATGCTTCCACTGGAAATTAACTGAGAGTAAAACAGACTTGGGCAAACACACGCAGAGCTGATAAATCCACCTAAGAATGTTCTGGGAAGAATTTAGGAGGCTAATCATATATATAGTAGCCCAATGTCTGAGAGTCTTAACGCTGAAATGCTGGCTGTTGCCTCTGGGTGGCGCTGTTGCCTGAGTCACGTCCTTCGCCTCCCACCGTGACGCTCGGCTGACTTTTGCGCCACTCAGCTGGGCCACTGCAGGGGAGCCCAAACGGCCGCTTGCTCTCCTTGCTCACCTGTGGAGGCCCGGCTGAGCGGCGCAGAAGTCAGCCGAGCGTCATGGCGGGAGGCGAAGGGGGGCAGGGTACTGAAGTGCGGTGTGACAGGGGCTCAAGGCCCCGCTCCCTGGCCATGAACATCACCATCCCGCCTCCCTTCGCCTCCCGCCATAGCCCTCAGCTGACTTCTGCGCCTCTCAGCCGGGCCGCTGCACGGGAGCAAGTGGCACAAGCGACCGTTGGGGCTCCGTAGTCCCCCAACGAGAGTTAGGAGGGGGAGGAGAAGAAAGCGACAGAGAGCGAGGCTGGAGGCTCAGGAGAGAAGACCAACGTGGAGGAGAGACCTAAAAATCCCGTGTTATGACGGGCTAATTGGCTAGTTGACGGTAGAATGGGTTCAGGCTGGCTGGCAGACAGTAATGCCTAATGAAGAAGATAAAAGGGTTGGTTCTCAGTCATGCTAAGGCCGTATTGTACTACTCTAGTGACACAAAGAGCCCTTAGATTAGAGGGGATAGAAATGATCCTTTGTGCAGAGGCCTGACTGTGGCTAGCTGGCGTAAGGCACCGAGGCCAGCCCTCCTCTCCGCAGCTCCCAGCATAGTTTTATGATCTGGGATTGCTCTGGTGTGGCTGCCACATGGTGCACTGCAGGTGTTCTCTCCATCCCAGGGCCTTGGGAAGCAGCAGATAAATTAGAGCAGCATTGGCACTGCTCTGACGGACAGCGGGGGCTGCATGGACCCCTTCATAGCCCCGGAATACAGGGAGCACACTACAAACAGGGCTTCAAATTACCTTCTCACTCCATCTGGCAGCACAGAGTGGCTGAGCATCATCCCCCCACCCCAAAAAAAGTCTGAAGGAAATGGAACATTTAATCTGGAGAAATGCAACACTTCATTTTGACCCTGTTCATATTCCTCATTGGACAGTACAGTAATCCCTCATTTAACACTATAGATCTGTTTCAGAAAACGATTGTGTTCAGTGAAAACGTGTTTTGCGGGGTCATTTTCCTGTTGAAAATAATGGAAAAGGTGGGGGTTGCGTTTCAAGCGGTGGGTCTGTTGGGACTGGGACATAAGGTTGGGGGAGAAAGGGAACTGGGTTACAGCAGGGAGGGGAGGTGTTTGGATCTGGGAGAGGGGAGAGGGGTTGGGAGTATGCCCTTGTGATGGGTCTGCTGGGACCCGCACTGCGTCCGGCGAGGGAGGGTCGCCAGGGAATGGCACGGCGAGTGGCAAACCCTCCGCCGCTTTGCAGGGAGGTGGGGGAATCCCCATGCAGCCGCCAGCAATGGGCCGGCTGGGGAAATCTTGTTATTCTGAGGACGGTCATGTAATTCAAAAAACATTCCCTAAAAAAAAAAAAATGTGCTATCGCGAAAACATGTTAAGTGGGCCCGTGTTAAATGAGGAATTACTGTATCACTTTCATCCCCATTAGAAACATCTTCAAGTGCAGACAAAGAAAAGATACAAACACGGCCTTTTAAAACAGCATCCAAAAAACTCCCTGGCCCACAATCCAAAGCATGGCAGCCAGAGCCCTCCTTCTTATTCTGTCCTATGAATGACATGACAACATTCATTAAAATGGAAATTCTCCTGCCCAGAGGAAGTGATTAGCTGAGAAGTCTCTTGAATGGCTTCTATAGAAACAGCAAATACAATTGATAGACCCCCAGAAATCTGACCGGAGACAGGATCCAGGTGAAGCTGCAGTACGTTGTCTGGCATGACGATTAATTGTTCATGCTGTGGGTTTGGGCCGTGTGGCTGAGAACTTAGGCTGGGGTGGGACGTGCTGTCTTTCCTCCAGGGACTGAGCTACACCCCATGAAGCAATGGATGCATTAAAAGACACTGTAACAATCATGGTCCAGGCACCCCAAGGAAAGAAAAAAAGTTTTTACCTCCTAAATAAGCCATTAAACCAACTGATTGGATGCCGTGATGTTCTACTATGAAAGCTTGCAATATTCTGAACTGGACGGTCACCATGGGACGAGCGCACACGCTGGCTATGAGCTGATGTGTTTGCGTGTATCTGTGCTGCGCATCTGTGATGTAGCTTTCAGCACTGCCTCACAGCCCGGGCAGTCAAACAGGGAAGGGCACATTCCGAAACCAGCTTCAAGTAGCTCTCCCTGTTCAGCCCAGGAAAGGACAATGGTGGGTCATTGGTGTTAATGGAAAGACATTGAGACAACTTGAAACTGAAGTCAGAAGGAAGTTTCTCCGCTCTGACTAACCCGGAGTCACTGAGGGTGAAGGGTGGGGGAACCTTAGAGGCTGGCCTGGGGTGGACATTTTGGAGGTTGGTATCTGTCAGTGAATGATGGACTCTCCTCTCTCCTCCCTCCTCCCCCCTTCTCTGTCCCCAGCTAGGGGCTATGTGAGGGAAATGATTAAAGCAATAGTAACTCTTATTAGAAAAGGAATCTTATCTAACATGGACTAGTAAAGCCTGAGGTTGTGTCTTTATAGAATCCTAGGGCTGGAAGTGACCTCAGAAGGTCATCAAGTCCAGCCCCCTGCCCAAGGCAGGACCAATCCCAACTAAATCAACCCAGCCAGGGCTTTGTCAAGCTGAGACTTAAAAACCTCTAGGGATGGAGATTCCACCCCCTCCCTAGGGAACCCAGCCCAGTGCTTCCCCACCCTACTAGGGAAATAGTTTTTCCTAATGTCCAACCTAGACCTCCCCCACTGAAACTTGAGCCCATTGCTCCTTGTTCTGCCATCTGTCACTACTGAGAACAGCCTCTCTCCATCCTCTTTGAAACCCCCCTGCAGGAAACTGAAGGCTGCTATCAAATCCCCCCTGTTCATGTTCAGTGCAACATGTAGATGTTTGGGGTTTTTTTCCTTCCCGTTCTATTTTATCTTTGGATCTGTGGTTTTTCTAGTAAGCCTTGTGTTTGTTTCTTACCCCACGCAGGTCTCTGGGGTGCAGATTGTGTGACGTGTGTGTCCCAAAGTAAACGGGTATCAGGGGAGCTGGTTTCATGCCTTGGAAGGTGGTGGGATAGGGACAAACCAGGGGGTCAGAGTATCTGTCCGGTAAGAACTCAAGTAGGATGCATTGGTGGGGACTTAGGGCTGGAGGGGCTGTTGGTGTCTCCCCATTGGGCTGGTAAGAGCTAGCATGAGTCATTCTGCTTGTGGCCTGGCTACTGGTATCAGGGCTCAAACCACTCTTACAGCACAGAGCAGGTAGTGACAGACAGAACCCCTTACTGGTCTGGGTGGACTCCACAGTGTCACCCGCCCTTCCCCAGAGCAAGTGAAATCCACAGCACTATTGCTCTCTCTTCATGGCAGCTCCCTGGTGTGTATGTATATATAAAGGGGATGAATGTTTTAATGCAGGCAGCTCCTGGGGTCAACCAAGACTCCTTGCAATCAGGGGATTTATAACACCAACTGCTCTGTCTCCTTCTTCACTTCTCTCTCGTCTCCTTTCTGCTCTCAGCTCTGCCTGCTTATACTGCACAATTACCTTTGTATCGCATTGGTATCTTTAGTACACGCTGCTTGAGAGAGTATACAGTGACTAAGTGAAATCAAGCCTGCTAAACAGAAGGCATATTTTTCAGCTCTGAGCAGAGGTCTCTTTAATCTAACACAGAAAGGCATTACAATTTCCAGTGCCTGGGAGCGGACGTTTAGACAAATTATGGCTGGAAATCAAATGTGAATTTCTAACCACGAGGGTGATTGTTATTAGAGCAATTGCTGTCTAGAGAGATGGTGGATTTGCCACCATTCGATGCCTTTAAATCAACCTTTTTGAAAGGGGTTTAGTCTAGCTCAGCCCCACGCTATGCATAATGCAGGAATCGCTGGATGGGATTTTATGGCCTATGTGTTATTCAGGAAGGCAAGTTAGACGATCATGATGGCCCCTGGTATGATAAATATCTGTAAATCTATTAAACAAATGTGCAGCGTGTCCGAGTTACAGGGAATCTGTCTCAGGCAGTGGCAAGGGACGCATAGGAAAAGGTTCTTTCAAACAGGGGAGACGTTGTGTGAAGGAAAGTGAACGGAGGCCCATGGGAGGTGCACTTTACGGTCCCCACTCCCTCTCTGCTACTTCCCTGTAGTTTCACTCTTAAGTGTGACATGCAGGGCTGGCCTTAGGGAAAATGGTGCCCTGGGCAAACTTGTGCTATAATGCTCCTCTGGGCATAGTACTACCTATTTCCCCTGGTATCCATGGTCTTCCCAACCCCTGCACACCCATCCTGTGCCCCTTCACCACCAACCTCTGCAAAGTACCCCCTTCATTCCAGCCCCTGCACTTTCCTCCCACCTGCCCAGTACCTTCCACTCCCTTTACCCAGCAACACCCATGCCCAATTGCTCCTCACCCTCTGACAGCAGCACGCTGTGCATGGGCCCAGTTGGTCCAGCTTTAAGGCCAGTTCTGGTGACGTGAGGTAAATCGCTCCTTGTCCCCACCCTCCTTTGTTCTTTCTCCTCATTTTAGACCGTATTACGCTGTGGCTGTACTGTAGCGCGTGAGCGGCTCCCCATTCTGTCCTGCAGGGTGCTGTAGCTCCAGAGCACTGTGTAAAGCAGGTGTAAGCACAGGTGAAAGTCACTTGAATGGTGCTCACTTGCCCACGCCACTGGTGAAGCAGGTTCTTGTGCAACCTCCGTCTGCCTAGCTGCCATACTATGCTCATCACCATGGTATCTGGAATGTATGATCATCCAACATGCAGTTACATAGCGGTTTAGGAAGTAGCGAGGGTGGCCACCCCTCTCAACCTTGATACTCCATGGGATTGCGAGGAGTAAGGGAGGTTGATGGGAGAGTTTCTCTCATCAACCTCCCACCATCGGGATGTGGCAGAAATTTGACTTACGGAGGTAAGTCAAATTTCTGCCGCATCCCGATGGTGGGAGGTTGATGAGAGAAACTCTCCCATCAACTTCCCTTACTCCTCGCAATCCCATGGATTATCAAGGTTGAGAGGGGCAGCATCGGCATTCGATTTAGCAGGTCTTTACTAGACCTGCTAAATTGAACCCCGGAAGAGCGATCACCAGAACATCAGTCTCTAGGTAAAGTACACATAAGGCCTTAGTCTGACACAGAGATGCCCAGCTGTACTTTTCTCACAAATAAAACACCAGAGCTGTCACCATCAGTCGCTAGAGTTGACAGCATTCAGAGCTCAATCGCACAATACTCTGGCTGCCAACATTCCTAATCAGATAAAAAGGAGGTTTACTTCCAGAATAATTGTCCTTTAGAGTGCAACCAACCATCTTCTTTGCAGTGATGTATATTGGACAAACTGGTCGGTCACTTCGCCAAAGAATCAATGCTCACAAATCAGACATCAGAAATCTCCACACACACAAACCTGTCAGTCAGCATTTCAATCAAATTGGTCATTCCCTTAAAGACCTGACAACATGCATCTTACAACAAAGAGACTTTAACGCCAGATTACAGAGGGAGACCTCAGAACTTTTATGTATGCTAAAATTTGACACGTTTTGAATGGGCCTTAATCGAGATAATTATCTTACACATTACAAAGACAGCCTCCCCATCTTTTGATATTCGTTGTGACCCCAGATTAGCCACTTAATTGACTCTTACAGTAAGCAATTTCCTCCTTCCTTGTCACTCCTCCCCTCTCACCTCCACCTTCTGTTCTATGTAGCTGATTTGTCAATTTGTCTTTTTTCATTGCATCCCTCTGTTATCATGGTCATGCCAATTGGCTTTCAGCATATGATCTGAAGAAGTGGGTCTGCCCCATGAAAGCTCATCATGGAATAAACTCTCTTGTTAGTCTTTAAAGTGCACACGACTGCTTTTTTTGTTTTACCAAGATCAGACTAACATGGCTACCTCTCTGTGACTGCTGAAATATGGTTTCTCTGGATTTGTCCAGGCTTCAGCTAAGGCTTACCACAGCTGTGCACCATCTCCATCTTGGCCAGAATGGGGTGAGGACAGACTACAAAGAGCTCAAGTTGAAAAGCACTGTCTCAGATGTGGATTGTGATAGCCTGAAATGTGTTGTAACGAAGGTCGATGAGCTCTAATGCCATCATGGTCTATGTGGGTGGCTTTGGGTAAGCCCCCATAACCTCTCTCAGTCTTGTTTCACCGTTTGGAAAATGAGAGGGAGGGAGGACTAAGGGAGCTTACCTACCACACAGGGGTTTTATGATGATTGATAAATGTTCTTAAAGAACATCTATTACATTTATTATTATAAATAAACATTTATTTATTTATTTACGTAAAGCACCAAGTAAGAACTCAACATTGTTACCGTTATATCCTTAGATGGGTTATTCCTGGGTAGCAGCCTCCACCTATGTGGCAACGCTATGATGACGGATGAAAGAACAGCTGAGGTTATTGATCCAAAACATAAAGCTGGTCACATATACTCCGTGAAAAGCCTGTTTTCCAGTCTTGGAGTGACAAAAATCCAGGAGCAGAAGTGAGGGCAGCAAGGCACCACTAGAAGAGGACATACTGGTGAACAGACCTAAACCTTGGAGCATCCAGTAGGAGGCGCCGCAGTGGTGAGTCACATCTTGTCACAGCATCTTAGAGTACGTCTACATTAGAGAGAAGATCAAAGCTGCCACTGTCAATCTTCCAGAATTCGAATTAGCGAATCTAGTGAAGACATGTTAATTTGAAGGGAAAGGAGCACTCTGGTCAATGCCGGTAGTCCTGCTTCCATGAGGAGTAAGGGAAGTCAAAGGGAGAGTGTTCTCCCTTCACCTTTCTGCAGTGTGGACAGCGCCAAAAGCCAATTTAAGGGACTTCAACTTCATCTATGCAATTAACATAGCTGAAGTTGCTTATCTTAATTTGATCTTACCCTGTAGAGTAGACATATTCTTAGGGAAGATGGCACTTTCTCCCATCTCCCTTGTGCAAAACAGGTGCCTGTGTTTATCACAACAGAAGTGACAAGGGACTCACTTTTCATCATGAAGAAACCTAAAAGCAGCTCTTACAGATAACACCCTGCCATTCACTGGCATCTTCTTGCTGAGCGCCTCACAGTGCTTTACAAATATTAATGAGACTGCCAGGGCAGCGAGGTGGAAACTAAGGCACAGAGATTGTCTGATACTTTCAGAAGAAATCGTCTAACTTTTGGATGCCTGAGGTGAGAAAACTAGCATTCTGATTAATACCATCTTCCTTGCTATACACAGTACTGGCTGTGTCTAGACTGGCAAGTTTTTCCGCAAAAGCTCCTGCTTTTGCGGAAAAACTTGCCAGCTGTCTACACTGGCTGCTTGAATTTCCGCAAGAACGCTGACGATCTCATGTAAGAAATCAGTGCTTCTTGCGGAAATACTATGCTGCTCCCATTCAGGCAAAAGTCCTTTTGCACAAAGCTTTTGTGCAAAAGGGCCAGTGTAGACAGCTCAGATTTGTTTTGCGCAAAAAAGCCCCGATCGCAAAAATGGCCATCGGGGCTTTTTTCCGCAAAAGTGCGTCTAGATTGGCACAAACGCTTTTCCGCAAAAAGTGCTTTTGCGGAAAAGTGTCCATGCCAATCTAGACACTCTTTTCCGCAAATGCTTTTAACGGAAACCTTTTCCGTTAAAAGCATTTGCGGAAAATCATGCCAGTCTAGACATAGCCAGTGAGCTGCAAACAAAAAGAGGCGTTCACTGTTGACAAGGGGCACTGCCCTTTCATTCTCCAATGCAGATTTGTGACTCGGGAACTTGGATTTTTCCCATTTCACTCTGACATCAAACTCTATGTGCATTTCAACAGAGCGACATCCGGTAGCAGCACACGATTCTGAAATTTAGGTTGCCATGTGTGTTACTTAAGATTGGTGCATGCAGTGATGCTGCAATGCATGTTTCATCCATCGAAAAGCCCTGATGTCACTGCAGAAAAATGTGCAGTCTAATGCAGCTTCTAATCTAAGCTATGAGCTGCCTTGAAGCACATTTTGCTGTGTGAAGCAAGAAGCCAGTTAACGCAGTGTCTATATTGTGGCTCCAAGCAAGAACGTCAGAACTGTTACTTTCTTCTTTGTCCAGTCAACCATAGACAAAAGCTTTATTCTTAAACCTGATTGTTTTTAATGTCATGTTCGGCATTTTGGGAGGAGGTAGGGCAGCAGGTTTGACACAAATTCTGAGGCATCCCTAAACTTTGTTACGTCAAATATTAGAAGTTCCATATAATGGATACTAGAACTGTCAATCATTCGGGCATTTAAAAAAATGGCTTAGGACTTAGGAGCACTTATGGCTTAGCCTAGCCAATAGATGAAACGAATGTCTAATACGGATGCTAGTATCCCTCCCCCCATTCGAAGCTATAATATGTCTGTTAATTTCTGCTTCCAGAGATTTAACTGGTATAGATAGTGCAAACCCCTGACTTCTATTAACAATTTTAATTGGGTGCATCAAAGAAGGAACTAAATGTATAGCCTCCTGAATTCAGCAGGGTCTAGTGGAGTGAACACACTTCCGGAAGACAGGAATTCCCCTGTTCTAATTTTGGCTCTGCTCCTTGCTTGGTTTATGGCCTATGGCGTGTTTATTTTCAACAGCTCTCTGCTCCAGTTTCTCCATCTGTAAAATGGAGATAATACATCTGTGATGGGATTACCGGGGTGCAGATTGGATTGTGGGACTCCTGGGCCCTCTCTCCCACCTTCCTGAGGTATCCCTTTCTCATGGTTATAATCCTCTGATAGGCACTGCACTTACCCAGACATCCACAGCCAGGGACATACCCAACTGCATTACATGAGTGATCTCCCAGCTACTCATGAACCAGCGGGCAGGGGGTCAGACTCAATGACCTCCCAAATTCTCTTCCAGCCCTAGGATTCTATCATTTTAGGCTGACTTCATGCAGTTCCCCCGCAGTTTCCCAGTTGTGCACCCCAGAATGATGCTATCTTCCACTGGTCAGAAGCCTGGTTACTGTAAGTTCAATGTCCAGTTTGCCCCTTCCTGGGGGCTCGTCTAGACTACGCTGAAATTTCAAAAGAGGACATGCAAATTCCCGCGGAATTTGCATGTCCTCTTTTGAAACTTTCTAGACATAGCCTGAATATGGAGAGGACACACACTAGCTTTTGTAAACAGAGCTGAGGATTCCCAAGCACTTCAACCACTGCACAGTTTTAGGCAAAATATGAAGCAAGGTTATTAACTACAGAAAAATAGATTTTAAGTGGTAAACAAAAGAGATCAAAATTAATTACTTTAAAAAAATCACCATCTGAGTTCTACAAACTAAACAGTATTTGACTCAAGCAGTATTTCACCCTGACATGAATGAGGAGTCCTGTAGCACCTTAGGGTACGTCTACACTAACCCCCTAGATCGATCTAGGGAGGCTAATGAGGGCGACCGTAATTGCAAATCAAGCCCAGGATTTAAATATCCCGTGCTTGATTTGCACGTTCCCAGCCGGTTGCCATTTTAGAAATTGACTAGCTCAAAGTAACTGCCCGCGTCTACACGCGGCAGTGAAACGGGATTCCGATTTAAAGCCCTAACTTGAATTAGCTGGTATTCCTCCTGCAATGAGATGAGACAGGATCACAAAGAAAAAACAGTTTCTTGCCATTTCAACCAGAAAGGACATTGTCTCAACGACTTGATTACCTGCTTCAAAGGCCTTTTAAGACTACACTTGAAAGAGAATCCTCTGAACTGTCATTCATGCTTAAATTCGACACTTTACGCCCAAGTTTGAATAAAGACTCTAATTACCTTACCCATTACAAAGATAGCTTCCCCAATTATCACCTCTAATATCATTAGCTCGCAGACATTTACTTCCCCGCCCCATCCGTCTTCTGTTCTGAAATGTGATTTGTCCTTTTCATATGTGTTCATTTTTTTAATTGTATCCTTTGGTATATATGGTTGTGACAATTTTCTTCCACTATTTGATCTAAGGAAGTGGGTCCGGTCCATGAAAGCTCATCACCTAATAAACCATCTTGTTAGTCTTTAAAGTGCTACATAGTCCTGTTTTTTGTTTCAGTTACACCAGACTAACATGGCTACATTTCTATAATTTTGAAAGAATAATTCCTGAAATAACTATTTTGAAATAGTGTGTGCACACTACAGGGAAGTCTCGAAATTAATCCGAGGCAGGTTCCCTTAATATGGATGCCCTACCTTGACTTAGAGCCCCAGGAAGCACTGGGGAGTAATTACTTACCGCTAATTCAAAATAATTATTTCGAAATAAGCATCATTCCTCGTGAAAAGCAGGAGTTATTTCGAAATAACCAGACCCTTGTTTCACAATAACAGGCTTGGTCGTGTGGACGCTCCACTTGTTATTTCGAAATAAGGGGAGTTATTTCAAAATAACTCCCGTGTGTAGGCCGGGGCTAATAGGGGCTCAGCCTGATGTATTTATATTAACAGACTATATATAAGCGTCTCATAATGCATTAACCATTTGCTACCTAACCTTAGCCGTACTTGAAGCATTTAATTATGTATATGAAAGGTTAAACTAAAATCAGTTATTAAAACAGAAATCAATTATGTATTACACAATTTACAAACAAATTTGTTTATGAAAAATCCAGTTAATGAAAGGAAAAATTAGTAATATAAAAAATTCAAGCCAAGTTCAGAGGAAGGTGATGGAGAGGGGGAAGGCAGAAAAGCTAAATGGGCTGTTGTTTTCAGTCAGCATTACTGATCTAACTGCATGGTGTATTAGAAATGAAATGTGCATTCCACTGGGTCTCTACTGGGGCATGGTGATATCTGTGGACGTATTTTTACACCAGCTGTCTGTGGTGTAGTTCGGAGTTTGCAATACCAGCTGGTGTGTACCATTTAGCTAAGAGCAAACCAGTTGGTTCATAATTCTGTGAGGACTGCCCTCCACTTCCCTATTGCAATCAAAGAAAGTGGAAGGCAATCAAACACCCTGTTGTGTTGGGCCCAGGGTGAAGTGATGTTACCCTAGAAGCTGAGGTAAAGGTGCTTCATAAGCAATATATATTATATGATTTATGCATGAGTGCCTTTAATTTACTGGATGACTGCTTCCTCTGCTCTTATATGGATTATCCAAGTGCCTGCAGCTCTAACAACTGGGAGCTCTTGTTTCTCGGGATCTTCTCTATCCAAGTAAAAGAGAATTTTCTAGAACAGCCTTGTTATTTATTTATATCCTAGAACATAGAATGTGCTAGGGATTTTCCAGGAATTCACGTAAAGGACTGTCCCTATCCTCAGCTTGTGCAATTCTATGAGGAGTCCTGTGGCACTTAAGAGACTGAGGATATGTCTACACAGCAAAGTTATTTCAAAATAACAGCCGTTATTTCGAAATACCTTTCCTAGCGTCTACACAAGCCAACTGCTATTTTGAAATTAATTCGAAATAGCGGAGGGCTTCTTTCGAAATTGGTAAACCTCATTCCACGAGGAATAGGGCCAATTTCAAAATTGCTATTTCGAAATAAGCGCTGTGTAGATGCTTATTTCGAAATAAGGGGCCTCCAGCCCTTCCCAGGATGCCCTGCTGGCAGCCCTGGCCACAAGATAACTTCTGACCTGATGACCTGCCGGAACCAGTTCCGGCTGGCCTTAAATGCAATTCAGTGTCCAATCAGTGTGGACGCACTATTTTGAAATAGCAAAAAGCTATTTCAAAATGCATTTTGTGTGTAGACGCATTATTTCAAAATAAGATATTTCAAAATAACTATTTCGAAATTAGATATTTCGAAATAACATTGTAGTGAAGACATACCCTAACAGATTTATTGTAGATAAAACCCAGTTTTACCCAAGAAAGCTTATGCCCTAATAAATCCGGTAGTCTCTAAGCCCTGGTGTGATGGCGCGTTGGGAGTCCCCCGTCTCCTGCACCCCGAAATGGCACAAACAGACTCCACCAGCCAGTGGAATTGAGGATGGTTTATTGCTCCTCCAGGATACAGCACAGCACAGATGTAATCTGGTTACAGGAACTGGGGCTAAGAGGCCTCAGTGCCCCCCCTTGAGATGGGGGAGTCCCAGCCCCCCTCCCCAGCTCCTTCTCCCCTGCTTTCCAGACAGGAACTAACTCTACCACTCCCAGCCCTGCCCCCAGCCAGGGCAGCCTTCCACCTCCCTTTGTTTCTCCCCATGGGGGGTAGGCTGGTTCAACCGGTATGGTACCTTTGCATAATAAGGTTTTCCCTGATGGGTCTTGCTCCAGACAGCAGAGGTCACCACAGCCCAGCAAGTACCCCCACTACGTCACACCTGGTCTACACTAGGGAGTTCTTTCGAAAAAACTCCCCTTATTTTGAAATAACAAGCGGAGCGTCCACACTACCAAGCCCATTATTTCGAAATAAGGGGCTGGATATTTCGAAATAACAACTCCTTTTTCCTGAGGGAATAAGCTTTTTTCAAAATAGTTATTTCGAAATGGCAGTAGTGTGGACGCTCCACCGCTGCTATTTCGAAACAACTACTCCCCAGAGTCATGCAAAGTAATTACTTCCCAGTGCTTCCTGTTGGGGGGCTTGTGAATCTGCCATCTGTCAGCAGGCCTGTGGCATCCGTATTAAGGGAGCCTGCCTTGGACTAATTTTGAGGCTTCCCCGTAGTGTGGACACACTAGTTCAAAATAGTTATTTCAGGAGTTAGTATTTTGAAATAAATTATTTCGAAATAATTTCCTACTGTAGACGTGCCCTACGGTGCCACAGGACTCCTGGTTGTTTTTGCAGGTACAGGCTAATATGGCTTCCTCTCTGGGACTTGTGCAGTTCAGTCTAGAGAAAGAGATGGACAACGTACAGATGTAAGGGGAAAGGGAGCAATGACTATGGAATTGTTATACCAGTTCACTAGATTCACTGTAAGTTAATCAGAAATGGATCTTTAAAAGGGATGTAAATAAAGGCAGGGTAGGGGCTTTATATTGGCCCTCTCCATGGGGTGAATTTTACCCCAAATTTGGGAGAATTTAGATGAATGAGACACTTTGAGCTTCTCTAGATGAACAGTTAGGGTGGGGCAAGCGGGAGTGTAATCTACAGTGCACTAACTGTTCTTGTGCATCTTGCTACCGCACATGAAAAAATCCCTAGTTCCCTATTCTTGTTGTGAAGCTGAAGCACAGTAGATCAAAGTGTGCTAGGGAACGTTTAGTGCATGTTAGTGAGGGACACATGGATAGTTAGAGCACAGCATACTAGTGTACAGTAGATTTATACCCCCCAATTGCCATGAATTAAACATTTACCCACACAAGCTGTTTGATCCTTTTAGCCACTTAGTTGTTTGCTAGAGAGAAAATAAAAAGGAAGTCAATACCTGTGCTGTACGTTTTATTCATAATGCAATTTCTAGGGGCTGGTGTGGAATTACACAGCCAATTCATCTTCAGAGTAACTCCACCGACTGCAAAGTTAATAGTTTTCATATATTTCAGGGCTAGAAGGGATCATTTTTGATTACATAGTCTGATGTCCATAATACAGGCCATAGAAACTCACCCTGCCTCAAGCCCATAACTTCTGCTTGAGCTAGAACACCTTTTTTTAAAAGACATTTTGTTTAACTTTACTTTTTATTAACCTAGGTCAAAGATCTCTTCACTGAGGACCGTTTCAGGGTACAGCAGGTTTTTGAATGACCTGGTGGACAAAGTGCGGCAATAAATTTTACAGTGGGATATTGCAGGTATGTGTTTTATGCACCATATATCAAGAAGGACTGTGAATGACTTTTATTCACACTTCCCCAAAGGGAAAAAAAACAAATTAATCTTTTGGATGGAAGCCAAAGATAAAGTTCACCCAAAAAGAGGAAGATTTCAGATACTTTCAAGTATGTGAAAATAGAGGGTGGAAAGGAGGGCAGGGGGATTGTAAACAAAACTATTCTGAAGCCTTAACAAAAGTGTTCACTGCAGCTCTGCCACTGTAATAATAACTGTAGCATGCTCATTGATTGTGTTCCATACTTTGGGCTGGTGCATTACTCCTCTCTCTGACCTTAATCCCACCGTGCCGTAATGTTCATAAGAGAGAGAAAAAGTAGAAAAGAAGAAACGTGAGTAAAAATCAAGAGAGGAGAAAGGAAGAGGCAACCTCAGTACTTACAGATCCTTTTTATTAAACAACATACTAAATCTACAGCAGACCTGCATTTGCTGTACTGTTTTATGCTGCTGTTGTGACGTGACGTTGAACCGCTTCTGCATTTGAAGAATGGTCAATTAGGTTTTCCCCTTGTGACATGGGGCTGCTGAGGCTCAGGGTTGCTGGAATGCCTGTTATAGCGTTAGTTCCTGCCTGCCGACTTGGAGGCTGTTTCATTATGTGAAGGTCGGCTCACTGCAGATCTCTTATCTGGAACTACAGACACACCTTTCCTGTCAGACTCACCTCTCTATGCCCCTGGGACAACCAGGACTTCCTCTGCCTCAGGACAAAGTTTTAAAGGGGTCATGCTCTCTAAACCCCAAGGAAGTTACATACATACATATATATGGGCCAGTTCTTGTGCTACCTGGACTATGACCATAGGGTACCAGCTGGGAAGCCCACATGGGAAAGCTCTCAGGTGGCCTAACCCCCCAAAAATTGGTCCAGTCAGTGCCAACCACTCCACATGCTCTGGTGAAGGGGGTATGCTGGGGAAAGGAGTGGGTTGGTAGAGATCTGCTCTGAGGTCTGGTCTACACTACTGCTGAAGTCCATGTAACTTATGTTTCTCGGGGTGTGAGGAAGACACCCCCGAACGATGTACATTACATTGACTTAAGAGCTGTTCACGCTGTCACTATATTGATAGGTGATGCTCTCCCACCTACATACTTTCCACCTCTCATTGTAAGGTCTAATTCATACCTCTGAACTGGGAACCATGTTGACTCCCTGATGATACCCCTTCTACGTGGAGCAGATCTTGGACTCAAGAGCAAATCTGTTTGTGACCCAAACGTCAATCTTTTCTTCACTAGACTAAGCATTGCCCATTTGATATAATGGAGGGGAGGGATCTAAAAGAGCTACCTATTTCATTAATTATTTAGGCGTGAATTTGTCCTAGCATGTTTTAGTGCACTGGTTATGTACATTGCATATCCACTCTATCAGACTCTTTTGGGACCTGATATAGACAGTGCACAAGTTTTCCACCATACATGACTAGTTAACACTATCAGTTTGACTTGCCTTGTGTTATAATCCTGTAACGTACCTGCCTCTAGTGTTCCTTGGCCTGGCATTCTTATTCCTCCAGTGGAAAAAATAAGTACATGTTGTACTTCAGAAAGCATATCAGAAATACCTCTAGCCTTTTCAAACACAGTCTGGTCTTGTGGACTGAACATGGAGTTAAAAGCCAGGAATGATTAGGGGTTTGGAACGGGTCCCATATGAAGAGAGGTTAAAGCGACGGGACTTTCAGTTTAGAAAAGAGGAGACTGAGGGGGGATATGATAGAGGTCTATAAAATCATGAGTGGTGTGGAGAGGGCCGATAAAGAAAAGTTATTTATTAGTTCCCATAATAGAAGAACTAGAGGACACCAAATGAAATTAATGGGTAGCAGGTTTAAAACTAATAAAAGAAAGTTCTTCTTCACACAGCGTGTTGTCAACCTGTGGAACTCCTTCCCAGAGGAGGCTGTGAAGGCTAGGACTATAATAGAGTTTAAGAGAAACTAGATAATTTCATGGAGGTTAGGTCCATAAAAGGCTATTAGCCAGGGGATAAAATGGTGTCCTTGGCTTTTGTTTGTCAGAGGCTGGAGAGGGATGGCAGGAGACAAATCGCTTGATCATTGTCTTCAGTCCACCCTTTCTGGGGCACCTGGTGCTGGCCACTGTCGGCAGACAGGATACTGAGTTAAATGGACCTTTGGTCTGTCGCAGTACGGCCGTTCTTATGTTCTTATGTTAATGTATATGTTTTATTTCTAGCTCTGTCATTAACTTGTTGATGGCCTTGGCAAATTGCTTGTTTCCCTATTTGTGAAGATGAATTAACATTTGTATAGTGCATATTAATAGGCCTGATCACAGCCCTCATCACTATAATACCACAGGCACTGATAATTTATCCTTACAGGATTTCTGTGAAGTAGAGAAACACTGTTATCTCAATTGTATAGATGGGGAAAGTCTGGCTAGTGGCAAGTCACAGAAATTCTGTGGCAAAATCAGCGTTAGAACGCAATTGCCTGCATCTCAGTGTAGTGCCTTTAGTAAGACCTTCTTTTCTGAAAACCCTGTTTCAAATATATCAATTTGCTGTATAAAATGCCATGCTCTATTTCAAAAAGCAGGTAATTGCAGAGGCCACCTGAAACTTCAGCTGCTTTCCTGATAGATTTGCTATTTTTTGAAAAAGACTAAATGCGATGATAACTCTTAAAAATAACAGAAAAAATATTCATATCTCTGAGCAGCACCATTCTGTTTCCGTCATATTAGTCTATTTACAGTGCATTATGCTTTGTCCTCAAAAGGTTTAAAGATGATGAATGGGACACAGACTATAAGGCTCCAAGTGGAAAGTGTGAGCACTAGCTCTAAGAGCATTAATGCTCACACAGAGAGGAGGCACCTCATGTCACTGCTACACACCAGTGGCACAACTTTCACATGCTCACCCCCAAATATTTACAGAAATACAAATATACATCCACATTTTCATTAGTTATTTTATACATATTGTATGTTCAATGTACAGGCAGTCCCCGGGTTACACGGATCCGACTTACATCGGATCCCTACTTACAAACGGGGTGAGGCAACCCCGCACTAGCTGCTTCCCCCCAGCAGACTAGAGAGACGCGAAGCTAGCGCCCCCCCCCCCCCAGCAGACCAGGGAGACGCGGAGCGGCTTTTCTCAGCAAACACCTCAGCTTGAGAATAAAGGACTGAGGGAAGTGAGGTGTGGGAGAATAAAACTGAGCTCTGGAGAAATGTTTGGCTAGAGTTTCCCCTACAATATGTACCAGTTCCGACTTACATACAAATTCAACTTAAGAACAAACCTACGGTCCCTATCTTGTACGTAACCCGGGGACTGCCTGTATATGCAAGTGTACACCTCCTCTGAACCTAGCCTATTGTTATTGGCAACTGCACTCCCCATCTGAACTCCTCCATTGTCGTGAACACTTGCAGTGTGAACTCACCTGTAATGGTACGGATGAACATACATAACTTGTGTTTGTGTCTACACACACACACACACACACACACACACACACACACTCTCTGAACTCTCTTACATACACAGACGCACACACACCCTGACACTCTAAACTCCTGCATGTACACCTCCTATTCTCTCTGAACTCCCTGCTTTTGGGTGTTCACACAAACACCCCCTTAACTCACCCGTCTTTAAGTCTGCGCGCACACACACACACACACACACACACACACACACAGAGCTCCCTGCATTTGTGTGTATACACACCAGTCCACCATCCTTTCCTCTCCAAACTTCTTTGTCCTTGGGTGTGTGTACAGTCCACTCACTGTGCTGGTTCTGAATTCCTTGCACTTGAATGTGCAGGCCAGCCCAGGATCCCTTGGGCGCACCCAAGTACACTCGTTCTGTGCTTGCATTCCATGCGGTGTGCACACACTGCATTGCCCTGCTCTTGGGTGTGCACACGCTGCATTGCCCTTCCCTCGGGTTTGCACGTACTGCATTGCTCTGCCCTTCGGTGTGCACTCTCTGCATTCCCTGCTCTCGGGTGTGCCCGCTGCATTGCCCTGCCCTTGGGTGTGCACACGCTGCAGGTACCTGCCCCAGGAGTGTGCACTCCCAGCAATCCCTGCTCTGGAGTGTGCACGCTGCAATTACCTGTCCTAGGAGTCTGCACACGCTGCATTCCCCTGCTCTCGCGTGTGCACGGGCTGCAATTGCCGGCGCTAGGAGTGTGTCCACCTCCCTCCCCCAGTCCCGGCCGCGCCGTGCACCCCGCGCCCCAACCCAGCCTGTTGGCAATGGGGCTCGCAGGTGCCCCCGGGGAAGCGCCGCTGGGCGGGGGGGGGGGGGAGCAGGCTGCAGGCTGGGGCGCGGGGGGGGGGGGTTGTTCTGCCCGCGCAGCTCCAGCGGTGGCACATCTGTCCGGCCCACGTGACCCTGGTCCCTTAGCGACTTGTATGAACAGACAGCTGTCACCATAACAACGGGATGAGGGGGCGGGAGGAGGAGGGGGCAGACAGCCGCCCCCTCCCCACGCCGCCCGGCCCACAGGCCGCGGGGAGCATGCAGGGGCGCGGCGGGGAGGATGCCCCGGCCCGCTAGGGGCGGGGTGGGGGGGGTGGGGCTGCTGCTCCGGCACCAGGTGGGGCGGGGGGGGCGGACTGCAGAGGCCAGGTGCGATCCGTGGGGGCGGGGGGGGGGGGAGCCGAGACACAAAGCGAGAAGCCGGGCAGCGCTGGGAAGCTGAGCCGTAGGGAGGGGGGGATTAGAGCCAGAGTCTCCTAAGGAAGATCAGCCCCCCCCCCCCCCCACACACCCCCCCTCCCGCTGCAGCCGAGCAAGCAGCCGCTCCCTCCTCCGGCATCCCCTCCCCGCAGCCTGGGAGCCGAGTAATCCCCGCCGATGAGGAGGAGGAAGAGGAGACAAAAGGGGATTTCGGCTCCAAAGTGACAGCCGGGGAAGGGGGAAGCAGCCGCCGAGAGAAAGCGCCGAGCGGCCGGTCCCGCCACCCACCGGGCTGCACGGTCCCCGAGAGGCAGCAGCTGCCCCCCAGCCCGCGCCGTCCAGCTGCTGGCTTGCGCTCCGCTGCCTTGGATGCCATGGGCAACAGCTTCTCCAGCATCCCTGCCCTGCCCCGAGGCAACCAGAGCAGGTTCCACAGGGTCCACCACCAGCACCTCAAAGGTAAGGGGGTCCCCGTTCTGTGGGGTTGGGGGGCTGTCCCTGGCGGGTAGGGGCTGTCCCTGGCGGGTAGGGGCTGGCAGTGGAGCATTGAGTGTTAGTGTCTGGCTACTGGTCTTTGGAGTGAGAAGCTCAGGGGGTAGGCTTGCCCCCATGCTTGTCTCAGTGTGCACCTATCTGACAAACTCTCCCCCACCGCTTTGGTCCAGGAAGCAGAAGTGGGGTGGGGCATTCATAGCTGAGACCCACCTGGGTGCTTCTGAACTTCCCAGAAGGTTGGACACTCAAGGCAATCAGCTTTCTCACCCCAGTGACTAACGGCATAGGATTGATATTCCAGCAATTCAGGCCCAAATGGCCATTTACATCATCACGCCCCCACATACCCTCCCTTCATTCAGACAGGGATGGCCTTCTCTGTGTCTTTTTAAGTCTCCACAGTGGGGATAATACCCAAGGAATGGCTTACAGAAAGTGCAGAGCAGCATGTATGAAGTGCATGTTGTCTTTGTGGTTAACCCAGAAATGTAATTTTGGGGGAAGGGGATGGACCATCACCTCATTCTGGGGAACGACAGGAGGATATTTGGTGCTTCTGTTCCAGTTTGAGCCAGGATTATTCTCCCTCCTCAGCCCCCTCCCCCTGGCATCATGTTAAAATCCCATTTCTGGATATATAAGTGCGCTCCTAGGGCCACATCCAATGGGATGACTTACATGACTCAAATGGTCAGGATTTGGGGTTAGAGGTTTTAATTCTCTGTCTTTTCCCTCAAGCTAAACCCTGAGAGGGCATAGGTCAGGGCAGAATTTTTCATTTATATCAGAAGGGAGTTTCCTTTTAGCCTCTTGAACAACAGAAAACAATATGTATGAGACAGATTCATTAATTACCTCCTGGGTGCCCATATTTTCACATCCCAAGGTGCTAAATGAAGTTGAGGGAGTATGTCAGAGACCCATCCAGAAGGGATGCTGGAAGGAGGGTGTGTTTTCCATAGCCATTATCTTAATGTCTCTAATTATTAAAACTTGTTGCTGCTTCCCCACCGGGATTGTGCTGTAGAATGTGCTTTCAGTCTATAAAATGGGGACACTATGGAAGTATAAAGGATTATTGATGGTGATAGTTACAGTAATTAAATAGGATTTTCTGATACCTCCCTGTGAGCTTAGATTTTTCTCCTTTTCCCTCATTGACAATTTGAGGGCTATTATCTGGGCTTTTTGAATGGGTGTGCAAGAAGATGTCCAAGAATGTTTACAGTCTTATCATGGACTGAGTTGATCAGAAATTCAGGGCAGACAAGTGCTGTGTTTAAAATTAGACTGGCAAGGAGGGGCCATTGAACTTTAAAGAATGGCCCATCATCCCCGATCAAGGCAAACATGAAGGCATACACAATGCTGTAGTAGTTGGTATGCAATTGTAAACTGCCAGGAATGATTTATCTTTAAGAATAATGCGGTCAGCTGGAAATCTTTCTAGAGCAACCTTAAGCAGATAAGAATTTGTAAACTGTAGCCAGAAGGGACACTGCCTTCTAATCCATTATCATTAGCTTACGTGAAGTTTCCAATATGCATTTATAAATAACTTGGTTTGTTTCTTTCATGGCATGTTTGTTTTTTGTTTTTTTATTTTCCATCTTAATTGAGTTGCCATCCATGCCAGTGCAACAAGCAAAATTGTTCGTACTTTGTATCTTACCAGAGCAGTGAAAATCACTTTGATTTGAATGAAGAGTTAACAACCCATTGCCATTGTTGTAAAACCCAAGCAACTGCCAGGACAATATGTGTTTTTTTCTGTCGTTTCTGAAACAAGATGCCCTCAAGTCCTACATTTATATGCAGAATAAACAAGTCTGATCAGATCTGACAGGTTGCTGTAAAATGGTTTGGAGGCATAGCAGCAAAAAGTATGAATGTCACACTGTTTTGTTACATATCTGCCATTTAATGTTTTGGGAAATGTATTTTAATTGAAGGTACACTTCTCCCCCACTCCCAGACCTTGGACTGAACATTTGCGTTTGTGTGACAGAAAGAACAAGCCGTTTTGGAAACCACATGGAGACTTTAAGCACCATCCAGCACCTTTGTGCTGTTTTATGCAGGTGACCTCTCCCTAACCTGGTGTGAGTGACAATTTTGGCTCTCTCTCTTGCCAAAGCAGAGACAACTACGTGACTGTATCGAACTGTGCATGGTGGTTCAAAGTTTCTGAAATTAGAGTTTTTGAAGCCTTAAAAGTTCAGTTCTGTTCTGTAAAGGTGGCACCTCCATCGTACTCAACCGATCTGCTCTCTGCATGTGCTCAGAGTCAGATCTACTGACTTGAGAGACAGAAGTCAATTGGGACTACTTTTTACTCTTATTAGACCTCCACAACTAAAACATGGCTACGAGAGAGTGAGCCCAATTCTGTTACTTTTTGTGGAGCATCCACAGAATTGTCTGCTAAGTTTCCAGATGGTTGCTCCTGATCAAACCTATTGAAGACTATGGGGTTTTACACTTGTCATTGAGAGTATACTATGAAGACAGTGGTAGCTGCACTGATGTCCCAGAGCTTGCTTTGGCCTGTAGAGCTTTTGCTACTGGTGATGATGCACTGTAAGGAAAAAACTCAGCCCGCGTCTTAGATGTCAGGTTTAATTTACAGTGCAGAGCAGCTAGAATAATCCTCCCTTTTCGTGTAGGCTAAGCGCATTTGATGCAGTGTCTCTGTCAGACTGTGCCTGTTACCCGGTCACCTTTCAGAGCAGAATCACACTTTAAAATCACACCTGCCCTTCCATCACCCTATTGTCCCATTTGAGCTTATTGTTTGTTATTCAATGAAAACCACTCTGCAAGCATCGCTGCATTGGAATTATGGATGCAGTGCTGGACCGAGCCATAGTTGTGCCCTGGGCAGCGGGCGAGCGGCGCATGCTCAGCACCGCCCTGAGGCACAGTGCATGCACGGATCCCCCTTACCACTTCAATCAGGCGCCCCCCGTAAGTTGGTGTCCTGGGCAGCTGCCCGGCTAGCCCCCCCCATTAATCCAGCTCTGTAAGGATGCCCGATCTGTACTCACACTATGGGTATATTTTATTATGATTGATTAACATTTAGATCACAATAGTTCCCAGAGTCCTTCGTCAGGCCAGAGCCCCATTATGCCAGGCACTAAATGGAACACACGTGCAAAAACATGATGATCCCCACCTCAAAGAGATCACAATCTATAAGCCATACACTGAGACTAGACAGTTCATTTTAGTTACACTCAACTTGAATTTCAGTCGAACTCCGTCCTCTTCCATGAGGATGAATGCCCTCTTCTGCACTGACGATGTCACTCCTAAAATAGTTGGCAGCTGCGAGTCGGCATCTTTGTAGACGCATTTTGCGTGGGAGACGTGGGCTAATGGTTAAGGCACAGGCCTGGGCTCAGCAAACTTGAATTCTATTCCCATCTCTTCGACTGGCTAGCTGAGTGACATTGAACAAAGCAGTTCATCTCTCCTTGCTGTGTTTGAGCTGTTTCCTCCATCTATAAAACAGGGCTGATAATCCCTGCCTCAGAGGGACGTTATGTGACTTAATTCATTGATGTGTGTTAAAGTGTTTGAGAACATTGGGTGGAAGAGGCTACAGAAGCTCAAGGAAATTATATGGGATCAGCCATATAGCTGAAAATGTCCTCCTACCTCTATTCTCAAGTCATCGTTCTTCTTCCATTTCCTTTCCTGTGGATAATGACTTGAACCTGCAAAGGGATGAGCACTTCTCTAAGTGAGTGGAAGGTGAGGGTCTCCAGAACGTGACCAGATCAGCATGCCTTGGATTTTGGACCTTAAAACCCAGAGAGTGATCAGAGGACCATTTTCCTTTGGGCATGAGGTGGTGGTAAGCTACCAGTGGGCTCTCCTACTGCATTCCTGCATGTTTCCCACTTGTAACCCAGGAGTGGTCCATACTCTAAGACCTGCCGAGGTGAGATTTTATAGCCATTGTCCATTCCTAGTGGAGGACAAAGAATTATGCTCATCCAGCAACAGTTTGCACATGACGTGGCTAAAAGCACAAGGGGTAGCTATTGCTGATCATGAGTCATTCTCTGCTGGTCTGTCCTATCATTCCTATTATCTATCGAAGTAGGTGTGTGAAAGAAGGCTGAGAGGAGAAACTGCGACCATATCTATTCTCATAGAGAAGGCAGACGGAACAGACCTCGTAGGCAGCCTATCCATTCTTGTGCCTAATATGTTTCTTAGTATTAGGGCCTGGGTTAGCTTGAAATGTGCCTAAAGATGGAGCCCCTACTATTTCTCTAGTGTTTATCCCTCCCTCTAATACATCTTGTTGATTGGAAGTTTTGCCTGATATCCATATTCAATTTTCTCTTAATTTCATGCCCGTATCTCTAGTCTTCACCGCCACGCTCTCATTGATCTCACTTCCTGGTGCTTACCCCTTTCCGATATTGGTAGACAGTTATGATCCCTTCTTAGTTGTTGCTTAGCCAAGCCAGAGATAATGAACTCGCCTTCCTCTCATTTGTGAGCTACGCGTCCTGTGGGTTAGCACTACCGCTTAGTGCTAGGTCTAAGATGGCATTAAATCTTTTTTGTGGGACAGCTTTGACCAGCGGTTAGGGCATTGGACCTGGATTTTATTGCCACCTCCTTGAGTGACCCATGGACACGTCACTTTATCGCAATATGCCTCAGTGTTCCCATCTTTAAAATGAGGCTTCTCGGGCCACCCCACCTTTGTGGAGAGCTTATGTCGGGCAGAACTTACGTCGCTCGTGGGAGAGGGGAGGGGATAAAACACCCTCCTGAGCAAGACAAGTGACATTGAGGTAAGTCCTGGTGTGGACAGAGGACGAAGTGCTGCTCGTGGAGGTGGTTTATTATGCCAACAGGAGAGCATCTTCACCAGATGCACTGCTGCAACACTGTAGGGCTGCATCTAGACTGGCAAGTTTTTCTGCAAAAGCAACTGCTTTTGCAGAAAATCTTGCCAGCTATCTACACTGGCCGCTTTGAATTTGCGCAAGAACACTGATGATCTAATGTAAGATTGTCGGTATTCTTCTGCAAATACAATGACTCTCCCGTTCGGGAAAAAGCCCTCTTGCACAAATGCTTTTGCGCAAGAGGGCCAGTGTAGACAACTGAGAACCGTTTTGCGCAAAAAAGCCCCGATGGCGAAAATGGCGATCGGGGCTTTCTTGTGCAAAACTGCGTCTAGATTGGCACGGACGCTTTTCCGCAAAAAGTGCTTTTCCACAAAAAGTGCTTTTGCGCAAAAGCATCCGTGCCAATCTAGATGCTCTTTTCCACAAATGCTTTTAACGGAAAAACTTTTCTGTTAAAAGCATTGGTGGAAAATCATGCCAGTCTAGACATAGCCTAGGTGTAGACAAGCCCTGAGGCTCTCCTACAGGTATTCCTCCCTCATGTGAGGAGTCCCCGTTGCTAGTGGGACTACTTTGGGTTTACTAACTTCTCTTGCTTTACATCTACTGAACGCCGTATGAAACATTAACTAATCCACCTTCACTGCGCCCTTGTAATGCAGGTGGTGTTCTTACGTTTTAAACAAGGAGAGATTGAAGCAGAGAAGTGCAGTGACTTGCCAGAGGTCGCACAGAGAATAAATAACAGGCTTGTGATTATAACTCAGGAATTCCAAATCTTGGCTTCTAGCCACTAGACAATACTGACTCTTAAAACCCTCAGAGTACCCACTTACGCAACACAGTACCAAAGAAGTAGTAGATTTACTCCTACTCCTGAAGTGTGAACCTTGCTAGCCTTAATTATTTTATCTTTGTTTACATAACTACAGAGGTTATTTCAAGCAAGACCAGTATATGTCAGTTGACCTGAATCTACATGGCAGATAAACTTTCCTATCCCTATATTTTTGTGGCTCTGAGAAGAAGAGAAGAATCAAGATAGTCATCTGGCCGACGTAGGCATCTCACTAATTGTAGACTATTGGCAGACATGAATATCCTCTTGTGAGCTCCATTTTTTGGGATCACTAGATAAAGCTGAAGGACATTAGTGGCTGGTGGAAATTAGGAACTGGGCTGCAGGAAGTGCCAGATACACGTAGCATACTGTGGGGAGAGACTGAGACTGGTTCCGCTTTTAGAACTCCAAAGAACGTTTAGGAAAGGAGCAGCCTGCTGTGTCTCTGCTAGGAGACGGAGGTGGGAAAGGGAGAGTGGTTTTTGTGCCTCCTTCTGCACCTCTTAGGACATCTGGACATGAATTTGGGGCTTAATTTTGCAAGGCACTGGAGTGCCTTCCGCTCCCACTGCTATCAGGATCAGTCTGTTTTCTGGATAATGCTTCATTCTCTTTGAGTTAACCAATTGGAACCAGCACCAGAAAGGAGGTGAATGTGTCACATGGCCTTTT
Organism: Pelodiscus sinensis; assembly: GCF_052426305.1. Taxonomy (NCBI): domain Eukaryota; kingdom Metazoa; phylum Chordata; order Testudines; family Trionychidae; genus Pelodiscus; species Pelodiscus sinensis. The sequence goes on along the minus strand of NC_143059.1, from coordinate 70,940,268 downwards.
CATGCAGCAACTGGCCTCCTTGACCTGCAAGTTTGATGGTTCATTTGTGCCTCCGGTTCTGCCCTTGAGCCCTGTTTTTTCTCTGTCCGGTCATCCTTCTTGGGTTGTGGGTATTTTTTTAAAAAAATCATTAGGTTTATATGACCTTCCCCCAGGCACTAGATTTTTCCCAGGCTTCTGAGTTCTAACTTCTAGCTCCTAAGCCGCCTATAATTATTCAGCTCTCTATTTACAGCACTTTATTGACATTCCCCTTTTTTCAGCCCAGGAGCCTGACAATGAAGCTGGTACAGGTTCAGCTTGTCAAAGATTTTTCAGACAGTCACATGCTGCCTTAACATCAGGTGATGCTGTTACCACACAGGAGCAAGAATGGCTGCTTTTGAAAGTCCCTTGGATTGGAGACAGCAAAAGACTGGATTGTCCCAAACACACTCATGGTATGAGGCCAGGAAATGGTGAGATGAATGAAGAGGTCACATGGTCCACTAGGAGAGATAATTACTAAATCACACAGATTTAGGGAGCTTGGATTAGAACACTGGTCCTTCAGTTTCCAAAACACAGTCTGCTGTTGCTAGCAAACTCATTTCATTGGCATCATTAGCTGGTCCTGGGTCCCGTTGCTAGAGATCGATAACACACGCACCAAGATATGGTCTTGCTTTCTGCACTATTACAGGCAGTCCTGCTGGGGGATGAAGGAGCCGACCAGGTTGGTGATAAATGAGGAAGGGAAGCCTCGCTCCCATAGGGCAGATGTGTCTGCTCGGACAGTCTGGGCAAACGGACCCGTGGCTGAGTAGTAGCAAATGCAGAGAGGCCGGCAGGAATTGATGCCACGATAGACAGGACTAATGGCAGATGGAGTTCAATGTGGAAGTCCACGGGCCCAGTGGAGGAAAGTGCAGCAGGGAAAGAAAGATTGTTGCTGCTGGCGGTGCCCCACTTGAAAATTCTTACGGAGGCCCAACCCGCTGGAGTGCCATCGGAAGTCCATGGGCCCAGTCCATCGGAAGTCCACGGGTTATTGAATGTGGTCACAAAAGACAACTGGCCTTTGTCATCTGGCTCCAATCACTTGCCCTGGCTTAGTTAATGCCACAGATAATTTGGCTTCTAATTAATTTGTTGAACTTTTCCAGAATCAGATGGCTTGGCCATATTATGTCGGTGGATAACATTGCGCTCGATCCTTTCCGCCTGCCGGGTGGCTTTGCAGCGTTTTTGCATGGATCCCAATATTCTTGACATTTTTTAATGACTTTGTCTAGTAGCTTGCAGGCCTTCATCCTCTCACTGGAATATATTGACCCTGGAAGAGAGAGATCCCTCAGGTCTGGCACTCTTCTCTTGCTCTCACTAGATCTACCAAAATGGAGTCTGCTCTAGTCACAGAAAGACATAAAATGCTCATCCTAGGCCCAGAGTCATTGCTCAGCGACCACAGTGGGAGGCAATGCTTCTTCCCTAATCTGGGGGCTGCTGGGGCCAGTTTGGCCTTTGCTGCAGGTTTGGGCAAACCCTAAGCCAGTGACCATGAGAAACCCAGGGTATGTCTACACTTGCACCCTCTTTTGAGAGAGGGATGCAAATGAAGACATTCGAAATTGCAAATGAAGCCGGGATTTAAATATCCTGTGCTTCATTTGCATAATCGCATTATGGCGCTATTTCAAAATAGCGCTATTTGTAATACAAAACACGGTGCAGATGCGGTTATTTCGGGAGAACACCCTTCTTTCGAAAATAACTGTTAAACCTCATTTTATGAGGAATAAGGGTTATTCCGGAAGACGGGTGTTCTCCCAAAATAACCGCATCTACACCGTGTTTTGTATTACAGAATAGCGCTATTTCGAAATAGTGCCATAACGCGATTATGCAAACGAAGCGCGGAATATTTAAATCCCGGCTTCATTTGCAATTTCGAATGTCTTCATTTGCATCCCTCTCTCGAAAGAGGGTGCAAGTGTAGACATACCCCTAGATACTATGGCAACAGGAGTAGTACTAGAACTTACTCTGATGATATCCACACTCCAGCAGCACTCTGCCTGTAGGTGCCTGTTAGTTTCCCCTTTCGAATGACTGCACCCAGGTGCATACAGAAAAATGAGTTACCGTGCCAGCACATGAGGTCACGACTGGTATATCTGAGGCTTGTAAAATCCTCCAGGTTTATTTGGAGGGTATATTAGATTGCGACGAACTTCATAATGCAAATCTTCATCGCTGTTCCCTACTGGATGGAATGAGAACTGCTTCGTAGTGGCTCCTGGGCTTTACAGCTAGAGGAGAGTCACCGTTAGCTTACGTGTGCTTTTGGAGAGGGGGGAGTGAGTTCTGTCCTCACTGCGTAGAATCTGAGTGACCTCAATGGAATGCCGAGGTGGCCACAGGTTTGGCATAATATTTTGCTTCCTAGATTATTGCTCATCTTGCAAGATTATGCTGATGGCTCCCCACCTGGAGAGGCATCGCGTTCAGAAGCCTGGAAGCTTTTAATTGAGGCATCTGGTGCTATTCCCTGTTGCTGCTAGAGTGTAATGAGCGCGAACCTGCCGCGATAGTGCTGCCAAGCTGTTTTCAATCATATATATGGTTTCACTTCAGTGCATCACTTCATAGCACTTGCTGAGATCCCCAGCACTTCAATGCAGGCTAAACTGGAGCAAACTGGGAACCCATGTATGCTCACCAGTATCCCTGAAACACCATATCTATTTCTGAGACTGCTGAGAGCAGAACACCTTTCATTTGACAGTGTATGCTAGGGTGTGCTCCATACACACTGTACTATAGGGCTATGTCTACACTCGTGGCTTCTTGCTCAAGAAATATGCAAATGAGGCTAAGCGTGTACTATCACCGAGCTTCATGTGCATACCTAATGAGCCGCCATTTTTGCAGAAGAGGCTCTTGCGCCAGAAGGAAGAGGCTCTTGTCCCATCTTGCGCAAGAAAAACCCTCTTGCGCAATGCTGCCACGCTGATTATTTTCAGGAAGAAAAACATTGCACAAAGTTTTTCTTGCACAAGAAGGGGCAGTGTAGACAGCTCCTTCTGGCGCAAGAGCCTCTTCTGCAAAATGGTGGCTCAGTAGGTATTCAAATGAGGCTCAGTGATATTCCACACTTAGCCTCATTTGCATATTTCTCATGCAAGAAGCCGCGAGTGTAGACATAGCCTGCGTCTAGACTGGCATGATTTTGTGGAAATACTTTTAACGGAAAAGTTTTTAACAGAAAAACTTTTCCGTTAAAAGTATTTCCACAAAATTAAAAAAGTTTTCCACAAAATCAAATGTTTTTCCGTTAAAAGTATTTCCACAAAAGAGCATCTAGATTGGCACAGATGCTTTTGCGCAAAAGCATCCGTGCCCAGTATAGACGCGCTTTTGTGCAAGAAAGCTCAGATGGCCATTTTAGCCATCGAGCTTTCTTGCGCCAAAAATTAAGGTGCCTGTCTACACTGGCTCTCTTGCACAAGTATTCTTGCGCAAGAGGGCTTATCCCTGAGCGGGAGCGTCAAAGTATTTGCACAAGAAGCACTGAATTCTTACATTAGAACATCAGTGCTCTTGCACAAATTCAAGTGGCCATTGTAGACACTCTAGGGCTACATCTAGACTGGCGTGATTTTCAGAACAGAGCATGTAGATTGGCACAGACACTTTTCCACAAAAGCACTTTTTGCAAAAAAGCATCTGTGCCAATCTAGACACGCTTTTCTGCAAAAAAGCCCTGATCGCCATTTTCACGATCGAGGCTTTTTTGCGGAAAACAAATCTGAGCTGTCTACACTGGCCCTTTTGCACAAAAGTTTTGCACAAAAGGACTTTTGCCCAAATGGGAGCAGTGTAGTATTTACACAAAAAGCACTGATTTCTTACAGTAGGAAGTCAGTGCTTTTGCAGAAAGTCAAGCAGCCAGTGTAGACAGCTGGAAAGTTTTTCCAGTAAAGCAGCTGATTTTCTGGAAAAACTGGCCAGTCTAGACACAGCCTGGGTGTGGCAGGGTCAGGCCAGAGAGCTGCTGCAGAGGGAGGAAAAGGCAGCCCAAAAAGGGTCAAGACCTGTAAATAGAAGCAGAGGGCTGCAGGACAATTAGATGCAGCTGGGAAGGAATTGGCTCAGGCAGATTGGGGCAAGCTGACTCCTCTGCTGGCTGGCTGAAGGCCTTTGAAAGCCTCAGCAGTTAGCATTTGGCAGCTGGGGGGTGAAGGAGAGACAGAGAGCAAGTCATACCAGCATTAGAACAGAAACAGCCAGCCAGAGAGTCCCAGAATGAGCAGCTGGGCTCCCTACCACAGGGACCTGCTGTAAACCCCAACCTCTGGAGTTGGCAGTGAGAGGCTGGCCCTAGCCGTGGTCACGGTGAGAGGGGCCCTTGCCACGTAGGCTAGATGGGCTGAGTAGGTTGCAAGTGAGGGGCTATTTAGGCTGAGAGGACAGTCTCAATCAAGGGAAGTTCACCTGTGAAGGGATAGGCTGGGCTTCTATAGAACCAGGTGCTGGGAGCAGAAAGGGGACTGATCTGTAGCTACTCTCCTTGGGACAAGCAAGTGAAGGGGTTTTGACCTTCCCCTGGAGGAAGGGTTTGTTTAGCAGACCCAGGAGACCAGGGCTTAGCTGGAAGGGTGGTGAATGTAAGTCTGGGCTAGGCAAAGTAGAAAATAGTGCAGGGAAGTATCAAGATTTGTGCTAGTACAGACCTTGCCTGCTGGAGATAGGGGGGGCCCTTGGACTGGAATCTAAACTGGCAGGCCTGGGGGCCCTTACCAACCACAAGTGAGCCCCACAATCTGGGTAGTGAGTGTGGCTGCCAGGGTCTGTTTGCTCTAGCTGCTGAAGGAGAGGCTCAGTCCAGGCAGTGGCAATAAGGACTGCCCGGGATGGTGCGGAAGACCGAGCGAGCACCCTGGAAGGGCAGGGCTCTTGTGACTTGTCTGCAGGGCTAAGCCATGAAGATGAGGTGGGACAGCTCCTGAGGAGCAAGGGAGAGGCCACACAATGTGCAACTGGGCTGAAGAACTGCAAGAAGAGGGCTTTGAGCCGGGAGGCACCGCTGGGGTGAGTGGAGGCTGCCATGGCACAGTATCTTTCCAAACATGGGGGTACTAAGATTAACTTTAACCCCTCCCTCCAACATTGTCTAGGTACTCAGCTCTGTGCTGTGAACCGAAGGAACCCGTAGCATCTGCTGGGATTTACTTATCCAAAGCTGAACTTCTCTTTGAAAGGTAGAAGTTCTAAAAACTGTAGCCCCCAATCCTCAAAGGTGTCTCAGCACCTGCCAGTCGTCTTTTCAGCAAGAGGTAGGTGCCTAAATCTCTGCAGCAGTCCAGCTGTGTTTTAGACTGCTCTGAGCTCAGTATAGTTTCTAGAGATAATCCTGCCATGGATTATATTTAGAAAATACACTGGATTAAATTCCATTTCTGCAAGGTGTAATACAAGAGAACTTTTGGCCTCTTCCACATGGTTTCTAGCTTATAGACCTACAGAAACCCATGGACTCCAGTTTAGCCTGCATGTGTATATACCATGAGTGAGTTAACCTTTAAATTACTAGTTTTAAAACAGAATGCTGTGCTATGCACTTCTTGAACAATTCTTATCATGCTTTCCTGAGTGGTATGGCTCCAAACGAGCAAAGTAAAGACTTGAGGGTTGCCCCACTGTTTGCAGTAGTGGTCTTCTCTTGTGTGAATCCCTTCGATTTTTCTCTAAAAATATGGCTCACTGATGAATTTCTTACTGATTTTGATCACTTCTGCTGCTCTCTACTGCTGGGGTTATTGGCTGTTGTGTGCATTCCATTAAGAGACACAGCTGAGGCTGTATTGCCAGAAGGTATAACAACCTCTGCTCAAAAATGAATTAAATAGTCCAGGCACTGATTTTTCTTGGTGCTTATATAGTGCTCATGGGATGAGTATTGGGAGGGGAGAAAGGATGGTCTAGTGCAGTTCTCTCACTTCTGACAAGGAAAATTACAGCACAACCCCCTGAGGAGGGATCAAACTTGAGCCTCGCTGCCCTGGGGGGAGCAAAACCGAGCTTCACTGCCCTGGCTGGTGGTGGGGCAAAGCTTGAGGCCAGGGGGCCAAAGAAGAAGATCAAGGACTTTGGCCCAAAGCAGGAGGCATCAGGGCTCAAGCTTCAGATCTGGGTCCTAACATTTCTAAGCCAGTTCTGGTGACCCCATTCAAAAGGGGCCACGATCCACTTTGGGGTCCCAACAGACAGTTTGAGAACTGCTGGTCTAGTGGTTAAAGCACAAGTCAGGAGACCTGGGCTCTACTTCTGACATTGCTGCAGACTGACCGTTGGCAGGTAGCGTCACCTCTCTGTGACTCTGTTTTGCTGTCTGTGCAATAGGGATAATTGTTGCTGTATGTCACAAAGTGGCTGGGAGACTAAATTCACTAACAACCTCCAATGGCAGAGGCAACTCAAAATCAGTTACACTCACCATCTGTACGTTTTCTTATAACACCTGTAAATCTGAGTGAAGCATACCTGCTTTTTGGGTCAAGAGCTCACTTACAGGTTGTCAAGCAAGTGAATCCTTTGCACCAAAAAGCTAAAGTTGTCAAGTGTTCAATCTCCACAGCCAGGGCTAGATTGTCAGAAGAGCTCAGCTCCTATTTAGGAATTAAGTGAGCAGGGTTTTAAAAAAAAAAAAAAAAAAAAAAAAAAGCCAGACATGAGGGTCTGGAAGCATCACAGTATTACAGTGGGAGCTGTTGGGTGCTGAGATGTGTGGTGTGTTTTTTAAATCTGGCTCTTCTTTTGAGGCCAATGAGGAAACTGAATTCATCTGGAAATCTGGCACCAGTTGTGGGTGCTGCATTTTTTTTCAAAAGTTGTCTACAGTGCATTTCAGCCAAGGGTCTCAATGCGCTTTGTAAGAATAGGTAAAACAGTCTCCATTTTAGAGATGGACACTGAGGCACAGAGAGGGTAAGTGACTTGCATCACAGCCCTGCTCTGTGACCTCCAGCAAGTCAGGGATAGAACCCAGATTTTCCTAATTAGAAACTCGCAGTGTATCATCTGGCTTTTCTCCGTTGAAACAACCTGAAAATCATACAGATTTCTTCTCAACACCCTGCCTTTAGCGGTAGCTCACACTCTGACCATGTCAGAAGAAACCTAATCATATTATGCCTGATCCTTTCTAATTTACATTGACTTCCCATATGTCAACATGCAATTTAAAAACAGCACTGATCATCTTTTATCCTCTGTTAGGCATAAGCTCTGCTTGATTTCCCTTTAATTGCTACTTGAGTGGAGATGTGCCCGTGTCACATGCTCTGATGCTCATCCACACCATCTAATGTAAAGATTAGTATTAGAGTCTTAACTTGCTAGTAGACAGGCATTTCCCATTAAGCCAGGCGGCCAGAGAACCTATTTACAGACAGGATTCCAGCACTGTTCATCAGAAGATCAATTCAAATCTCCCTAAGTCATATCTGTTTAATTTATCATTTAATTATATTTGTATTAATCTGGATAGCTGTGCTTTGAGCAGCTGGCGCTATTTTATTTTAATTTTTTGTATGGATGCTATCATGTCACTTTTTTTCTTCCTTTAATGTAAAGAATATTTAAGTTAAAGGACACAGAAGTTTGGGGAAGGGGTGTTGTGTAGTGGTTACGTCAGAGCCTTCAGTCTCAGAACACCTGGGTGGTGTTCCCAGCTTTGCCCCCGATTTGTATTATCATCGGTGAGAGACTGTCCTTATGCAAAAGAAAATTGTGCTTCCCTAATCTGAGAACTCTTTGAACATGTCAGCAAAATAGTGGACAGTGGAAAACTAGCTGACATAATGTACTTGACTTTCAGAAAGCCTGACACAGCTGATCCGAAAAGGTCCTGAAGAAAACGAAATAGTTATGCAGTTCTATCCGAAGTAATAAAATTAATTAATTTTGGAAAATATCATGGTGCCATTATACAAACCAATGGGCCACCCTGAGCTGGGATGCTGTGTAACATTCCAGTAACGTAATCTAAAGTGGCTATAATAGATCTGAGAGAGGTAAGGACAATTATTATATTCATGGGGAGAATTTTATCTAAGAAGAGAGGCTGAAAGGTTGAGACTGTCCTTTTAAGAAAGGTGCTGGACATGATACAAGTATATAAAATAGTGAATGGGCCAGCGAAGGTGATATGAGTGCCTCTCCACCTTTTTTCATAGTATAAGGACAAGGGGCTATTTAAGGGGAAATGTTATCTGATTTTAATATTTGTCACTTTCATAATTCAGGGGTAGATGTAGGTTGTCTGCAGGCCAAATCCAGACTGTCAAATGCTTTGTAAGACTCTGAAATTTCTATCTAACTTACCAAAGAAAATATTTTTTTAATATTTGGACCTTCACTTTACCTTGGCCAAGAAATTTGAACTTTGACAAATAATTGACTCTCAGCATAGTCCACCTATGGAACTTCTTTCCGTGGATATGGAGGCTAAGAGCTTAGCGAGGTTCAGCATTTAATGGGACATTTAGGTGGCTATTAAATCTTACTGTTTGTAACGGTAGATCATCAACAGACGACCTCCCCCAAGCTTGGAAGGGTTATAAACCCTCATGGTTCCAGGCATGAGATAACTACTACTCAGTGGGTTTGGGTAGAAACTTCCCCTAGGAGCGGGTTATTCCATAACTGTCAATGGCTGTGTCTAGACTGGCAAGTTTTTCCGCAAAAGCACTTTTGCGGAAAAACTTGCCAGCTGTCTACACTGGCCGCTTGAATTTCTGCAAGAACACTGACTTCCTACTGTCTGAAATCAGTGCTTCTTGCGGAAATACTATGCTGCTCCCGTTCGGGCAAATGTCCTTTTGGGCAAAGCTTTTGCGCAAAAGGGCCAGTGTAGACAGCTCAGATTTGTTTTGTGCAAAAAAGCCTTGATTGTGAAAATGGTAATCGGGGCTTTTTTGCAGAAAAGCACATCTAGATTGGCACGGACGCTTTTCCGCAAAAAGTGCTTTTGCAGAAAAGCATCTGTGCCAATCTAGACGCTCTTTTCCGCAAATGCTTTTAATGGAAAACTTTTCCGTTGAAAGCGTTTGCCGAACATCATGCCAGTCTAGACGTAGCCATTGTGTATATCTTCCTCTGAAGTGTCTGGTTCTGGCTACTGCCAAAGACGGGAGCGTGTGATGGACTGCTGGACTCATCTTGGATGGCAATTAGAGAATCATAGGACTGGAAGGGATCTTGAGAGGTCATCTAGTCCTGCCCCCTGCACTCATGGGAAGACTAAACCATCCCTAACAGGTGTTTGTCTAACCTGCTCTTAAAAAAAAACAAACAAACAAACAAAAAAAAACTGATTCCACAACCTCCTTAGGCAATTTATTCCAGTGCTTAACCACTCTGAGAGGAAGCTTTCCCCAATAACCTTCCTAAACCTCCCTTGCTACAATCTAAATCCATTATTTCTTTTGTCTTTAGAGGTCAAGAAGAACAATTTTTTCTTTCTCTTCCTTGTAACAACCCTTAAACTGTTCCAATTCCCACATTCCAATCAGCCCTCCATGCCCCATTGAATATATCTGTTTAATAATACCTAGCAATGGCAAGGTTGAATAATAAAGCAGCTGAAGTCTCACCATATTTGAGGCTGCAGCCAGCTTCTGTTATAAAACGCTATTTTAGGTAGGGGATGAAACAAGAATGTTGTACTTCTGGTTCTAGTGTGACCAGCATTAGCTGATATGGAAAGTTGTTACTGTCTAATGAATATCCAGTGGCCTAAACAAAATGAGTTGGTGCTTTTATTCCATTCTGTATTGGACGGTTTTCCCAGGTCACTATTGGCACTCATTGGCCTGGGACCAAATAGATCAGGGAAGCTGTATAGCCTGTGTTACAGGAGATAAAAAAAGCTAGTTACAATGGTTCCTCCTGGCTTTATAATCAATGAATCGATGAGACTGACCTCACAACAAGAGAGGTGGGCAGTGTATAGAGGAAACCATTTGTAACTTAGACCACAGCAACAGCTAAGATTGAGACCTCTACCGCAGGGGCTAGGAGGCCACTGGCTTTTAGCTCAGAGGCTAGAGGCTCCTATAGTAAGCTTGCATAAGAACATAACATAAGAACGGCCGTACTGGGTCAGACCAAAGGTCCATCTAGCCCAGTAGCCTGTCTGCCAACAGTGGCCAGCACCAGGTGCCCCAGAGAGGGTGGACCGAAGACAATGATCAAGCGATTTGTCTCCTGCCATCCTTCTCCAGCCTCTGACAGACAGAGGCCAGGGACACCATTTCTATCCCCTGGCTAATAGCCTTTTATGGACCTAACCTCCATGAAATTATCTAGCTTCTCTTTAAACTCTGTTATAGTCCTAGCTTCAGAGGTCCCAGGTTCAAATCTGTATGGTAGTGGTTACACATAGAAATCACAGAAAAATGTGTTTCTCCAGTTGTCAGCCTAGTGCTTTCCACTACCATAAAATCAACCATAAGAAATTAAAAAGTAGGAATGGGGAAAGATGTGGAAGGTAAACTCCAGATTTGGAAATGTGAATACTGAATCCATTATTAATAAAGGTGTTAAGAAAAAAAAATCTGCATTGAAAATGCTGCTGACACACAGGAAAGTGGCATACAGAATTAAAATTTCATATCCACTGGCGTCTTGCGATAGAGGTTTCATGATCCATACCCAGCAATCCTGCTAAAAATAGACGCGTTATCTAATCTTCCAGCCTACTGTATGACAGAAGATCACAAGAAGGAAAACAGTTTGATGTAGCTTTCAGCTGTTTTCTCACTGCTTTCCTAGCCTGCACTAGAGCATTATTGCTGTATCCCTTGTAATTCATATGAAGGCAGTGTTGTTCAAAAATAGAGAATGCCAGTAGAGGAGAGTTCAGATAAAACACAGAAGATTTATGATGCAGTTTAGATATGGCCATGTAGGAAAGAGGATGAGGAACTTACTGCTAATTTGTAATCTTAACAGCATTTTTCTGGGTGCAGTAAGAGCTTCAGTGTGCCACATGTATTATGCCACATTCGGAGTAAGGGTTTGTTAACTAAATGCTTCAAACATTTGACTGCAGAAAGAACCAATTTCCTAAGAAGTAATTAAGAGAGATAATGCACCATGGACCGGACTTGCACCAGTTGGAATCTGATCCAAACAACTTCACTGAAGTCAAGTGAGAGCCTCTGTGACCCTAATGGGCTTTGGATTGGATCTCTAAATGCTGAGCAACCCCATTCCACTTCATTTGGTCTTAGCCAAATTCTACTTGGACTTCTTTGTATGTTGATGATCCAGTGGAGGGCCTCTGTTGCCCCAAACTCCCATTGATCCCAATGGGTGTTACGTATGCGAAGGCCAGTGCATCTTTTAACACATGTAATCCTTGAGTCTAATCGAATTACACTTATAAATCTTAATGTACAAGAACGTGTTTATTCCTCCCACCACGCACTCTGGTTTGGGGAGTAAGGAGATAACCCAGAATGTTAAAATGCTATACAATTAAATACACAGGCTCAGGAGGCTGGAAAAGAGTGTGTATGGAGAGGCAAAAGACTTGCCGGGCCCTGGGCAAAGTAGGGGAGGGGGCATGGCTCTGTGCTTCTGGAAGGGAGGGGCCTCTGGTAGAAAGGGCAGGCATGGAGACAGTCAGTGTATGGTGAGCACCCGGAGTGCTCCCTTCCCCCATGTCCCAGCCAGCTCCTGCAGTGTGCTGTGCGGTGCTTTGGTGGCAATTAAAAGTGCCCAGGGCTCCTGCCGGAGCGGCAGCTGAAAATTCCCAGCTCTTTTAAATCTCCAGGCCCTGGGGCAGATGCCCCTTTGCCCCCCGTTGGCGGGCCTGACTACCTCTGAGTGCTGAATGCATCTGAACAGTCTTACGAAGTGAGATACAGTCATGCTGGTGGAGGTGGTGGTATGGTATTTAGACACCTGTCCACTAGAAATGGGTCACTGTCATATAAGGCACCTAGCAGACCTCTGCTAATAACGATTAATTTCCAGTCACTACCAGTGTTGGATAGATTCATACCAGCAACAAGAAGGGGAAAGGTTCCTTCTCTTCTCCTGTGTCGATCATCCCTCGGCAGCTGCCATGCCCTCCTTGCTGACGTTTGTCTGTCTTACCCCCCCCCCAACCCATGCAGGCTCCTTGATCTCCACGTAGGCTCCCCGACACAGGGCTTGCTTTAGAGAGTATCTAAAAATGTGCTGCCAGGGAAATCAGTGCTAAGAAACCAAGCAGCATGTGTGTGGGTGATTAAAGCAGTAGGGTAGGTGCGTGGAACTGATGAGCTCTGTTCTCTGTTAGTTGGGAGGGTGACATCATTGGCAATCGTCTCTGCAATGCTGGCTTGAGATCTTTTTTTTTTTTTTTTTTTTTTTTTTCCTTTCTAACCTTTGATCTTTATTTCCCTTGGGAAAAGAAGGGGGTGGCTGGTGACTAAACAGAACACCCACTCTCCTCTCCTGCCTAGCCGATGAGATAATTGTGCCGTGGTAACTTGCCTGCTTCCTTAGTGGTATGCAGTGTATTAATTTCCTGGATACGACCATCCGCTCCAACAATGGAACCAGAGATTGGCTGTCTGTAAGAGTGAGATTTACAGCTCCAAACAGTGAGAGTCTAGGCCAAAGAGTGGGACTTTCCAGGTGGTACGTTAGGTTATTGCTCATCGTTGGTTAATCCAATAGTCCAGGTTTTTAATTCAACCAGAATTTAATAGTTTGTTTTAATACAAACACTGTTTAATATTGTGCATAAAACTCTTCAGTGTCCTGATTCACACTAACGTCTAAGGCATGTGAGAATTCTGTGTGCAATACAAACCAGTGAATTTTAATAACTGTTTGCTGGTCAGAACAAAAAGCTGGTTGGTTGGAGATCTTTTAGGACCAGAGTTGTTAACCCCTGTTTTTGGCACATAGTCAGTGCTTAGTTGATTTTTTTCAGTGTCTCTTGTTCTGTTTATAAAAACTTAAACTCTTTATCAATTTGTTTATTTTGCATATTATCTTGTCATAGTGACCATCTATTTAAAAACACTTTACACAGCAAATCATTTGTTGCTCATATTAATTTACAGCCTACTCAAATGATCAGATTTCAAAATGAATAAATGCAACATACATTATTTTTACATTTATTTAATGTATTTGGTTATTTTGTTTGAGTTCTGTAATCAAGGAAATTAAATTGAATTTAATTAAGGTGACTCCAACAAACCATAGATAAATGATTCTGAGTCCACATTCTTTTTAATATCTAATTTGATTTCACATTTTATTTGTGTACTTTGTTATATTGCCATGTGCCCAGTTGTGCAGTTTTTCTTATTTCTCTTGGTGCCTCAAACTTGAAACACGGCTCAGGATTGACCAGCTCCACTTGACTAATACAGCACAGTGTCCTGGTTTGGTCTGAATCAGAGGCTGAGCCTTTTCATCCGGCCTGCCCCACCAGGACCCCGCGGTAGGCTCTTTGTCTGTCTGCTGCTGTTCAAAATGGCTGGTGGCTGCCTTTGGACACCTCACACCCCTGGCAGAGGGAGGAGACTTTGCATGCTGCCCTTGTCACCAGCCCAATCATCACAGCTCCCATTGGCTGGAAACTGGCTAATGGGAGCTGCCATGATTGGGCTGAGTGTGCAAAGTCTCCCCTTCCCACCACTAGGGGCACGCAGGGCGCAGCGTGGCAAATGGAGGGAGCCTCCAGCTGTTTTGAGCAGCCTGGGGCTGCAGCAGGTAGAGCGTCTGCTGTGGATTACCACTTACGGTAAGCACCTCCTGGCCAGAACCTGCCATTGGCACCCCACCCCCTCTTTCTCCCCAACTCCCTGCTCAGGTCACTACCCAAACCCTCTGCACCCCCACCCCCATCCCAGGGGACAACTCCCTCCCAGATCCTGCAGCGCCTCCTACACTCCTCCCCCAGGTCAGAGTTCTTTCCTGCACCCATGCCTCCTCCCTGACCCTGCATACCAATCCTCTGCCCCTGGTCACCTCCCAAGACCTCTGCACCCCTCTTCTCCCCCCCCCATCCCAGGTCATAACTCTCTCCCTGCACCTCCCCCAGGCCAGAATCCTCTCTTGCATTCCTACCCTCTCCCAGACCCTTCATCCCAATCTCCTGCCCCAGGTCACAACCCTCTTCCTTTACCCTAACTCCCTCTCAGACCTCACACCCCCTTCTGCACCCCAGTCCCCTACCCCCAGCTCCCTTCTGCACCCAACCTCTGTCCCAGAACCTGCACCCTCTCCATAGAAAAGCGTGGCCCTTGCCCAACTACCAAAACCTTGGAGTGCTTTCCCCCCTCCCCGCCCCCCAATCAAAAATCATTGCCCGTCTCTGGTCTGAAGGATGTCTTATTCTTCTGAACACACACTCTTCTGCAGCTTGAGAGAGGGAGTAAAACTAAAAGAAGCCTGGCAAACTTGACAGTCATGGGAACTTAAGGCCACGAGAGTTTAGGGATTTTTTTTGACATTGCTAAGATATGACCTCATATTGTCTACCCTGTATTATTATTTATATGGAGATAGGTATATCTCCTAGAGCTGGAAGGGACCTTGAGAGGTCATAGACTCCAAGCTTCATGGCAAGACCAAATACCATCCCTGACAGATTTGCCCCAGATCCCTAAATGATTGAACTCACAACCTTGGGTATAGCAGGCTGGTGCTCAAACCACTGAGCTAGCCAGCATGATTTGTGTTACTTTAGAGGTGCCTCATCCACCCCCACTGAGGGATAGCTGACTTTTGCATCAGTTAGTAATAGGGATGTTAGCTATTGGTTATTTTAGTAATCGTGTCGCCGCAACAATTTTTAGCAGTTACTACAATGCTCCCAGCGGTGGGATCGGATGCCAGTGCACTCCTGGTCCCACTCACAGGGAGCCCCCTGCCACCCTGTGCTGCTGCCTCTGCATCAGAGGCAGCAGCACAGGGTGGCAGGGGAAGCTGGTCCGTGAAGGGAGCTGGTTAAATTTGACAGCTTACAACCTACACAAACATGACAGACACAGGGCCGGGGAAGGAGCATATAACACACCAGCAGAGTCAATAATGTGGTGGAGGCAAGCAGTGTGTCGATACCGTTTTAGGACAGGCAGGGGTTGGCTAGAAGAGGGATCAACTAAATGGGAGGAGGTGATGTGGGTCAGGGCAGAAGAGAAGATGCTAGGAGGGACAAGTGAGGAGTGAAGTTGATCAACACATGGCAGAGTTCTCTGAATGTCCAGATGTGTCTGCTTTGGCTGCTTCTGCCCCATGGGCTGATGTCTATTTGGGTTCCTCTCTGCTCCTCTCCCTGCATTCCCCACACCCTGTGGCCCTGAGATACCACCTGAGTCCTAGTGCTTTCTCTGTGTGGGGGGGGTTTTGAGTCCAGAGTACTTCTGGGTCAGAGGAGTGGCTGTCCTAATGCAGCAACCTCTGCCTTCATTAGGGTACGTCTGCACAGCAGGGCAAAAGTCGAATTAAGCAACGTCAATTGCATAGCTGATGTCGAAATAGCTTAATTCGGCTTTTGATGCTGTCTACACAGCAGGAAGTCAAAGGAGAAGGACACTTTTCCTCCGACTTCCCTTACTCATTGTGAAATGAAGGTTACTGGAATTGGAGTGGAAAGTCCTCCAGCTGGACATTATTTTGAAATAATGGCTTGCCGTGTGTAGACGTGCTTTTTGTTATTTCCAAACAATGTCAGTTATTCTGAAACAATGCGGCTGTGTAGACGTAGCCTAAGACAACACAAATGAGGTGTCAGCAGGGCTAGTGTTCGCAATGCGTTAGTGGAGATGGGCTCTTCCAGAGCCGTCCTCCATGCCCCCCCCGACCCTCAGCAATGAAAGTTACCGCGTTCTTCTTTTGACAGGTGGTTGGCAACAAAAATCAGGCTGTGTTGTGGTGGCAGACCTTGATACTCTTTGCGGTGCTCCAAGGAATGCCTTGCAGGAGTGTTACTACATTGAAATAAAATCTGTTAATAAAAAAACCACCCAAGCCGTATTGCAGACTGCTTGTTGAAACAGATCTGGCAGAAGCTGCCTTCATGTGGTTCGGATGGTTGACTGAGTTCAGTGAAGGATGCCGGTATATGTGTGTCCTTGTGTGAGGTTGTCTAATAAATTAAAATGTGTTAAAAGCATGAATTACTTTTGGAGTGCACGTATTAAGTTGGAACGTAGGACTATAGGCTGGAAAGACAGTATTCTAGTGGTGTTAAGGGTGCACGAGGACTTCAGTTTAATGGTTGGTTTTTCTAAGACTTGGATACTTAGTTGGAGTCCTTTGAAATTGTGTGTGACAGGAGGGTTCAGGTTAGGGACAGCGAGACAAATTGGGGATCATTTAATGTAGGGGTTCTGGAGAAATAAGCCTGAAAAGATCCATGGTCTTGAACCTGGGCCCTCAGGTTTCTAGATAGGCCTCTTTCCTCAGTCAGGATGCCCCAGAGTCATGGCTTTAGTACAACTGACCCCTTGCTCATGAGGATCTTGACGGTGGGATGATGACCAATTGCATTGATTGGCTGGACCAAACTGTTTAAGCCAAAGGGAGGTCCAGCAAGTTGTCTGAGTCACTGAGAGACTTCCTGAGATGCTGCCCTGGATCTGACTCGCATTGATCCCTGTTGCCTGATTCTGTGTCTGACCCCTGGCTTGGACTTTGTCTCTTACCATGAGGCATGACTCACTCCCCTGCTCCAACCACTAGGTCACACTGCCCATGTCGCAGTCCTGACCACTCTGGGGGAAAGACACTGTGCCAGGCATGGATCTGACTAAGCTCCTCCTGCCTCAAGGAGGCTGTCATCCCACGAACGGGTGTCCTGCTTTCAGGCAGACAACCATCTGATGCAGGCACAAGCTGCACAGTTGGCTGCTGAAAACCAAACACTGCAGAAGTAAGTGCTCTGTGGATTCTTCGCACCCCCTGAACAATGTCAGTATTCCGAAATGAGAGTGTGGGCTAGACCTGGCCTAAGTGCTCTAAAATCTTCATGCTTTCACAGATTTTCTTTCCTCTTTTTGAAGTATGCTGTGCCTCGTGCATGATTCAAATGTGGGGTCATGAGTGGTTCCAGATATGTCTAGATAAAAATAACCAGTTTTCAAAAGTTTCTAGATTGATGATAGGATACTATATCCTATGCCACAGTGATGGGGGTGTTAGAAATGTATAGATATGGCTTTCTTTCCATTATATCTAGCGTGACTCTTGTTAGGTTATTTTTAGGCATTTGGACAAATGAACAGTCCTAATATACTGTGAGGCTGTGACAGTTTCATTTTATAACAATGCAAATATGGTATGTAAAGGCCAAGCGCTCTGCATCTAATTTAGCTGTGTTGCTTTAGCAACATGATGCGGGATGCAAATAGTTTCCTTGGTTACACTTCCTAAGTGGCATTAGATGAGCGATGGTAATAAACATGAAAGAAGATCATAATGAGAGCCAGACTCCTGTACAATAGCTTTTTATAGCTCCAGACATTATGATTAGAAAGATGGACAAAGCCGACAGCAACGATGTTTGAAAAATCTTAGCTCCTCTCGTTCTTGTGATTTTTTTTTTTTTTTTCTTTCAAAATCCCAAATGTAGTCTGAGCTGGTGACTCTGAGGCGCTTGCACCTTCTTAGATGGTTTAAATATGGAGAGGTTCCTCTTGCCTCAGAGCTGGTGCATTTCAGGGATGAATCATAGGCTTGGAAGAGATCTCAGGAGGTCACCAAATCCTGCCTCCTACCCAAAGAAGGATCTATCCTAACTAAATCATCCCAGCCAGGGCTTTGTGAAACTGGCACTTAAAAACCTCCAGGGATGGAGCTTCCACCACCTCCTTAGGGAACCCATCCCAGGGCTTCATCACCCTTCCAGTAAAATAGTTTTTCCTAATATGCAACCTAGACCTCCTCCCATAAATGATCTGGAGAAAGGGGTAAGCAGTGACGTCGTAAAGTTTGCAGATGATACCAAACTGTTTAGGATAGTCAAGACAGAAGCAGACTATGAGGGACTCCAAGAAGATCCCACCAAACTGAGTGATTGGGCAACAAAATGGCAAATGAAATTTAATGTGGATAAGTGTAAAGTAATGCACATCGGGAAAAATAACCCCAACTATACGTACAGTATGATGGGGGCTAATTTGGCTACGACAAATCAGGAAAGAGATCTTGGAGTTATCGTGGACAGTTCTCTGAAAACTTCCACACAGTGTGCAGCGGTGGTCAAAAAGGCAAATAGGATGCTAGGAATTATTAGGAAAGGGATAGAAAATAAGACCCAGAACATCTTACTGCCCCTGTATAAAACTATGGCACGCCCACATCTTGAATACTGTGTACAGATGTGGTCTCCTCACCTCAAAAAAGATATTTTGGCCTTGGAAAGGGTTCAGAAAAGGGCAACTAAAATGATTAGGGGTTTGGAACAGGTCCCATATGAGGAGAGGCTAAAGAGACTGGGACTTTTCAGTTTAGAAAAGAGGAGGCTGAGGGGGGATATGATAGAGGTCTATAAAATCATGAGTGGTGTGGAGAGGGCTGATAAAGAAAAGTTATTTATTAGTTCCCATAATAGAAGAACTAGAGGACACCAAATGAAATTAATGGGTAGCAGGTTTAAAACTAATAAAAGGAAGTTCTTCTTCACACAGCGTGTAGTCAACCTGTGGAACTCCTTGCCAGAGGAGGTGTTGAAGGCTAGGACTATAATAGAGTTTAAAGAGAAGCTGGATAAATTCATGGAGGTTAGGTCCATAAAAGGCTATTAGCCAGGGGATAAAATGGCGTCCTTGGCCTCTGTCTGTAAGAGGCTGGAGAGGGATGGCAGGAGACAAATCGCTTGATCATTGTCTTCGGTCCACCCTCTCTGGGGTACCTGGTGCTGGCCACTGTCGGTAGACAGGATACTGGGCTAGATGGACCTTTGGTCTGATCCAGTACGGCCGTTCTTATGTACTGCAACTTGAGACCATTGCACCTCATTCTGCCATGTGTCACTACTGAGAACAGCCTCTCTCCATCCTCTTTGGAACCCCCCTTCACGCAGTTGAAGGCTGCTCTCAAATCCCCCCTCATTTTTCTCTTCTGTAGACTAAACAAGCCCAAATCCCTCAGCCTCTCCTCGTAGGTCATATGCTCCAGCCCTTTAATCATTTTTGTTGTCCTCCACTGGACCCTCTCCAATGTGTCCACATCCTTTTTGTAATGGGGAGCCCAGAATTGGATGCAGTACTCCGGATGTGACCTCACTGGTGCAGAATAAAGGGGAATAATCACTTCCCTCGATCTGCTGGAAATGCTCCTCCTGACGCACCCTAATATGCCATTAACCTTCTTGGCTACAAGGGTGCCCTGTTGACTCATCTCCAGCGTCTCATCCACTGTAATCCCCAGGTCCTTTTCTGCTGAACTGCTGCTTAGCTAGTTAGTCCCCTGTAACACTGCTTGGGATTCTTCCGTCCCAAGTGCAGGACATAATGAAACCCTACAGGAGATGATGCAGTGCTGTAGGCCCTCTCTGATAATATATAAAGACGGTCCATGCCCCACTGAGGTTATGATCTGTAGATTAAGTGTGGGGGCAGGGAGCAACAGGAATGATAGATAGTTCCTTGTGGGCCTTTTGGAAGAAGTCAGTGTATGTTAAGGAGTGAGGAAGGGATAAACAGTGGACCATGGCAGGTGTAATCACTAAATGAATTTCCCCAGGCGTATTTAAGAGCAGAATTTTTCCTTTCGCGATTGGGCCATTTCTGTTCTGTAAATTGCTAGTGGAGCATCTCTCAAGTAGCAGGTTTGGGTCTAGGATACTGAGGGAGGATTTGAAGTGAGAACCAACAATTTCCTTAGCATGAGCTAGGGCAGCATAAATGGCCCACAGGAGAGCAGATTAGTTCCAATGGCAATCCAAAAAATCTCTATTGAGTATGATGCTTTAGGGTCTGTTCTGAGTCTTCATAATCTGTTAGCTATACTGTAATTGTTTACTGTAGATCTTTTTTTGTAGTTAAGCAGAAACAAGCCAGATACTGCTGTCAGTCAGATGCACAAAGTTAGGAATGTTGAGAATTCAGGAGCACAACTTCCATTGGTGATGGCTGACGGTGATGCTCAAGAAGTTTTAAGATTTCATGGGCTGGATCCCACTTTGTCAGATACATGAAGTGGCCCACGGAAGCTTATGCCCAAATAAAATTGTTATTCTTTAAGGAGCCACAGGATTCCTTGCGGCTTTTGCTGGAACAGACTAACGTGGCTATCCCTCTGAACCATGACGAGGTTCTGAAGTTCAGTTTGGATTCTCACCTAAATCTTGTTGATCTGTCACATTGGCCTGTAATCCTTACAAGAACAGGCTTTTTCAGGAGATTTCCGGTGCTTGCTGCTGGTCTGGCAATATTGCAACATGAGCAAGACTGGCCAGAAAATGTTTTTTATTCTCTCCATGGAAAGTTTTAATCTTTCAATAAAAAACCTGGAAATCCAAAATTTTTGGCCAAACCCCCAAAATTGAGAATTTTGATTCAGAAATTCTACTTCAGTGCCTTATTACAGGAGCCATAGCTCCTCATGCCCCCTTCTCCTTTGTGGACAGTCTCCCCAAGCAGAACTACATCTCTCATGATGTTCCATGGTCTCCCCACTTGATAAGCCTCAGCTGTACATCCTGAAATTCCTTTGGCTGTGATGCATTATCATGGGAGATGTAGCTGAAAGAAATGGATTTTGAAGAAGGGTCTGAGAAGAGAACTATGCCAGGCAGACTGTTCTATCCATTGAAATGATGCAAATCGAGGTGTGGAGTTGTGCGTGAAGGCTGTGTTGCCAAGTCTTGTGGTGATTGGTGATTTTTCTGAAAGACTCAGTTGTTAGAATTAAGAGATTGTGTGAGACTATCAGTGGCTTTTTAAGTAAGTTTTTTGCAACCAGGACGCTGAGAGAAAAGCTTGAGTGTAGCCTAGAAATACAGAAACCAGAAGGCAAATTTAAAGTACCGGTAATCCAAATATATTATTTTAAAGCAATCTCATCATATTTGCGGCCTGACTCATAAATTTTGAATGCCTGATGTTGGCAATCCGAAAGAGGGAACAGTGCAAAACAGAGGAGTGGAAGGAAACCAAGCCTGAGGGTCCTCAAAATAGGTTCACTTGCCATAGTTAGGGAGTGAAAAGACTTATTTGATGAAGAGTCCGTCTTGTAACCAGATCGGAGACAACTTTAGTGGTGTTCAAAATCCAGTTGGATCTGGCTCTTTACATTGTGCTTGTCTTCTTAATGGTCTGAACCAGGGCTATTAATTCAGACAACCCCTGAACTTTGGGATGTTTAAGATCCAGATGCCTATATAGTGGCTGATGCACATCTCCCTAATTTTATCCTGGCAAGTTGGCGAGCTTGTGGTATTGACAACACATAAGGTCCTGCATTTTAAGTGAACGACAAAATGTAGACCCAGCCACTGCAACTCTTTCCTGCTTTGTTTATGCAGATTTCAGTCAAATGCCAATGGAATATCTTTCCAAGGAGATCTCAGCGGAAAATAACCCTGTTGGAATGAATCCACCTTTATGTCACGTTTATCTCATGGCCTGTGTGCTTCATGTCAGCACTAATTAATTTGGATCCTTGGCCCTGCATATATTTATGACTGTTTGGGAGAGTCACAATAAAATGACTGTGTGAGGAGATCAGAGCCATCAGCTTCCTGGGAAAAGGCAGTGGGACTGTATTCTTTGTGCATGACATAAGAGGCTTACAAGAGGCCAGGAATGAAATCCTGCTTCTCCCCTCATCTAAGGAGGCATTTTGCTGTGTACATAAAGCCAAAGCTCTTTCCAGAGGGTGTTGATGGAAGCACTTTCTATGGCTTCATGAGAATAAAATATGAAGATGGGTAGCCCTCCCCGTGTTGTCCCATATCCCGACTCTGTCTAGGGTGGCTGGGATTTCACTCTGGTGACTGTAAATCACCAGAGAGAAGCTAGAGTCATGGGATCCCAAGATGCAGTTGCGGTCATGGGGCTCCCCTCATCCAGGTACAGCTAGAGTAACTGGGCTTGATGCAGAGGGTCCTGGGAGGGATTTGTGACAACAAATCCTTGTAGCTTAGTGCAGAGTGGCTGAGCAGCTGCTCCCTTGCTGCTGTGGTCTTTGAGGGAGTGGGATGTGACCCCCACTTGTCCTATTCTGAGGGACTCATTGGCAGGATTAGGGAGCAGAGCATCCTCTGGCACAGCAGAGCAGCTGCTTTCCTGCAGTTAGGGCCTTGCCCACCTGCCAGGAGGGTGCTGCCTTTGGCTACTGAATTCTCATACATTTCTGGAACTTTCGCTTAAATATGGTTGGGAATAAAAGAACCCTCCTCCCTGATACAGTGGGTGAAAGGCATACAATAGTAAAAGCTCCTTTGGCTCCTAGTACCCCTGGATCCCCATTGCTTTTCTGTCTTGCGAGGCCATAGATGTCTGCTTTACTTGCAGTAGTGCCTAGGTCTACCTCAGTTTGCCAGGTGAGCTTCAGCAATCCGATATCTGTCATGTAAGCACCACCCTAATTTGCATTAATCCGGAGATTGGCTTTGTGCTTCTAGAAGGGGTGTGGTCTTATGCAGAAGGGGCGGGGCTTGGGGAAGCCAGCTCTTAGCGCCACCTGGAGTGCACCCCTCCAGGCTCCGGTAGTGATTTAAAGGGCACAGGGCTCCAGCCGCTATTGCTGCTGCAGTAGCAGTGGCCAATCACTTCCCCCCGCTCCCATCCATGAGCCTGGTATTAATGACAAGGTGACCCATTACCTAGTTTTAATATTTTCAAGCTAGTAAGTAAACAAACGTAGTTACAAATCCCAAGGATTTATGCATCCTATACTTGGTAATATGAGACCTGGCTAGAGAGCAGTGACACTGAGACCTTGGGGGTTCCAGAGCTAACTGAGCAATCAGCATTACCCAAAGGAGCCACCAGAGCGTGAATTCATTGTTTCATTTTCTAGTCATGTAATTCTGGCAGCAAAATGACTGACCAGCTATTGTTTTATCTGCTACAATCGGTACGGTGACCGAAGCCCTGAGGTAAGTGGGATACCAGGAAGAAACACAAGGAGGAAGGTGCAACAGAGGAGGACCCCTGAATTGTACTGAGAAGAGTAGCTGATTTTCCTCCTATCTAAGGTATCTGTACACGAATGTAAGAAGCCTGGGAAATAAGCAGGAAGAATTAGAACTCCTGGCACAGTCAAAGAACTATGATTTGATGGGAATAACACAGACTTGGTGGGACAACTCATGTGGTTGGAGCACTGTCATGGAAGGGTATAAACTGTTCAGGAAGGACAGGCAGGGGAGAAAGATCCGGTCTCCTTATGGCAGGACCAAGCACAGTCTATATCATCCCTGATATGTCTGTCTAACCTGCTCTGTAGACTCTCTACAACTGGAGATATTTAAATCTTCCCTAGGCAATTTATTCCAGTGTTTAACCACCTTGACAGTTAGGAAGTTTTTCCTAATGTCTAACCTAAACCTCCTTTGCTTGCAGTTGAAGCCCATTGTTCTCCTTGGCCTCTGATGATAGGACAAGAAGTAATTTTTCCTCCCTCCTGCTTGTGACACTCTCTTTTAGATACTTGAAAACTGCTATCATGTCCCCTCTGTCTTCTCCTTTCCAAATTAAACAACAAGCCCAATTCCTTCAGCCTTGCCTCATAGGTAATGTTTTCTAGACATTTCATCATTTTTGTTGCTCTTCTCTGGACCTTCTCCAATTTCTCCATCTTTCCTGAAATGTGGTGCCCAGAATTGGACACACTACTCCAATTGAGGCCTAATCAGCGCAGAGTAGAGCGGAAGAATTACTTCCTATGTCTTGCTCACAACACTCCTGTTGATGCATTTCAGAACCATGTTTGCTTTTTTGCATCAGTGTCACACTGACTCATATTTAGCTTGTGCTCCACTATGACCCCTAGATCCCTTTCTGCAGTTCTCCTTCCTAGATAGTCCATTCTGTATGTTTGAAATGGATTGTTCCTTCCTAAGTGGAGCACTTTACATTTGTCCTTATTAAACTCCGTCCTATTTACCTCAGACCGTTTGTCCAGATCATTTTGAATTATGACCCTATCTTCCAAAACAGTGGCACCCCCTCCCTGCTTGGTATCAACTGCCATCATCTAAATCATCGATCAAGTATTGAACAGAACCGGTCCCAAAACAGACCACTGTGGAACCCCACTTATGCCCTTCCAGCATGACTGTAAATGGTTAATAACTCCTTTCTGAGAATGGTTATCCTGCCTATTATGCCCCCACCTTAGAGTAGCCCTATCTAAGTTGTATTTGCGTAGTTTATTAAGAAGGTCATGCGAGACCATATCAAATGCCTTACTAAAGTCTAGTTATACCACCTCCACCGCTTCTCCCTTATCTGCAAGACTTGTTATCCTATCAGATTGGGTCCATGTCCTATTGAGGAGGTGGACCTAATAATCATGGTCATGACAATGACCCGTGTGAGGCTAGCAGCTCTCTCTTACACAGGTCCAAGGCCCGCTCAACTGACAGAGCCCCCTCTATTGCACTGCTACCTACAGCACCTGGGCTTTCCTTGGCGGTCTCCCAGAAATGCACTCACCCAGCTTAGCTTCTAAGGCCTAATGGGATCACAGACCATTGTGGCATGGCTACAAGCCAACACAAGCAACTCTTCCTTACCAGACACGAGCGTGACTTGGCAGGGGTTGGCTGCCTGTGGCTTCAACCTTTCTTTAAGTCAGTGTATAGTTACATGCACGGGGACCAGAAGTTTGTTTTTTCTCCTGACCCAGCTCCAGACCATGCAGAATTTTTCCCACAGTGAATAGAGGGGAATTTCTCACACAGCTGTAATAAACATTTCAGGAAGGGAATCCCTTCTTGTCTCTGCTGTTCTTGCTTCATACTCCATTAAACTGGTTGTGTGGTATGCACATGAACCTGGCCTGGCACCTTGCAGTCCAGCTGAAGTAAGCAACGGAAGCAGCAGAGCAGGGCCCCAATTATGACTGAGAATAAACCACTCCCTGCTTTCCCCTTCCTCCCCTTTGGGAGAAGTAAGCTACACAGCTCTCCAGGGCACAACTTACTGCCCCCTCTTCTCCAGTAGGCTTGCTACAGGGGAAGCCTTAGCACCAGGCACTGACAAACTGCAGGAGCAAGAGTGTGGGTTTTCCGGGTGGGTGACAGCTTCTCTCTGATTCCCCTACCCGTTTCTCTTAGTAGCATGGGTAGCCGCTGTGGGGCAGTTATGACCCCCATTACAGGAAGGTAGCCAGGGTCCGAATCTGGCACACAAGAGTCTGTTGTTCTGTCTCCACAATCCCCTCAGCTCCAGCTCTGTGCATACAATTGTAGAGCGACATTGGTTCCCACCAAAAATCCTTCCAGGGAAACTTGAGCCGCTGCTGATTGATTTCCCTGTTGATGCCGGAGGTCCTGCTCCAGCAGTATGCAGCACTGACAGCAAATTGCACTTTGCACGGCGGTTTTTTCCCAGATGCATGTCTCGGTATTTACCGTGTGTTTCCTCTGCTGACGACAGCAGCCTGCTGCCTTCTATGCAAGTGTCCACAGTGTTCTGCACAAATTCCCACAGCTGATTTTTTTTCGTATATGGAACTGAATTCACTGGCCTTTCTCATACATGGACATTTGCCCCTTCTGAACCACCAGGTTTTTACTAATATGTTGGTTTATATAATAATACTTGGCTCTTAAATTGTGGTTTTTATCCAGACATTGAAAGAGAAATATGGATAGAGGTGCCAAGCCCTAGGCCCCCTCATTTGAAAATGCTGACCTAACTGATTAGCTTAAAGTGACATAGGATGCCTTTGGCATGGCCAGGAAGAAATCCCACATTTCCAGTCTCTTGGTTACATGTCTTATTCCAGCATCAGATAATCATTCCGCTTCAATCTGAAAGTCATTTTTACAGTGTTGCTGTTTTCATCATCTTGGCTGGGTCTAGACTGGCCAGTTTTTCCGGAAAATCAGCCACTTTTCCAGAAAAACTTGCCAGCTGTCTACACTGGCCACTTGAATTTCCACAAAAGCACTGACTTCCTACTGTAAGAAATCAGTGCTTTTTGCGGAAATACTATGCTACTCCCGTTCAGGCAAAAGTCCCTTTTGCGCAAAAGGGCCAGTGTAGACAGCTGAGATTTGGGCTTTTTTGCGCAAAAGCGTGTCTAGATTGGTCACAGATGCTTTAAATCCCTCTTACTTCATTTGCATAAACATGGCTGCCGCTTTTTTCTGGCTCGGGGTTTTGCCGGAAAAAAGTGCCAGTCTAGACTTGGATCTTTCGGAAAATAAAGCCTTTTCTGAAAGATCCCTTATTCCTTATTTTAAGAGGAATAAGGGATCTTTCAGAAAAGGCTTTATTTTCCAAAAGATCCGCGTTGAGACTGGCGGTTTTTTCCAGCAAAGTTCCGAGCCGGAAAAAAGTGGCAGCCATGTTTATGCAAATGAAGTGGGAGGGATTTAAATCCCCCTTCACTTGCAATTGCGATGTGTCTAATTTGCATCCCTTTTACGGAAAAGGGATGCAGTCTAGACACAGCCAGTATGTAAAATGGTGTCTAAGCAACTCTGTAATTTAGGGTACAGAATTGTGTCCTAAGGCTCTGATTCAGTAACATACTTATGCAGATGCTTAAAGGTAAGCATGGACTCGAGTCCTATGGGCTTCAGTGGGACTTAACCATATTTTTAAAGTGAAGTGTGTTCTAAAGCCCTTTCAGGAAAGCATCCCTATTCAGCAATCAGGTCCAAAGGGCCCAGATAAGACTAGTAAGAAAATAGCGTTGGAAGACATATATGGCAATATTTTTTTGAAAGGAAGACCTTTTCTTCAGACACTTCGAAGCAAGGTTAATATGAATTTCCATTTTGAACAGTTGCATCCCACAGAAGGCTCTTTACATTTAGTACAACAGTAGATGTGCCAAATATAATTGTGTGTAGGGGAAGAAAAAGACAATGCCGTTTTATTTTATAGCATCCCTAACAAAGGATATCCCCAAATGCTTCACAAAGCTAAATAGTAAATGATATCAGCTTTATACTATTTGGGATGGCCGTGTCCTTAAAAGTATGCTGAGTTTCTAAGCAGGGCCTTGCATGCAACAATTCCATTTTGCAGTAAATTCCTACCACGGCTGACACCATTTCAGCTCTACCGGTGTTAGGAATAGTAGGAGCACTAGTTCATGAGAGCTGATGACATTTTAAGCAGCTTGTATTCTAACCTGGCTCAGAGCAGATCTAGCTGACACAGTGCTTAAAACGCCACACGCCCCATTCACGTTGGGACCCTCGATGTTGCTAATGCCAGTGAAGCTGAACTGATGTAAAAATTGTTGCACGCATTAAAAATAATTAATGATTGTAATGCAATTTGCCATCGACAGATGGAAAGTAGTAGAGAATGTGATGTCATATGATTATTTAAAATGCGAGCAATGAAAAATGATCACCATATTCTAGGTGTCTCAGTTAATTTCCACTCTAGCATTTTTATTCTTAAGTATATTTGACAAAATGAGCTGCGGTTTTATCATTATTTGGAGCAGAAAGCTGAATGTTGACTCAGAACCAGCATTGGACTGAATTTGCCTCTAATTATTGTTTAGACACTGGTAATTTGCAAAGTGATAATTTCTGAAATTGATGCATTCCATCAATTAATATTTAATGCCTCCATTTGCCATTGTTAGGTTAGTTATCAGCCTTGTTAGGTAAAGTGGGTGAAGCAGTTGTCTGATGCTGACAAGAAGAAAATGTTTAGAAATCTTACTGGAATGGAAGGCTAGAACACACATGGTCTAAAATGTAAGGATATGTCTCCACAGCAAAGTTATTTCGAAATAACAGCCCTTATTCCAAAATAACTTTCCTAGCATCTACACAGCCAAACCACTATTTTGAAATAAATTCGAAATCGCGGCACGCTTATTTCGAATGTGGTAAACCTCATTCTACGAGGAATAACGCCAGATTCGAAATAGCTATTTCAAAATCATAGAACTATAGAGCCGGAAGAGACCTCAGAAGGTCATCAAGTCCAGCCCCCGCCCTAGACACTTATTTCGAAATAGGGGGCCTCCAGCCTTCCCAGGGTGCCCTGGTGGCCACTCCAGCCTCAACCAAAAACACTCCATTCCCTCCTCCCCTCCCCAGAACCCTTAAAGGGGTCGACTCTGGCTACAGTGCCTGTGCCAGCTCCAAGCCTGCCAACCCAGAGCCAGCAGTCACTGCCCCGACCCAGTGGCCTCAAAACACGAGCCAGCAAGCCACTTCTTGGTGCGATACGCTAAGAAGGTCCAGCACAGCAGGGAGTCATGGAAAATCCCAGAGTCTGATTCTGACCAGTCTTATCCCACTGTGAATCCAGAGTTATTACTTTGTACTCAGCACAGTCAATCTGGATTTACAGTCATACAGTGAGAACAGAACCTGGCTCTGTCTTTCTCACTCCTGACTCATGGGTGGGTTCTCCTTCAGGAGTAAGATAGGTTTTTCAGTGTCATGGCCTAGCTTGCTGAGACTGCTGACAAACGAATCATCTACAGTGGGGATTTTTCCCCCGGTCTCAAATTGCAGTTAGTCTGAGACCACCAACTCAATTAGTGTAGGCCATCAGACTGGCTGTTCGATGGATGCCAGTTCTGGAATGTGGCTGCCCTCATCTGGATTCAGGTTGCTGATGTAGGCCTAGTTTACACTATGCAGTTAGATCCGTATAACTGTGTTGCTCAGGGATGTGAAAAATCCACACCCAGGTGATGCGGTTAAACCAACCAAATTCCTTGTGTAGACACTGCTTCATCAACTGGAACATTCTCCTCTTGACCTAGCTACTGCCTCTCAGGGAAGGGGAGAACCTATGCCAGTGGGAGAACCTCTCCTATTGGCACAGATAACATCTGTACTCAAGTGCTAAGGTAGCATAGTGGCAGTGTTTTAAGTGTAGACAAGTCCTTACTCTGGGGTAGCTGGATTTACTCCAGATTACACTAATATAAGAAAAGTAGCCACTTATCTTGATTTTGATCAAATTAAAACTTCAACGAGATATTCATTTTGAAAGTTGTGTTTTAAGGATCTGTCAAAATCAGACTGATTCAATAGTCGGTTGGTCCTATTCATTGCCTTTTGGTGCGTTTGGGGCCAGATTCTGCTTTCAGCTGCATCAATGTAAATCTGGAGCAATTCATGGAAGTTAAATGAGATTTGCATCGGTGTCACTAAGATTAGAATCTGACCGTTGGCGTTTTCAGAACTCTGTAATTTCACTGGGTTGCGATGGCCATGCAGCCGTGGACTAACAGCCTGATTATATAACTTGAATCTAGCAGATAAAAGTCAACAAGGCTGTCTTGTTGTACTGCTTCCATCAGTGTCTTTCCATCTCAGGAAATGATTTCCTGCCTTACACAGAGACCATGCTATACAATTGATTTCATGGAAGAAAGGTCCACTTGCGAGATACAGTACATTGGTTTCTTCATCACCAGTAAGTCCCACTACACAGCCTTGATTGTGCTGCCTCTGTAAGTTACGGTCTAGGAGCTTACACGGTCCAAATTAGTATTCTGCCGAGAAAACTGAAGGCTTCTCTTCTCTGAGTCATTTCAAAGGACCAGTGTGTGAGCTGTTACATAAAATGAAGTGTCTGCAGGAAAAATGAAGCATTTTTGTTGTTTTGTGCCTGTTAGAAATACTTTTAGAATAGTTTATACTATATAAGGCCTAATCCAGATGCGGGCTGAGTGCCCTTAACTCCAGTAGACTTTGGAGCGAGTTGAGAGCACTCAGAGGGTGTGTCTAGACTACAGGGTTTTTTCGAAAAAGTGGCCTTTTTTTGGGGGGAAAAAAAAACCTTTCCCTGTGTCGAAAGAACGCGGCAGTTTTTTTTAACCACGGAAAACCTCGTTTTTCGAAGAACACCTTTTTTCGAAAGTGCTCTTTCGAAAAAAGGCGCTATGTAATGCAAACTGTGCTTTTTCGAAAGAGAGCATCCAGACTGCCTAGATACTCTCTTTTGAAAAAGCAGCTTGCTTTTTTGAAAGCATTGGTTGTAGTCTAGACACTCTTTTTCAAAAGAGGCTTGCAGTCTAGACGTAGCCGGAGTGTTGCAGTGTTGGTCCCCAAGGAGTAAGTATGAATTCTGCACTTTGTACCAGCAGCGGAAACACTGGATGCATGCATGTAATGGGCCTTCTGAATAGCGATACGCAACGGCAAGCAGCAGAGTGGCACTTCTTTTTTAATACTGCACATCCCAGATATTAAAGCAATTCTCTGCTACAGACAGGAATGTAATATTACCAATCTGGAAGATAAGCCTTTCTGTAAATAATCATCAATAAATAACCCCTAAGCCCTGACAGTTTAGCTCTAGCTTGACTAATGTAATGATAGTATCAGTGTTGAAAATAAAAGTGTAGCAGCGGGGAAAGTTCCTCTCTGGCTTTGGCTGTAAAATGGTTTCACTTGGTGACGTTCACTCCTGTCCCAAGAGCCAGCCCATAGCCTAGGCATTGCATACGCCCTCTTAAATAGTCCCTAGTCCTCATGCTGGACTTCTGCACTGCGATGAATTTTCCCCATTGTATGGAAGGGAACTGGATTCTCCCCACACTTTCAGCTTAATGGTTGAATCTCTGCAGTTAACAGGGAATGGTGGACTAGAACAACGAGCTTCTGCCTTGCTGATGTTAATGAAGTTCGTTAATGTTAAGAGACACCCATTGTCCTGGACAGCAGCAGGGCTTGTGTGTGTTCTTCATCAATGGCTGAGGGAAGCCAGGGATACGTGGTAAACTTTCTAAGTACTGTGCATGGCATACAAGTGCTTGTTTCTGTTCCGATGGGAGATTCCCAGAACTTCCTAACTGCCAGGGTGGTTAAACACTGGAATAAGTTGCCTAGGGAGGTTGTGGAATCTCCATCACTGGAGATATTTGAGAGCAGGTTGGATAGACATCTCTCAGGGATGGTCTAGACGGTGCTTGGCCCTGCCGTGAGGGCAGGGGACTGGACTCGATGAGCTCTCGAGGGCCCTTCCAGTTCTAGTGTTCTATGAGTCTATGGTGGCTTCACTGTTCTGTCTTTCTAATCTCTTCCTGGCATACCCCACAACACTAAAACAAATTGCATAATCTTGTTGTGGGGTAGAATTAATTGGAAGAGTCCAACTGAGCCAGCTGTTCTGATCAAAATGATCGTGATGCTGCTTTGCACCTTTCCCTCCTAGATCTCAAAATATGGACACTGAAACACAGAGAAGTCAAGTAACTTGCTGAAAGTCACATGACAGGCGTGATGGGGGGGGTGTCCACTCCCTTCCCCTTCTCCCCCCAAGGCTGAAAGATGGCCAGGCTGGTCATTTAACTCTGTAGGCTGCGCCTGGATGAGGAGCCAGGAAGCTGGGGTTTGATACAGAACAGCCTCAGCTGTGCTGCTGCTGGGACAGGCAGCCACTCTCTGGGAAGAGGAGCAGCATTTGGAGAGTGCGGAGTGAGTTGGCTGCAGTTATGGCCTGGGAAAAGTGAGTAGGGTTTTTGGAACTGAGACCCAGAGGGAGAAGGGGAACCCCTAATGGGAAGCAGTCGAGGGAAGGAGCGGTGAGGAAAAGCCAGGACTGCTGAGCTGAGAGTCCCTGGATTGGAACCCCGTGGAGAGGGCGCACCCAGGGCAGAGACTGGGGAAGGGCCAGGCCGCAAGAGATGCCTGCCAGCCGGTCTGGAAAGTTTGTGAATCCTCCAGAAGGGGAGGAGCTAAGTCAGTGGTTTTCAAACTGCGGGTTGTGACCCAGTACTGGGTCATGGACTGTCGGGCGCTGAGTCTCGGTGCTGCAGGGGGATCAGGTGAGCTGTGGGGGTGCTAAGGCAGCTCCCTGCCTGTCCCAGCACCACAGACTACGCTGTGCCCCAGAAGCAACCGGCAGGAGGCCAACTCCTGGGGGGCGGGGAAGAGCACAGGGCTCCGTGTGCTACTCCTACCCTGAGCGCTAGCTCTGCATTCCAATTGGCTGGGAACCTGCTGGCGGCTGCTTCTGGGGGCAGCTTGGTCTGTGCCCCCCCCTGCTGCTCTGTTGACTGTAAGCCCCTCCTGTCCTACCCCTGACACCCCCCAAAGCCAAAGCCTCTTCCTACACCCCAAAGCTCCTCCTCAGCCCCGCTCCATGAGAAAAAAAGTATGAAAACCACTGACCTAAGTGGCCAGCTCCCAAAGAGGAGGCTGCAGATCCGGGAATCCACAGAGCTTCGGCTTGAGACAAGACCAGTGGAAGGTGCTGCTGGTGTTGCCAGCCGGGAGTGATTTCTCAGGACAGGCAGCAGGAGACTCAGGGAGTGTGCCCTGTGACAGCAGCTCTGTGGGAAAGCCGGGAACAGAAGCTACCGACCCTGGGCTTTTGTAAGATCTGCCATAAGCTGCAACAATTGATAGGCAGTGCTTAATTTCTGTTCTGTACTGGCTGCAGTCACAGTAGCTTCTGAGCTGACCGTTGGCGTTTCACTGTGAAGAGACTGAGAGGAGAAGAATGCAGCAGCTACCTAGCATCCTGCTTTCTCTCTGACGGTTGTGAAGTCGGGAGTGTAGTTTTAGTCCCAAATGGGCCTTCTAGTTTGCAGCTCAGTGCACTTCTCCTACTCCATCTCCTCCATGTGTTTTCTCATTCAAATAAAGAGGAGAATTTTGGAGGTCAAGCAGCTCCCGTTATAATCAAAGGCAATACTCTGAACCCTGACTCAGCACTACCAACATATGTTGGTTTAACTACAGCGGTCGAGGGCGTGGAAAATCCACCCCCGGCTCGGTGCCCTTCCACTGAACTCCCAGCACAGATAGTGTGATGTCACCGGAAAAGCTTCTCCTGTCAACATAGCTACCGGGCAGGCAGAGCAGGTGTGCCAGTGGGAGAAGCTGTCTCAGCACTGGTAGTGTCTTCACTAAGCGCTACAGCGGTGCAGTTGCCGCACGTTAAGTGTAGACAAGCCCATAGTTACTTGAGTGGGAGCAGAATCAGGCTCCTAAACAGCAATCACTGGTCCTGTGGTAGTTTGTATTACAGTAACCTTTCAGTGCCTGCCCTGAAGAACTTGCCATCTTGGTTAAGACCCACTTGCAGCTCTTCTGTAGGTTTGTGTTACTTGCCTGTCAACCTTCCTGTGCCTGTTTTCTGCAGGAGTGCCAGCTGCCCAGAACTTCAGATCCCCATGATTTCTTTTTTGAAGGGAAAAATAAATACATAAAAATAACCAGTTGGGCAAGAAGTGGAATGTTATTTCCAGCTTTCTTGGAAAGTAGTAGAAACAAGAGAGCACAAAGCGTAACCTGCATTTGGCAGCTCCTTTTGAAATCCCTTTGAAAGCGTGTTGATGTACACTAGGAATAATGCTGTCTGGCAGCCTCTTAGGAATCTGGAATTTCAGTGCTGACCACCAATCCAGAATCACAGACATGCATGTCTTTCTCTTTCATTAAATCTTAAGTCATTCAAATCTCAGCCTTACTGTTCGGCAGGACTGCAGAAGCAAGAAGTCGTTCGCGTTTAGCTTTGATACCATCTAGCTTTACTTGTTCCTCCTATTCCTTACCGAGCCCTGTGATTGGTCTGATGCTTTCTTATGTTGGTAGTGGGGTTTTCTCGCTAAGGCTTCGTCGACACCAAACCATTTAAAGTGCAGGCGTGGCGACGGTGCCACGACAGTGCTTTATTCTGACGGCGTGGCCACAGCATGAGCACTGGGAGGCCAGCGCTCTGTGGGAACTACCTCTGCGAGGGGGCCAGCTAGCGGTCTTGGGAATGCAGCTCCCAACGCAGAAGCCTGATTTACACTGGCACTTCACAGTGCTGTAACTTGGTGAGTGTGTGTGTGTGTGTGTGTGTGTGTGTGTGTGTGTGTTTGTTTCACACCTCGAAGCCAGAAAATTAAAGCGCTGTAACTTGCCAGTGTAGACTTAGCCTCATTCTCTAGGGCCATGTCGACACTAGGATACTATTTCAAAATCACTAAATTCGACTTAAGAACTCCCAGTTTAACAAATTCAAACTTGTGTGTCCTTACTATGGGGAAGCATCAAAATTAGTCCGAGGCAGGCTCCGTTAATGTGGCTGCGCTACCTTGGACTCAGAGCCCCAGGAAGTACTCTGGGGAGCTGAGGGAGGCCTCCTGGAGGCCAATTAGTTTGAATTAGTGGCACCAGAGCATCCACATGAACGTTATTTCGAATTTACAAGTTTGAATTAGCATTTTTCCTCATGAAAAGCAGGAGTACAGAATTTGAATTCCGCAGCCTGTTATTTCGGAATAGCGAGCTTGGTAGTGTGGGTGCACTGCTTACTAATTCGAACTTGGCCAGGGGGGGTTATTTCGGACTAAGGTCTAGTCTAGACCAGGGCTAAATAAGCTAGTTCTCTGGTGCAGGATGGTTTGGGGCTTGTCTCTTGATGCCTGCTCCTATATATTGCCTCTTGCGCTGGGATCTCATCCAGGGTCAGAAGTACAGGAGGATCTGAGCTGCAAAGTTTGGCCCTTGGTCTGACTTTTCATAAAGCTCCAGAAGTGATTGAATTGTAGTCGATGGAAATTACGCAGACTACTTGACTAGTCAGTTAACCGCAATTAAACATCCTTGGACCTGAGATCTGTGTGTGTGTGTGTGTGTGTGTGTGTGTGTGTACTCCTGGATTCTGTTCCTGACTGCTGTCAGCTTAGACAAGTCATTTAACTTTTCTGTTCTTCAGTGAGTCTGTGGGAATGATTGTGACTCATGCCTACCTCACAGGAGTGTTAGGAATTTTTTTCAACGGACATTTAAGGGCTTTCAGAGCCCTGAGGGGGAGATGGCTGAAGTGTCTGGTGTTGAGGCTCGGGCCCATTTCTAGATATTCTGGTGTGTAAACAGAAGAGCCTGATGGAAGTTCTCCACCGCACGTCGCCTAATGAATTGTCACTGAGCATGCTCAGAGTTGGTGTAGCTACAGTTCAGCTGGCAGGTGTGTAAGTTTGATTGCCATGTGCCTCCCCCCTCTCCCATGGGAGCTGAGGGGCCCCACCTCCTCTGTTCTGCGTGTCTCTGTTGATGACAGTTTAATTGATGTTTGAGTTTTTCCCCCTTCTACTTACTTAACTGAGGATGATAAATGTTAAATAGAAATATCCCTGGAGAGTATGCTGTACAGCAAAAGGTAGATCCTCTCCTCGCTCTTCATGAGGCATTCGTGTTAATGAAGTTCTGTGTGTGAAATGATGGAGAAGGGCATATAAACTCTAGGTGCATGTGCTGATCTACAAAGTTTATCTTTACGCTAACTACAACATTTGCAGCCTGTTCTCAGATTTTTCTACTGCAATCATTACACAACCGCTAGAAACGCCAAGGGCCTGGAATAGTGACACACGGTTCCAAACATGGCGGCCTTAAATAAACTTCTCCCATTTGTTTGACCTCACCTCTTAATTCTCTGTATGATGTTTTACTATATTTGCGCATTTAATTGCACCTGGATTGCATTCAATTCTGGGCATGCCATCTGTGGAAAGATATTGACAAGACAGAAGGCATTCAGAGAACAGCCACATGCAATTATCAAAGAGATTGGAGGGATTGACTTGAGAATAAAGATTGAAAGAGCTAAATACAGATAACGTGGCCAGGGGATGAACAAGCGGGTATGTAAAGTTAGGCAAATTTGATGTGTATATGTATAGATGAAGAGGAATGACTTATCATAGTTTGCTGAAATATAACTAGGAGTCATGGCGTGAAATGAAGAGGAAAAATGTAGATTGATTATAAGGAAAAAATTCTGACACGTGCATTAGGCTGCAGAATATAGGAAAGTGACTGAAGCTCTAGGTTGCCCCATTTTAAAAAACTAGATTGGCATTGGGCAGCACAAGAACTAAGGGTGTGTCTACACAGCACCCTTACCTTGAAATTAGCTACACAATTTGTACTACACAAATTGCATAGCTTATTTCCAGTTAATTTCGAAATAAAGCGCTATTCCGAAATGTCCCTTAGCCCTCGTGGAATGTTATTTCGAAATAACGGGCTGCTTCAGTAGACATGGAATAGCTATCTCAGGATACTCCTGGTATCCTGAAATAGCTCCACAGTGTAGACATAGCCTAAGTGATCTAGTAGTGATCTCCATCTCTGATGTCTCTGAATCTTCACTGAAGATTAAACTGGAGAGTGTAGCCAAAGCAAAATAACTAGAATAACAGCGCAAACTTCTTGACTCCACCAGATCCCACCATAGTGCCCCTACGCTGATGTGGAAAGACCATTTCTAGAGGTGCCAAGGGAGGTCAGCTTCCACACCTGGTCTGTCCTCGGCCAGTCCTCTGAGCCATGCTGAGCACACCCACTTATTTCAGACCGGCTGCTGAAAAGCAGCAACATACCATCGCTGCCACTTGGATTTGTGGTATTTTGCCACCAGGTTTCTGAACTCTGGAAGGTAGTTGGCTTCTCCGTGTTTCTGAGATTATTTTGTGATCCGCTGCTGCTCTGTTGAAAACCTCAGTGTTCTGAGCTCACCCTCTCAAATATTAGTTGTGGATTCTAGTGTGACTTCTGCTGTCAATCTCTCACGACTTTTGTGGTTTTAATTAAAATGACACAGCGCGATCTGATTTTTGGCCCCTCCCATCTGTATCGAGATTTCAGAACAAGTCATCCTCTTTCCCACATTACCCACCTGCTCCCTCCCTGCAGTACCTCTTTTCTTTCTTCAGTTCTCCCTCGAAATCCAGCCCCCAACCCATGTTGTGGTGGCAGGAAGATGGATCTTGGGAAACTTTTATTTCCTCATATTTGGGGGCAGATTCCTAAGACTCTTTTGCTTCACATGGCCGTGGGATGGGCGCTAGCTGCTCTTTTCTTCCTTCCCCCCCCTCCTGATCATGAAGAAGGAAGCTAAGTAGTTTCCACTTCCTGATGTTCGTGATCCTGGGGGCACACATCAGCTGATTTCTCCCGCCCACATCCCCTTTCATCAGAATCATTGCAAACCCTTTTTAGCTCTCTCCTTTAAATAGCCCTCAAAACAATCACAATCTGCTGTTGAATTTCCTCCCTTCTCTTTCCCTGTGGTCTGGATTACCCTTTCAGACCTGTCTTTGCCCGTAGGTGTGCTCGACGGAGTGGAGTTATAATTTGGCTTTTGTTTTAGCAACCTCTAGTGGGGAAAAAGAGTGACACGTAGGGATGCGGCTCAAGTCTATCAGTGTAACTGAGCTGTCTTTAGGGAAGCTGTACCAGGTGTGAACTTGGGCCAAAGACTGTGAGGATCACTACTTCATTTTCGATGTGACATGCTCATGTTGCTGCTTTACCTGAGTAGGGGAATAGGGTGTTTTTCCAGAGCCATGTTGTCTTCAGCATTGAGGAAACCACCTGCAGGAGTATTACTGAGTCACTTCCATGAGTCACTAAGAGTAGGCTGAAGGGAGTTTTATTTTATGAATCAGAGTTAAAATGTGCAGCCTGTTTCCTCTCTGAAACAAGGAGGAAAAGAACCGACCATTTCAAACTGACTTTTTTTCCTCCTCCCAGAAAAACAAGCTTCTAACTATACTGAAATGTATAGGAGTGAATGAGTGTGCCCCAAACTCCCTCCACCCTATGCAGAGGTGCTCTGTGCATTTGCATCGCTTTGACCATATGTTACAGATGGTCTTTTTAGAGCAGCATAGGGGCACTTGGGGTGGGGTGGGGTGAAGCACTTTTATGTCCTTAAATCCTTTAGTGTTCGAATGCTGGTGTTGGTTGTGGGGCAAGGGTTGCAATATAGAAATAGAGCGATAATAGGCACCTGATTCATCAGTTCTATGCTAGGGATGTGAAGGACTAGGCGACTAGTCACTTCCCCCCACCCTTGATGCCTTTATCAGAAAGAGGCAGCAAAGAGGGGAAATGGGGGGGGATACTTCAAAGTGGCAATGTTGTTTGAAGCCTGAGGCCAGGCCCTGGGCTCCATGTGGCGCTGCCACTTTGGAACACCGCGTGCAGCCCGGGACCAGCTGTTGCTACACTAAGGCTGTTGCTAAAATGCACCAACTAGTTGATTTGTCAACTAGGTTGATGTTTAACAACCTTATTCTATGCTATATATATAAATTAACTGAACTGTTAAATAGGAGAAATGGGACTACTCAAAGCATGTGTTTCCACTGTGACCACTAGCTGCCAGTGTTGCTGCACAAAAATCCAGCTGTTTTATCTGGCTGTGAATGACAATTAAATACCCAATAACCCCACCTTGCAGCAGTCCCAGCCGTTCCACGCAGCAATGGGGTCTGTTGTGACGAGCAGTGTAAAAACACACAGATTGTGATCGAGTGAAAGCCACTGCGGTGCACCCCCTCTTGGCCGGGTGTGGCACTACAGGTGAGCCCTGTCTTCCTTCCCATCAGCCAGCTTATCCCAAAGACCAGCCAGATGTTTTTATCAAAGTGCACGCCCCCCCCCCTTTTTTTTTGACTCGGATGCAAGCAGGGACGTGTGTTGTCTCAGGCTCCGTACCACTGGCCACCTCTGGCTCTTTCCTTCAGGAGACTCCTCTAGCCTGTGTCTGGAGCCTGTCTCTGTTTCAGGAATTCTGCGTCGCTCCCTTTCCGGCCCTCTGTAATCAGCAGCCCACAGATGTCCCCCTTGTAGTTATTCCTTTGCTCTCTCCTCAATAGGACTCTTCCCTGCTCCCCTCCCGGGAGCTGGGTTCTTTAAATCAGATTCCCTGGTTCTTCTTGAGCAGACAACTGCCCTTCTGCCTGCATCAGCTAATAAACCATCTTGTTAGTCTTTAAAGTGCTACATTGTCCTGCATTTTGCTTCAGCTACCCCAGACTAACACAGCTACATTTCTATCACTATCCTGGTTCTTTAGTTATCCCTCCGGCTTCAGGGCATCTCTTGGTGTCAGCTTTTCTGAGAGGGAGGAGGCAGGATTTATACTGATCCCCTTCTCCCAGCTCATAGACAGTTGGTTGGATAACTAGGGAAGAAAGGGAAGGCGCTTGGACAACCCTGTCTGCCAAGACTCCTGGCTTTTAAAGAAAGAGTAACGGGTCTTCCTTCTAAACACATCTTATTCTCTGGACTGCTTCCTCTCTCCCAGTATCTCCTAGGTCCTTGGATCAGTGCCCAAGTACTGGGGCTCTGCCTGTCCCGTGGGACATACATTGGAGGTGAGTGCTCTTGCTTGAGTGAAGGCCACGTAAAGCTATTAATAGCTGTTAGAACATGATACCTTGAATATATTTTAACTGCTTGGACTGAAGAGCAAAATTTAATTTGGGATAATCGACTTAAGGCCAGAGGAGCATGAAATTAACGTGACATATTAATTTCATGTTTTCGGGAACAGACGGCTGTGCTGGGAGCATAGTTTGGTTGAGTCCAAACTATCCTAGTATAGGGTACTTGACTAGATTGTCAATCTGACATTATTTCGATTCAGTCTTCATTTACTTGGTGGATCTTCGGCTGCAGCATAAAAACATTTTAAGCGTGATCTGATTCTGTACCTCTTCTTGAAGGGCCACTGAGCTCCCTGGATTTATTGGACCAGATTGCTCTTTCAGCAGTGCAGGGACAAATTGATGATAATGCCATTAACTGCTCTGGATTGCCTCTGTCCTCACTTAAAGTAGAATCTAACGGATCATATTTAATTCTGGTGAAAGGAAAAATCTAGCGGTAACTGCCACCATTTTAGATTAGATCCTGCCTGAGAAGAAATATAATTCAAAATGGAAACTGAGGTGTTGGCAAAGAGATAAATAATCCCATCTCCTCCTACCTTTTTGTGTTTATCAAAGACATTTCCCCAAGCCAATGAATCAGTGGGCTGATGCACTTAAGGAAGATTTGTTTCATAGCCCCGGGTACACAATGGAGAGAGATGTGGCCAGCATCAAGTCCAGTCACCTTTAGTGTCCTAACCTTATGGATCCATTTTGCAGCAGGGTGAACTGGAAATGGCTTTCCTGTGTGAGACCGTAGTTAATGGCTTGAATCATGTAGCTACCACACGGCATGTTAAGCACTCTACCTTTGTTTATGCACTTCTCATTTTCTCTCCTGTTTTTTAATGGTGACTTGTGTTTTCATGGCAGCCAAGACTTGCGTCAAACAAAATGCTAACAGCAGCAAGTAGCTTTTTCTTTTAAAAATAGCATGCTCGATTCTTAACCAAATTAGGAGCAGTGATTAGATACGGAACAATTTGCAGGAACACGTGAACACAGTGAAATAGAAACTGCATGGAAAGTCTTATGGGAAGAAGTCAACTGCTGTTGAAACTCAGCTTCTTCTTTTGTATCCCCTGTCTGCACCACTTGGAACACCACATTTTTTCTTACGGGACTGTGTGGGTGGCTGGAAAGATGCATCTGTGTTATCTGTATTTCTGTTTTTAATTTGAATGTATGTACAAGAGCTTGGTTTTCAAACAGATGCAACTGTGCATGCAAAAATATGCAAACATTTGCATCCCTCATTTGCCTGTAGAGTTACCATAACTGCATGAACTAATGTGATACGTGCACACAGAAATTACAAGTTAGGCATCTAGGGTGTGTCTAGACTAGAAAAAAGTGGCCTTTTTTCTAAAAAATTTCCCCTGCATCTACACTGCCGCCGTGTTCTTTCGAAAGTAAATCAAAACCTTGTTTTACGAGGAAGAACGCCTTTTTTCTGAAGTGCTCTTTTGAAAAAAGGCGCTATGTAATGCAAACTGCTTTTTTGAAAGAGAGCATCCAGACTGCCTAGGTCCGTGGTCCCCAACACGGTGCCCGCGGGTGCCATGGCGCCCGTGGGGGCATTCGTGTGCGCCCACCACGTGCTCGGGGCTGGCCTGGCCCCGGGCGCGTGGTGCTTGGGGCGGGGGGCGCCGGCCCAGGCCGCTTGGACGAGGGGGAGGGGGCGCCGGCCCTGGGCGCACGGAGCTTGGGGGGGAGGGGGCGCCGGCCCCGGGCGCGCGGTGCTTGGAGGGGGGGGGGCGCCGGCCCCCGGCGCACGGAGCTTGGAGGAGGGGGGGGGCGCCGGCCCCCGGCGCACGGAGCTTGGGGGAGAGGGAGCGCCGGCCCCGGGCGCACGGAGCTTGGAAGGGGGGGGCGCCGGCCCCGGGCGCAGCTATGGGGGGGGGCGCGTGGCTATGGGGCTGCCCCGCCCCCGCCCCCTGGCGCCCGGCGGGCGAACGGCCACGCCCCCTGGCGCCTGGCCACCACCACAGGTTGGGGACCACTGGCCTAGGTGCTCTCTTTAAAAAAAATGGCTTGCAGTTGTAGTCTAGTCGCTCTTTTTCGAAAGAGGCTTTTTCGAAAGTAGCTGTCGAAAAAGCCTCCTTTTGAAAGAGGCCTGCAGACTAGACGTAGCCCTAGACATACAGAAGTGAGACACTGAATTGTGCATCTGTTTGAAAATCAGGTATTAAACCTTTGACCTTGAATGCACAGAACTACAGTAACTGACTGGGTTCTATTGGTCTTCTAAGCACTCTATGGAGGTGCACTCTGTGTTCACAAGTTTGGACCCATAGTCTATTTTTAATTCTTTACCAAGCTGGTGAGTTTTAATACGGCTATGCAGGAGACTCTCGTAGCACAGATTAGATCCAGTGTTTCCCACACAGCTCTGCCAATGTACCTCCAGTCCTGATCAGAAACACTCCAGCTACGTCTAGACTGGCATGATTTTCCACAAATGCTTTTAATGGAAAAGTTTTCCGTTAAAAGCATTTGCAGAAAAGAGCATCTAGATTGGCACGGACGCTTTTCCGGAAAAGCACTTTTTGTGTAAAAGCGTCCGTGCCAATCTAGACGCGCTTTTCCGCAAAAAAGCTCCGATGGCCATTTTTGCGACCGGGGCTTTTTTGTGGAAAACAAATCTGAGCTGTCTACACTGGCCCTTTTGTGCAAAAGCTTTGCGCAAAAGGACTTTTGCCCGAACGGGAGCAGCATAGTATTTCCTCAAGAAGCACTGATTTCAGACAGTAGGAAGTCAGTGTTCTTGTGGAAATTCAAGCAGCCAGTGTAGACAGCTGGCAAGTTTTTCCGCAAAAGCAGGTGCTTTTGCGGAAAAACTTGCCAGTCTAGACACAGCCATTGACAGTTATGGAATAACCCGCTCCTAGGGGAAGTTTCTACCCAAACCCACTGAGTAAAAAAAACTTGCCAGTCTAAACACAGCCTCCAGGTTTGGTGCCTCTCCTGAGCAGACTGCCAACTGTGCTGGGATATGAAGGCGTTTGGCACTCAGAAGGGTGAGATTTTTAAATACTTTCACCACTGGCAAAAGGTAACTTAAATTTTTTTATAGCTTCTCTCCTATTTTAACCCGGCCAGCTCTTTCAATAGCTCCCTGCTGGCTTTTGCCACAGCTCAGCCAGCTCTGGCCGGAGCTGTGCACCAAGGCACACCTGCTTCCTTTCACACTCTGCCTTTTGCCTCCATTTGATTCTGAATGTAGAGATCTGTTTCTTGTGGAACGCAATTGATTAACTTATCTGGAGTCACTCTCGACTTGGACCGGTGTAACGGAGAACTTAGGTTTCCATAAAGGGATAAGTTTGTGCATTAAATTACTTGCACTTCCTACAGATCCTTTGATTGTCAGAATGTTATTTGTTTTAACCACATGTACAGTAGGAAAATTCTGCTGCTGAATAACAACAAAGGGTGCTACAGTGATGCATCCCAGGCAGTATTTGTATCTGTTTTTCATGTTGCATGGCCACACTGACAGCGTTACAAGTGTTCATCTATCAGCCAAAAGCCAAGAACATGCCGGTGTTTTGAAGTGAAAGTAACAAATAAGGATGATGTGAAGGACTCCCAGAATCGGAAGGGGTGTATTTAAGAAAAGCGCAAGGGGAAATAATGGGCCAAATTCAGAGCATGCAGGTGTGATCTGGTCTTGCTCTCATTAGAATCTATGACCCTGTTGACTTCAGTGGTTGCAAAAATAGCCAGCCCAGCTACCATTGCTTAAGCACCAAAGGAAATGGGGAGGGATGTAACAGGAAAAGCTACTAGAATATAATGTAAAAGTGTGGTGTAATTCTGGTGGGGCCAGTGGAATTAGCCACTGTGAGATCGTAACAGTCCCTTCTGTGGGGGATGCACTTGTTTATTCCCTGCTGAGTCTGGCCCAGTGACTCTTAAGGAGATGTAGATAACTAATGTTGGGCGTGTTGTAGTTTGGGTTCCAAAAGGGGCCGCTGACTGTGTCGAACTTTCCTACATCTGCACTTTGGAAACAAACAACCGATTTTTCATTTTTAGTGGTTAATACAGAAAATGTGAAGGTCTGTTTAGTCTTGTGTCTCTAACATAAACCAGCCAGAACAAGGCAGAGAAGTTTGCAACAAGTTCCCTTATTTGGAATAACAGTCATTGTTTTAATGTTGATGCCACGGAACGTTTGTTAGCCTGAGCAAGGCTCAGCAGATCTTTCTGCTGAGGGGCCACAGAGCAGGGTAAGTCCAGGACATGATAAGCAAATGGTATCCAATTAAGTGGACCGGTGATGGTTAAATTTTTGGAAATAAATTGGACCCCATTCAGTCCTCGGTTATGCCTGTGGTTGCATCCGAGTAACTGAGGTCAGAATGTGGTTCAGAAAGGCAAATTGAAAGGGAAACGTGAAGTTGTGTGGAGCCAGACTGCTTATACGGGAATCTCAAAGTGTGTATGTGGTTCTGAATCCAATTTCCCACCTGGCTGGAGGAAGGTTTTGAGCTGACATTTTGTGTCCCGTCAAAAGGAAGCTCTTCTGGCGTTTTGACTTATCCTGGTGCTTGTGTTGCAGTTCTGCTTCTGACAAATCTGTTTCTCATCAACAGGTGTCACCGCAAATGTAGTACGCTTTTATAAGCACATAGGATCCTACGTTGGTTCCAGAGAAGTCTGCAGTAGCTCCTGTCTTGATTACGCCCCTGCTCATAGAAGGGCGTAATTGGTGGGTCTGGATAATCCACAACTCCCATCCCACCTACTGACCGGGGGGAAGGGGCAATTTCTCCAGGACCTGGTGATTCAAAGGGGCTGAGGACTCCAGCTGCTGTTGTTGTGATAACACCCGGAACCCCGAGGCCTTTAAGTTGTTGCTGGAGCTCCGTGCGGCCCGAGGTCCACCCATTCTGGGAGCATGGAGCTGCCTCCATATACACCTTGCCCAGGGACCTGGTATGGCTGTTGGCTCCCCTCCCCACTTGCGACTAATCCTAAGTCCTGCCATGCTCTGAATCTCTACAGTTACTTTAGGGCAGTGGTTTTCAGACTACGGGTTGCAACTCATTACAGGGTCGTGGAATGTCGGGCACTGGGTCTCGTTGCGCAGGGGGATCACGTGACCAGTCGGCGGCGGAGGGGGGAAGGCAGCTTCCTGCCTGTCCTGGCACCACAGCCTGTGCTGTGCCCTAGAAGCAGCTGCCAGCAGGCCTAGCTCCCGCGGGGTGGGGGTGGAGGGGACAGTGCGCAGGGCTCAGCGCACTGCCCTGGCCTGAGCACTACGTCCGCACTCCCATTGGCTGGGAACCAGCTGCTGGCCTCTTCTGGGGTGTAGCATAGTCAGTGGTGCCAGGAGAGGCCGGAAGCTGCCTTAGCACCCCTGTTGCACTGCTGACTGGGAGCCACTTGAGGTACGCCCTTCCTGCCCCAGCCCTGACCCCCCTCCCAAAGTCAGAGCCCCCTCCTATACCCAAAGCGCTCATCCTCAGCCCCACCCCAGAGC
Source organism: Pelodiscus sinensis (assembly GCF_052426305.1). Classification (NCBI taxonomy): domain Eukaryota; kingdom Metazoa; phylum Chordata; order Testudines; family Trionychidae; genus Pelodiscus; species Pelodiscus sinensis. Next base: position 70,895,435 of record NC_143059.1, on the reverse strand, counting down.
CTGCACCCTAGTCAAATTATGTTGGGTTGTGAGCATCAAAGATTTTCTTCAACTGGGTCATGGGGAAAAAAAAGTTGTAAACCACTGGTCCAGGGCACCTGTACAGAACTGGGATCAGTGCCTCACGGGAGAGCGGCCAGAGTCCAGACAACAGAACTGCAGTTTCCACTGCCTCAGGGGCTCTTGATCTTGTAGCGGGGGGGGATGTGAATTCTCCCACAATACGCATGCGGAGAGAGAGGAGTGCTCTTGGATAATCAGGGTCGACTGTGCTGGTTGGAACATTGTAACCATAATGCATTTGTTTAAAATTAAATAAGAAAGGTTTAAGGGGAGAAATTCTGTCCGTTACAATTGTGCAAGACACTTGCTGACAATGTCGTCTTAGTGAGGGGCATCCCCGGTTAGGGAGAGGCCCAGGGAGACACCAGAGGATGTAAGTGAAAGCAGAATTTGGCTCGTAGACTTCAGTGAAAGAGGATTTAACTGCCTAGTTATTTTTGATGAAGTGATGCATTTAAGTGTAACAGTTTTATTAGCGTATGAGGTTGCGGAGTGAGAAGCTGGGGAATTGTTTAGTTTTTTGCAACTGTGTTTCTAAAAGTCCGCAACCTTCTCGTTTTTTGTCCCCCTTTTTACTTTTGTGCTTGGAAAAGGCCTTTTTCTCCTTTTACCAACATTTGGAAACTGTCAGTAATTTACAGATGATGTGAAGTTAGTATTTGCAGCTTTATCCAGTGTGAAATGGCCTCATTACACTCTGGGGAGAAAGGCTGAGATGGCTTCACAGAGCATCTGCAGTAATAGGCTGGGAATTAGTTTTTGGGGAGCTGGCTTTGGTTTGAACCGTGGCAGATTCCCTTTTCCTGAGGGGCCTGTTGTTATTCCTCTTTGAAGGCAACAGTAGAACCAAATTTTATTTTTTTTTCATTTCTAAAGGTGTTTTATAAGTTTGGGGTCCATAATGGTGAATTCTCTTCATATCCCTTTGCTCATCTAAGACAAACCCACTTTGCCCCACTGTCGGCATGAGAGCCACCTGCTTTGTGGAGCAGTCTCTTCTGTATGTTTCTTCTTCCATGACTCTTTTAAAAGTGTTTCTTGTGCCTCTTACGTGTCTTTAAGTATCTCTCCTATTTTTGTTTTATTTTTTTAACTGGATTGCACTTTGATGGTTTGCATGAAAACACAATTAGAATTGTCTGTTTTCAGGCAGCCAGTGTAAACCCCCTTGTGCATTGAAGGAATCTATAATTTCCATTTTTAATGGAAATAAAACATGGACAAGTTGAGAGTCCAACCTAGTATTTCTCAGTCCTCCCAAGAACTCATGCTGTATCACCAGACTTTGTATTTAGTGCAGCTGTTTTTACTAACTTTGTTTATAATTCTGACACTTCTGTTTGCTCCTGTTGGCAGGTGTTTATCATGTCACGGGCTCATTGTGCTCTATTTCCATAAGCAGGGGTATAAGCATCATCTATATTACTTTGCTTCCATGCCCTATAGAATGTTTCGAGGCTGCTTTGAAATATTAATGATGATTCTAAGACAGAGATGTGGATTGCCACTGAGCAAATATTATCCTTGCATCTGGCCTTCTTTAGAGCTGGCTCTATGTACCCTGAATTTCTGCCGAAGGTACATTAACAAATTTTGGTCCAGACTCAGCATTCCATCCCTATTCAACAAAGCTTTTAAGCAAATATGTAACTTTAAGCACATGCTTAAGCCTCACTGACTTCAGGGGATTTACCTCCGTTCACACAGTGAGTCATGGGGGTACATCTACACTGCAGCGTTATTTTGGAATAACTGGTGTTATTTTGAAATCACATAGTGCACATCTACACAGCAAGCCGTTCTTTCGAAATAATGGCGAGCTGGAGGACTTCTTACTCCCACTCCTGAAACACTCATTTTACTCCCACTCCTGAAACACTCATTTCACAAGGAGTAAGGGAAGTCGACAGGAGAGTGTTCTCCCTTCGACTTCCTGCAGTGTGGACTGCACCAAAAGTTGAGTTAAGCAAGTTAGGTTTATTAGGGTATTGGAGCATAAGCTTTTGTGAGCTACAACTCGCTTCCTCAGATACTGAAGAGTGGAAAAAGGGGGAGGGGGCTACAGAGATGGCAGTGTGACATCAGTGCTAACTAAATCCAAGTGGATGAGGCTGATCTCCAACAGTGTTGAGAAGGTGAGAGTACCTGAATGGGAAATTCCCTTCTGTAATATGAGAAGCACACCATGTGTCTACTTAGACCTTAGTTCAGGGTGTCAAAACTGCATACGATTGCAGCTCAGCAGTTGCTCATTGAAGTCTGTTTGGTTTTTTTTTTCCTGAGAATAGTAACTTGCAAGTCTGAAACTGCCCAGGGAGGTTAAAGTGCTCCCACACTGGCTTTTGGATGTTCATAGAATCCTAGGGCTGGAAGAGACCTCAGAAGGTCATCAAGTCCAGCCCCCTGCCCAAGGCAGGACCAATCCCAACTAAATCTACCAGGCCAGGGCTTTGTCAAGCCGAGACTTAAAAACCTCTAGGGATGGAGATTCCACCCCTTCCCTAGGGAACCCAGCCCAGGGCTTCCCCACCCGCCTAGGGAAAGAGTTTTTCCTATTATCCAACCTAGACCTTTTCCACTGTAACTGGAGACCATTGCTCCTTGTTCTGCCATCCGTCACTAACCATTATTACTGTCTGATGTGTGCCCATTTATTCTTTTGCATAGAGACAGTTTGGTTTGTTCATGTACATGGCAGAGGGGCATTGTTGGCACATGATGGCATATATCACATTAGTAAATATGCACATGACTGTGCCTTTGATATAACTCGTGGTGTCCAACCAGTTCTGAAATAGTAGCCACTATAGTGGCTACTGCTATAACAAACTAGTCTCTCAACCACACACAACCAGCCAAATAGCCACATTGTTCAAGCTGACTAGCCACACTCAACCTTCCAAATAGCCACGTGTGGCTAGGGGCTAGCATGTTGGATACCATGGGTACAGGTGATGTGGTTAGGTCCTGTGATGGTATCACTAGGGTAGATATGTGGATGGAGATTGGCAAAAGGGTTTGTGGCAGGGATAGGTTCTTGGATTCTTGTTTCGATTGTGGGGTGTGAAGTTGGTAATGAGAATTTGTTTCAAATTGAGGGGGCTGTCTGTAAGCGAGTACTGGCCTGCCTCCAAAGGTCTCTGAGAGTGAGGGATCATCATCTATGATAGGTTGTAGATCCATGGAGATGTGTAGGAGAGGTTTTAGCTGGGGGCTGTAGGCAAAGGCGAGTGGCATTATGTTGCTTTCTTTGTTGGGTCTGTCCTGTTCTAGGTGACTTCTGGGATTCTGCCTGACTTTATCAATTGGTTTCTTCACTTCCCCAGGTGAACATTGTAGTTTTAAGAATGCTTGATCCTGTAGGTGTTTGTGCCTGTCAGAAGGATTGGAGCAAATGTGCTGGTAGCTTAGTGCATGGCTGTAAACAATGGATCATGTGATGTGTTTTGGATGAAAAGCCGGAGGCGTATAAGCAAGTATAGAAGTCAGTCATTTTCTGGGAGAGAATGGTATTTGTGTGTCCATCTTGTACATAATGTCCAGGAAGTAGATCTCTGGTGTGGACTGGTCCAAGCTGAGATGGATGTTGGGGTGGAAATAGTTGAAATCCCAGTAGAATACTAGAGATACATATTGCAGATCAGAGAGGAGAATTGCTGCTAAGATGAGCAACTTTAAAGCTGATATTTAAATGAGATTTTTTTGAGGAGTTGTAGTTTATTTTCCTGATTTATTAATAGCTTTATCTTTTTTTTCAAGGGAGGAATTCCTTTCTAGTGTAGTTTCAAACCCCAGTGTGCATTTTGAAACAATAGGAATCAAATGGTAAAATAAGATTGCAAAAAGTTCTTTCCAATGCCTAAAAATCAAAGTGTCCCATGATGCAAAACAGTAAGAGCCCATAAAAGGATACAAAAGAAATAAAGGATTCAAAGAGAGTCAGCGATATAGGGTGAGTGTTTTGGTGTCCCTTAAGTGAAAGTACTCCCTTTCCTCAGTCGGAAGGGAACAGAGCTCCCATTACATGGGTCAGCTGGAGGCATGGGATTAGGAACGTGATTCATTCATCCATATCTAGATGTGTATGGCCCCTACGCTAATTAACATAGTCAGCTAAATTATTCTGCTCAATACCATTACATAGAAACTGATGGATTCATAATTTTAAAAAATATATTTGAGATTTGATTCCTTTTCAGCTCTTAACCAGTTAACATTCAGCCTGGATATATACCTTATGTGAAGCAGAAGAACTGAAGCATCCCCAGAAGGGGAATACAGGTTGAACCTCTAAAATCTGGGACTCTCTGGTCCAGCAACATCCGTGGTCCAACAGGGACCACCAGAGAGCCCCAGTTGGCCAAGTTCAGAATCCTAGCCCGGGTGGGGCTGGTGGTGGAGAGACTAGCCCCAGCAGGTCCGGGGCAGGGCACAGCACAGCCCTGGCTTAGGCTGGAAGTAGTGGGGCCAGGAGTGCAGCCAGGATGGGGCTGGCGCTGTGTAGGAGCGCAGTGCCAGCTGGGGCTAGTGGCAGGGAGCTCATCCCCAGCCAGGCCTGGAGTCAGCTGGGCGCACAGCCCGGACTGTCAGTGTAGCGGGAGAGGGAGGGAGTCTCTGCCGGAGCTGGAGGCAGGGGGCTGGTTCCTATCTCGGGCTGGCGTGGTGGGGGACGCAGCCCTGGCCAGGCGTGGCACGGTGTCGGGCTGGAGGCAGCGGCAGGAAACGTAGCCCCCACCTGGAAGCAGAGCCGACAGCCAAGTAGGGAGCCCGGACCTCCCCTCGTCTGGCAAACTCCATTGTTCAGGACCATTCAGGTCCCGAGGGTGCCGGACAAGGGAGGTCCGACCTATACTTAATTTCCAGTGCATATTCCATAGGCTTCCATATTTTCTCTGCTTTGGCTAAATGTCTGGTGAGAACTGCTTATTGTCTTGCTTAGTAAGATACTGGAAAACAGCAATATGGAACTGAGGGCTTTTGGGAAAAGGGCTTAATAAGGGGTGAGTCACTGCTTATAATAAACTTTGTGTCTCGCTCAACAGAGTGCGGTCCAGCTAGCAATAGCTTTTTGTCACAATGCCTGAGTCATTTGTGCTATGTAAAGCTATTGCTGGGTGATGATGCTGATACCAAGGCCTTGCTCTGGGCTGGAACATGTCTTAGCTTGTCTGTGAATTGCAAAGAAAAGTCTCTGGTGTGTAAAGCCACCTTTGGAAAATCCGCTCTGAGTGGAGATCAGCAAAGGCTGAGAGAGGAAAGTGTTATCCAAGTGGAAGAGATACTGTGATATCTGCATAGATACCATGGTGCTGGGTGCATTAGAAATGTATAGACAAGCAGGCAGTGCAGGGATACACAAACTTTTCCCAGCTGTGAATCCATGTTGGCAATCTTCTAGGAGCTCAAGCCAAATGACATAAAATGAATGTGATTGACTTTGCCAGACACTCGGGACTGGATTTAACACTCTCTGTAGTTCTCTGTAGTCTATATTGACTGCAGCTTTGTAGTCTATATTGACTGCAGCTTTCTAAAGGACAGGAGGGAAGCCAGAGGTCACGCTGTAGGGATACATCTAAACTACATCCCTCTTTCAATAAAGGGATGTAAATTAGATGTATCAAAATTGTAAATGAAGCCAGGATTTGTATTTCCCACGCTTCATTTACATAATGGTGCCCGCAGTTTTTTTTTCTTCTTCGAAAATCTGCTTTTGAAAAAAAAGCCTCAGTTAAGATAGGGCATTTCTGTCGAAAATGCCCTATTTCGAAAGATCCTGTAAACCTCAAAAAATGAGGAGTACAGGATCTTCTGAAATGGGACATTTATGTTGAAAATGCCCCATCTAAACTGCAAAATGCAGGACAATGTAGCACTTTAAAGACTAACAAGATGGTTTATTAGATGATGAGCTTTCGTGGGCCAGACCCACTTCCTCAGATCAAATAGTGGAAGAAAGTAGTCACAACCATATATACCAAAGGATACCATTAAAAAAAATGAACAAATATGAAAAGGACAAATCACATTGCAGAACAGGAGGGGGATGCGGGGGGGGGGAGAAGGAAGGAAGGAAAGTGTCTGTGAATTGATGATATTAGAGGTAGGGAGAGTGGGATGTTTGTGAGTTAATGGTATTAGAGGTGATAATTGGGGAAACTATCTTGGTAATGGGTGAGAGAGATCTTAATGGATTGTTCACTTTCAGTCCTTTGGGTACGATGTCCATTTTCTTGCACTTGGATAGAAAGATGATGTCTGTCTGTATCTGTGCGAGTTTCTTCGTATGGTTGATGGATTTCCATTCCAAACGGCTATCTAAACTGCCATTTTTAAAAAAAGCCCTGTTTTTGAAAAAAAAAAAAGCGGCGGCTGCCATTATGCAAATGAAGTGCGGGATAGTTAAATCCCTGCTTCATTTGCACTTTCAATACGTCTCATTTACATCCCTCTGCTGACAGAGGGGTATAGTTTAGCCACGGCCTAAATGTCAGTGGACATATTTTGTCTGAATGGACTGTACTTTCACCACGCCTGAAAGTACAGATTGTGAGAGTACAGTTAGGCACTGAAAATAAGATCTGATTTACAAAAGGATAGCGTTGAAGACAAAGCTAAACTTTGAACATCTCTTCTTTCCCGCCTGCTTCAGAAACCAAGCTGTTAAGCTGTCCCATTGATTTAGTGCTTAAGTGCTCTGTGTGTTCCTACTGTTGCAGGAAATCTAGACATGGTTGAGATTCTTATGCTATGTCTACACTGCAATAAAAGACCTGCAGCTGGCCCAGTGCAGGCAGGGTGGAGGCCGTGGGGCTATAAAGCTGCTGTGTAGACAGTCATTCAGGCTCAGGATGGAGTCTCCTCTCTCAGCAGTCTCAGAGCCCCACACATCTACGCTACACTTTTATAAGCCCATGACCTGAGTAAGCTGACCAGCCATATTATTCCACTGGTCTTTCGTTGCAGTGCAGACATATCCATAGAGTTTTGCTCCTTAGCCTGGAAGAGGCAACATGCTGAGTCACTGGATGGGTGCCCTGTGCCTTGGGAGGATATTCAGGAGGCCAGTTACGCAATGTCGTTTTTGGGGTTTCAAGTGAATCCACTTCATGCCTCTTGTCCTCTGCTTGAAGAATGGTGGCTGTGACAAGGGGCCTCAAAGGGGCAAGAAATTGGCAGTGAGGAGAAGTGCAAAAATCTGCCCTTTGGCTGCCCCCTCACTCTCCCGCCAACCCCTAGCATATGGGCTTCTGGACAGTCTGTATTGCAGTTGCTTAGGGACTCAATGTTTGGACTATTCAGGGAGCCATCGTCTTGTCAGTTTCAATCGATGGTGCCAGTAGCAAAAGCAGAACTGAGAAGGGTGAAGGCCAGGTTCGGTAATGCCCACTGCATTGCATGGCATTGTGCTCACTCAGCAGCACGTCCCCTTTGCATCCATGGAACTACTCGTGTACGCCCTGCTCAGTGCGACCGAGGGCTGCAAAATCCGGCTATACATTACTAAGGAGGAGGAGGTCAGATGTCATCTGCACACTTGCAACACGAAACTCTTAACTTGCCAGCAGCCCTTTTTAAAATAGGCTAATGCTAGTGAGAGGCCATATTATATCAATAATGTAATTAATAAACTGAATTTCATGGATATTTCTATTTATAGTTTAAAGTCTTTAGTCAACAGATTTTTTTTTATACCAGCAAATCCAATACCTGTTAACCTGCCGGGCGTATTTTTTATTGCAAGGTTTACCAGTAATACTGCCTATAGGAACTTATTATAATTATTTTGCAATAGCATTTAAACTTTCTTTATACTGGAGACCAGAAAGAATAATAAGATTTCTCTCTGGACATAAAATATTTTTATTAAGATGTTTGTGACTTTTTTTTTAACTACTATGCCTGAGAGGTTCCCATAGATTCCCTTTTCATTCAAAAGTCTTGGAGTGCTAGATGTGCTTTTTGTACTTGCAAACTGGGATCACTTTGTCCATCACTGAACGCTGCCAGTGGGTGGATTTTGGCAATGACATAGCTGTCAAAAGACTACCATATCCAGTTGAATGGCAGGTGAGCAAAACAGAATTACTCAGTTGAGAATAGGTTCAGATTCCAGAGTTTACATTGGTGATCTTGCAAAAAAATGCCATGGGATATTTAATGACCAGAATTGCTCAAATGTCTTGGTTTTACACCACCTCTGGGGGGAAAATGCTTCTAGTCACACATCGATATAATACGGTGTCATATGACATCGGTAAAAAATAATGTGTCACTTCTAGCACTGAAAAAGGAGCGTTTACTCTTATCCATAAAACCATTTTTTTTCTTTGCTACTGTAGGTCACATACCTAGAACTTTCTTTAGGCCTCCTCCTGCCTTGCTTCTTGCTGTTGATTTACATATACATTATTTTTTTATATATTTCTGCTGAATAACTGCTACTTTTCTTTAGATTGGTAAAAATAAGTGGTGTGGGAAGGGGAGTGCTGTCATGTAAAGAGGCTTCGGTAGTCTCAAAAATTGCATTTGTAACTCCCAATATTTATTTTTGGTAAGTTGCCTATGTATGCACAGAATTACCTGTTTTACGCCCACAAAGGCATTTTTGCATGTGCCACAGCCTTTCAGCACAGGACACAATTTAGACAGGGCCATGAAAAATTCAGCCTCCAGCGGTGAAGTCAGCCTGGCCCTTTGTCTATTGTGTATTTCAATGGGAGAAAGAGACAATAGTTCATTTTAACAGTAAATTGATTATGACAAAACCCCTGAAACACAATGTGTGACAACTTGGAGTAGAGGAAGTGAGCAGGAGATAGTTGCAGCAGCAGAAGTTGTTAGCTGGATTCTAGGTGAGGCAGGCTGGCCTGACCTCTATGCCGTATAGTGTTCCTAGTCCATTTATCCTTTTTCTGGTAAGGCACTGAGAACCTCTTGCTGCCTGTCATTGAAACAGGCACCTTGCAGGAAGTGCTCAGTGCACAAGATAGTTGAGTCCTTCTGGGGATCGCGCAGTTTCAGATTTTCCCCTCTCACTGTGCCCCAAGATGTTGACTGCATCGGGTTGATATGGTTTTTAATTTTTATAAGTCTAAGGGAGAGCAGTGTTAATCTGTAACTTTAAAAACGAGTAGTCCTGTGGCACCTTAGAGACTTAACATAAATATATATACAGTAAACTTCCGATAATCCGGCACCTTTGGGACCCAGGGGGTGCTGGATTATCAGATATGCTGGACTATCGGAAAGGGGGGCTATGAGGGGTCTGGGGTGGGGGTGTGCCACTCCAGACCCCTCATAGCCCCCGCTTCCGATATTCCGGCTCTGCCCCAGGCGTCCCTGATTCAGCCGCTGCTGAAACTGACCAGCGGCTGACTCAGGGAAGCCCGGGGCAGAGCAACTCTGCCTCGGGCTTCCTGGAATCAGCCGCTGGTCAGTTTCAGCAGCGGCTGACTTGGGGACGCCTGGGGCAGAGCAGCTGGGGTGCTGCCGGGTTGATCCAGTAGCGCCGAGGAGCGGCAGTGCGGGACCAACCCAGCAGCACCCCAGCTGCTCTGCCCCAGGCATCCCCAAGTCAGCCACTGCTGAAACTGAACAGCGGCTGACTCAGGGAAGCCCGGGGCAGAGCAGCTCTGCCTCGGGCTTCCTGGAATCAGCTGCTGGTCAATTTTAGCAGCGGCTGAATCAGGACGCCTGGGGTGCTACCGGGTTGGTCTCCCAGCCCCCAGGGGCAGCGCTAGGGGACCTACCCGGCAGCGCCCCAGCTGCTTTGCCTCCGGCTTCCCCGATTCAGCCGCTGGTCAGTTTTAGCAGCGGCTGAATAGGGGAAGCTGGGGGCAGAGCAGCTCCAATGGTCCGGCTGCGGAGCACTTCCGGGTTCCTGATGGTGCCGGACCATCAGGAGTGCCGGACTGTAAGATGCCGGACCAATGGAGTTTTACTGTAGTATCATGAGCTTTCATGGGCAAAACACACTTCAGACTCATGCTCATCTGAGAAAGTGAGTTTTGCCCACAAAAGCTCATGATACTACATATGAGTGTGTGTGTCTCTAAGGGTACAGACTTTTGTCGACAGAGGCTTTGTCGACAGATACTGTCGACAAAGCTTCTGTCGACAGAGTGTCTAGACTGCATCCAGTTCTGTTGGCAAAGCAAGCCGCTTTGTCGACATGAGAGTGTAGACGTAAAGGACAGTGCAGATGCAATAACACCTTCTATCGACAGAGTTCTGTCGACAAAAGGCGTTATTCCTCACAGAATGAGGTTTACTGCCATCGACAAAACTGCCGAGTTCTGTCGACGTTATGTCAACAGAACTCAGCAGTAGTGTAGATGCAGATATAGTTTTGTTGACAAAAGGCCACTTTTTTGTCAACAAAACCCTGTAGTCTAGACACACCCTAAGGTGCCAGAGGACTACTTGTTTTTATTTTTCAAGTTTAGATAGACTTTTAGATCATCATGCTCCTCACTGTAGTATCTGAGCACATGCTGTCTATTCTTAGTGGCACTGCATGGTGACAGCAGAGGTATCTCCTCACTGGAGGCTTCTCTGCTCTGAATTAACTCCATCCGGTGTTCCTAACTCTGACTTCACTGCCAATGCCACAGACTTCCTTGGAGTTACTCTGGAGCAACAACAAAGTAAGTGAAATCAGACTCAGGGCCCACGAAGGTCCAAAGATTTTTGGATCTAGTGTGAAATGTTGATTCACCATGGCTAAACTTTTGAAAAGTTACTTGTATCCAGATGCTTGAGCACTAACGCTTGGCAGCCAGTGCCGTATTTAGACACCTAAATCAAAATGAGTAGGTTTTCAAGTGTTCTGATTACACACAACTCCTCTGCCTGTAAATGGCAAGTGTGCAGCATGCTTCAAAATAGGGCCTTGTGAAGTTTAGGTTCCTAAATACAGTCCATGACCTGTAACCAGAGGATATTTATTCTATGGATGGGTTTCATTCATGGTAGTTATTAAAGGTGAAGGGTTTTTTTCAGATGCCCTGATAACATGACAAGTGCAATGTGAACAAATTAAATAATAATCAAACTTGCTGCAGTTGCATGTGAATTGCTTGGAATCCCTGAGGCAGGAGGGAAATCCTTATGTGAATTTTATTTTGTTCTCTTCTTGCATTTTAATATACCTATAAAGTAAACCGTGTGGTGTGTTGCAACTGGCTACGCTGGCGAGAGCTTTGTGGAGGGTATTAAAATAGGCCAGTACAGCTGCTGGGCTAGTTGTTTTCTAAAGCTCTTGTGTAACCCAAGAGAGGATCAGTAAGGATGTGTGCTGTGTGTTGGGGCTGGGAAGGGGGGTTGTTCCTACTTGAGAGCTGGATAATTGTTGCATGCATGTGAAAAAAGCAGCATATCCTGGAGCTGGAGTGTCCATTGTACCTGGGAATTGCAAGTGAAGCACAGCTACAATTCCTCCAGCTACCCATATGGTGCTGATATGCCTCTGATGGGGAGTTAATCTGCAAAAGCAGAACAGAGGGGATGTGAGGGAGAGGATTAGACATTTATTCAGTGTTTTGTAGTTAAGCCAAATGTAGTTGCTCCATCTGTCACATGGGATCTGAATCTGTGGACTCAGCTTCCAACATAAGGCAGAGCCATCTCTCCCTTACACACGGATCGGACTGGTCCAAGCAATCCACTGGGTAGTGGGGTTTGCGGCTAGAGCTGCAATCTGCTGAGCATGTGCATGTCACTCACCATCTACTCTGACAAAACTATTGCCAGTGGAGAATGACAGTCAAACCCTAGACCAGTGTTTCTTAAACTGTAGTTGGAGTGTGCCATGGACAACAGAGTTCAAAATGGCCGTCCTTAAAGGGGCAAGCAACTTTTTTTTTTTTTTTTTGTTTAACCAAAAAATCCTTGGGCTTTCTCATTTAAAAAAAATATTGTTTTGTATTTCTTGGTCTTAAAAAGTTTAAGAAACACTGCTCTATACTTACCCAACACCCTTTCGAGGACAACTCATGAAAACTATGTGCCTGCTCCAGGGAGATTTATGAATATCAAAGACAACCAGGGCTGGTGGTAGCTGTGTTGAGAAATAATGAAGGATAAGAACATAAGAATGGCTGTATTGGGTCAGACCAAAGGTCCATCTAGCCCAGTAGCCTGTCTGCCGACAGTGGCCAGCACCAGGTGCCCCAGAGGGGGTGGACCGAAGACAATGATCAAGCGATTTGTCTCCTGCCATCCTTCTCCAGCCTGTGACAAACAGAGGCCAGGGATACCATTTCTATCCCCTGGCTAATAGCCTTTTATGGACCTAACCTCCATGAAATTATCTAGCTTCTCTTTAAACTCTGTTATAGTTCTAGCCTTCACAGCCTCCTCTGGCAAGGAGTTCCACAGGTTGACTACACGCTGTGTGAAGAAGAACTTTCTTTTATTAGTTTTAAACCTGCTACCCATTAATTTCATTTGGTGTCCTCTAGTTCTTCTATTATGGGAACTAATAAATAACTTTTCTTTATCTGCCCTCTCTACACCACTCATGATTTTATAGACCTCTATCATATCCCCTCTGTCTCCTCTTTTCTAAACTGAAAAGTTCCAGTCTCTTTAACCTCTCTTCATATGAGACCCGTTCCAAACCCCTAATCATTTTAGTTGCCCTTTTCTGAACCCTTTCCAAGGCCAAAATATCTTTTTTGAGGTGAGGAGACCACATCTGTACACAGTATTCAAGAGGTCGGCGTACCATAGTTTTATACAGGGGCAGTAAGATATTCTGGGTCTTATTTTCTATCTCTTCCTTAATAATTCCTAGCATCCTATTTGCCTTTTTGACCGCCGCTGCACACTGTGAAGTTTTCAGAGAACTATCCACGATAACTCCAAGATCTCTTTCCTGATTTGTTGTAGCCAAATTAGCCCCCATCATACTGTACGTATAGTTGGGGTTATTTTTCCCGAAGTGCATTACTTTACACTTATCCACATTAAATTTCATTTGCCATTTTGTTGCCCAATCACTCAGTTTGGTGAGATCTTTTTGGAGTCCCTCAGTCTGCTTCTAAACAGTTTTGTATCATCCGCAAATTTACTACCTCACTGCTTACCACTTTCTCCAGATCATTTATGAATAAGTTGAAAAGGATTGGTCCCAGGACTGACCCTTGGGGGACACCACTAGTTACCCCTTTCTATTTTGAAAATTTACCATTTATTCCTACCCTTTGTTTCCTGTCTTTTAACCAGTTCTCAATCCAAGAAAGGACCTTCCCTCTTATCCCATGGCCATGTAATTTACACAAGAGCCTTTGGTGAGGGACCTTGTCAAAGGCTTTCTGAAAATCTAAGTATACTCTATCTACTGGATCCCCCTTATCTGCATGTTTGTTAACCCCTTCAAAGAACTCTAATAGATTAGTGAGACATGATTTCCCTTTACAGAAACCATGTTGACTTTTGTCCAACAAATTACGTTCTTCTACATGCCTCACAATTTTATTCATTACTATTGTTTTGACTAATTTGTGCGGTACTGAAGTTAGACTTACCGGTCTGTAATTGCCAGGATCGCCTCTAGAGCCCTTCTTAAATATTGGTGTCACGTTGGCTACCTTCCAGTCATTAGGTACGGAAGCCGATTTAAAGGATAGGTTACAAACCACAGTTAACAGCTCAGCAATTTCCCATTTGAGTTCTTTTAGAACCCTTGGATGAATGTCATCCGGTCCCGGAGATTTGTTAACATTAAGTTTTTCCATTTGTTCCAAAACCTCCTCTAATGACACTTCAATCCGGGACAGTTCCTCAGATTCATCACTCACAAAGGACGGTGCAGATTTGGGAATCTCCCTAACATCCTCAGCCGCGAAGACTGAAAAAAAGAAATAATTTAGTTTACCCACAATGGCTTTATTGTCCTTGATTGCTCCTTTTACATCTCAATCGTCTAGGGGACCCACAGGTTTTTTTAGCAGGCTTCTTACTTCTAATGTACTTTAAAAACATTTTGTTATTTCTTTATGAGTTTTTGGATAAAAATGAAGTTGTGCTCATGGAAAAGACAGGTTTAATAAGCTGCCTGCCCTCCATTCCAGCCCATCTGGCTGCACTCCTTCCCTAGTGACTGGTGGCAGTTTTCTGGCCATCTCTGAGACCATGTCTTCACTCGGGGAAGACTGATGTTGCTACTTTTGGAGTTTGATTTAGCAGGTCTAGTCAGAGGCCAGTGCTCCTGCAAGGAGTAAGGGAAGCCTATGGGAGTGTTTTCTCCCATTGTTGACCTTCCGCTGTGGGGACGACAGGGAAACGCGAATCAAGGTATGTCAACTCTAGCTGTGTAATTAACGTAGTTGGAGTTGCATATCTTGATTTAACCTTCCCCTTTAGTGTAGGCCTGGCCTAATACTTTCTCTGCTGGCCACTCTTGTTGGCTTCCAATTCCAGGCTGGCTTTGTTCTCTTCCAAATCTCTGTGGCTTGCTGTCTCCCCTCCTCTCCCAGACCCCGTTGTCTCTCCCCTCCTCTCCACCCTTCCCATCCTCTTCGTGTTACCAGTTAGTGATTGACGCATACGGCACTTCCCAGGGAAAGCCTTTGGAGAGCAGTTCCACAGTTCTGACATGCAGTGCTCCTGCCTGGTTATAGCTGTGCCAAGTCCCGTAGCTGTTGCGCTCATGGGTTCCGCGGCCCCGCCCTGGGCTACTTCTTTCTCGGCCCCCTGGGTTTAACCGCACCCAGGGCCGCCAGTACCCGGTCGCCCCCGGCTCCTCCCGGGCTGCTCCTTCTCTCCGCTTGCCTCCCCGCACAAGGTGGGCGGCGGCTACTTTTAAATCCCCCGCCCAACGCAGGCCGATGACGTCTCGCCCTGCGTCATCCACCGGCGCCGCGTCCCTCTGTCGCGCTGGTGACGTCATGCCCGGTGTGGGGTCGGGCGGGCGCCGATTCTCCCTGGCGCTCGGGCCTCCCGGCCCTAACAGCGTCTTTCCGGGTTCGGGGCGCCCCCGGGCCGTGGCTGTCTCTGGGAGTGGCGGGGCTGCCCCGCCACATACAGCTATACCAAGGACCTTTCACTTGCCTTTGCCTTTGCCTTTAAAAACAGCTTCTCATTCGCTTTGCTGGTCAGGCTCCTGCCTGGTGCTTCAAGCCAGTGACATAAAGATCTTGTCTTGATCCTGTGGGGGTCCTGTCTCTGAATTCACTGAGACCAGTGAATGAATTATTGTTTGCCATAAAATGCAGCCTGGAGTAAGGAGTTGCATAAAGTCTCCCATCAAGTCTCTAGACCAAAGTTTGGGGTAACATAAACAGTTGTGTAAGTTTCATACGGGGGACTTAGTTTTCTAGCATCTGGATGCAAGTAACTTCCATGGATTTATGTTGAAGTTGCCTGTCTGCAATAACTGGAGAATTGTGGCTTATAAGCAGAAAGTGGTTAATCACTATCTGATAACTGGTGCCAAATTGGCATTCAGTGGATGTGCAACATGACTAACGTACACAGCAAGGTCATGGAAAGAGATAGCGTAGCTGGAAAAAAACATCACCAGGAGAGTGTCAGATTAAACAGCTCCCCCCAAAAAGTTAGCATGTGAGCACCATCTCCAACATCCTTGGTGGGGGGTGTGTGTCAAACTTTACTTTTACATAAGTAAACCCAGTTCCCATTAACATCAGTGGGAGCTTTCTATGTTTATACCAAAATTGACTTGGGCCTCCACAAAATACCAGTGAGTTCTAAATTGCATTTGTCTTCCTTGCCTACTGATCAACTTACTTTTTTTAAAAAAATCACCATTTATATCAAACCTGAATTTGAACCATATTCTCCTTTTTTCCCCTTCAAACCACAGTAAGCAGAACAGAAACTGTTGTGTAATTGTGCAGCTAACCTGGGTGCAATTACTGGTACAGTGTGCACAAATCAAGTAGTTGTATGCAGAATGGCAATTAAGTGTCTAAATATCCATTTGAATATGGGAACCAGGAACACCTACCTACGGTTCTTTCACTTAGAAACAGAGAGAGAGAGAGAGACCTTTTAAAATAGGAAAATGTGAGAGGTCTCTAGTCTTTTTTGGGGGCAGGGTTTTACAGGGTTAACTGTAGCACCAGTACCTGCTTTGGTCATTTTTTTTATGTGACTAGATTCCAGGGTGTTTTTTTTTTTTAACCCATCTATAAAACTTCTTTAAAATCCTTTGCATGGCTGCACTAGTAAATGCCATCATTTTTTTTATATTCTAATATATTGCAGTTAAGTAATTACTAATCCTTCTTTACTTATGATTGGAAGGGAGTTTTGAATATTGTGAGTGTGTGCTTTCTTACCTGAATAGCTACTGCAGATTTGGACCATAAATTAGTGAGAGAAAACACGTTCTCCTCCTAAGTATCATGAATTGTTAATTTAACCATCTCACATTTGGTTACTTAACACTAGTAGGCTACAGGTGGTGGAAATACTTGTATTGATTTTTTTCACAACCTTATTCTTAATCAAGATGTTCTACTGAATTTATCTCTCTCCCATTGACTGACATTGAACTTTTATGGTATTTACATTCTGCGCATTTCCCTTTTCTCAGTTTTGTGATTGTCTGACTGCTTCAGCAAGGTAATGATTTCATAAGCTGCTGTTGTTTTTTTTTTATTGTGGATGTTTTTGTTCTTTTGGTGCTGACGTTAATGTTTTCATGGCAGATCTGACACACAAAAAGCCACTTGTTCTCATTGCTGGCTTTTCCCCAGGATAAACTGAAGAAGCTAAGGTATAGCCAATTGTGTTAAGTTATTGTCATGAGGTGTATGGAGTTCTGAAGATCTATGTAAAACGAGTTTGTCTCTCTTAGCTCTGTTCCTTGTGCATGTGTCCCCATTCCAGGAACCCCTCACCCAAATAACACTAATTTGCACTGGTGTTTGGTGTATCAGACTTTGTGCATTGGACATTTGAGAGAGCATAGAAACTAATCTGGAACCAGCTATTGTTGGAAAAAAAGATATTAGGCTAGATGACTATTGGTATCACCTAGAATGGCCATTCTTATGTTCTTATCATTACTGATTAACTAGTTTTAGCTAATTGTGATTTCCAAAATGTGCTAGGCATGAGTTAGAGTCCTGAAACATTCTTATTTTTTGCATGTTACATAACACATTTTAAAGTGCTCACAATTATCATAAATTTGTAAACTTATTTATATTCTAATATTTTAATCTGCTCATTGAATGCTCTCTTCTTACTTGTAAGCAGCTGTAGCATGATTCTTCAACTTAATGACTTGTAAATTTAATAACAGTACTGTTTTCTAGGATTAGTTTTCGTAACTGAAAGCAAAGGCCAGACAAAGTTCATCATGCTGGCGACATCTTCAACAAAATGACATTTGACTATAGAATTTTGTGGAATCTAGGGTACGGACGTAAAATTTCGATTATTTGGCTAATTGAATAGTCGATAAAGGTGCTTCTGCCCTAAAATGCATATTGTTTGCTTACACCCCAGCTTATCAAGTGATCCATATCTCTCTGTATCAGTGTCCTTTTTTAAAATTATTTACCACTTGCTCAGTCTGTGTTATCTGCAAACTTTATCAGTAATTTCCTTCTCCTTTAACCTTAGCCCCATTTATGTGAGATTGGCTCTTTAAGATCTCTATTCCTTGGGAGCTAAATCAGATCTTTTTCTAGGAGAGCTATCTATCTACTTCTGGGTCTTCCAGCTTGTCTTTTTAAGCTCTACTTCTTCTTCTATGTTTAAGACCTTTATTTGCTTCATATTCTTCTATCTTCTTTTCACGTGCCCAAATCATCTAAACCAAGATGATTGACACCGCTTTCGCATGTCCTTTAGTCCATTTGTTTTGAGTATCTTTGTACCTCCAAGCAAACATCTTAGCGTTTTCATTTCCTCTCTCTCCCCCATTGCTCATTGTTTGTATCCATACAAAAGTGCTTTATAGATCTTACTATTCAGTTTGATAGAAGAATGCCTGTCACAGATCACTCACTCCTCTTCATTTAATCATGCCTTTCCTGTTCTGCTTGACAGTTTGCCATAGAGTTCAATATGAACCTATACTATCAAACCTAGGTACTTGATTTTTTTCTGTAGCCTTGCTCCTCGCCTCTCCTCCAGACTTAGGCTGTGTCTAGACTACATCCCTCTTTCGACAGAGGAATGTAAATTAGACACTTCGAAATTGCAAATGAAGCGGGGATTTAAATATCCCGCACTTCATTTGCATAATTGTGTCATGGTGCTCTTTCAAAAAAGCACCATTTCAAAAGTAAAACTGCTGTCTAGACGTAGTTCTTTTGAAAATGGCAGGCTTTTTTGAAAGATCCTGTAAAGCTCATTTTTTGAGGAAGAGTATCAGAGGGGGAGCCGTGTTAGTCTGAATCTGCAAAAGCGGCGAGGAGTCCTGTGGCACCTTATAGACTAACTGAAGTGTAGGAGCATAAGCTTTCGTGGGCAAAGACCCACTTCGTCAGATGCATGTAGTGGAAATTTCCAGAGGCAGGTATAAATATGCAGGCCAGGATCAGGCTGGAGATGACGAGGTGGATCGAATCAAGGAGGATGAGGCCCACTTCTAGCAGCTGACCTGGAGGTGTGAATTCCAAGAGAGGAGAAGCTGCTTTTGTAGTTAGCGAGCCATTCACAGTCTTTGTTTAATCCAGAGTTGATTGTGTCAAACTTGAAGATGAACTGTAGCTCAGCAGATTCTCTTTGAAGTCTGGTCCTGAAGTTTTTTGCTGCAGGATGGCTACTTTTAGATCTGCAATTGTGTGTGCAGGGAGATTGAAGTGTTCCCCTACAGGTTTTTGTATGTTGCCATTCTTAATATTGATTTGTGTCCATTGATTCTTTTATTTAGGGACTGTCTTTTTTTGTATTTTTTGAGGAAGCTTAATGCTGAGCCTTGATGTACTCCAACTCTGATCTGAAACTGTGCAGTTTCTTCACATGACCTTTTGAATGTGGTAACAGCATCCTTATACATGTCCTGGTCAAGTCTGATATGGTCTACACTCAGTCTGTTTCATTTTCGTATACCACCAGATGATGTCTCCTAGAACATGTCAAAAGCTTACTCTGGTTCAGTGGATGCTGTGTTCAAGGATCCTTTCTCTATTTTTCTACAAGCAATCTTAATGCAAAGATAGTATCCACTGTTAATTTGCCTGGCATGAATCCAAACTGATTCACTGACCTTTGCATCTCTTTATGGTCTCTTATCAAACACTTTCTCTTAGATCTTCATCATGTGGTCCGTGAGTTTAATGCAGCAGTAGTTACCATAGTCTTGTGTTTCTCTTTTTTTCTTAAATATTGGTACTAATACGTTCTTTCTCCAGGCATCATCTCAGTCCTCATGATGACATTAAAGAGTGGTGTATGTGTTCATGCCTTGCTGCCCCAGGCACTTCCATACATCTGCTGGTATGTCATTGCAGCTGAGAGCTTTTCTATTTTTTCATGTTGCTCAGTGCTTTCGTAAATCCTTCTTCTAGGACTGTTGCTACCACCCCAGGGTTGGCTTTATTCTACAGCGTGAGTCTCTTGCATTTTTCATAACTCTTTCAAAGTAATTTTTTCATGATCATATTTCTGCTTTTTATCTTTAATGATTTTGTTCTTACCAATGTCTTTAGTACTCTTCTCATGGGTCTTTACTAGTTTGTATATTTCTTTCTCATCTTCCTTCATATTAAGACAAGCAAATAAGTGTTCCATAGCTTTAGCTTTCACAACTGCTGAAACTTTCTTGATCTTTTTTGATTTTTATATACTTCTGAAAATCCTGCTGCTAGAATATCAATTGCCAAAGTTTAAAACACTTTTTTTTCCTGTTCTTCCATGGCCCTGCATACTTTCTCAGGCATGATTTTATATTTTCTTCCGCTTAACTGATAAAAATATTAATTTAGCATGGGGCTCAAGAACTGATTCTGGCCAGGCTTGAGTAGAAGTGAACCCGTGTAATGTTGATTTCCCATTTACAATTGCATTTTAATCCATTTAAGATATGTGCCTTGTTGACTTTTGTATTCTAGTTTTTTAATAAAAACATCATAGGGTGCCTGGGATTGATGTTAGGCTGGCAGGTCTAATTACTTGGGCCAGTCTATTTACTCTTTTAAATAGCACATTAGCTTTCTTATGCTTCTCCCATATTCTGTGGTTTACTGAAAATCGAGATTAATGGTCCAGAGCTCTTAGAACACCTCTTTTAATACTCTTGCATATGAGATGTTTTGATCTGTTGATTTTAAGTGTTATTCAGTAAATAGTGATGGTGCAACTGACAAGAAGGATAGTGTGACGCATTTCCTTTGGGACCATCCATGTTCTTGTATTTCCAAAACAAAATTTCTTCTTCGAGGTAGATGTCCCCATGGGTGCTCCACTGTAGGTGTTGGCTCGCTCCGGCGCCTCAGATCGTTGTTTTCTGCAGCAGTAGCTAGTTGGGTCACGCATACACCCGAGGCGCCTTGTGCAGTTCACGCCTTGTGTTTCATGCGTGGTCTGACCCCCTCCTCCGGTTCCTTTGTTTTTTTTAAACAGGAACTAACAATACTAATTAAACACCAGTAAGTTGAAACAAACAACATCATCTAACTGACTAACTAATGATTCTGAGGAGAGCTCTGAGGAGAGATGCGAGTCCCACCTGCAGCCAAGGGCAGCAACAAACAAACAAACAAACCCAAAAATGGAGCTGTAGGCTCTAACCGGCTGCTGTCTCACCTTTTAAAAAAAAAAACACTAAAAAATACCCCCATCTCCTCCCCAAAAAAGAAGAAAGTCAACAAATAAGAGGAGCCCTAGCCCAAGTGGAGACAGAAATAGCTAACGACATTTTTCTGTTATGCCGAGTTCCTCAGGCTTTAAAAAAAAATTGGACAGTTGTCGCGAGCCTATGCCTGCATCAGATGGACACTCATCCTGCATTCGGTGCCTGGGGGAGGCACGCATCCCGCTGAAATGCTCCCACTGCAGTAAGCTGACTGCAGGCTCGTCCAGAAAGGGAGATGCTGCTCCACATGCTCCTTTTTCATAGGGCTCTCCAGCCTCCAGAGTCCAGGGACTATTCCTCCTGCTTCGAGCCACCCAAAGCTGAAAAACAAAGGGTGAGCTCTCCGGCACCGAAAAGGGAGCTGAAAAGGAGGGTCTCGCCAATGTGCTCCTTGCCAGCCACTTCGTCTTCCTGGGTCAACACCGGTGGTAAGACGGGGACTTCTGGCACCGCAACTGGCCGTTCTGCAACAACTGTGGAACTAAAGTCCCGGCACGGAACGTCACCGGCACCGACGACGCTGGCACTGGTACCGGTATCGAATAAACCACTGGTTCCGACTAAGGCATGTTCCAAGTCTAACTGAATGCCACCCAGAGCTGATAGCCTGAAACTGACTTTCTTGCCGGCACCATTATCACCCTCATCGGTGCTGCATTCATCAGCATCGATAGAGTGCCTTCCTTGAGCTCAGTGGGCATGGTCCCAACATGCTTCCCCATACGCTTCGGCACCGCGTGCTGGACCAGTGAAGTGTATCTCTCCATTGCCTCCTCCCTCGTTGAGCGGTTCTGTTAGATCTCCAACGTCTCTGGTGTTGTTGGTTCGAAGCAACTGCGAGAACGACTGCAGAAGTGTCTTCTCCTCCCGACACTCCTCACCTACCAGGTCTTGTTGTGACAAATATAGACACGGATGCATTTCTGATCACCCCCCTCCTTGGATGATGGGATGGCATTCTCTTCCATGCTGCTATAAGCACTGGTTGCCATGTTGTCAGCATTCAGTCTCCAGGCATTATTCCAGTGCCCCACCCAGACTGCCTACCAGGCAGCCACCTTCCTCATCCCGGTCATGCAGCCTACTGCCCCCTGAGCAGCCTGACACAGAGGAGGGTCTGCTAACAGAGGGAGGAAGAGCCTCAAAATCCAGACAAATGTCCCCTGTGGATGACTTGAAATTGTTTCAAGAGCTGTTTAAGAGGGTGGTCACGAGTCAACAGCTGCCGCTCACTGAGGTTCAGGAGAAGCAACCCCATCTCCTAAAGAACCTCCAACCAACCCAGAGAGCCAAAATCACACTACCCTTTGATGAAGTGATTATGAAAGCTGCAGATGAAATATGGCAGATCCCTGCGTTGGACCCTCCCACCAACAAGTGTGCAGACAAGAAATATTTTGTTCCTGCCAAGGGATTCGATTTTTTTGTTCACCCACCTGCAACCCAATTCATTAGTAGTTGATATGGCATAGCAGAGATCAAAACTTCTCCAGTACAGAAATGTTTCCTAGGATAAAGAACCCAAGTGCATGGACCGTTTTTGAAAGGAAAATGTATTCATCCTCCACCCTCCAGCTCCACGTAGCAAATTACTCCGCCCTCCTTGCCAATCATGATTTCGATATACTCCAGATGCACAGAATTGATGGAACATTTACCAGACAATAAAAGACCTGTGCTAAAATCCATAGTACAGGAAGGGTACATGATGGCTTGGACAGCATTATAAATGGCCTTAGATGTTGGCGACACTGTGGCACGATCTATTGCAACTTCTATTGTGATGCAAAGGGCTTCCTGGCTTCATTTGGCAGACATCTCCAAAGAGCTCCAAGGCAAGTTTGAGGACCTCCCTTTTGATGACAGGAATTGTTTGTGGCAAAAATGGACAAGGTCCTGCATACAAATAAGGATTCTTGAACTGCACTCCATACCCTTGGAATATACACTTCTCCATACTGCTGCAAGAGATACATGCCTTTCTAATTGCATCATGATCTCTCTTATCCCTACAATCAACAAAAGCTGTTCAACCAATCTAGACCCAGACCTTGAGTTCAGAGGAAACAATAACCGAATAATCGCTCCTCCAATTCCCAGGCCAACAAGCAGCAGGTTTGAAAAGTTGGTCAGGGGTCTACATGACCTCTCCTGTCTCCATCTTCAAGATCATACTGCTGTTTTTCATCATTGCTTGTGCCCATTCTACCACTGATGGGCTACCATTACCACAGACCGTTGGGTCTTAGAAGTTGTAACATCTGTCTACTCCATCCTGTTTAGGTCTCTTTCCCCACTTTCCCCATCCCTCTTCAGGGGCTCCTCATGAGGAACTTTTAAGGCAAGAAGTTTGTCATCTTCTTGCCATAGAAGCAGTCAAGAAAGTGCCTGATCAGTTCAAGGGCAAAGGTTTCTACTCCAACTATTGCCTCGTGGAGACCCATCTTAGATGTTCACAAGCTCAACAAACGTTTACAAAAGCAGCGGTTCAAGATAGAAATTCAAGCATCTATAATTCCATTGCTGGACAAGGGAGACTGGTTCACAAAGAAGAAAAGGAAGTTACCTTGTGCAGTAACAATGGTTCTTCGAGATGTCTCCCCCCATGGGTGCTCCACTACCCACCCGCCTTCTCTCTTCTTCAGGGCTTTCTCTTTTTTCCTCTTTCAGATACTCGGGCGTACATGAGGAACTGAAGGGTGTTCGGGCTGCACATGAAGCACAAGTTGCGAATGGCACAAGGTGCCTCGTGCGCATGTGCGGCCCAACTGGTTACTGCTATGGAAAACTCTGATCTGCAGTGCCCGGTCCACCTGACACAGTGGAACACCCACGGGGACACACATCTCAAAGAACTGTCATTACTGCACAAGACGAGTAACTTCCTTTTTCAGGGGACCTTTGATTCCTGAGAAATTTTGCTTACACTCTTGTTCCAATTCAGAACTAAAGCAAATTGCAAAAGTTTCTTGCAAACCAAATCCCCTGAATTACAGCCAGCTTTAGTTTCCAATATATTAAAAAGCCTCTTTCTAATATTCCTTAGTTCTGTTGGCTATGGCTTTCTCCTTGTCCTTTTGTTTCCCTTATCATTTTTTTTATAATTCCTAGCTTTTGATTTATATTTGTTGCTATCATCTTTCCCCTTTTTCCATTTTCCGTAGATTGTTTTATTTATAGCTACTTGACTTTCCCTGTGAGCCAAGTTAGTTTTTTTTAACCAGGGTAGCTTTCATTCTCAATTGTGGCTTTTTGGACATCCACTAAAATGTTCTTAAACTGTTCTCAATTATTATTCACATTTTTTTTCTGTTTAAGGTCTTCCAGCTCATTTGACTTATTATTGTGTTCAGCTATGTGAAATTGGCTCCTTTAAAGCATTGGCTCTTTTATTCTGTCTGCACGTAACAAATGTAATGAAGTCATGGTCACTTGCACCTAAGCAACCACTGATATTTTGTTCTAAGAGGAATTAATCTGTAAAGGTGAAGTCTAGTATAGAATTTCCACATGTTGGCTGCAATGCCTTTGTCCCTGAAAACTCCATGATATTTTTCACAAGAGCAGGACTGTTCGTTCTGGTGCCCTGGTAATTTTCCAACTCAGCTGCTACTAGATAGCTAAAAATTCCTCCTGTAGCTTCAGCTGAAGGTTTTATCCTTCCTGTTCCTTCCTAAATACTTGAGTGGTGATGATAACAGAATGACTACAGAGAAGGTAGCATTTCAGTAGTGGATCAGGGAGTCTGTCAAGAGGAGATCTTCTTCTCATCCTCCTTTTCTCAGGGCTAATCACACCCAGTGTGTTAACCTTTCTTCACAGGTTAGGTTTTCTAAACCTTTAATACTTTGTTACTTTCCTCTGGACTCTCGCCAGTCTGTCTACATCTTTCTTAGAGCGGCATTCAAAGCTGGTAACAATACTGCAGCTGAAATACCTCAGTCTTGGTGATGTCATCTTTTATTAGCACTTCTTCCCTGTTAAGTAGCGGACCTGCCCTCTCCTTACACTTTTCTCTTGCTCTGAATATAAAATGTCTCCTTGTTGCCTTTTGTGTCATTCCATGCCTCAGTCTGTCTGATTTTGTCCATACGTGCTTGCACTATTCCTTGTGTTCACCCCGAGCAACTTGTTCATGTTTCCGCTTTTTGGAGGATTCGTTTTTGATTTTCCCCATAATCGAAGCACTCCTGATGGAGACATAACGGTGTCTCGCTATTCTTCCTGTCTTTTCTTTGCATCAGGATAGTTTGCTGTTGTGCTTTTAACATCGTCTTGTGGAGAAACTGCTAGCTCGGATAGGCAGATGATTTTTTTCCCTCCCATTTTCAAAAATAGACATTACCTAGGAAGACTAGCATTATTTCTAAGAAGTGGTTTTCTATCTCTCAGGGTCTCTGCTGCAAAAAGGCTTTCTTCCCCTAAGCCCCCAGATGATCTTCAAAGCTGATACCTTCAAAGACATGTTTTTATAAAGCCTGACTGCGAATGCCAAGTGCCTGCACACTGAGTTTGTTGTGTGCATTAGATTAAAAAATTGTCCGTGAATCTTGCCATTTAGGCAGGAAGGCTGTTAACCAAATCCAGCTAGCCATAAAACCACAGAGGACAATGCTTCTTTTCACAACATCAGAATAACTTTGAAGCATACAAGGAGTAATAGTTATAACATTTATATTCTGATGTGCCCCCCAACTATTCCATTTATCAGTGTCAAACTGTCCTGCAGCGGCTCGAGAGGATAAGCACCAACCTCAGGGCAGACTGTTAAGGAGCGGGGCACAAAATTGATTGCGTTTTCTCAGCTTAGATTTCATCAGCCAAGTGCACACTCCTCAGGCACCATAGAGTCACACTAGACAAGCTGGCCTTTGTGCTAGATTACACAAAAATCACAATATTCAAATTACTTCCAGTCCTAGAGGAGGACCAGTTGCTTACCCCAGGCCAACAGCACCTTAGATTCCACACCAAAGACAACACTTGTAGCCAGTTTTATAATAAACAATATAAAGATTTGTTAACTAGGAAAAAGAAGTAAGAATTTTTTACAAGGTTAAAGAAGGTAAACGCTTTTACACACAATTGAGTTCCATTCTTCAGTTTCAAAAAGTAATTGAAGCCTTTTAATAAGCAAGCTCTATATGTTCTTTAGGGCTAATCAGGCCAAGCACTGAGCATAGATTACTATGTTTAGTAATCCTTGTCCCTAGAGTCCAAGCAACATGTGAGAGTTCCTCCTTATTAGGACTTTTTATTCCTTTATCCCCTGTGCTTCAAGTTGCAAATTCAGCTATTGGGAGGATTTTGGTGCAACATTGCCGCTTCACTGAAGTCGGGAGGGAGGGAAGCAAATCAGTGAAGTATTTTGTCCTCTGATGTTCCACAGTGGTTCATCTGAGGTTGACGGGTCATCTTTTTTTCTCGGGAAGGCAAGAGCGCCACCTGTTGAAAACGAATACAACAGAACCCTGTTTGTCTGATCTAATTGGGACTGGGGCCAGATCGTAAAATCAAATAAGATTCGATAATCCTGGAGAATGGGAACGTGCATGGCCACAGCACTGTCTAGTGGCCGCAGAAGAGAACACTGCTTCTGAATCTCTGTGCGCTGTTTGGTAATAATGGAAAGTCTGCTAAATGGGGTTCTGCTCTTTTTCAGTCATAAATGCTTCTCTCCTGTCTGATTTACAGTTCTAGAGGAAACACTTAACTATTACCTGGCAGCCTAGGGTACAGATATTCTATCTGAGATGAGTGCGTGCATAAATTCACAAGTTTCCCATAAAGTCTAAACACTTAGCACACTTGTGTAACTCTAATACTTAGTTTAACAATCCTAACATATACAGGTGAGCCAGATTGGTTCCAGCTATATATTTGTCAGTGGTCAGTTGAGACCCACTGGGTTAGCATGAGCTCGCACCTGGTCTGCCAGCATCACAATTACCTTGATTAAAGAGCAGAATGTACATGACGACCACAACGTCACATGTTGGGCCAGAACTGGCTCTTGGTTATCACAGTGAATAATCTAGAATAACTTCAGGCTTTGGAGCCGGATCTTCAGGGGGTAAGGTTACAGGCATGTACACCTGCTGGGGATCTGGTCCTTTGTGCTCCTTTGGGGAGAGGGGAGTCTTCTAGCAAGGGAAGGGACATAGGAAAGTACTAAACTCTGAGGGGAGCAGCCTGCATACAGACTGCCCCTCTTAATTCCCTGCCTTTGTACACTCACTGTACTTGCCCTGTCTTGCGCTTTGTGAGCAAAGTAGGACAAAGAGGGCATCTTTTTCCTCAGCAGCAAAACAGCAGTGGAGAATGTGGGTCTCGGAGCTCACAAACCCGAGAGGTCCATCTGTGCACTGAACCAGAATCACCTCCATTCCCTCAGGCTTTTGCCATGGTGAACCCAGGCACAGGGCATCTAAGGTCAAAGTTTTCCAGGGAGAGAGGTTAAAGTGGCACAATCCTACAACAACGGTCTCAGAACGGGTGGTGCCCTCCAAAGAGGGGGTGTGGCCAATGCAAGCAGGAAGTGAACTGCTTAAGTGTCTTCACAACCTGTGCAGCCACCAACTGAAAGTCATGTTAGCCACCACAAACAGAAGCACTGAGCTGTGGCAGGTGCCCATATTGTTTCTGCCCTTCAATCCCTCTGGGAGCCAGGATACTCATTTAGACGTCTATTGGCATAACCCAGTGTGACGGTAAGTCGGGGTTCCCCTTGATCCTGCAGCCGCGTAGCAGCAAGAACAGGCTCCGCCGGCCAGTAGAATAGAGAGGGTTTATTGCTGTGATGTGGCTACAGAAGTCAGGGCCAGGATGTCTCAGACCCCCTGAGATGGGGTGCCTGAGCCCCTAGACTCCCAGTCTCCTTCATCGTTCCAGCCAAAGACTGACCCTTCCCCTAACACTCACTTCCTTTGTTCCGTCCCTTCCCTTAACCGGTAGGACTGGTTCGGTCAATGTCATGGTGGCCCCCAAGGCGCGCCCCCCGCTGTGCTGTGCTCACAGACAGAGGCCAGTAGGAATCATCCACAGCCCCAGCATAGCAACCAGCAATGTACTGACACTACATCATACCCAGCAAAGTAATTCTTAACTACCTATAAGTCTTTGTTGGTCAGGTCTAGCACTTCATCTGGTCCAAGAGGGATTCTCCTTTGGTGACAGATGCCTAAAAGAACAGGTAGCAGCAGCCCTGAGAAATGCTATAAAAAAGGACTTTTTTTGTTTTCTTCATTTTTGGCGCATGGAGTCACGTTAAGAGCAACGAATTGCCGGATAGGAAAACTGCGTTCTCTGTGCCAGAGTGCATTGCATACAGTCACATCATTCTAAGCTGCACGGGTGCTAGAACAAAGAAATGAGGTGTGAATGCAGGAAATAAGAACAAGAGAATCTCTAGGAAAAAAAATCTTCAAAGACACCTCTTCTGAAAAGTTTTGAGTTGGTTGCATTTTTTAAAAACTTGTTGCTTGCCAGTTTCCTACGGCTGGTGTTTAGCGCCTTAATCTTAGGTAGGTTAAGTGGGTGTCGTTGCTGTTCAAAGGAATAGTTCTTTGAGCTAATTCCAGAGAAGAGCTGACTCCCACAAGAGTCTACTAGACCAAACCCTGAAGCCTTTCCTAATTAGTCCTTATGCAGGCAACACTCCCATAGGTTTTGATGGGGGTTTTGATGTGATTAAAACAGAGAAAGGACTTTTGGGCTTGATCCATTGAGTTCAACTTTGGGTTTGGATGAGCTCCTTTGGTAAATCAGATCTCGTGTCTCTGGGCTGCTACAACTCTGTTGTGTTTTCCAAGTTTTGCCCGTAAGTCAGCGCTGTTGAGGTTGACACCCGTCCTTTGCTTATCCACACAGCAGCATACGACAGGTGATGGCAGTGCAAGTAGGGATACTTTAATCCTGATATGAAGAAACTACTTCTAGGGTCAGATGGCAGACACTTCTCTATGCAGTTACTATAGTATTGGGATTGTGCTTCATTTATTAAGTGTCAGAATGTGTAATCTTGGATTCTTTTTTAAATCTATAGCTCAAATCTAAACTGTTAAGAAAAGCAGAGATCAAATCCGTTTTTTAAAACTTTGCTATCTTACTTCTTCTGATGAAGAGGGGTGTGAAAGAAAACATTAAAAAGGCTGGAATACCTGGGTGAGTGTTTTTTAGTCCTCAGGTAGGTGGAACTTCTGGATGGGTGCTAACTTACTCAGCAAATTTGCTTTCCCTTCCTTCACCTTTAGGAGAATACTTTCCAAAATTGTTCTATTGTGCCAATTTTGCATACGCAGAAAAGTTTATTTTTCAGCCTGCATGACTTGCTAACTTAATAGAGAGATTCTACCCCAGGAATATGAAGGGTGGTTGTGATTATTGCTTTACAGAAAGAAGGACCCCTAACTTTTGTTTGCTGCTCCCAGAATTTTGGGTGAAACTAAGTTGACACATTCATAAATAAGTGAACATTCTTTCCTTGTCATCTCAGCCCACCTGCAAGACCGCAAGCTCACTGAAGTCGGTGTAATGGCTCCCAGTGGCCTGGGGATTAGACTTTGCATGAGTATTCACACAGAACTGACTAAATACCCAACGTCCTATCCCAGAAAACACTAACTTCAGACTTAGGATGGATTATTCTCAAGGTGCTGTCTCTACCTTGCCTGTTCCAAAGTTCTGGCCGTCGATGGGTAGGGGATGGCCACAGACTGGGAACAAGATTTCCATAATTTGGAGGCTGAAGTTAGGTTTCTAAGTCTGTATTTAGGCTCCTAAAAATGGCCAAAATTTTCAAAGTGCTAAGCCGTCGGCAACTCCTACAGTCCTCTCCCCCACTGATCCATGGTGTTTTACGGTGTAAATATAGTCAGGTGCACTGACTTCAGTAGTGGTTGTGTTTGCTCAGAACTATTGGAAATGAAGCCTAACTGATCAAGAATGTCATTTAAAATATTACGTAAAATGTGAAGCTAGTTCTATAGACTTTGTAACACCCCTTCCAAATTTGTCATTCCATTCTGGGATGCATGTGGTTGCTGATCTTTGAGAGGCTGGCTGCATTATGTACTGATAGCAGATTCTTCAGGTCTCATAACCACAAGGAAACCAGGAGCAATCAGTGTCATGAGAAAAGGAAAAATAAAAATGTCAGGGATTTCTGAAGAACTGGAACAACAGATATAACTGGGGTTTCCTTCAATTGGATGGTTCCTAAGTCGTCTTAAGTATGTCCTAAATAATATCCTCTTTGTGGCTTTGTGATCAGCTCTCCAACACAGGTGGCCTGCAACTCACCTTCTGTTACCTGCTTTGTGGTTGGTGTGCCTTTGCTATTTCTACAAATACAAATACAAATACGTATGTTGACAGTGAAATCAATGGAATATCCAGGTGCACAGGGAAGTGCTCAGGACACTGGATTGGTCTAGCAGATTATAAGTGCTAGAGGAATCTTTCCTGAATGCCTCAAATAGTCAGCTTCTAGCTGAGCAGATCCAAATTCAGGCTGCTTTAGTCTTAAAGCTTAGCACTTTAATGTTCAGAGTGCTTTACAAGCATCACCTAATTAATCTTGTTAGCCCTTTGGAGTCTGCAGATGTTTA
This sequence comes from Pelodiscus sinensis, assembly GCF_052426305.1. NCBI lineage: Eukaryota > Metazoa > Chordata > Testudines > Trionychidae > Pelodiscus > Pelodiscus sinensis. Next base: position 70,864,979 of record NC_143059.1, on the reverse strand, counting down.
TTATAGACACACTGACTGGCTTTACCAGAAGTAAAATACAGTTTAAAGGCATAGCCCTGTGTTTCCTGCAATTCTGTGGCCACAGAACTTGCCACAAAATGCAGCTTCAGGATCTGTTTTCCTATTTATTTAAACTGCATTTCCAGCCTTTCAAGTTGCAAAGAAATTCGTTTGAATGTCTGATAGTGTCGACTTTCTGAATCTGCTGACATTGCTGCTGCTTATCATACTGATCGACAGTCTGCTGCAATCCAGCTTTTGCTTCAAAGGGAATTGTTATTCCCAAACCCACGTTAGATCACCAAAGAAGAGTGATTTGATGTAGGGCATTCCCCAGAGTTATTAAATCCTCAGACACGCCATATTTCATAAGAACTGATGTCAACATCCTTCTATCAACTCTGTTGTATGCCTTTTGTAGGCTTATAAAATCCCAGAAGCTATCCTGTTGGCAGTCCTATCCCTTTTTCTATCCTTTGCCAAATTAGGAACGTGAAGTCTATGGCTCCTTTTCCTTTCCTAAAGCTGAGCTGATCTTATTCAAGGAAGGATGTCACCTTTCTCCGAATGGTGATACATTCCAGTGTCTTCATCCTATGTAATAAGAGCCTTTTCCGTTGGGTGGTGGTGGTCCCTCTTACGTATTGGGTCCAGGAAAGACATGCACCAGAGTTTGGGATTTTTTTCCCCATATAGCTTTAACAGCTCTGCTTGTTTGTTTCATGCCTCCCTCACTCCCCCAAATAGCTTCTGTGTATTAGCTATGTACAGGTTGGACCTCGCTGGTCCGGCATCCTTGGGACCTGACTGGTCCCGAATGAGGGGATTTGCTGGACCAGCGAAGATTCCTTCCCTCGTGGGCAGGCTGCCACCGTGCTACGGCTCCAGCCTGCACTGTAAATGGCGCTTGATTCTGTCAACACCGCAGCAAGAGCAACAGCAACATCCATAGTGATGAGGCGCACATCATGGCTGCAAGCAGCTGGCGTCACGAAAGACCTCCAAAAAAGGTCAAGGATTTACCATTCGATAAGGACAAATTGTTTGTTGTGAAGACGGATGAAGTCCTTCACTCCAGCAAAGACTCTCATACCTCCTGACGCACATTAGGGATGTATACGGTGCCCTACCATAGGAGGCATTACATATCCTATCTGAGACAAAGAGACTTTTCATATGGCAGACAATAGCAAAGACCATTAGACCAAAGTCATTCCAGGTCGAGGAGCCAATGCCCAGCGAGCTCCTAACACCCACTCATCCAACCCATTGGCCTCCAAGCAGCAAGTTTGATGCTTTGGTCGAGGGCCTGCCTGACCTCTCCTTTCCACCAGTGCTGCACAAGTACACCATAATCCATCATCATTTGTGCCCTTTTTACAACCAGTGGACTGCAATTACCAAGAACTGTTGGGTCCTAGGGATCATCAAGTGCATATATTCCATTCTCTTGATTCCTCTATCCGCCCCACCTTCTCTGTTCCTCTTCAGGGACCCCTCGCATGACGCACTGCTCTGTCAAGAGGTCCAACACCTCCTACACATAGAAGCTATAGAGAGAACTCCCACGGAATATCAGGGAAGGGGATTTTACTCAAATTATTTCCTGATGGGGGGGACAAAAGAGTGGGTGGCTGAAGGCCCATCCTTGACCTACGCCCGGGGCGCCCGATGATGTCACGGGGCGCCCGATGATGACGTCATTCCATTGACGGCCTTTCAGGCGGGGGCACTGATCACACGTTCTGCCTGAGGTGCCTGCTGCTGCAGCTGGCCTTGGGCCGCTCCTGCCTACGTCAACTAAACATACTTCTGTGAGCAGCGTTTCAAGATGTTCACACTCGTGGCGATTATTCCGGCACTGGACAAAGGAGGGTTTGCAGCCCTCGACTCCAAGATGTGCGTTTTCACATAACTGTACACCTAGTGCACAGACGCTTTCTCCATTTCACGGTTGCTTCAGATCACTCCCAATACAGGGTTCTTCCTTTCTGACTTTCTTCTACTTCCAGAGTCTTTTCCAAGACGTTGGCAGTGGCCACAGTACACCTACGCCGCAAGGGCATTACAGTCTTCCCTTACTTAGACAATTGTATTATTTGAGGCCCCTCTCAACAGTCCACAGGAGACATGCTCCTCTTTACCAAGAGATTTTTTTCGAGTCCCTCGGCGTCATCAGTGAACAGAAATCCACACTCTGCCCCACTCAGTCCTGGGAGTTCATAGGGGCTCACCTGGATTCTACGACAGCACGCGCATACCTCCCAAATCAGTGTTTCGAGTCCATAAGAAGCTTGATTTCAGTCAGAACGATATGCCCAACTCCTCCTATACTGACTTGTCTCCGTTTTATGGGGCACATGGCAGCCATGAAATACCTCATTCGTCATGCCCACCTGCACTTTCGCTGCCTTCAGCACTGGCTTGCCTCAGTGTATACTCCCTCCAAACAGCAGGTGCACAAACATGTTTCAGTTCCCCCAAGGGTCCTTTTCTTACTACAATGGTAAACCGAACCTTGAAACCTTCTTGGCAATGTTCCATTCCATCAGATACAGCCATCCAAACAGATTACTACAGACACTACCCTCCTTGGTTGGGGAACCCATTTCCAACAACCCTTTGCTCAGGGCAAGTGGTCTACCGAGTCTGAACTCCTTATCAATCTCCTGGAAATCTGATCTATGCACAATGGTGTGCAAGCACTTCTTTCCACATATTCAAGGATCTACAATGTGCATTCTCACCGACAATGTTCAACATCAATATCATTCTCGATCCCCCTATGTGGAGGCGGTATGTCTTTGGAATTGGTGTATCCACCACAATATCACTATCAGGACATCTTACTTACCTGGAACCAAAAATATTATGGCTGATACCCTTAGCCGCCATTTTGCAACAGACCACAAGTGGGAGGTTCCCATGCAGGTCCTACATGATCTATTCCACTGATGGGGCTGGCCATCTGTAGATCTTTGTGATGAGCTGGAACACCAAGTGTCCCCAATATTGCTCGAGAGCAGGCATCGAAGCCTGATTGTTTGGGGATGCTCTCCTTATTCCATGGAATACTCACCTCGTTTGTGCATTTCCTCCTATTCCTCATTCCCAGGGTTCTCCGAAAGATACAGTCAGATGAGGCCCAAATAATCTTTTTGGCCCCAGTGTGGCCCAGACAGATCTGGTTTCCCTATCTCAGTCAGATGTCTCTCTGACCTTCCTACCCACTTCAGAACCATCCAGATCTATCCCAGGACAAAGGCACTCTCCTCCGTCCCCGACCTCAAACACTGCACTGGATGGCTTGGCATCTCTCTGGTTCTCTGAGGCAGAGCAGATGTGTTGACAACAAATAAAGAGCGTAATACTTCACAGTAGATGACAAACTACTCGTAATACTTTATAAATGGAAGCGTTTTACCGCCTAGTGTCTGAGAAATGGATCTAACTATCGACCACACCGCTTCACTCTGTCCTGGACTACATTATGTTCCTGAAACAACAAGACCTGTCAGTTTCATCACTCAGAGTACACCTGGCTGCGATCACAGCTTTCCACCCTCCGATTGACAGCTTCTCAGTATTCGCACATCCTATTTCCAAGAGATTTTTGAAAGAGCTACATAATCTCAATCCACCGCATAGTCCTATACCCCCCATGTGGGACTTGGAATTGGTCCTCAATGCACTCGCGAGACCTCCCTTTGAACCAATGTTCAAATCCCCGCTTGCCCTTCTGATATTAAAAAACTGTACTTTTAACAGCAAATCACATTGGCAAGGCGGGTTAGTGAGATCACTGCTCTCACAGCATCTCCACCCTATACGGTATTTCGCAGACACAAGGTCGTCCTCCAACCCCTACCTTCCTACCTAAAGTCTGCTCGGACTTCCACATCAATGAACTTATAGTCCTCCCCACTTTCTGCCCAAAGCCTCATGCCTCCCAAGAGGAGGCTATACTACATACTCTGGATGTCAGAAGAGTGCTTTCATTCTATATAGTCTGGACACGACCCTTCCATAAATCAGACGCTGTTCATTTCCCTGGCTCAATGTTCCAAGGGAATGCCACTAGTAACATCTTGCATCACTCTGTTACTAATTCCAGGGCAGATTCCTCCCTACACCCCCCTCCCCCCCCCCCAAATCCACTCTACTCGGACGGTGGTGACATCAACATATTTTCTGAATGGAGTCCTGCTCCAAGACATATGCCGTGCAGTAACCTGGTCTTCTGATTACACGTTCACGAGGCATTATGCAATCCCTACATAAGCTGACACAGGTGCCATGGTAGCCAATGCGGTTCTCTGATCCGTGCGTGGCACCTAGCTGAAGCCCACCTACTGATTGTTTGGGTACCGCTGTGTAGTCACCAATAGTGGAGCACCCACAGGGACATCACTCGAAGAAGAAAAGGAAGTTACTCACCTTGTGTGGTAACAACGGTTCTTCAAGATGTCCCCCCCCGTGGGTGCTCTACAACCCATCCTCCTCCCATCTTCTGTGGCTTCAGGGATATGAAATGGAGCATACACAAAGAGACTGAGGGAGTCAGGCCGTGTGCACGTAAACTTCGAAAGGCACAAACAGCATGCGCCTCTCCCGCACGTGCACAGCCTGACCAGATATTGCTCATAAAAGTCTCCAATCTGCGCCAGCGGGACGAACCCAACACCAACAGTGGAACACCCACAGGGGGGACACATCTCAAAGAACCGTCGTTACTGCACAAGGTAACGTACTTTTTCAGAGGGCTACCTAGTTGAGAAGTAAAAAATGTATCCTGAGCTATATGAACTGTGAGGCTGAGCTATAGGAAATAGATAAACTATTCAAGATTATTGTGTTCTGCCTATCATTGTGTGGCATATGAGTGGGTGTCTGCACTTAATTTTACTCTCACTGTGTCTATGGTAAGGTGGTTTGTAAAGGACCCTTTGGGCCTGTGTGAAAAGGTCCAGGAGCTGCTGTTTCACTTTTGCATGCTTGATTAGCACCGCCACAGGTATTTTATATTGACCATCTATTTTCTTTTTTTAAGTGTCACATTGGCTTCACAGTGACACCTGTACAACCCACTGCCGTGGATGGGATTGCACGAGTGTCATGGAGGGCAGAATTAGACCTCAAGTATTCTTAAAAAAGAAACCCTTTTAAATGGCTGGTGGCGTTTTTCCATTTTGACAGCCAAATCAATGACCTCGCTGCATAGTCAGTGGCCGCGGATGGCAGCTGAAGTTGTTAACATTGCTATGGTTTTTAAGAATTTATTTTCATGTACAAAACTCTAACAATAATTTTCTCAATAGAGGGCTTCAGTATTATGTGCATGATGGTAATATGTATTGAATTAGCCTTGTTGAACCTTGCAATATTTCAGCACGGTTCCTTTCAGTGTGGTGTGCTGACATAGGCGATGTCCACACTACAGATTTTTATGGCTGTTTTTCTGAATGAACTTCACTTACGTCCACACAGCAATTGTGTTCTTTCAAAAAAAAAGCAAAGAACAGGGGAGTTTTTCTGACATTGGTAAACCTCGTTGTACGAGGAAGAAGCCTTTTTCCAAAAGAGATCTTTCGGAAAAAGGCATGTGTGGACGGGGAAGAGGGAGTTCTTTCAAAAGAAGAGGAAAAAGCACAGGTGTCCTGGTGGCCACTCTGCCCATAGTAATCACAGCTTAAATGCGAGATAGCGTCCATTCAACGTGGATGCAGTATTTCGAAAAAGCAGACTGCATTTTCGATGTGCTTTGGCAGTGTGGACGCTCTCTTTCGGAAGAAGTTTTTTCGGACGATCTCTTGCGGAAAAGCTTCTTCTGAAAGAAGCCTGCAGTCCAGACGTAGCCTCTAGTGGTGACATTTTGGGTGTTACCAACTCACTCAGCAAAGGTCACTGGAAGTTCATTTTATTAGCAGATACTTAGCTTATCTGTACACGTCCCTTCTGGAAGACGACTGTTTATTCTCATTTGAGAGCCCTGTGAGCTGGATGGCTTTTTACGTGTTGTTCATCATAAATTATACTCAATGTATTTCCATTTGGCATGGATTTCTTTCTTTCTTTTTTTTTTTTTTAAAAGCTCATTCCAGTATTTGCTCACTATCTCTGTTTCACATTCATGGGGCCCTTTTTGTAACCCTTGTGATATTTTGCCTGCAGTGAAAGGCTTGTGTCCAATTTCAGTTTGCAGAACACTTTTACGTATCAGAGGGATAGCTGTGTTAGTCGGTAACTACAAAAACAGCGAGGAGTCCTGTGGCACCTTAAAGACTTAGAGATTTATTTGAACATAAGCCTTCGAGGATGAAAACCACTTTGTCAAATACATCTGATGAAGTGTTTTTTATCCACGGAAGCTTATGCCCAAATAGATCTGTCAGTCTGTAAAGTGCCACAGGACTCCCTCATTACTTTTTACGTGTGGCAGAAATGAGGATTTAATTTTGCTTTCAACTCAGACATTAGATCAGCGTTGCTGAGAAAACTACGAGGATCTAGTTACAAACAGAAGTCTCTGGCAATCTGTCTGATGTCTTAATTTGAAGATTCCAGTGGGGAAAAGAGGACAGTTCAGCTGAAGGGTTAATGATAATATTGTAATAAATCAGTGCTGTCCAAGGAAGTCTGCTGTTGAATTATGCTGCACAGCTCAGGCGTTCCAAACTTTAGGAACAGCTGGGGCAGAACTATGAACTGTCTGTAAAAGCACAAGCCCCTTTGACTTCATCTAAAGGAGAAATCCTCTTTAGCTGCCAGCAGTATAGGGCCTATGACACATAATTGAGCAGTTCTGATTCTAACTATTGTTCTGCAGTCTTATAGGTCAACTCCTCAGTTGCTTCTGAACTGTTAGACGTGACTACGCACTTTCACTCACTCTCACTCTTGGAGCAAGCAAAGCTATGTGACGGGTCATTAAAGTCACATGGTATTCTTATAGTCATCCTAGAAGAAAGCAGAATTTTTTTGAACTTTCTCATGTAGAATTTGTGCTCTCTCCAAACATTTATATTCGCATAACCTGACCCCTTCCAAATTGTTCACTGGTGGTAAGTAAAAGAGAATCTGTTTTGCTGTATTGAATCCTCTGGTAGTGTTTGCATGAGTATTTGCGGGTACTGAAAAAGTATCTGCCCAGGTCCTTTTGAGGGAAGACTGTGGGAACAGGCCCATGTATGTGGGACTGTGGCTAAAGAAAGGACCTCTGTCTCCATTCCTTATCTTTAAGAAACCTTAACGTCAGATTTGTTTTTAAGAAACAAACCAGTAACAGATGCTATAAATTCAGTTTACATAAACAGAAATTGCCTAAGAAAATCATTACAGTAGAGAAATAGACTCTAAGCAAACAGTGTGAAAGACAATATGATGAGTTAACTCATGTAAAGTTTCCTGCTATTGCAGCCTTTAAGGACACGTTTACACAGCATTTTGGAATCTGAGCTTTCAGCCTCAATCATAGCTTCCAAGGTCTTATCTGGGCTGTATGGCTAAATTTGTTCTGGGGAGTGAGGGATTCCCAGTTGCTTAATTACTCGCTACCTTGTTTAGGTAGCCAAAACCCATGTCGTAGCTTTTCTATTGACTTCAGTGGGCTTTCGCTCAGACCCTGATCACATGCAGCTTTCATAGAATCAGAGCTGGAAGAGGAGGTCATCAAGTCCAGCCCTTTGCCCAAGGCAGGACCAATCCCAGCTTTGCGTAATCTTAAGCTTTTTCTAGTTTTGTTCATGTCTTGGTATTTTACTCAGGGTACGTCTAAACTACATTCTATTTTCTAAAGAGAATATGCAAATTCAGCTGGAATTTGCATATCTTCTTCCGATCTCAGTCTGGACGTGTTGTTGTTTTTTTTTCGGGGGGGGGGGGACGGGACCCTTTTTTGAAAAAAACCCCACGTAAACCTCATTTTTTCAGGAAGAGCAGTTTTTTTTTTTCGAAAAAGGTTTTTTTCCCCCAAAAAATGCATCCAGATTACTTTCACTTTGGAAAGATCCACTTTCAAAAGTGAGATTGGAAGAAGATATGCAAATTCCCACAGAATTTGCATATCCTCTTTCGAAAATAGAAAGTTGTCTAGACATAGCCTTAGTGTCATTGATCCTTCCTGAGGTTCTTTTTGTCAGAGTTTGGGGCTTTCTAGTTCTTGCTTGTGCCTTTCCCTCGCTCTTTGTGTTTGTTTAAAAGTTGAAGACACACTCCAATCCATGTTGTTTCAATCTCCATTATATATGCAGCCTGTTTACACTGCTTTTATGGTATTACTGTGTAATTTTTCACACATGGCTAAAGGGAAATCATTCTAATTACTGCATGAATAGGCCTTTTGTCTCTTTAATAAAGTTTATGCCAGACTCAAAGCAAAAAACAACAACAACAAAAAAAACCTCAGGGATGGAGAATAACTGTGGGAAAAAAAACAAATGCATATTCTTTGGGGTTTTGTAACAGACTTGTTTGGTATGGAGTGGCTCTCAGAGGTTTGTGGGATAATGCACACAACCCTCCCCTAATAGATGCTATTTGGAAAGGAATCATATATTTGAGCTTTTTGCATCCTTAGGACTGTACATTGTGCGGGTTTCTGTATAACCTACAATTCCAAAAATGGGGCTTAAGACCAGCCCCTAGACTGGAATACCTTGAAATTTCAGATCTGGATCCAACTGTTGTGGCTTGATTCCATCTCTCTAATTTATTCAAAGATGACTTGTCATTCTTGGCTCATGAAGGGGAATCCGCTTGAGCTCTTGGGAAAGAGTTTATCAACACAATAGGCACAGAAGACGCGGCAGCAAGTCAAGAGTTCTCATACTGATGTGGTGGTGTATCTGAATTCCACCCTGTGTCCATGACCCATTCTGTCTTTGGCCTCTCTGCTGGGATTTCAAGAAGGGGGCCAATTAGTTCCCATTACAATGGTGCTTGCTTGCCAAATGGACACTTTCACTAGCAATTCCACCAAGAGCACCATATCTTATTCCACAGAACTGCTATTAGATAAGAACCTCTTTTAGTTGTTCCCAAGTTGGACAGTGACCTCAAGGTGAAAACATCATTCCTCTTTCCCAGTCTCCTGCTTCATCCAGTCCCTTTATATGGGACTTATTTAATTCTTTTCTTTTCAAGCACAGCTCCCTATATTTATTCACCTAACTAGAACTTGAAGTTTTCCATTAAGTGTTCCGCTAATTGCCAGTGAAGCACTATCTACTTTGAGTTCCCTCCCTTAGCTACCTCCTATAGGGAGTGAAGCTACTTGGGTAGATCTCCCAGTCCTTGCTAAGGTTCTGAGATGTTAATGCATAGATGTTTGTCATTGGTACTTCTGAGCCTCTATTAATTTTGGGGGATGATTCCTGCATGTCTCAGCATTTGCAACTTCGGTTGCCTACATTAACCACCCTAGTTCGAACTAGGGTGGTAGTGTAGACATACCCTGAGAGTTTTGCCACCGAAATAAAATGGGAGCAAGACTAGGTACTCGGTTGCTATGTTGGACCCATGCAAATGGACATAGGTCTCACATCTAAACTGGGTAGATCTGTACACAGGCTGCTGGATAATTTTACATTCCCTCTGTTACAACGTGTAATTGCTCTTCTGAAACTCTAACCTTTAGGTAGGAGCAAAGCACTTTTGAAATCCCGGCCCAGCGTGTCTTCTTATTCCCCTTCTTACTCAATACTATGTTCTGTTCTACAGGTTTCTTTGTATCTTCTTCTCTCATATCTGTCCTCCTCCTACTGCTTCTCATGCTAGGCACATTGTCTGCATGGCACATCCATTGGGGAGTATCCATGGCTTTGGACGGAACAGTTTCAGCTCCCGATTTCTGTTTTATTACCTCAGTTATGCCTCCTCCACATTGAGGGCTATCTCTAAATTCCACCATTTGCATGTTAATTGCTCTGGCTCAAGCTCATTCCCTTTTTTTTTTTTAGAGAAATGGTCAGATCTTCAGCATTTCTAAATCCACATCACTCCATTGATTTAGGTGAGATCACACTGTTTTTTGCAGGCTATGAATCTAGCCTGCGGAGTTTATATAATTCATTCCTAACATTAATTTTACTCTGTATCATGTATGAGTCATGAGCACTAATCTGCCATAGGAATATTTTGTATCTAACTCTAAAGAGCAAATGCTTTGGTTTATTGATGGATACCTGTATTAAAAATAAAACATGTCAAATGCGTATCCAAGATCTTTCCTATTCCTGAATGAATAGCCTAGTTGTTACCTTGCAACTCTAGTTTTTCCTCTTTGTATATTTTTTATTCAGTGACTTTGTCGACAGAGTCTGACTCTATCCAAAGAACAGCCCATTGTGATGGCAAAATCTGTTTTCAAAGGTGACCCAGCCTACGCGACCCACCTTTACATGCTGCAAGAAAAACACATCAAGCAATTACACGTTGTAACAGAGGGAATGTAAAATTATCCAGCAGCCTGTGTACAGATCTACCCAGTATAGATGTGAGACCTATGTCCATTTGCATGGGTCCAACATAGCAACCGAGTACCTAGTCTTGCTCCCATTTTATTTCAGTGGCAAAACTCTCAGGGTATGTCTACACTACCACCCTAGTTTGAACTAGGGTGGTTAATGTAGGCAACCAAAGTTGCAAATGAAGCCTGGGATTTGAATTTCCCGGGCTTCATTTGCATGTTGCCGGGTGCCGCCATTTTTAAATGTCCGCTGGTTCGGACTCTGTGCCCACGGCTACACGTGGCACGGAGTAGGTAGTTCGGATTAGGCTTCCTATTCCGAACTACCAGTACACCTCAGAAGCCTAATCCGAACTACCGGGCTTCATTTGCAACTTCGGTTGCCTACATTAACCACCGTAGTTCGAGCTAGGATGGTAGTGTAGACAAACCCCCACTGACTTCAGTGACAATAGGTTTGGTCTTGTATTGTTAGGCTTTCTCATGAACACACAGCTTCCTTTTCCCTGTGTTATCACTTCCTACTGCACCTTAGATAACCCCTGCAGACAAATTTAAATGAATGTGCCATGCAGGGCTAGTGTATTATATACGTAAAAGTCTCCTGTGCCAATATGGATCTCTATGAAGCCAGCTAGACTGTGTGTGTCTTTGAATATACCTGATTGTTTAAAGATACATTGGGGCAATAATACCACATCCACATAATTGAGAGCCATGTTCTGTTAGCATTATACATGCAGTCTGAGTAATCTGTTCATGGCCACTAATGTTCCCAATGCAATGTAGAAGAGTGAAGGAGATTTATACTGACAAGCTGTCCCTTATGAAGCAGCAAAGGGCCTCAACTCTCCTCTTTCTTCTACCAACCTAACTCCATAGACTTCAGTGGAAATGTTTCTGCCTCTCACCAGTGTGAATGAGATCAGAGTCAGGCCCAAGGTGAAGTCTTGGCAATGCCCGTCACTGTTGAGCCACGCTGTAGGTAGACGCTAGCCCTACTGGGACATGGGGAATTGAGCTGGTGCTATCATGCAGTAGAACAGAATTTTTTTTTTCCCAGGGGAAGGTTGGGTGAGTTAAGTGAACATAAGACCGACCATACTGGGTCAGACCAGTGGTCCATCTAGTCCTATATCCTGCCTACTGACAGTGGCCAATACCAGATGCCGCAGAGAGAGGGAACACAACGGGTAATCCCCATGTGATCCCTCCCCATCACCCATTTCCAGGCAAACAGAGGCTAGGGTGGGGGTGGGCAATAATTTTTTGTTGGGGGCCACTTCAGAAATGTTTTAAGTGGCCCTGGACTGCACAGGAAGGGGCGGGGCCTCAAGAGGAAGGGGAAGGGCCAGAATACTTCCCTGATTATCCACCCACAGACCATGATTGGTCTGGGGTGGGGGAGCGCCTTCTTCCTTTCCCCCCCGAGGTTCCTCCTAGGTGCCCATGCCCCTGGTAGTGGGAGGAGACTTCACGCACTTCCTGTTCTGCCCCCAGGCCAATCAGGGTCTGGGGGGTGGGGGAGTGCATAAAGTCTCCTCCCACCTTGCCAGGAGCATGTGGTGCTTCTAAGTGCTGTGCACTCCTTGCAGGGCAGGGGCAGGGCAGAGGAAACTTTGTGTGTTCCCCTGGTTAGCTTGGGGCCCCGGGCATGCACAAAGTTTCCTCTGCCCTGCGACGATCATGCAGAGCTTAGAAGTGCCATGTGTTCCTGGCAGGGCGGGAGGAGGCTTTGCGCGCTACCCCACCCCCAAGCCCTAATTGGCCTGGGGGTGGGGGAGCAGCAGGGCCTCCACGGGCCCGATCAACCCACTTGGCAGGACGGATCTGACCCCTGAAGGCCCTTTTGCCCACCCCTGGGCTAGGGACACAATTCCTGATCATCCTGGCTAATAGATTCATGGAGGTTAGGTCCATCAATGGCTATCTAGCTCTCTTTTGAACCCTATTAAAGTGGGATCTTGTTAGATAAGCATGCAGATCTCCCTTAGGAAGTGGTGCAGTCCTACCAATAAAGCTATTGTACTGGCTCTGAAATATTAAGCAGCACAAGGAGAAGTGAGCTAGCTTCTGCTTTGGCTTCTAACTGGACCAGAAATTGTGGCTATTAGCATTGCTTTAGATTCTTAAAGTGACATTGACAAATATTCTCCTTTGCTATAGTGGGCACAATAACCACCTTGGTATAATGTTAGCTTGAGAGATCATTTCCATCTCTAGAACTAGTTATTTAAAGTGACTATCTAGAGATACACGTTTTCCCGCTGGTGTCACTTGTAGATCCATTGAAGTCCATGCTAATTTACACCAGCTGGTGATCCAGTGCAGAATGCCCATTGGAAAAATCCTAACTAATTGGATAAGAATAACTCTTCTACAGAGTCTCTAAAGTGTTCTGTGGAATTTATCCTTTGCCCCCTTTTCTCTGTTTGTGTAGAGTTTCATCGGCCCTCAACTTTTTAAATTCTCTCATTTTATGTAGAGATAACAAGCACTAACTTCTAGTACTAAGCTGTACAGTGTGTGGACATAATTTTACCCTTTTAATTTTGGGGAGGGGGACATATTGTGATGGTTAGGAATATGTATTTTCAACAGAAAAAGTAAATAGTTATATTATTGCTCTAAAATAACAAAACAATAGAACAGATACATTTTCCTATGGAATTCTCTAGTTCTTTTTCTATAGAACTCTTTTACATTTTATGGAACCTTGTTAATCTCTGGTACAGGACTTCTCTGTAAGGATGAAACCGAGGGCCTAGCTAAACCCCCTGTGAGCGGGGAAAGTAAACAAACAGCTCAAATGAAAGAAAGAAAATTAGATTTTAAATATTCTTTGTTTTAATAGTTCAGCAAGGAGATGGTAGCGCTGGAAATGAATTTTCATCTTCACTGTGATTTGTTTTAATTTTGAGCATCCCCTTATTATCAGATATATTGTGCTGCATCCCACCAGTCACAAAGGATGGCTTGGGAGGGAAGCAAAAATAACAAAGCGGGAAAGAGGCAGCTTAAGTCCTAATCCTGCAATTATTTCCATGTTGTGCCTGCACGGAGCCCCACAGAAATTAGTGGAGTTCCATATGAGTGTGAGTTGCTGTCCACGTTAGTTAGATTGAAGGATTGGGGTCTTAATGTGCACTTGTTATAAAGGCCAGTTTATCTGGACAGATCTCTGCAGCATTTTGATGTGTGTAACCTTCTGAATCCTCTTCTGTATTCCGGAAGCTTTATGCATTTCATGTGATGAAGAAATTGGCCTATTTATTTGGTATGTAAGCAACTCAAATAGCCGAGCCACATAGGCATCAATAAACCCCTAGTATACAGCTGCAACCTCGAGGCAAAATAACTTACTCTGAGTTGTACTTTAAAAAATAATCATTTTAACCCTTCTTGTAGCACTGTGTTTTCAAGCAGTGCTTAGTGCTACAGTATAAGCACAGTACAAAATAAAACCATATAAGCTTAACTGTGAGGGGAAATGCCATTTTATCTCCCCTCCACCCTACGGGTCTTTCCGGTTGGATTGATTTTCTTTTGCAGTGAAATCCTAGAAGATCTCACAATTCCACATGGTACTTAATGAAGGGGACTTCAGTGTTTTTATAAACGTACACATGGGTATATTACAGGGATGTTAAATTTAATCAATTGACTAGTCGATGGATTTTTTTCATCGATTAGTCGGTAAGCAGGGGAGCCACAGCGGGCCCCAGGAGCTAACCCCGTTGCGGCTCTGCCTTTTAAATGTATTAAGAGTTGTCAGGCTCTTAATTCATTTAGAAGGCTGGAGCACAGCGGGGGGAGGAGGACCGGTGCAAGCCAGGGCAACTGATTTCCAGCTCCTGCCAGGTTTCCCCCTACCCCTTCCCCCCCGCTGTGCTCCAGTCTTAAATGTAAAAAGGCTGGAGCGCAGTGAGGAGATCTGGGACAACTTGGGAATCAGCTGTCCTGTCTCACACGGAGTACCCCCCACTGTGCTTCCGATTTTTAAATGTATTAAGAGCTGGAAGGCTCTTTATACATTTAAAAAGCAGAGTTGCAGCATCTGGGAATGGGTGAAAGCTGGGAATCAGCTGATTCCCAGCTCATGCTGGGTTCCCGATTACCCCCTTGTGGAGATGAAGCTGGGGGGAACTGGCTTTTAAGCTGGCTCCTCCTATCACTGGCTTCGGCTCCTCCTCTTGCTGCCTCTGCTAGAGGCAGCAAGTGTGGGGGGGACCAGTCGCTTACATCCCTAGTATACTAGATACGAGAGCCACATTCTTCATCAGGGTTTAAATACAGCCTTCAGTTTTATCCACTTTCTTCTATCCCAAGTGTTGAGGGCCACATGGAAGAAGAAGGTGCGGAGGGCAAAGAATGGAAGGAAAGATGTGAAAAGGGCCTTTGGATGGGAGGCATAGTAGGAATGGGAGGCAGTGTAACTAACCATGATGTTGGAGGCGGTGTTGTCCAGGTTTAGGAAAGTGAGAGTGAGAAGTTTGTGTTGGATGTGGCAGGTCAGAAGAAGTACCTAGGTGCTATGCTTGATATCTAGGAGATAGTTGCAATAAAATAGTCCCCAATCATGCAAACATTTACGTACCTGGGTAACTTTATGCACGTGTAGGAATCCACCGAACTTTATCTAAGGAAGCTTGCACAAGCAGCACGGTCATGCTAAGCTTTGAAAATCAGATCTCATTTCTGGCGCTAAGCGGCCGTGGCAGTTGTGTCTGATTTCCCACAGTGAGCTGTGTGGCATGATGCACACCCCCTACATGAGATGCAGCTCACACAGGGATAACTCCCTGCTCAAGGTTCCCATGGAGGTTCAGGATGAACTAATAAAACTGGGCTGGACACCTCTTGCAGGAAACGATAGCATCCTGATATAGGTTGAATGTCTCTAGTCCCGCATCCTCTGCCCCAGCAGTATTAGTGGTCCAGCATTAGTTTAGTTAGCCAGATGTCCACTTGTCATGGGCGTGGCCAAATTTCCCACAATCCCATAAAGTTTGTTTCCAGCCACCAGCCCTGGCTCTCAGTGTTCTGTGTTGTTGTTTGGCTCTAATTTACAGTAAGCAGTGGAAGCGTTGGTAGTGCTGCTAGACAATATTGACTTTTCTGTTTCGGCACCAGTCAGGTCCCCAGAGCGCCAGATTAGAGAGGTTCAACTTGTACTCGGATTAGAGAAAGGATTCTGAAGCATGAAGATCTCAGCACCAAGTTGCTAAGAAGGCTGTGTTGTAGCCTGTGCTGGGCTCTTTCTGTTCATAATAAAGTTTTCTCTTTGGTCATTAGCTGCATAGCATAGAGAGCAAAGATAAAGCTTTGGGGAGGAATTCATGCTTAGTGAAAGACCTGTTTTTATTTCTTGGCCTGCTGACCCAAGCACTTTTTTTTGGAACTGCCTGTCCTCTCCCTCTCTCTGAAGCACTTTTACTAGGGTAAGGACGTATTCAGAGTGTATACAAGATTCTTTTCTTCTGTGGATATTTACATCACAAACCAATGGCGCTTTTGTTTGGTTACAAACATTTGTGCTTGTTGGTAGGACTCATTTAGCACAGAGAGTAAAGCATGCAGGGACCTTTCCCTTTTCAGTCAGTATTTGATGGCTGTTTTGCAAAAGATAAGTTACACATACGTTGTTAACATTATTAAGGTTGCAAAGACAAGCACTCAAAAGCTAGGGAAAACAGCTAAGGTTGTCTGTGTAACCTTAATTCATTCCCTTATCACAGAATCATAGAACCATAGAGCTGGAAGAGACCTCAGAAGGTCATCAAGTCCAGCCCCCTGTTCTAGGCAGGACCAATCCCAACTAAATCAACCCAGCCAGGGCTTTGTCAAGCCGAGACTTGTGCATGTGCGTTATACAATCTTTATAATAATCACATGCTACTTTCCAAAGAACCCTTGCCCCATTCAGTTCATGGTTCTCTGAGAATGAAGCAGGGTTGTGGAGTGAATTAGGTTGTTGTCTGTGGGTGTGTCTATGTTTAGAGACCTTCAAATCCACAGATACTGTATCTGCTTTATATCCATGGGTGTCTGCATTCATGGATGTAGGTGCAGATATCCATGGCTCATTTTTGTGGATATGAATGAGGATACAGAAACAAATTTTGTATCCACACAGGGCTCTATTTACACTGCAATAAAAGGCTCAGAGCCTGGGTCAGTTGCCTGAGCCCCAATGTCTACTCATTTATTTTTAGCCCTGCAGTCTGAATGCCGCGACTGGATTCAGTTGCCTCAGGCGCTGGTAGGGATTGTCCTGTTAGACCCCTGTTCATGTATTCCAGAATCTGGTACCTATTCCTCATAATGGGGTAATAATGCAACTACATCTTATAGGGCTGTTGTGAAGATTATTCCTTAATGTCTTTGAAGCACTTGGATACTGTGGTGAGAGCACCGTGAAAATGCATAGGAGGAAATTACTGAACTACTTTTGTGTTCAATACTAGCCGTTCATTAAATGAAACAGGGGTCCTATGGGAGAGAGAATAGTATGTGATCATATCAGTAAAAGAGTGTATCAAAATGCTGTATTGTAATGTATGCGGCATTTTATTTTTGGGGCCAGTTCTGCTAACATTAAGCCAAGCTACGATGATTTCATTGCACTAGTATGCCTGTAGTTCTAGTGGATGTCAGATCATTTTTCTTTTGTGGCACTTATGACACACTGGAAATTCTCACTGGAAATTAAATTTCTTATGCATGTTATCAACCGAGAAGTGAATTTCATTAGAAGACTTGATAGAAATCAGTTTATTTTTAGGTCCCCATACGCACTACTTTTTATTACACTCCACTGTTAAGGGCCTTTGTTTTTAATGTGGAGTTTGAGAAAACACATTCCGAGATGTCAGAGAAGACTAGCAACGTTTGCCCTACTGGGAGAAATGTGGGGTGGATAAATTTTTTTTTTTTTTTTTTTTTGAGACAAATTAGCTCCAGAACAAGGACTTACAGCAAAAGCAGTGTAACATGCTCTCTCATTCTATCCAGGTCTCTCTCAGTGGCTAAAAAGTTGCATTCCAGAAACTTTGCTTGGGCCAGAATCATGCTGTATTACAAGTGTACATCGGATGCCAAATTTTCCCATCTCTTTGGAATTTGCTATCTTTATTGTACCCACAGGGTTTTATGAACCATATTGGACTTAGATAATGCAATGATATTCCAGGAGTAAGGGGCCTCTTTGTGCTTTTATAACATTATTTCCCTTTCCTAATCACTGCACATGCTGGATGTCCTTGAATATCAGTCTTTACAATTTTTTTTTTAAAAATATGTCTAGTGGGGAAACTGAATAGCAGCTGCATTCTGATAGCCCTAAGCTTGTGAACCTCAGACTAGGGTTAAGTCCACTTCTTGCCTTGCAAATCCTTTTAGCTGCTTATCTCTGGGCCTTTCTTTTTTTGTGTGCCATTACTCTGTTCTGCCCTTTCCCCAACACTGTTGACAATCGCATGCTGAAAGATATGATAAAACACTGCCAACAACTTCAGAATTACGCCTGAAACGCCAGCTCATCTTCTGAGCTCTTATACACTTGGTTATTACAACTGGCTCTCAGTGGGGGGGTTACATGGATGTAACTAACAACAGAATGTGGCCTGCTATTCGTAAGGTACCTCCTCCCCCTTCCCCCCGGGCCTAGCTGTGGATGCTCATGCCGGGTGAAAGTTCTGTTGACCTAGTAGCTGTGATAGCGGTAAAGAGATGGGTGGAAATGACTATATCAGTGGCTATGTTAAAATTCAATTGGCTTCTTGTCATAGTCTGCATCTCACTTGCTTATATTGTTTTCCATCAAGGCCAGACAATGTCCACAGAAACAATAACTCCTCCTCTGACTTGCTCACTCATTGACAGTAGGTACGAGAGCCTGCAGAACGCCATGGTATTGAGCATGGTACAAATACTTACATAGTCAGAAGCACCTAAGTATCCTCAACTCACCTTCCCTTGAGGGCAATCGGCACCTGGCAGGATGGAGCCCTAAATCTCTCTCTCTCTCTCTCTCTGTGTGTTTAAAAGCAGCCACCACCCATCAGTGCTAAATCCCTTGCTGCTTTAAAGTCCAGATTGATTGCACTGCATCAGAATTCAGCCCTGAGGAAATGGGACAGGATTATTCTAGCTGCTCATAGCTGTCGCCATGAGGCACAGGGGGAGAGGCTGACTCAGGCCATGTAGGGCTAATGTTACCAGCCATCTGAATGTTACCCAGAAGTGAGTTGGAAGCCACTGCACACACAGGTTTCATGGGCTCGTAGAGCTGTGTGTCTGTGGGCACATTCGCCACTAGCTGAAGATATTGTCAAAGATGCATTTGATGGCTGTAGATAGCAGGAATATTTTCTAAATGCAGTCGTTCTGTCAGACTCCGTTGGTGGTTTTGAACTTCTGCTGTGTAAAAGCCTGTTTTTTCTGCACGGCAGCATCCTTTTCCCCCAACCAATCTGTGCACCGGGGAAATGTTAAAATAAAAAAAACAGATACTGTCTTCACAGTTCTACTGCGAGACAAAATGTTTGCAGCTGTGATAAAGGCCATTTCAATCCCACAAACAAGTGAAACTGACTTACACTAAGTGCAAATGGCAAGAGAGTAAGGATTTCCTCTCCTAAACATATCGCTACGTCTACACTGGCAGATTCTTGCGCAAGAACTCTTTTGCGGAAGAGTTCTTGTGCAAAAACTCTTCCAGAAGAGAGCGTCTACACTGGCATGTGCTTTTGCGCAAGAGATGTGCTTTTGCGCAAGAGCATCCATGCCAGTGTAGACACTCTCTTGCGCAAGAAAGCTCTAATGGCCATTTTAACCATAGGGCTTTCTTGTGCAAGAGATTCATGTTGCCTGTCTACACAGGCCTCTTGCGCAAGAACAGTTGCGCAAGAGGGCTTATTCCTGAGCGGGAGCATCATAGTTCTTGCACAAGAAGCTCTGCTTTCATACAGTAGAACGTCAGTGTTCTTGCGCAAGAACACCCAGCCAGTGTAACAAGCTTTTGTGCAAGAGTGGACGCTTTGGTGCAAGATCGTGCCAGTGTTGACACAGCCACCCTGTTGTGAATACAGGTAGGTTCCACCACAGCTGAGTTGCAGTTACAAGGAAGAAGTTCCTAGGAATGCCTGGTTACCGTTTCTTAAAGAACTTCAGCCTGAAATTTATTTCTCCTTGGGTATTAAATTTTAAATTGGCACCAGAGATGGAACTTAGCTAGTAAATACTACGTATTATTGCTGGTTTTCTTTCCAAACTGCTATATAAACATTAACGAGTTTTCATAACACCTTTGTCAGGTCATTATTGTTATCCCTATATTATAACAGATGGAGAAACTGAGGCACAGGGGCTAAGGGCTTTGGGCAAGGCCATCACAATTAGTCATCAAAATAGGGGGAAAGAAATCAGAGTTCTTAGCTCCAATCCCTGTGTTCAGTCTATTAGGTCATGCTACCACTTTCTAACTTTAAAAATAAATTCTTTCTTGGGAGCTTTCACGTCGAAAGATACTTTTTCTCCTGTCAACAGCCTTTGGCAGATCCTAGAGCAAATTCTGTATTTCCTATGTGTGCAGCTCAGACACAGATATCAGGAGAGATGAAATGCAAGAGACAAACAAGGTATTAGCTTTGGAATCTGTCAGGAAGATATTTTGCCTGAATTCACTCAGCTTCACCAATTTAAACAATGATTGATCTCTGATTTGCGCCCAGGGAACTGATACACTGAGCAAGAAGGTGCTATTTTTACTTAGGACTTGTCTGCAAGGGAGCTATTAGTCCAGGTGGAAAATGTTTGCACACACACAACAATTCATTACAGCTCGCTAACTCCATACTGATCACACACTCTGGAATCCTTTTTTGAAAGTGACATAAATGTGATGGAAATTGAGCTCAGACTGTTGTCCAGGTGCACACACAGCAGCTGTGTGCTACTTTGGCATTCCTCCAAGTGCTTTCCCACCATGTTTTGCGGGTGACCATTCCCTGTCTCATGACTGGTTAGTCCTCCACTAGTCTGGTGTCAGGTTCCCCGGATATCGTCGTCTCTGTTTAAAGAAGGGGCCAGATATTCCCACTCCCCCCCCCGGATTTGACTAAATCTGCATTGCTGTGATATTGCTCCAGCAGATCCAACGTATCTCAAGCAGGTATTTGGAGCCAAGCTGAGACCCTGGATTTTATCACCAATTAGGAAGAAGCACAGGTACAGAAAGCTCTTTGTAGGGTTGCCAGCTTCATGCTAGTTAAAAACCAGATGCTCCAGCAAGGGCGCCAGACCACCCCTTCACTCCCTTGAAGCTCTGCCCCACCTTTCTCCCCCAGGGCCAGACCCTCTTCCCTTCTCTTTTCCCCCTTCCCTTGTTGTTCACTGCTATTCTCTTCACTTCCACCCTCCTGTCCAGGGGTGTGCCTAGACTATAGCCCTCTTTCGACAGAGGGATGTAAATTAGACACTTCGAAATTCCAAATGAAGCCGGGATTTGAATTTCCTGCGCTCCATTTGCATAATCGCGTCATGGTGCTCTTTTGAAGAAGCGCTATTTCGAAATAGGAACCACAGTCTAGACTCAGGTTTATGGGATCTTTCGAAAAAGGGTTCTGTTTTTGAAAGAACCGCGTCTAGACTGCGATTTCCATTTCGAAATAGCGCTTTTTCGAAAGAGCGCCATGATGCTATTATGCAAATGAAGTGTGGGAAATTCGAATCCCGGCTTCATTTGCCGTTTCCAAGTGTCTAATTTACATCTCTCTGTTGAAAGAGGGATATAGTCTAGACCAGTGGTCCCCAACCTTTTGGGGCTGCCGGGCGCCCGGGGACGGGGGCTACTCATGCGACGGGCACCCGGGGGCGGGGCCATGCACATGCCTGGGAGCGGGGCCACCCATGCAGCACGCGCCCAGTGCTGGCGCCACCCATGCGCCGCACTCCCGGGGCCGGTGCCTGCACGGGCACCGCTCCTGTGCCGCACGCCCAGAGGTGGGGCTACCCATGCGCGGGGGCCGAAACAGCCCATGCACCGCACGCCCAGGGGTGGGGCTGCCACCGCCCGTGTGCTGCATGCCCGGGGCTGGAGCCGCTCCTGTGCCGCGCACCCAGGGCCGGTGTCACCTCTGTACCACGCGCCCGGGGCCGGCACAGCCCTTGCACCGTGCACCCAGGGGTGGGGCCACCCAAACGCTGTGCGCCCGGGGCTGGCACTGCTTATCTGCTGCGCACCCGGGGCCGACGCTGCTCCTGTGCAGCATGCTTGCAGCTAGGGCCGCCCCTGTGCCACGCGCCCGGGGCCGGCACAATTCTTGCACCACGCACCCGTGGGCACCCTATTCCACACACACATCCCCACCAAACGGGAGCTGCTGCAGGTAAGCATCCACAACTCAACCCCCTGCTCCTGCCCCCTCCCATACCCTAACTCCCTCCCGGATCCTGTTCCTTCAGTTCCTCCCACACACCGGTCCTCTAATTTTTGACCTCACCGAGAGCCTAGGAGGCCCCACCAAATCTAGCAGCCCTGGGCCTAGGGGAGGTACTTCGGGACTAAGAAGAGAGAAGAAATGGAGCTTTCTAGAGAGATCCCTGGAGTGGTCCAAGACGGCAGTTTCCTGGGACAGTGTTAACATGGCAAAAAAGAAATGTGGAGGCAATTCCTAGAGCTAATACAGAATGCTGTGCTGCAGCACAGGCAGCTCTTACGGCAGAAGACATTGCTGCCCCTGGACCATACATTGTGCTGGAAATGCCAGCCACTCTTCCCGCAGCACTGTTCCCAGGGGCATTTCCCCCGGACCCATGCAGAGGGCAGTAAGAACAGCTGCACCTGGGAGCCCAGCTTTTTAGTCATCCGACCCCTGTCACACACACAATCATATGTGGGTCCTGCAGCTTAGCAGGCCTGGGATGGAAGTTTCCATTCTAGCTGTACACAGCCCGGTAATCTCGTACCCTGCAAGCGCAAACAGCAGCTGGGCTTTATCAGCTTTAACCCGTGCCTTGAACTGGAAAACTACTAAGCGGTAAACAAGTTTGCCCTCTGGTTCTCAGCCACATGGGAACATTGAGAGTGGCAAAGGGACGGTACGTGCACACCCAGTAAACAACTGTAGTATAACTAGTGTAGGGAGTCCCATGCCCGGTGAATCTTACCAGGGACCTAGACCTCGGAGGGTGCCCTGGATTCCCCCCACTGGAGCCACATCCACTGCGGCCTGGTGCGAGGTGACAGGAATGGGACTCCCCGCAGACTGAAGGGGAGTAAGCATTTCCAAGTGCCTATTGTGCTCTTATGCATTGCTCTGCCTGTGCTTATTGATGTGTCACTTTGCAGTAGTTGTGTAACCATAAGGCAGCATTAACCCTGTAATAGTAGTGATGTAGTGAGATTAATAAAAGCAACTATCCCTAATCGACTCTGTGTGAAGCGAATCCATAATTCTGTTTGGCCATGCCCCTGTGAGTTGTCAACCCCCTAATAACTTTGAGCCTTGCCCCTCAACACCAGCATGCCCAAGTGCAAGAAGATAAGGCAAATATTCACCTGTGACTTATGCGTTCCTTCCTTTCTTGACTTCTGCTCTTCACTGCACTGTGCTACTAGGCGCAGTGGGTTAGATTATGGTTTAAACTAACGGTTTATTTTTTTGCTGTGTAAAAAATTGTTTCATACCAAAAACATGACAGTTCATTGGTAAGGAGTCATCAGTGCATTTCACACCAAAGAGCCGTAGATATTAAAATAATTCATATAGTCGCATGGAAGCATCTAGGCACAGAGTCTGTATAAAATAAGGATTGCCACAAGATTGTGCTTCCCCCACCCATGCACCCACTATCTTTCCCCCTCCATGGGTTGCCAGGTGCATGTACAGCTGCACTTCTTCAGGCCCGAGACTCAAAACAGGAGCAGTAGGCATCCCTGCCAGTACTGCCCCAGCTGTTTCCGTTTTGTGTTGGCTACTCGCTCCGCTGCTCAAATGGCTTTGAAGCGGCTGCACCTCAGCCTCTACTAGCCCATCGCTGTTGCTTTCTCCCTTACTCTCACAAATGCTGGGCAAGAGACAAAAGTGCTGCTCTAACCCTGAGCCTGCTTTTAAAACTCCATTTCCAACCTCTTCCTCGAGCGGCACCGCCTTCCTTTGATGGCCAAACGCACTCACCGCTGACATTCTGCAGCTACCGAGGGGGTGGTGGTGATTAAACAGTTCCTTTCACAAGTTGTTTGGACAGAAGAACGGCTTCATTAACCAGAGGATATGCCGTGTCTCCCAGGATAACGGAAGCAATGTCCATAGGGATCCTGGGGGCAAATAATCCTTTCTCCATTAAGGTAAATCAGTTTGGAAAAATCCTAGAATCGTGGACCCTTTCAGACCATCCTGCATTTATCAGTAAACCTGCCACAATGATCAACAAATGTGTATTGTACTGTGGATAAATACCCCTTTCTGTTTATGAATTCTGAGCTCTGGAGGGCAGCAAACAGGCACGTGGGTCCCTTTGTTTGACCAAATATCATTCAGGAATCCCATCATGTGACGCTGTCAATAATCACTTCAGGATTACCAAACTTGAGAACTCGGGGCAACAACACCTTTTCCACAGCATCAGACACCTGCATGACAGTGGCCCCAAGCAGTTAATCTCCTTGCACTGACTTGGTTGGCTGTAGACCAGTGGCATTTGGCAGTGGGAAATTTCCATGGGCATGTTGGGGCCTGCTCAGCACATACCTCTGAAAAGATCCATCTTCCCTGTCCTGAAATTCTCTCACCACTACTGGTCAACACGAAGCTGCAGAATAATCCTTTCTCACCAATTGACGTTGGTTTCCCGGAGCCACAAATGGTGCTACATAGCGTGAAGCTGCTATAAGAGCCTCTCCTCTATTTTCCATTGGTTGGCCTCTTCCTTCCTCACTCTCGTTCCACTTCCAGCACTGTTGCTGTGGTGACAGTATCCGTTTGGTAGCGTTGTGGGCAAAGTCCAGAGCTCAATTCATCCTGCTTTGGGGGCTAAAATGCAGCCCAGGCAGAACGTGTGTTTGTAGTTGCCAGGATCATTGGGTCTGATTTGAAAATGGTGCTAGTCCATGTAGTGAGGAAGAATGGAGCAGAGACAATGGAAACGGGATTTTTAGAACCTTGAATTCACCTGGCTTCTGCTTTGCATCCTACAATGCACTGCAAGAAAAATCGCAGAATGTACATGGCTCAGTACCGAAGCAATGCTATCTTTTCAGGAGTAGGAGCCAGAGCGCAACTTGCTTACTAATGTTTTGGGGAAACAACACAATTATTTTCTGCTTCCTTTGTTACTCCCAAGAGTTCAAATCCAGGCGTGCTGAGAGGAATTATGATTACACCCTGGGCTGGGTGACATTTAAACATTAGGGCTACATCTAGACTGGCATGATTTTCTGCAAATGCTTTTAACAGAACAGTTTTTCCGTTAAAAGCATTTGTGGAAAAGAGCATCTAGATTGGCACGGACGCTTTTGCGCAAAAGCACTTTTTGCGGTAAAGCGTCCATGCCAATCTAGACGCGGTTTTGCGCAAGAAAGCCCCGATGGCCATTTTTGCCATTGGGGCTTTTTTGCACAAAACAGTTTTAAGCTGTCTACACTGGCCCTTTTGCGCAAAAGCATTTGTGCAAGAGGGCTTTTTCCCGAGCGGGAGCAGCATAGTATTTGCGGAAGAACACTGAGAATCTTACATTGCATCGTCAGTGTTCTTCCGCAAATTCAAGCGGCCAGTGTAGACAGCTGGCAAGTTTTTCCGCAAAAGCAGGTGCCAGTCTAGACACAGCCTATGTGGGCAGCTCAGGGCCAGCCTCCCCCTCGAAGTCTGTGGATGAGACTGGTCTAATATATAAAATATGGTTTGGAATTTTGTTCTGCCCTTTGACAAATTTCTGAGAAGACTGTGGGACATCTTTAAATTACTTTCTTATGCGTGTGATGCATACCTCTGTCCATTTGATTCATATTATGCTGTCTGTTACATGGGTGCAAAGAGTTTACTTTAATTCTGTTTTTTTAATACATCTTCATGAATGCAGACGTGAGTGATAGATAGCTCAGTCGCTGTTTCTTAACCAGCCATGCAGGTGTCTAGTCCTGCTTTTGTTTTGTCCCTGTGCTAGGGGAGAACAACCACCCCCATGTTAGGACAGAACCAGGGCCTTACCCAACTTGCCAAAGACTTAAACTTGCTATAACTCTTATCCCCAGTAACAAATACAGATGGGGAAGGAAAGGGCAGGAAGAGACCAGGTGTTACAATCTGTTAAAAGTTGTCTTAACAAAAAAAGGCCAGACCAGAACCAAAGGAGAAGATTGGACTTGTCTCCACTGTGCCAGGGATCGACACGGCAGTAATCGATCCACCAGCCGTCGATTTATCATGTCTGCTGAGACGTAATACATCAATCTCAGATCACTCTCCCGCCAACACAAGTACTCCAACAAGATGAGAAGAGTATCCAGAGTTGGCAAGAGAGCAGCCCCTGCTGATCTTACCGTGTGCAAGATGCTGTGGTAACTATGTCAGCATCAGCTTTGCTATTTGCGTGGCGGAAGTGACATAGATTAGGTCGACGGTGGAGGTTAGCATACACTAGCCCTGAGAGTGTGACTGCAGGGTTCCTTACTAATTCTCCGTTGCCAGCTCCATAGCTTGATAGAAGCTCTTACCTGTTACTGCCCAGGTGAGCTTCACTCCTGGTTAAGCCTCAGTACATCCTGGCTCCCCGGGTGCAACCTTTCCTGCCTCTATTAACTCCCCCAGAGCTAGACTGGGGGAATGCCCCATCACAACATGAAATTATTTTAAAAGGCTTTTTCTAAACTCTCGTGCCTTTTTCCTCGTGTTTCTAAGATATATTTGAGTGAATGGATAAAGGGAAAGTGGTAGATGAAATAATATTTGAATATTAGTATGTCTATAGCGTGTCTCAGTATATTACACTATAAATAGATTCAAATCCGCTTGGATAACATCACTGTTACTTGAACTGAAAATTAAGTAGATGCTGTTAACAAATGGCATAACATTGATTTAGAGGATGGGATCTCTTAAGCACTTAAGGGATCTCTATTGTATCAAGTCTTAATTCCAGTAAATAGCACATTATTGATATTCGCAGCATGGGAGGAGAATGGGAGGAGTTGCAAGTATCTGTGAGAACCGAGAAATAATACACGGCCTCAAACATTAGAAACTTAGGAAATTATAAAATGGGAATTGGCTTGAAAACACATGGCTAATATATCTGGAGGAAAATAAAGCAAAACACAGATAATAAATCAGAGGGAAACATCCAGGAAAAGCAGTGGCTGAAAGAGACACATGGGTGATAGTGAACAGCAGATCAAAAATAAGTTGCAATGTGATACACCTGCAATAGAAAGGTCAATGCTATTTTGAATTACCAGTGCAAAGGCATCATGGGAGGACTGATAGGTAATACTCCCTCTCGGGGGGGAGGGGGAGAGTTAAAACGCCTTTTGGTTCACATGGCTGAGCTCCTGCCCATGGGCTAGTCTATAAGGGTACAGCTCTGATGATGGGCAGAGTGAATCCAGTCACTAGTCAGGAGGGCTCTGCTAACAGATAACAGCTGTGCACTGGTTGGTAGCTGTGCGAGGTGCTAGTGGTTCTGACAAGCCTGAAATCATGGCACACAGCATGTGTCATTTACGGAGCCATTCTACATCTGCAGTGTGAGACGAGGCTCTGTGGCAAAAGGGCCCCAGTTCTTGACAAACAACTCTCCTCTCAGACCTGAGAAACTCCCGCCCCCAAACCTATGTCATGCAGGTCTCTACAGAAAGCTCGAAACTGGTCAAGATTCCCAATCCTGGAGCAATGGCTGCACAGGCAGTAGTTAATGTATTTATATTGCAAGTCCTCTCCATGGGCTCGGAGTGGAAGTTAGCGTCCAGGGGGCCTGGCTCAGTGAGTGCCCATTCAAGCAGGAGAGAGTTGGTCCTCCCCCTCCCCCCCCCCCGGCCCTGGTTAGGCAGCAATGCAATGCAATGCAAGGTTCAACCTTGCTCCATCCCAAGACTATCAATGGAAAACCATCAGAGGCCTCTCCAGGCAATCCAAACCACTGGGAGGTTTTTTTTGTTTTTTTTTTTAAAGGAACATAGACAGAGACACACCCTGTCTATGAACAAAGACAAAAGCCTATTGCAGGATACTGGAGGGTGGGGAAAGACGCTCTGCCTCCTCTCAGGGAGGTGATGTCTTGGAGAGCAGGGATGTTCTGACGAAAGATTGGATTCAGGCTCGGGGAAGGGAATCAACTCTGCAGGTAGAACTCGGCAGACGGGGCAGCTTACTTCCTTAAATAGGAGACATTACTCTTAATGAGTGTAGATCCAGAGTCACCTTTTGTGATTGCAGCCATTTGGTTCCATTCCTCCCTCTTGTTTCTAGCAGCATTTCTACACTTTCTTAGATAAGCCGTCCCCCCCCCCCCCCGCCCGTATGGTGTGTCATAAAGGAGCAGGGATGATCTAGATGGTGCTTGGTCCTGCCGTGAGGGCAGGGGACTGGACTTGATGACCTCTTGGTCCCTTCCAGTTCTGTGATTCTAAGTCCGTCAGTAAACTGGGGTCCGGGGCTCATGGGGAACAGAGGATTTGGGATTTCTGTGAGTAGGCAGCATCAGTGGCTGGATATCATGGGGGAATGACTTACAAGTCACTCGGGGACTGGGATGCACCTATTGTAACATGCAAGGATGCTCACACCCAGCAAGGCATAGGCAAGACTTCCTCTTGCTGGAGGAAGGGGGTAATGAAGTGACTCTCAGGAGCCCCAAGAACTGTCACGCACAGTGCTGATCTTTCAGGCGGACCAGGCAAGAGCCATTACACCCCCTTGGCAAGGTGAGCATGAATTCCATTGTACAGTGAGATTAGAGGAGCTGCCCAGAGCTATGGCAGAACCGGGAGACGAAGCCAGGCTCCCGGCTCCCATTCCCATGCAGCGAGGTAGAGAATTGGTGGATTGGAGAGATGCAGGGGCGTGGGGACTTTTTACAGCGGAGCAGCAAAGGAGAAGGCTCTTACATCAACAGTGAGGGGCAGAGAGGTATTCAGTGGTAGATGAACGCTTCCCACTCCTGTCTAACACCTTCATAAACCTGTGTCTGTGTCCCAGGGCTTTTAACAATGCTCCCATAATCAGTCAGTGGAGGTAATGGGCTGGAGAGCACGAAGCATTGTATCTGAGCTGAGTGTGTAACCCTATCACAAAGGACTTTCCGGGGGGTGTGATAATTTTACGGTTCCAGTCTATGGTGAACTGTTCTGCATCTCGAGCACTCGAGCACTCCTGCCTAGCTATTAAATAACTAATAATTAACCAGGAGAGGCCATTCAAAGCATCTGGTGTGGTGATGCCTGGTAATAACTTTAGGGTTTGTGTGTGTTCTACAAATCTATAGTAGGGCAATGTGCTGGAAGAGAGTAAAACATGTATAAGGGGAGGGAAAGAGAGTTTGTGATGGCTGAGCTTTTTTTATTTATAAATAAGTCGGTTTTGCTATGTGCAATTAAGTTGGCAAAGTCTAGTGCTTTGTTCTGGAGGTTGCTTAGAAGCAGGGTACCGCTGGGTTTATATCTAGGCAAGTAGCCACCTCCATCAGCGGAAACCTACTGTAGCATTCGGCATTCTTCCTAAAAGATTTATCTGAAACAAGAGCCATGGCTGGAGTGTTTTAAAAAATGAAAAACGCCACCCCCCTTCCCAAGTGTTTGTGCAGTGTGGTTTTAATCATCATTGTGTTGCTTCAGGTTGCAGTGTGTAAGGGGGTGGGGAGGGATGTTGCATCTATAGAAAATGCTTTGAGCTCCCTGGCTATTTCAGGAAGACTCCAAGTCTCCTCCTCCTTATGTAAATAAACATGACAGATGCCACGGCTTGTGCTGAGGCAGGGAGGATCTGAGAGTGGGTGGAGGCTGCTTGAAAGGGTGAGCAGCATTCTGTGGTGCACGGGTGTTATGTATGCACTTATTGAGAGGCGCTAAGCCTCCGTGCGTGTGTGCGTGCGTGTGTCTGTGTGCCTGTGCATGCTGATAATGACTGAATTTGCAGGCTTCTACGTTGCTGCTCTGTGAGAAAGTGACTGCAAGGTAGCCAGCCACCTTGAGCAGTACTATGGGGGGACAGATAACAAGAAACACACTCTACGGTAAGGTGCTAACCACCGCTGGTCTTTATACAGCAAACTGTATATGTAAATTCTTAGCCCTCTGCTTGACCCTTCTGCAGCAGAGAGACTATGGCTCGGAAAGGTAAACGAGGTACAACACTGTGGACTGCTGGCTTTGATGATTTTTTCCCCTAGTTCTCTTTAAAATATTGTTTGAGAGCTAATCTTATTTAAAGCAGAAGCCTCGGGGTAGGGGGTGTGTTTATTTTATCTAATTCCATATGTCATCTTGTTTTATTGCTTTGAATGAGAGACAAATGTTTGTCTATATAATGTTGACTCCTATGTTGACAGATAACATGGACAAAAAGGGTGTGTGTGTGTGTGTGTGTGTGTGTGTGTGTGTGTCGGGACACGGACACGGACAACCTCCACCAGGAAAAATGGCAAATTAGCATCCATGTAGGTTTTAGGTTAAGAGAACACACCAGGGTTTCAAAACCAAAATGTTCATCTTTATCAGTGAAGTTTTATTTTAATCATAGAGGGTGTGACTCTGGTCTGTTTTGTTTTAAAATTTTAGTTTGATATGGTTTAAAACAGATGCTGGCTTGAAGTGACTGATCTTAGACTAAGTGAAATCCATAAAGTACTGTATGCTGTATGTGTCTGCAGGATCATATACTGCACGCAGGGTGGGGATTAGAGAATAGTGTATAGGACAGTGCTGAAGCAAACTTTAGGACTGTTAATATAGATACACAGACTCTGTGTGTATGTGTGTGATATCTCACACACCAGAATCTGCGTGTGAAAAATATTGTACTCAATTAATATTGCACTTGCTCATTGCTTTGAATTGTTATCTTTAACTTCTGGATATTGGAAGTTATGTATGTGCTTATCGGGAGTGCATACCTGACTGAATATTTGGATATGAACCTATCTATATTACAGTAATAAATGTGACACTAAAATGTGCTGTAAAGACATATTTGTAAACACATATATATTATTCTCATACCTACACAAAATGTTAATAATTCTTGAGTTGAGATTGTATTGCAAATACTTTATTTATATTGGTCTGTTCCAATCCTGATTTTTCGTAATTTTTCACCATTGTTGAACAACAATACAATTAACAAGTAAATATATTAAAAAACATGTATAGATTCCTTTCTCTCATATACAATGAGAACATATGCCTCTATAGATATTACTGTTTGTTCATGAGTTACCTTCCACATTTTAACCTTTTGCCAGACCATCTTGTGGTTTGTTTTTTTTTGCAACCCCCACAATCCAGATGCTATTTGCAAAATAACACTATTATTATGTCATCAAATAAAAAGTGGGAAGTCCCTGCATAGTAGTTGCTTTGTCATCAATGCTGGATTTTGGTCACTTCAGTTTTTTCTTTAAGCTGTTATTTTCTAAGTGAATTGGAGAACCTGTCATAGAAACGTTATTTGCGTGATTGTATCTAGGTGTTGGGTTTCCCTGCTGTGGATGTTTCTCACTTGCCACCACCATTGCGGTGATCACAGAACTTCTGCCTTTCACTGATACTACACCAGAGAACACAATTCTTGAGGTTTTACTTTTTGTAAGGGGTGTGAAAACAAAATTGGGAGACATGGGTAATTAACTTCCTCAATTTTGTCTCTTTTAAATAGAGTAAAAGCTGCAAATTATATGGTCAACTGATAGCCAAGACTGGAAACAGTTTTAAAAATAATGGCAATAAAGGATATTTTTTTTAAAAAAGTAAATGTATGAAAACACTTTTTTTAATTGGAAATTTGAGATCAACTGCAGTTGTAGTTTGCCTGCCTGTGGCTACGAATGTTCCATATTTCTATCGAATGCAATTGTTTATATTTCAACAGTATCTAAAATGTTTACTTGATTAAAATGATCATTAAGCACGAATAATGGAATGGTAGTGAAAGGAGCTGGATTGGCCGCCCAGAGGCCTGGAATCTTTTGTTTATAAAAAGAACAGGTGCAGCAGCAGCATTGCAAGCTCCCATCAAACAGACACTTGCCAGTATCCCTTGACCCTAAGTGGGGAGGTGTGGGGGGGGGGGGGGAGGTGCAGGTGACAATTTTTGAAAGCACATTAAGTAACTTAGGAGATTCAGCTACATTGCACTCCAGGCAGTCTGGATGCTCTCTTGAGCAAAAGTGCATCACTTTTTCAATGCGCTTTTGCAGTGTGGACGCGCTCTTGCGCAAGAAGTTTTTGTGGAAAGCTGATGCAGTGTGTGTGGACATGTCTGAGCTAGCTTTGGTTGAGAAAACATGCTGAAAATAGCCGTGTAGCCACATCAGTACAGGTTACCCTCATGGGCACAGCCCTGCCTGGGAGCATACGCGAGCACTCAGCTCGTGCTGCCGTGGCCACACTGCTACCTTTAGCTAGGTCGCTCAGAAATGCCCACATGTGCTCCAGTTAGAGATCCTGACTGCAGAGTAGATGTAGCCTAAGAGTAGGTCTACACTGGAGCGGGTGGATGCTATTGCCTCGCTCTGATCAAGCTAGCATGCTAAAAATAGAAATGTAGCCATGGGCGTGGGAAAGGCTAGCTGCCCCGGTGCATGCTTTGGGGTTCAGATTGAGCTAGGGGCTGCTAGCCATGCCTGTCAATGGTGCTGCCTTCTGTATTTAGGCACCACCAGCTGTAGCGGAAAGACTGGACTAGACTCCATTAAATTCTTGGCTGCTCTGTTGAAACTGCCTCCAAGGATATCCATTGAAGCTAGTGATGGTGGACCTTGTTTGGTGCGATATAAACGTGTGTCCACCAGAAACCAGGCTGAAACCCACAAACTCGTGTCTCAGAGGCTAGGTAGCAGTTGCCAATTAGCAATGTGTAATTCACACGGGTTATTACTGCCCTGGCTGGGTTTCAATGAGAGAGACAGACTCAGTCTGGCACTTTACAGCACAGTAAGTAGAAAAAATACCCCTCCCCCCTGAGCACAGCAGGTTACAGGGTCGTAAAGTGCCAGTGTGAACCAGCCATGTTCCCAGTGCGGTTAGCTATTCCCCTTGTGGGTGTGGTTTACATAGGGCATTGGGAGATCTTGTGCTGTGGACACACTTTCAGTGTAAATCACTGCTGCATCCGTGCTTTAAACTAAGTGCAGATCAAGCCTAGAGAGGAAAGTCTTCATATGCTAGTCACATGAGTGGTGAAACTAGTGTGATGGTGGGTCGTTTGCTATGGAATATTTTGGCTACACTCATGCTGGATAGGGGCTCTCAAAAGAAAGGAAAACCTGGAAACCCTCTGTCATTGTAACTAAGGCTAAGTCTACACTACAGTTTTGGCGCAAAAGCTCGCGGAGCATCCACATCTCAAGCACGTTTTTGCGCAAGTAAATCGAAAGAACAGAGGGTTTTTTTCCAGTGTAGGTAGTCTTCATTCTACGAGGACTAACTCCTTTTTGTGAAAGAGTTATTTCGCAAAAAGGTGTGGGTGGGTTTTTTGTGCAAGAAGAGGGAAGAGGAGAAAGCACAGGTGCCCTCGTGGCCATTCTGTCCGAAGCAATCACTGCTTACTTGCAAGAGAGCATCCAGGCAGTCTGGATGCTCTCTTGCGCAAAAGTGCATCGCTTTTTCAGTGCACTTTTGCAGTGTGGACGTGCTCTTGCGCAAGACGTTTTTGCGGAAATCTCGTCTGCAACAAGCTTCTTGTGCAAGAAGCCTGTAGTCTAGACATAGCCTAAAAACCCCTTGGAATTACGATAGCATCTTTCATTCAGTAATCTCAGGGCCCTTTCCATACAGTGAATTAAGCCTCACTGTATTCCTGAGCAGATGAATGTCACTATCCCATTTTGTAGTCAAAGACACTGAGGAATGGAGAGGTAAAGGGTAAAGGGTCTTGCCCAAGGGCAACTAGATTGGGGCTGTGTTTAGGAGTAGAGCAACTAGTTCTAGTGCACCCCCATTTCCACTCTCCCAGGGTTGTGAATTCAATCCTTGAGGGCATCGTTTAGGGATCTGGGGCAAATGTGTCAGCGATGGTACTTGGTCCTGCCATGAGGGCAGGGGACTGGATTGGACCTCTTGAGGTTCCTTGCAGCTCTACGAGATGGTATATCTCCATATAGTATAACTAGAAAGGATGGAGTTGAATTGGGCTGAGCTTCCTGTAACAGGACCCCTGAATTAAAACCTTTCCAGCCAGCAAACCACAAGATGGATTTAGTGCGTGAATGACAAGCCCGTTGGCTTTTAAATGGAAATGTCTTATAATTGTGTGTGTACATGAAAGACAAGTTTTATCGCTGTCTTGCCCCATGTAGATGAATGTCGTGCAGTGTTGGAGCATCATTGCATAGTCATGAACACATGCCACTGTGCATTACTTGTGTTATAGTTTATCCTATTCTGTTTCTCTCTCCCTCCCCCAAGCTAGAGATGTTAAATTTTGATTAATCGGCTAATCGAGTAGTCGATGGAATTTTCAATTAGTCGATAAGGGTGTGTGTGCTCACTATCCCCGCTGCGCCTGGACCTTTGAAATGTAGCAAGAGCCTCCTGGTGTTCTATAGTCCCTTACTGCACCTCCACCTCCCCTGTCCCTATGCAGAGACGGTGCTGGGGGGAGCCGTTTTTTAAGCCGGCTCCCCTCCCTCCCCCAGAACTGGCTCCTGCTTCCCCCCTCTCCTTGCTGCCTCTATCAGAAGCATATGCTTATCAGGTAGTCAACTAGTCGACTACTCGACTAGTCACTTACATCCCTACCCCAAACCCCTATCAATACTGAGTATAATTGTGGACTGTATATATATAATTCAAAGAGAGTAAAAGGTGCGAAGAGGAAGTTCAAGATGAGCATAGCTGGGGCCATACACTTTTTAAAAAATGACATCCATAAATGTTTTTATTTAAAAAGGTCCCTCTTACAAAGGAAATGTTAGTCCCAGAAGAAATTTGTCTTGTTTATCGGAGGCTGTGATGTCCCTATTTTGATAAAGTGAGCATTTGTACACATAAAATATGTACATACGAAATTGCACAAAATAGTTCTCAACTAGTACTTGCCATTTATTCCTAAATGAAATATAGCTGTTGTATGTGCATAGATAGTAGTAAGCATATGCCTGCAATAAATTCAGAGTTGACTCTATATTGCATGCTGTATTTCTTTTTAATGCTCTTTTCTGTAAGAAGTAAAAATAGTTATTTCATATTTTTTATCATTCAGAAACAATGAGTAGTCCTGTACCACTTAGTTTATGTCTAAACTACATTCCTCTTCCAAAAGAGGAATGTAAATGAGCCTGATCAAAAATTCAAATGAAGTGCAGATTTGCAAATTTCGCAATTCATTTGCATAATCGTGTGTGTGCTTTTCCGAAAAAGCGTTTTTCAAAAAAGAAACCACAGTATAGACGGGGTTCTTTCGAAAAAATACCTATTTTTCGAAAGAACCCATACTCATTTTTTCAGGAGTATGGGTTTTTTCGCAAAAGGGATTTTTTTTTTCAAAAGAACCCCATCTAGACTCTGGCTTTTTTGAAAAAGCGCTCGCACGCAATTATGCAAATGAAGCGTGAGATTTGTAAATCCGCGCTTCATTTGAATTTTAGATCGGGCTCATTTACATTCCTCTTTCAGAAGAGGAATGTAGTTTAGATGTGCCCTTATAGACTAACAAAAATACATATATAGTATCATGAGCTTTCGTGGGCAAAACCCACATCCTCATGAGAGCTCATCTGAGGAAGTGGGTTTTGCCCATGAAAGCTCATGATAGGACATATATATTTTTGTAAATCTCTAAGCCAGGAGTGGGGGAACCTTTTTTGGGTCAGGGGCTGCTGACCCATAGAAAAATCCAGGGGCCACAAAAAAACCCACACACACCAAACAAGCCCTCATGGATGTGGCCCCTGGCTGAGAAGGAGAAAGACACAAAGACACTCCCCTCACATGCTGGAACCTGGGGGGCCCAGGCTAGTAGATTTTTGTGCCCGGGTCCCACAGGAAGGAGCCCTGAGCCTTCGGAGCTGGATCCAGGCAAGCCGGGGACCACATCCAGCCTCTGGGCCTAAGGTCCCCCACCCTTGCTCTCAGCCCTGGTCTACACTAGGACTTGATTTCAAAATAACCCCCCCAAAGTCAAATTTATAAGCAGAGCGTCCACACTACCAAGCCCGTTATTTCGAAATAACGGCCCGCAGAATTCGAAAGCTTTTTTCAGGAGTAACGCTAATTCCGAAATAGTTATTTTGAAATAATGAGAGTGTCAACGCTCCGGTGCCGCTAATTCAAACTAATTACTCCCCAGTGCTTCCTGGGGCTCTAAGTCCAAGGTAGCGTGTCCACATTAATGGAGCCTGCCTTGGACTAATTTCGAGGCTTCCCCGAAGTGTGAACACGCTAGCTTGAATGTGTTAAATCAGGAGTTAAGTCAAATGTAGTAATTTCAAAATACTGTCCTAGTGTAGACATGGCCTCAGGTGCTATAGGCCTACTCATTGTTTTTAAAGTTACAGACTAACACAGTGACCCCTCTGAGACTTGATAATTCAGGACACTACTGTAGCTCATTTGTTGAAGGGCAAATTCAGTAGGGCCAGATACTGGGGGTTTTGCTTGAGAGAAACTGCAGGATTTGGCCCATCCCTCCGCTCCATAGCCACAGTGAAGAATGCCACAAACTGCGCTTTCTCTTTGCTTCCTGATGAAGGGAAACAACCAGCAATGTTCTGTTACGCAGTGGGGGGAGGGGAGGGGGACTTTAGCCATCCCTCCCCCCTCATACCAAGGGTGCCTGGAAGATTAGAAGCTCAGGGAAGAGGAAATTACCCTGCCTGGTGATTGTCTCTATTCTGTGTGGTTTTATGAGAAGCAATCCTATTCCAGGCACATCCCATTGTCCTGGCACAACCAAAACCCGAGCTTGCTTTAAATTATGACAAGAGAAAGCTGCATACTGGATTTGGTGGTCCTAGTTCTTGTAGTTTAGGAAGAGTTCTTGAACAAGCGGACAGACAGACAAACTCAAATATATAGCAGATTGCCCATGTGTTCTCACAAGCACTTCCCATAATCATGCTGCAGAATATTTCTTAGCAGCGGCAGCAGCAAAGAAAAAGAAGCACAAAATGTGCCATTTCCCACGTAATCCGCATGATTGTAACTGAGATGGTGGTAATGGTGGGGAATGGCTACTGGGAACAGAGTGCCACGCCTTTTTGATTGTGGGTTTGGAAAGCAGCAAAGTCCAAAAGATCTATTTGGTTTATATTGTTTAGATTGTAAAGTACTGTGGACCTCACCAATGCAAATAGCATCTGGCGTGTGCATTAGGGATGTGAATGAGTAACCTGGGGAACCGGTAAGCATCACCCTTAATGGATGATGCTTACCAGGTAATGCTTAACCATTACCTGGGAGCAGCTCCACCCCTGTGCTTGCTCAAGGCAGACGATCCTAGCCTGCAAGCCTGCGTGGACTGGGAGCCAGAAGCTATTCCCCATCTTCCCCCAGCTGCTGCTTCTGGCTCCGTGCAAGGCTGCCGACTCTAAGCCCTTGCCCAAGGTGTGGGGGCCGCTCCAGCCTGTCCCTGGCGCGAGGGGGGCCTGTTCCAGCCTCATGGGCTGGAACAGTCCCCTGCCCACTCTCGTTTAATCAGTTAACTGGTTAAACATAACATTTGGCTGGTTAACTAGTTAAATGGGATTTACATCCTTAGTGTGTACTCACGGACATACACCACGTGTTTGCCAGTTTACCTCTCCCACAGACGTGGAAAGCCCTCTCCGTAGTGCAACCACAGTGTTTACGCTGCATGGGAGAAGGAAGCTAGAGCAGGATGCCTAGAGATCATAGAGGGACCCTTTCTGCACGAGGGTTCCATGTTTGCCACATGTCAAGGTGGAGAGGACTGTGCAGCACAGATGACAAAGTGGGTCTGCTCAGCAAAGCGTCTGGGTCTATTTCTCTTTTGCCCTGCTCCTTTGCGTGGTCATGTATACCTGTGAAAAATGGCTGCCAAACCCTGTCCGTCTGAAGTGGCTGCATTTTGTACCACTTCAGGCAAGTGTAAATGGGAGGTGCCGGGCAGTGGATACTCGGCTGTCCCCTGTAGGAGGTGGGCAGGGAAGGGCAACAGCCACTCTTAAAGCAGCTGCGTTGATGTCCTGGGATCAGCCCAGCACGTTTTCGGTCTGCCCAGCTGTCGTTTGTCATCTCTGGGGATCCAGGCACTGATGTGGCTTGTCCACTGTTCAGTCAGTGAAGTCAGTCTTGCTTGCAGACTACATGACCTGCCCATCTCTGTTTTGCATCATACATCGCCTGCACTGCCTTATCTCCTCTTTCAGTATGTGATCACGGAGCGATATCTCACACATTTGCCTTTGCATTGCTCTCTGGGAGACAGCTCATTTTTATTCCTCCGCTTTTGTCATTAACCAGCTTTTTGCTCCATATAGAATGGCTGGAGGAACTGTGGAGTTAAACGGCTCTTTCCTTTTCTTCCTGGGCACTTCCTCATGCGCTAGAGACCTTTTTATACAGGTGGTAATTATTATCAGCAGTTTATTATCAGCAGTTTATCTCAGGTGAACACCGGATAACACACCGTATATCCACCTTCAGGTGTAATGCTTACCAACTTCTTAGAACGAATTTAACTTGCAAACACCCTAAGGCTGTGTCTACACTGCACCATAACTCAAAATAAGCTACACAATTTGAGTTATGTATTTGGCGCTGTTTACACAGCCATCTCAGGGGCGGTGGGAGTAGTGTTGTAACGACTGCTGGAAAATCCCCTGGCATTAAGTTCATAGTGCCTCTACTGCTAGGGGTTTCATGGATATATACATTTACTTTTGAAAATCACATTCATTTTGGGGAGCAAGTTATTTCTGTGCTATTTCTAGGCTATTTCTCCTCGTACCTAACTGGCAAGAGTAAAAATGTTCCATATTCCAGTTCTGTCTTTTACTTTTCAGATGGGCATTCCTTTTTTTGAGGTTTTCTGTTCCCAGCTGGTTTTCATCAGCCTACAAGGGATCTGAAGAGTTTCTCTTGTGGTGAAACCTGAAGACCCTTCTTCCAGGGTGGTTCTTATGGCAATTCTGTGGCTAGCCTCTTCTACGCATGGTTAGAGATTAGCGGTACTGTCTCTGATGGTAGAATCTTTCGTCTATATTTTCTTTCTTGCTGTCCTCCCATAGAACTCTCAAGTGGTCACTATAGTACTTCTCCGGGGCATATCTAACCTCTCAAATGACCAGATCTCTCCTCTGAAGACTGTATAGGCTACGTCTAGACTGGCATGATTTTCCGCAAATGCTTTTAACGGAAAAGTTTTCCGTTATAAGCATTTGCGGAAAAGAGCATCTAGATTGGCACGGACCCTTTTCCGCAAAAGCACTTCTTGCAGAAAAGCGTCCGTGCCAATCTAGACGTGCTTTTGCGCAAAAAAGCCCCGATCGCCAATGATTTGCGCAAGAGGGCTTTTGCCCGAACGGGAGCAGCATAGTATTTCCGCAAGAAGCACTGATTTCTTACAGTAGGAAGTCAGTGTTCTTGTGGAAATTCAAGCAGCCAGTGTAGACAGCTGGCAAGTTTTTCCGCAAAAGCAGCTGATTTTGCGGAAAAACTTGCCAGTCTAGACACAGCCCATGTGTTTTGTTAGTCTATAAAGTGCTACCAGACCATTTGCTTGCTGTTTTTTTTCTGATGTTTAGAGCCATATGAGAGAGGCATTGCAGTGGTGTTAGCACTGCTTGAAGTAGAACCAAATGAGAGGATGTGATACAGGTATATAAATAACAAAAGGTCTAGACATATAAAATAGTGAATGGTACATTCTCTAGACCATTCATTTATTTCATATACCTTTATTACACGCTCCTTTAATCTCTTCAGGTATTCCCATCCTCTCCCATATGGAGCAGAAAAGGAAGTCTTTTGATGCGTCTCACATTTCTCACCTGTCGCTTAACATACAAGGAGTTCAGAATGACAGATGGATAGATTTAACCGTCATTCATTTAATGATTAAACTGAGCACATGTGGGTTACACGCTGTCAGGAGAGCTGTGAGAGTCTCTCAGACATTCTAGGCAATCATTTGCATTCTTAATCAAAACATACTATTCCCTGAGACAAACGAATTGCCTTGTTGAGACTGCGCTGCACAAAGTCAAATTACTAAACAAATCTGATTTGCGGTGCTAATCCCTGGCCGGATTTGAGGGGAAGAGATCTCTGCTGGTGTGCTGCCTAATTTAGGGCTCTGGTTTCCTTTTAATAGTGTGATGTTAAAGGGAGTCCAAGCATGCTGAGAGGTGGAATGGGGAGCAATCCATTAGTCTGACTGTAGATAATGAATTAGATTAGGCGTAAAGGAAAGGTGTATTTTCTGAGAGATGAAGGTAAAGTGGAGAATTGCTCCCATCTTGCTGGCCCAGAGAACAATCTTGGATTATTGGTTGCACAGTAGCATGCAGTGCCACAGAGAAAGACCCTTTGTCTCTTGGAACATTCCTGACCCATGCAGTGTAAATGCACAGGGTGCCTGCTGGACACAAGCCTCATGATCCAAATGCTTGTGATCAAAGCAGATGCCAGCAGAGGCTAGAACCCTCTGTGAATGTGCTACATGATTAAGTCTGGTTTGCTTTAGTGCTGTTGTCTGTCTGCCATTCTTCTATCCTCTTCCTCCAATCCATAGCAGTATCTTTTTAAAATAACTCATCTTCGTGAAGCTGACACAGGGTGAGTCAGAGCCTTCTGGTGCCAGAGCCTTCTCCACAGCTCTTCCCGTCTCGGTCAGTTTTACTTCATGTTTCTGCATCCCTGACTCTTCCTCCTTTGACCGTGTACCTCTTAAAGGAATGCTGACCTCTAAGATTCCTATAATTGACAGAGATCAAGGAGGAGTTCTCTGAAGCTATTTTTGTTCGTTTACCTTGTGCATATGAAAGAGACAGGGGTTAGAGAGATGTATAGAAAAGGATTTAGAGGCGTAGAAAACTTCCCCCAGAGGCTGGAAATGTTTAATATAAGAAGACAGAATAGAATAATGGCACAGAGCAAGCAACTCAGGTATTCGTATCTGCCTCTTTTTGTAATACAAGAACAAGGGTTGTCCTGACAGACTGGACCAGCAGAGCTCTGAGGCTACGTCTACACAGCAGAGCTATTTCGGGATACCTGTGGTATCCCAAAATAGCTATTCCATGTCTTTAGAGCAAGCCCATTATATAGAAGTATAATGGGCTTGCTATTCCGACATCCCTGTAAACCTCGTTGCATGAGAGATAAAGGATGTTTTGGAATAGACTGCGCCAAATTTTGAAATAACATCACAAGAAGCATAGCACAAATTGCGTTGCTTATATTGAGGTAAGGGTTCTGTATAGACGTACCCTTAGGGATCTTTGACCACAGGTTAAAATTACTTCTTCAGGCAGACGCTTCCGGGCAAGGCCCTACAAACATAGTCCTCCCTGTTCTGAGGCCAACACCTTTCTAGGCTGTACGGCACTCTGTTCTCCCCCACTCCTTCACCAGTTGGCTCAGAGCTATTTTGGAAAACGTTTTTAGGCCAAGTTACACTGGTGTAACTAAGATCCAGCAGGTGGCTACTCTGGCAGGTGGCGCCGGCTGAAACAATGTGATGAGGGAGCCACTGAGGTGGGGGGGCTGGGACCAGCTGAGGCTGCAGGGAAGGCCTGCTCTGGTGGCCAGGACTGCCGTGTGGTGGGAGGGGCCAAGGCCTGATCTGGAGGCTGGGGCCAGGAATGGTACCTGTTGTCTGGCGTTGGGGGTGTCTGCTCCAGCGGCCGGGAACGTGTGTGTTAGTAAATTGGGTGCCA
This sequence comes from Pelodiscus sinensis, assembly GCF_052426305.1. Taxonomy (NCBI): domain Eukaryota; kingdom Metazoa; phylum Chordata; order Testudines; family Trionychidae; genus Pelodiscus; species Pelodiscus sinensis. Next base: position 70,823,461 of record NC_143059.1, on the reverse strand, counting down.
TGGTAGCACACATCCAGACTAGCGCACATGACCTCAATATTGGTGCAGAAGCTAAAACTCGCTCCACTCAAGGTGGGAAAATCTCAGAGGGGACACTGGAGTGGAAGCTGCCTGTTTCTGAAGAGACACCATAGCGGCTGTGTCTAGACTACACCTCTCTGTCGATAGAGAACTGTAGATTAGGCATGTTGAAATTGCTAATGAAGCAGGGATTTAAATATCCCGTGCTTCATTAGCATAAACATGGCCGCCACTTTTTTTCAAAACTGAGCTTTTTTGAAACCCCCCCCCCCCCTCCCCCCCCCCCGGCAGTCTAGATGCGAATCTTTCAAAAAATAAACACTTTTTCGAAAGATCCTGTAAACCTCAAAATATTTAAATCCCCGCTTCATTAGCAATTTTGACATGCCTAATCTACATCTCTCTGTCGACAGAGGTGTAGTCTAGACATACCCAGGGAGTGGAATGTCGGCCCTTTGCCATACTCGGCTGGATACTTTGTGAATCAAAGGGTACAGAATCCTAAACTGAGGTACTGACCCGGCAGAGCCAACAGAGCGGGAGCAGCATAAGCACATCTGCAAAGATAGTTCTGAAAAAAGGCTGCTCCTTCCTTCCTTCCTTCCTTCCTTCCCTGAGGAGCGAGTCCTTGGTCTGTCTGCCACAGCTGCTGGCCATGCTCAAGAATCCATTCCAAACAGGCGCCTCTCGCATTAGTTCTGGTAACATAAGTTGGGTTGGGATCCTTTGGTGGTCACCTGCACTCTTAGGGAAGTGATAGAGGATGTTCTTCCTGTTCTTTTTAGTTCTTCAGATCTCATCGGAAGCAGCGTGGTCTGTGGACTAGGTGCCGCCTTGGGAGTCCAGCAACCTGGCATTTGCTTATGTGATTGTGGGCAAAGTGCAGAACTCTCTACCTTGGGTTGCCAAGGTCCCAAATGGGGATAATGATGCTTACGCTCCTTTACAAAGTACCTTCACATTTCAGATGAGAGGCACCTCATAGGCAATGTTTCCATCCACGTGTGGATTTTTCCCATCCATGTGCGGAACAATTTATATGCATTGAGGCAGGTACGAATGTGCACCACTAGTAGAAACAAAAAACCTAGCTCTGGGCCCCTCTACTAATCAGCTGGGCGGCATTTGAATATCTCCTGAATGGCCCAGCTTGCTGGGAGCTCTGCTTATAGGTGAAACGTCTTCTCACTCAGTAGTGTGGTCAGTGAGAGCTGAACTCGTTGCTAGTTTTTAGAGCCAGGGCACTAACACCCATGTTCAGATTGACATGGGTTCTAGTATTGTGACATTTATGGCTTTTGTTAAGGTTTTATCCTATCTGGAAGACCCGAACAGGAGAGAAGAGTAGGGAAGAGATACAGAAGGGGATTGGGTGGCAGACAGCTTGCTTTGAGATGAAGGTCTGAAATCTTCCGTAAATCAAGAAGGCCTTCCCCCCCCCCCCCCCCCCCCCGATGTAACTCCCCTGACATCTGTGACATTTTATCAGGGATACATTTGATTATAGAATTCTTCCAGACACCGGCCAATGGAAGCGTTGCCCTTCATCTTATCTGAGTGCCTCTCACGTTGTTAAAATCTCTCTCCCTCCTAAGTAGGACTAAATTGTTGCTTAGATTTGAGGATTTTTTGTTTTGTTCAGCCTTATTCTAATTGATTTGGCGGGACCGTTTTCCATATCCTGAGTATATCTTTATTGTATTAAAAAAGACCTTGTGACCTTTTAAGAAATGTAAAATACAGGCAGTCCCCGGGTTACGTACAAGATAGGGACTGTAGGTTTGTTCTTAAGTTGAATCTGTATGTAAGTCGGAACTGGCGTCCAGATTCAGCCGCTGCTGAAACTGACCGCCAGTTCTGACTTACATAAAGATTCAACTTAAGAACCCCAAGTCAGCTGCTGCTGAAACTGATCAGCAGCTGATTCCAGGAAGCCCGGGGCAGAGCAACTGTGCCTCGGGCTTTCTGTAGTCAGCGCTGGTCAGTTTCAGCAGCGGCTGACTTGGGGACGTCTGGGGCAGAGCAGCTGGGGTGCTGCTGGGTTGCTCCAGTAGCACCGCTCCTCGGCGCTACTGGACCAACCCAGCAGCACCCCAGCTGCTCTGCCCCAGGAGTCCTAATTCAGCCGCTGCTGAAACTGACCAGCAGCGGCTGAATCAGGACGCCTGGGGCAGAGCAGTTGGGGTGCTGCCGGGTTGGGCCAGTAGCGCCCAGAGAGGCGCTGCGGGACCAACCGGCAGTGCCCCAGCTGCTCTGCCCCAGGGTCCACAACAAAAGCCTGGTCTGCTGGGGGGGGGCACGGCTAGTGTGCCCCCCCCAGCAGACCAGGGACACAGGGAGCAAAGCGGGGGCGGGGGTGCCTCGCCTCTGAGGCTTTGCTCTGGTACCAGACCGCTTTGCTCCCGGTGCCCCTGGTTTGCTGGAGACGGTCCCCAGCAGATCAGGGGCACCGGGAGCAAACCCGCAGCCGCGGCGGGGTCCCCGCACTTCTGAGGCTTTGCCAGAGCAAAGCGCGGGACCCCCCGCTGCTGTGGGTTCGCTCGCGGTGTCCCTGGCCTGCTGGAGACGGTCCCCAGCAGACCAGGGGCACCGCGAGCAAACCCGCAGCAGCGGCGGGTTCCCGCGCTTCTGAGGCTTTGCCCCTCAAGGTGGGCCCCTTGAGATGTGCGTCCGTGGCCTTCCCTCTTGGCACCGTCTGCTGCCATGACCTTCCTGCCTATGCTTAGGTTGCCAGACGGTTTCACCAAAAATACTGGACACCTCCCCACCCCCCAAAAAAAAGCACCAGGAAAATTTTGTTGAGGGGAAAAAAAAAGCCAAGCTGCCGAAATGCAGTTATGGCCCCTTTAAATTTTATATGTCTGGTATTTTCTTCATTTCTTTACTGGACAGAAGGTGCAAATATTGGACTGTCCGGTTCAGTACACCTGCAACCCTACCTGTGCCCCACGTGCCCTCTTGGGGGAATACTGGAGGCTAATTATGGAGCTGGGGAGTACTGGTACACATTTAAAGTTGATGTAACACAGTAGATGTGATGTATCCCGCTCTAGCAGCTTGTTAACCTAGAGGATACGAACCTTCCATTGCTACTACAGGAACTACTTGAGTTGATATAGGTGAGCCGCCCTGTGGTTTTTGGTGCTCAATATCCCAAGTTCAGTCCTTCAGAGTGGGAGATGCCATTGACCTCGTTAGTCCAAACTGACTTATGCCAAGATGCTGCATGGATTTGGTGTGGTGGAGGACATGCTGTGGACAGTCGGCTCCTTTCTTGATGGTAGGGTTCAGTCCCTATTGAGGATGGGTTTGCCAAGGGCTAACTCACGTGCCCAGGCATCAGAGAACACCCTTCCTCTACAGGTTTCCACTCATTTGTCTTCAGTATAAAACTGTTTAACACTAGTTCAAAAAATCTGTCATGTCCTTTCTCCCAACCTGGATTTTCTACAGGAGCCTATCCACTCCCTAAAGATTGCTGTCCACAGGCCATCTGCTGGGTTGTTCACAGCTAGTCTCCCTCAGGTCCTGTAGGATTACTCTCCACTAGCCATCTGCTTGGGAGTCATGTAGTAGTTGGGTTTTTCCCCTGACCCAGGACCTCTAGTAGTTCTCCCTAGCAACTGAACTACTTGCTTTCTCTTATGAAGACCAGGTGATCTTCAAGCTATCTTATGATCCCTTATGTGTGTGGGTATAAATGAGGAGCAGTTGGTCTGTAAACAACACAGTGAAACACAAAGGCTGTGTCTAGACTGGCCAGTTTTTCTGGAAAATCAGCCGCTTTTCCGGAAAAACTTGCCAGCTGTCTACACTGGCCGCTTGAAGTTCCGCAAAAGCACTGACTTCCTATTGTAAGAAATCAGTGCTTTTTGCGGAAATACTATGCTGCTCCCATTCGGGCAAAAGTCCCTTTTACGCAAAACTTTTGCTCAAAAGGGCCAGTGTAGACAGCTCAGATTTGTTTTGCGAAAAAAAGACCCGATCGCGAAAATGGCGATCAGGGCTTTTTTGCGCAAAAGCGTGTTTAGATTGGCCACGGACAAAGTGCTTTTGCGGAAAAGTGTCCATGCCAATCTAGACGCTCTTTTCCGAAAATGGTTTTAACGGAAAACTTTTCCGTTAAAAGCATTTCCAGAAAATCATGCCAGTCTAGACGTAGCCAAAGGTTATACTTAAATTTCCACTTTCATTGCAAAAGCTAAATGGAAAAGAATATAATGCAGCTTGACCCTCTCTAGTCTGACATTATCTGGTCTGGCAACACCCATGGTCCTGCATGATTTCCAAGTTAGCTGGAAACTTGGGTGTGGCCAAGTTTCCTACAGTCCTATGAAGTTTAACAAACTTTGTCCTTGTTCTCAGTGTTCTGTGCTGTTATTTAGCTCTAATTTACCCCTAAATGTCTTCTAAGAGCCCAGTAAGCAGTGGCAGTGTTGTCAGTGCTTTTTTTGTGATGGTACCGGCACCTCCAGTTAGAGTTTTATGGAAAGAATGAAGCATACCAGCACCTCTGTATCCAAATGTCCAACAGTCGGCTGGCCCTGTGTCTTAAAGGGGCTGTGTCTTTTTTTTTTTTTTTTTTGCTCAACAACTTTTCCCCTGGAGTATTGTCACCTCAGTGCTTTTTTTGTTTTTTAAAAAAGTGTTGCTAATGCTGCTAGACAATATTGACCTCCCACGGTCTGGCAAATTCTCTGGCTTGACACCAGTCAGGGTCCCCAGGATGCCAAATTAGAGAGGTGTAACCTGCACTGTTATAAAAGAGAAAGTTTAGGTTTCTAGGAGCAGAAATCCCCCCTCCCCCAGCTTTTTAAAGTACTTGACATTATCCCTTGAAAATGCAAGCAGATAACATGCTGTGGGTCACCAGGCTTTCAGCATGACTCTGGAGTAAATGCCTAATGTAGTGTGGCTTGATGAAAATTCCGAAAAATTAACTAGATGGACTGACTGTAAAACTCTTTTGCTCAATGGCAACTTTCTCAGGGATTTTATATATTTTTTTCTTTGCTAGTTGGCTGCTTAGATGGATGTCCAAATGCAAGCCTGGATTAAGGCAGGGGCAATCCGGGTGCAGCCTACAGTCTAGGGCTCGGCTTTGGGGGCACCCCTGCAAAAAATAAACCCCAAATTATACAATCTGTGGTCACCAAGCTGTAGATTGCAATCGACTGGTAAATCCTGGAGCCTCCATCATCAATTGTAGTCAAAGTCCAGCAGGTCTTGGGAGGGGGGAAGGGAGGGAGGAAAGGAGGAAGAGAGGGAGACCTGCATGCTGTTGTCCCATGCCCCTTCCAGAAGTGACCAGCTCCCGACACGTCTCTGCCAAAGGGAGGCATCACAGGGGTAGTGGCAGACTCGCTGTGCCCTGGGCAAGGTGGGGTGCCCAGCTCCTTCTCCAGAAGGCACGGGGCCTTGGGTGGAAGAGACGGAGCTGTGCCGCCCAGAGCATGCCATGCCCTAAAAGCTGCCTGGAGTACACGCCAGTGGTGATTTGAAGCAGTGGTTCCCAACCTTTTTTATACCACGGCCCGGCAAACTCATTCAAAAACTTTTGGTGGACCGGCATGGAAACATTTTCATATTCATCATGGCAATTTATTTATTTGCATATTTGCACATTAATGATGGTAATTAATTGTAAGCAGTCCCGTGTTATTTTGCATTGCATCTGTACGCACACAATACATGTCATTGTGTGGATGGGAAGATCAAAATCGTACACTGTGAAACAGATGGCATGCTTTGCAGATAAGCTCGGGTTTTCGCTAATTTTTGGAGAGAGGCAAAGGCCGCAGGGCTGGGCAAAATAGGGCCTGGGCGCTGGATCTGGCCCACCAAGTCACCGGATCTGGCCCACAGACTACCTTTCCGGGACCCTCAGGTATACAGCTGCCGTGGTTTAAGCACAGTCCATGTGGCTCTCTACTCTGCAGGGAGGGGAAGGCTTTGTGAGATCTTCCCTCCCCCCCAGCCCAATCCTCAGCTCCTATTGGCTGGAAACAACCAGCCAATAGGAACTGATCCCAGCCAATCTCTCAGCTCCTATTGGCTGGAGATTGGCCTGGGTGATGGGGGCAACACAAACCTCTTTCCCCCTCCCAGAGCTGAGAGCCAGGTGGAGGGAACAGCCTGCGTTTTCAAGCAGGTAAGCACCTCCCAGCCAACCCTGCCTCTGGCACCCCAACTCCCTCCCCCAGGTCACCTTCCAAACCCTCTCTAGTCTGCACCCCCTTTTTCCTTTCTCCCAGGTCACAATTCCCCCCCACCCCCCAGACTCTGCACCCCGTCCTAGAGTCCTCTCTTGCACCCGTACTCCTTGACCCTACATCCCAGTCCCTTGACACAGGTCACAACTCCCTCCTTCACGCAAACCCCTTCTCAGACCTCACACCATCTCCTGCACCCCAGTCCCTTACCCCGTGCACCCTTCTGCACCCAGCCTCCACCCTACACCCTGCATTTCCTCTACAGAAAAGTGTGGCCCTTGACCACGTTCCAAAATCTTGGAGTGGCCCCCCTCCCACTAAAAATTATTGCCCACCCCTGGGCAAAGGGGTACAGCAGGCTGGGCAGGAGGGGGGGGGGCTGTGGCCAAGAGGAAGAAGGGAGGGAAAGAAAATAAAAGGAGGAGAGGCTGGGCTGAAAGCAGTGGGGTGCTGACTCCGGCTTGTCCCCTCACCCCACCGCACCCCAGCCTCCTGGGTAGTGGCAGTCCCTGCTCAGACCCGGCGGACCAGCCAGGGAATCCCCCAGGGCTCAGCGTGGGTGGGCAGCCCTGCTCCGCTATCTGGTCCAGCTGCCCCAGGAGCAGCCCCACCTGGAGCTTGGGCCAGGGCTGCACGGTGGCTGCCTGGCTGCTCCCGGGGCAGGACCACATGGCGGGCGGCTGCCCCGTGTGCTGGAGCCAGGTTGGGGGGCAGTCACCGATTCAAAACTACTGCAGAACAGCATCTTTCCCCACACAGTAAAACTGCCTAACTCATAAATGGAATCTAACAGAAAAATCATCTGACACTTGCTTGGATGAGAGCCATTGAAATCTGCAAGAATGGTCAGCCCTTTCAGATGATTTTCAAGAAAAAAAAGTCATGGACATACTGGAAGTACAGAGATGGAAAACTGTGTACAGTAATTACTCCTTTAACACGTGCCCGCTTAACATGTTTTTGCAATAGCACGATTTTTTGGGGGAAAATTTTTTGAATAACACAACCATCCCCGAAATAACACCAAAATAATCAAGTGGCGGACTACTTCACTCGGCGGTATAAGTTGGGGGAAACAGTGGTAATATGCATGAGCGGATGAATTCACGTGGGGTACGTCTAGACTACATGCCTCTGGCGACAGAGGCATGTAGATTAGGCTACCCGACAGAGTAAAATGAAGCGGCGATTTAAATAATCGCCGCTTCATTTAAATTTACATGGCTGCCGCGTTGAGCCGACAAATAGCTGATCAGCTGTTTGTTGGCTCAGCGCGATAGTCTGGAGGCTCCCCTGCCGACATCAAAGCGAGTTGTCGACAACCCAGGTATGCCTCCTGGGACGAGGCATACCTGGGTTGTCGACAACTCCCTTTGATGTCGGCAGGGGAGCGTCCAGACTATCACGCTGAGCCGACAAACAGCTGATCAGCTGTTTGTCGGCTCAACGCGGCAGCCATGTAAATTTAAATGAAGCGGCGATTATTTAAATCGCCGCTTCATTTTACTCTGTCGGGTAGCCTAATCTACATGCCTCTGTCGCCAGAGGCATGTAGTCTAGACGTACCCGTGGTTACAGCGCTTCTCCGCTCACTCACATGTTTATCTTTGTGTTTTAACAAACCGCGGCGACTTATATTTTTAAGTGACGTAATAAACATTTTTTTATGAGAATGATCCTGATCGTGAACAGATCTCAAAAATAGCGAAAAGCTTAGAAAGCGCCAAATCTTGCTACTAGCAACTTTACAATGAAAAACAAGACGCAGCAGAGAAGCTCTCTATTAGAAGTATTTTTCGTGTTCAACCTAAAAAAAATCAGCTGATGAACAAGATAGCCCTGTTCCATCTACATCATCTAATGTTGACATTGGCGACTCAGCACCAACAAAAAATTGACTTCGCCGCCACCACCTGAAACACAACCCCCACCTTTTCCATTATTTTTAATGGGAAAATTGACCCCGCTTAGCACGAACATTTTCAGAAACACATCTATCGTGTTAAATGAGGAATTACTGTATTGCAACCAAAGAAAAACCAAAACTAAACTAAAAATCCCCAAGGAATTAACCCAGCACTAGTTAGTAATAAATGCATTATATCCGAGGATGAAACAGAAAACCGAGTAGAGATTTGGTGTCTCAAGAAGCATATTTGGCCAATTATGAAAAATAATTGTTACAACATTTAAAAATTCTACAACATTTTCCAGGGCATCGTTGGAAGTGCTTTGTATTTATGCCTGTCTGTGTAATAGAAACTATTTGCATATTTTTGCATATATATTTGCATGTCTCTGTAACCATACTTAAGTTTCGGCCCTCGGCATATGCTGTGACTATCATTGTGGCCCCCAAGGCTTCCAAAATTGAGTAGCCCTGATCTAATGTGATCTATGCCATCAAGTGTCAGCAATGTCCCTCTGCCATGGATATTGGCCAAATTGGACAGTCTCTATGACAAAGGATTAACGGACACAAATCAGACATCAGAAATGGTAACACACAGAAACATGTTGGGGAACTTGCCTGGACACTCACTGATGGATCTAAAAATGACCAGTCTCTTAGGGTGCAGCTACACTGCATGCTTTTCGAAATAGCTCATTTTGAAATAGCATGTTTACACTGCAGGGAAACCTCAAAATGAGTCCAAGGCAGGCTTCCCTAATGTACACGTGCTATCTCCATGTAGAGCCTCAGGAGGCACTGGGGAGGAATAACTTAGCCCCTCCCCAGGGCCATTCCGTTTCGAAATATCAGCAGTGGAATGTCTACACACGCCTTACTTCAAAATAGCTATTTCGGAATAGGTGTTATTCCTCATAGAATGAGGTTTACAGATTTCTGAATAAGCTGTCCGTTATTTCAAAATTATTTTTAAATAACGGAATGGCTGTGTAGACGCTCGCATTATCTCGAAATAACGGTGCAGTGTAGATGCATCCTTACAGAATAATTGCAGGAAACAACTAGAGAGAAAACTGTGGAACTGGCTTTCATATGCACACTTGACGCATTTAGGCAGGATCTGAACAAAGAAATTTTTTGGATGGGCCGTTACATTCAATACCCAAATGACATCAGAAGCTAAGTATCAGACACTTACAGCTCACTCTGTTAACCTCATTTAGCACCATCATTTTAATTAACAGTTTTTTTTCTCTCTTCCCCCATCCCCTTTTTTTCTGCTGTATATTTGTGTGTCTGTGTCTCTTGCGCCATATTTGTCATCTGAAGAAGTGGGTTGTGCCTACAAAAGCTCATGGTACTATCTGTATTTTTGTCAGTCTCTAAGGTGCTACAGGAACGCTCGTTTTTTAAAGTTTTACAGAGTTCAACATTAATCTGTCCTATCCAATCAAATTCAGTCTTGCTCTGATATATGAAATGTGTGCTGCAGCCATTCTATAAATGTGTGGAAGGTGAAAAGAACAAATGAATAGACAAAATATATACTTATTAGAGCTGCTGCCAGGGCTGCCCAGCTGCTCCCGGGGTACCAAATGGCTACTGAAAATTTTGAAGTATTAATTTTCTTTTTATTTGATTTCGTATTAAATAAACATTTAAAGTCATGCACCTTAATTATCCCTTGTTTTAGTATTCTTTCTTCCATAACATTTACAATATATAAGATATTTGTTAGTACCTGGTGGGTGCCACTGTGGCACACATCCGAACAAGCGTGCATGACGTCAATATTGCTGCACAAGACACAACTCACTCTGCTCAGGGATGGAAAAATCTTAGGAGATTGCTCTGAAGATCAGGCCTTTTTCTATTTACCTGACTATATATTGATGTAAGTTAGGAGGCTTTCAGATTTTTGACCACAATGTATAACCTTTGGCGGGGATTTTGGTGAATGCAGTGTCAAGTCTTTAATTTGGAAGGAAATCAACAAGAACAAAAAGAGTTAAGTCCACCATGCGTGTCAGAACTTATTAAAATGTCTTTTTAAGAGGAAGTGAAAGAGATAAATCATGAGCCAAATTCTTCCTTTGGCTATGTGCATGCAACTGCCACTCAACTCCATAGAAGCTACTCTGCTGACAATGGACTGTGAACTCTTACCTTTTCTAAAAACTCCTTTCTTCTTTTACTAACAAGACTTTATAGTATTGAAATGTGACAATTTAAAAAATCTAATTCTACTTGCAGGTGCACCATTCTTATCATAGAATCCTAGGGCTGGAAGAGACCTCAGAAGGTCATCAAGTCCAGTCCCCTGCCCAAGGCAGGACCAATCCCAACTAAATCAACCCAGCCAGGGCTTTGTCAAGCCGAGACTTAAACACCTTATTGTTTCCTTGTATTTCAATCAGCTTGAAAGGGAAACTAATGTGAGCACTTTCATTTTCTAGTTACCCCTAATCTAGCTCAGAGCTGCTGTTCCGTTTCACAGCTCTGGAGGGGACATTACAAGTATGTAATCAGCTCTGTTTTGGTTTTCCTTTCATCATGTTGGCTCAACTTGTTACTGTACCATGTTAAATCTGGAAACAAGGGGAAGAAACACAGTGTTGAATTAGCAACCTTGTCTGTTTTCCATTTGACTGAAGGAGAAAAACCCACATGATTAAAACTAGATTAAATATTACATGGTATTGCTGTGGAATTAGCTTGGATATATCACCAACTGGGCACCCATTGAGCATAATCTTGATTTAGCTGCACTGTACCACTGAGATTAGAATGTGGATCTTAGCATGGAAAAATACAGATCCAGAATAATTTTGCATCCATACAACTTTTTTTGTTTGTTTTTCCTGCACTCACCGTAGTTACAGCCAATGGTTGGAATCCTGAATTGAGATCTGCTGGTGAATACAGGGGTCTGAGTAGTGAAATGATACATGGGCATGACTAGTCAGCAGATCTTGATTCAGTTACTCTGCTACAACATGCAGTGGAAAG